>NC_091992.1:99488260-100104503 GCF_044704955.1 Pristiophorus japonicus
ATTAAATCTAAATAAAACAGGTGTCTAACAGTAAACTGAACGTACAGAGATCAGTTTTAAAATAGAGTGCAAAGTTACTGATTGTCAAAACTACCTTCTTGTATGTTTTCCTAGCAATTGGAAGGATTTTGCCATTTGAGATTCAATGGCAAGAATAACTACAAGTTTTAATATTTGGTTTTGTGAATTTTTTGCAGGGAAAAAAATTGTCATTGCTTTTTCTCAACTGTTTTGAATTGCCTTAGTCAGGCGGCAAGAACCAACTTCTCGACCAATGAGTTGGTGACTTTCTTCCAGTCCTTTTTTACACCACATGATGTTTGGTTCAAGAGAAACATTGGCAGAGAACTGGAAGCAGCTCAATTCCAGACTTTTTGCTATTGAACAGTATGTGGCACTTCAGGGAAGGAGATGGAATGGGAGTAAATCATTTTAAGGTGGGTTAAATTTAATATGAAACATCTGCAGTAGCCACAAAAACAAGAGGCAGCAGGGCTTTAAATATCTGTACATATAACCAACACCAAAATCACTAGACTGATCTGCAAACCAAGTTATCGCTGCTGCTAAAGGATTCTTAACATACCTTCAACCCCACTGGAAGGAATTGCTTTCATCGCTAAACCAATGCAACGACTTGAAAACTGTTTTGTACTTTCCCTGTTGCTCAATGCGATCTAAAGTGGCAATAAATAGAAAATATCAGTTGCAATGTCTATTGTGAATTTGGATGCATTCAATAAACAATAAAGACAGGGTTGGAAATCAAGCTGTGCGATACCAGTAATGAACCAATTATTGCATTTGTAGAAAATGTATTTTCCTCTGCTTCACCAAAAAGTAATTAGGGTAGATTTTCAACTTACCAGCCATATATAAAAATTGGCTGGCTGTTAAAGAAATAGCCCAATTTTAAATGAAAAGCGTGGAGTTTCAATAATGAGTGGCTGATCCGCAAGTTGAAAATATACCTCATTAATTTATTTACTAATACAGAACAATGCAATTTCAACTTGTTAGTGTAAATCAGTTGAGCATTCAGGTAGCTGAAGGAATGAAAGTTGTGGAATTCTGAATTTCTACGACAAATATTTGAACAGTTATACATAGCTACACAATTCTTTGAAACAAATCTCTTAAAGACTGACTGGAGTAGTTTCACAGGTTTGAAAAAGCATTGTTGTTTGATGGAGGAGTTTGTAGGTAAAAGGAAATTTCAGCAATGAACTTTCATTCTTATGGATGATAAAGGACAAAGTGGCAGAAATGGGGTTGTGCTTGAATTTGGATGCAAACTCAGCGGTGGCTTTGGGACATCCTAAGGTCATGAAAGGTGGTATTTAAATGCAAGTTTTTGTTTCTTGCTTCATCAGGATGTGATTAGCAGGCTGCAGTTGCCAGTTACGGCCTGGGAGGCAGAGGTCATGAAGGGGATAAAGGTGAGCCAATGAGGAGACCGGCACTGGGCCCATGGAGAGTCCGGGAAGGGGGAGAGGAGTCTAGGAGGGGGGATGAGCAGTGCCCATTAGAGGCTCACAGTTTCAGGTGGGTCATTTAAAAAAAAAAAATTACCTTTATGTGGCAACCGCCAGCAGTCCATTTAAGGGCGCATGCTTGGTCAGATGTGATCAAACTACCGTTAGGCCCTAGATTTGCATAGGAAATGGGCCAAACCATAGTTTCAGGTATGCGACCTGGATGAGTCCAGGGCAGCCTAACCAATTTGGCATGCAAAGCTCTCCAGGTGCAGAATGAGTGCGCACAAGCCGCATTCCATATTGGACCCTTCAATGCCCGTTGTTTGTCCGAAAAATGGCATTGTGTGCTCCAATGTCTAGGCGAAGGAGTCTAATGACATGAAGCTACTCTTATGTGTTTCAGTATAACTTCCTGCAAACTGGCTGAAGTGGGAAAACTTGAAAATAAAACCAGTTCTATGAAAAATAATCCCAGTATGTGCAATTATTAATATTAGGAACTGCATAACTTATTAGTAGTGTTTGTTTTCCGCGATAATGTCTGTCTAAGCAATTCTACACAGCTCACATTTAATATGTTGAAATGCCATTTTCTTCTTTATGGCTAATAATAAAACTTTTTTAATGGTATAATTAAAGGATCCTGATATACTTAACCACACGAGAAGTTATTCTGTGCTTCCAGTTGGAAACTAGACTTGCAGAGAGCATGGGTCAGAGATAGAGTTAACACATGGTAGTCCAAATTCTCCAGCTCATGAGCACATCTTGCTGGAAACATGGGATCAGCCCTTTTGAATATAAGTAATTACTAATATAGGTTATGCAGTTCCATCACATCACTAATTGCACATATCAGGATTTTTTGTTGTATTCTGGGGCTCAATTTTCCCCAGTGATTTGCGCTGTTTTTTTTGAGCAGGCTGCTCTTTTTGGTCTAAGTTGAAAAACCACATTTTCCCCAATCATTTTGCACCAGCGTAACTCAGTTATGATTTTTTTTAGGTCAGTTACTCCAGTTCTGCTTAGGCCAGCGTATGTGGCCTCTCAAGAAAAACCTTCTGAAGAGTTAAGGAAATCGACGCAGCCGATGCCCGAACACATTAAAAGAATTGAAAAACACGTAGCAGCAACTTACCTCCAACTCCACCTGAAGGCTGTCCGGTCCCAGGTTCACTCACACACACGGAGAGAGAAAAAAAAAAATCTGGGGACCGAGAATGGGACCGGACCGGGAGAATGGGGACCGAGAATGGGACCGGACCGGCAAGCTCTTCGGGCGGGGTTGAAGGTAAGTTGCTGCTATGTGTTTTTAAATTCTTTTAATGTGTTGGGAGCTGGCTGTATGCTTCACTTTGCAGCCTTAGCTCGCATTGTTTCCCTGGTGACCATGGCAGCCCGATCTTTTTGGCGCAGATCAAGGCTCCACCCCCAAAACTAAAGGTCGGGTTACACCACGCCAAAATGAAGAAATCCAACGGGGAAACTGAGAATTTTTTTTGTTGCATACTTAGACTCCCAAAAATCGGGCGCAATGTAAGGACTGGAAGCATCGAACCCCCAAGGATTGGACATTGTCTAGACATTGCGTTTAATATTTTTCTCACCACAGAAAGAAAGCTGGAAGCTGTGTTGTGGGAGGGGCCCAGGTGCGGCTCCATGTTGGACTTAGAATGATGGGCAGGGAGTCTGGAATGACAATGGACAACATAAGGCATGAGGTGGGCTAATGGAGTCCATTGTTAGGCAAGGTGTCCTCGTCAATCAGTGATTACCTGGATGAGTTACCAGAACAATAGAGAGCCATTAAGCTAAGACTGCCTGGAAGCGAAAACCCATCACTGGACTCAAACACAGGAAGCCTCGAAAACAAGGAACTTTATTGGGTAAAAGCAGAAGACATATCCACAGAAAACCTTGAAACAAAGGCCAAAGGAAGACACACCCACAGGAAGCCTCAACCGCAATGACCCAGGAAGGTCAAAGAGGTTTGGATATAAAAGGTAGCCGTGTGGCCATCTCTCTCTCTCTCTCTCTCGCCTTGCTGCTTCGCCCTTACAAGAATCCAATCCTCTGTATTGTGACGGAGAGAAGAAACCAGAAGAGACACCTTTTCATCGGAAGAAGCAGCGAGTAAGCCAGTGAAATCAGTGAGCATTTCTGCACACACGTCTTTTAAGATCACAGCCACGATGTGAGGGGGTATTGTGCATTCTCCGAACCAAATTCTTAGGGGTTTACAGGGGAGGTATTTTAAATATTGGGGTACTTCACATTAGGGGCCATTAGACAGGCCACACTGTGTATTGTACTACATTTGTTTGTTTTACACACCAGGGTGTGTGTGGTTTTACTGGGTGCGGGTGTGTGTTTAACTTTAATAAAGCATTGCCGGTTGAGACCGAGGTATTTGTCCGTGACTCATTCATCTGTTCAGTACAGTAATCATTCCCAGGTCTAGAACTTGTGTAATGTGGGGGTGCGTCGAAAACACCTAAGGGAAACCACTTACAGTAACTCTTCAAGTATGCCAAAAAAATGCTTTGGGGAAAATTGTGCCCATAGATTTTATTTTGGAGATCATATTATTTCCATCTTAAATAAGTAAAACTTTTCTATTTGATAACGTCAGCCGTTGTTATAAATGGGACTGCAGCTCATGATTGCTTGGTGATACAGGGCACTTTGACACTTACCTTTTTGTACGCAACTGCAATTTGTACCCCCAATCCTTCTGATGTTGCCCTCTTTCGTGACAATGTGAAATCTGTAAGAAGATTGTGAAACTGTACAACTTGTTTTCATCATCATTGTATGAAACTGAATAGCCACTGAAAGGGAAACTATCCTGAAGGTATAACCTAAGGGCCTCCCATCTTCATGAAAAACTTTTCCGCAAACTTAATCTCACATTTGTTTACAATGTAGATTGTGTTGAAATATATCACTTGATAGCAGACACCAGTGATGTATACTTTTTCTTCCTAATTAAAAATACATTTGTCAAACACATTTTTGTGAACATAGCGCTCCTTTAAACATCAGTATTCTGTGCAATAACTGATGCGCAACAAAGAATATGGTTGTATTTTTGATATCAATTTTTTAAATCTATTTCCTTTAGTGTCAGCTGTGTCTCAGTGGGTAGCACACTCACCTCTGAGTCAGAAGGTTGTGGGCTCAAGTCCCTTTCCAGGAACTTGAGCACATAAATCTAGGCTGACACTTCAGTGCAGTGCTGAGGGAGTGCTGCACTGTCGGAGGTGATGTCATTCGGACGAGACGTTAAATCGAGGCCTTGTCTGCCCTCTCAGGTGGACGTAAAAGATCCCATGGCCACTATTTCGAAGAACAGGGAAGTTATCCCTGGTGCTCTGACCAATATATACCCCTCAATCAACATAACAACCACAGATTATCTGGTCATTATCATGTTGCTGTTTATGGGAGTTTGCTGTGTGCAAATTGGCTGCCGTGTTTCCCACATTACAACAGTGTCTACACTCCAAAAGTGCTTCATTGGCTGTAAAGTGTCCGGTGGTCATGAAAGGTGCTATATAAATCCAAACCTTTCTTTAAGTATCAAACCTATTTACAACTCCCTGCCATGATGTTGTATCGTCAACCGGTGGTATACTCTGACTGCCAGGAGATACATCTGGTCTAAAGTGCATTCCAACAGGTGCAGTCGTTTCAATGGCCTGATTAGCCTAGGGCATGCCAGCATGCTACCTAGGTGAGGGTCCATTGAACAGCATTGGCAAATGCTCATCGGAAGGCTGCTTGTTAACCTTCTCATCTGGGGAATGATGCATAGAGTGAGATAATCCCAAAAAAGAGGATTAGGGGTTGTGGAAATGAAAACAGAATCTGACTGACCAATAATAGAATTACGCATCATTAAAACTATATATTTTTAAGTTTATAGCAAAGTGGTGTTGTATTAATCACACGATGAGTAGCATTAGGAGCCCCTCATTTACAATACCCCTTCATTGTAATAATTTCTAATAAGGATCCACTGTATTTTCATACGCTAAATCTAATCAAAGTAACTCAATCTTCTGATTGTTTCGAATTTTGTGGGATTAAAAAGTAGAACATTTTTTAGGCACCTCAGGATCGTTCTGGTAATCGATTTTAGAGAATGTGTTCTGCTAATAATCTCAGGAAATGATCAGTCCTCTGATCAAAAATGATGCCTAAGATATCTGACAATGAGCCACGTGATTGCTGGTAATTGGTCACTTAGCCAGTCAGGCACCATCGCCATTGTTCACTTTCTACCAGTAGATGGCATATGTCAACAAGCAACGTACAACTGTGGAGAATGCAGATACATTGGTTGCAGTGTCACTTCACATTAATGAGTGAATAATGTACAGTTAAAGTGAAAGAAAATAACCATAATTATGAAATATCTTTATTTTAAAATTCAATACCATACAGGTGCAGCGTCGAGAATCCGGAACCCTCGGGACCGAGGCCATTCCAGATTCTGGGCTTTTCCGGACGTTCGATCGTCTTTCTGATGTCAGGAATCCAGAAACACCCGAGCCCAGGTTCGGGTAGTTCTGGATTTCGGACCATCAGAAAGGGGGTCGGGGCCCTGCCGGGGACGTGTTCGGGCCCTGACGAGGACAGAGGGTCCGGGCCCCGCGGAGGACGTGTTCGGGCCCTGCCATGGAGGAGCTGTTCGGGTGGGCCCTGCCCAGTGGAAGAGCTGTTCGGGCGGGCCCCACCATGGAGGAGCCGTTCGGGCGGGCCCCACCATGGAGGAGCTGTTTGGGTGGGCCCTGCCCAGTGAAGGTACTGTTTGGGCAGGTCCCGCCATGGAGGATCTGTTCAGGCAGGACCCGTCACAGAGGAGGTGTTCGGGCGGGCCGGCGGCGAGGCCCCGAAGTAAGGGCAGTGGCGGAGAGGTTAGGGCAGCAGCGGCAAGCGGGGCTGATGGAGGCGAGGCCCGAGGTCGGGCAGCAGCGGGACCCCGAGGTCGGCAGGTTCGGATTCCGGAACATTTTACGGATTACGGACAACCCTGCCACCGGTCGGTCCGGAACATTCCGGATTCCGGAGCTCCGGATTTTCAACGCTGCACCTGTATATGAAAGTAGTTTTTAAATCCGTGATGATGTAACAGATGATGTAAACCTCTCTATTAATTTTATAACTTAGACTCAAACAATTCATTTCTTTCTTTCCTGCATTTAGACAGACTTTCAGCTTGATGCTGTTCAAAAATGAGATAAACTTAAATTATAAAATTAAAATCAAGCAAATACATAACTTGTGAAAGGTAAATCGTACTCAGAATAAAAACAGTTTACAGCTGTTCCCACAGTATATTGATTTAGCTACAATAAACCATTATTCAAAAATCAATAAATGTGGAACTGCAGCATTGAAATACACTATAAACACATTGATAATTGCACAGTTAATAATTAACTAATTAATAATTAATTGAGAAATAATGAATAAATAACCACACATAATTAATCAGTGATAAAGTGTCTAAATATTTTTTCATGAATAACTTACCTTTGGCACACTTTAGTTCTGGAAGCTCTGCGTCAAGTTGAATAAGAAACACATCATCCACACATTCAGCCGTTTCATCTGCAAAAGTAAACTGTGACACCGAAAGAGATGTAAATTCAGCTATAACACACAAAATTTGATTGAGGTCTTTCAATTTGGTCTTTGACTAAGAAAATATCAACAAAGCTCAGAGGTGCATTCTGAGCTGCTACTTTATAAATGGGAAGAATAGATAGGTACGGTTCACAAAGTTAAGCTAACCTCCTTCCTATTCTGCACTTCAAAAGAAGAATTTTGTGCTCGAACTAGGCCTCCTGTTCAGAAGAGATCTTTGTGTGCAGATGGTTGAACTAATGGATGCATGGAAGGGTGACTTCAACTAAAACTGACGCTTTCCTGCCCTCCACTAGTGCTGTCAGCAGTTTATTGGAGTCTTGGATAATAGGGGCAAAGTATTAAGCAATCCAAATAGTGGCAAAATATCACACAAATTCAAATTGGGGCAAAATATCACACTACACAAAGCCAGATTGCCACTCTACAAAATATAACTGTTTTGCACAAATAGCATTTTAAAATACTTTGGTAATCTCATTCAGCATTCCCTCTAATTGTTCAATTTTTGGTTAACTTAACAGAAATGTGATTATAGTATTCTGTAACTGACTTGAAATGGAGATAAAAGTACTTACCTTTACACTGTAGATTTGAAAGCAAACAGGCTGATATCCCATTCGTACATAGTATGATGTAACATCCACAATAAATGGATCTGCACCAGATTGTTGCCCAGATAATGTTGACTGTGAAAAATGTTTAAACTGATTAGCTTAACTGGCTAGAAATAGAAAACTGCTTTATAATTTTATTCTTCAACAGATTAATGAATAGAAATGTTAAAACTTCTTCATTTAAAATACATTTAACTAATCAATTATGAGGGTTTTGAGTTATGTGTGTTGTTCAGCTTGTTCAGACATCACTTGTATGAGATTATTATTTTCCTTCACACTGTAGTTTTTTGTACCTAGTTATTTAGCTCCATTCTGTTTACGACAAAGTTAAAAACTTAACAATGAACCTTTGCAGTTAATTTGTAATGAGCTTATGGCTTCAATGATAATAGCAACTCTTCTGAAAGACTGGCTAATTCTTCAGCACTGTTCTACAACAAATCCCAACATTGTTTTATATACTACAATAACCACATTATAACTAAACCTAGCCAAACACACAAAGTAAGAGCATCTATGTGATAACTGAGGGATTAAAATAAAACTCAATATGTTAAAGTATTCACATTAAATTCCTTTATCCATTGTTTTACTTTAACAAAGAAAGAATTGTATTTTTATAATACCATTCACAATCACAGGACATCGCAAAGCGCTTTACAGCCAATTAAGTACTTTTGGAGTGTAGTCACTGTTGTAATGTGGGAAATGTGGCAGCCAATTTGCACACTGCAAGCTCCCACAAATAGCAATATGATAATGACCAGATAATCTGTTTTTGTTATGTCGATTGGGGGATGAATATTGGCCAAGACACCGGGGATAACTCCCCTGCTCTTCTTTGAAATAGTGTCATGGGATCTTTTATGTCCACCTGAGAGAGCAGACGGCGCCTCGATTTAATGTCTCATCTGAAAGTCGGCACCTCTGACAGTGCAGCACTCCCTCAGCACTGCACAGGAGTGTCAGCCTAGATTTATGTGCTCAAGTCCCTTGAGTGGGACTTGAACCCACAACCTACTGACTCAGAGGCAAGTGTGCTACCCACTGAGCCACTAATACTGTTCAGGGGTGTGATTTTTAAGTTCAGTATTAGTTTATCTGTGTGGTCTGATTAAAAATGCTGCTCAAATCACGCAGAAAAGGCACCCATAGATGTTACTTACAGAAGGTTATGTAATATACAACATAAGTACTTCCATATGAGATCATGCATATAAGACGATCCCAACTTTTAGTTCAATCCCACCACCAAATCTATGACCTGAATTTAAGGTTAGGGACCATATTACAATCGCACTGTAATAGCCTTTACCTTTGAAGCTACTAATGCTCAATTCCAGATTTAATTCAGTTAATAGGTGCTGGGTTTTGAACTCTGGATTACTAGTCCAGTAATATAATCACTATATTACTGTACCCATCATGTGAAGAGTGAAGCTGCCTCTACTCTTCCCCAACAATCCATTTTAAAACAAAATGAACCCAATTGCATGAGTTTGAATGAGATTGCAAATTAAATGCTATTTTGTGTCAAACTGTAAGCAATGTTGTGCCGGGGACTTATAGGCCCAGATATAGCTAACCTCCCACCTGGCCTGGCCAAACGTCATTGTACAATAAAGGGATGACCTGAAAAAAAGTATTTAAAAAGCTTTCAATGGCTGATTGGCAACTTTCAGCGCTACTCCTCATGCGCGGATATCACCAGTGGACTCCACAGTGCATGTGCACATGTCCCGGCACAGTTTTCGGCGCAGAACACTGGCTCCACCCCCGGCTCGACTGGCCATGCTGCGCTACTACAGGGAAGAGGCCGGACAGTGGCTAAAGTGGCAACAAAATTTTTCAGCGCATCTCAGAACGGAGAAAAGCGGCGCAACTCCGGTAAGTGCGCCGAAAAACGGGCTCGGCCAAAATTGAGGCCCATATTAGGAACCAATACTACTTGAAAAAGAGGAAAAAGCTTTACATTATTAGGGACGAGAAATTGTTGTCAACAATAATAGCAAATGAATGGTTTACATAATAAATTACTTCCTTCTCTATTTTAACAGATTTGTTAACATGGTTAAACAATGTTAATACAGGTTGTATTATTTACTGACTTTCTCTCGCTTAACTCACTGTAATCAGCATATTATAATATAATTGATTTAGAGCACAGCCTGGTGATTTTAGTAACTTAGTACGAGTGCAAACCCTACATTCTGACTATATTTCAGAGGACACTGCTTCAACTTATACTCAGATAAAAGGGGAAAGATTATGTTCACAAGCAGGTAGCCTGTTAAGTTCTGTCTATTGCACCTTTTATTTCATAGTGCACAGAGACAGGGTACAATAGGAATGAAATCTGAACAGTTCTTACCATTTTAGCCAGTTCAGGTATCATATTGCGCAGGCTGTTGATGTTGCTGTTATACCACGGATCAATGCTACCCAAATACCTGGACAGCTCACAAGAAAAGTCATTGTGCAATAAAGGGATGAGCTGAAAGAAAGTATTGAAAAAGCTTTCACAATTGTCTGTTTACAGATGCTGACAGTAGATCCAATTTTTAAAGAGGTGATAATAGTAACTCTGGTCACTTAATAATTGTTAACTATTTTAATTCTGCAGCAATATTTCTTCAACAATATTAAAATATAAAGAGATTCATAATTCCTTATTTAAACATAGAAAATAATTCTTACACTACTAAGCACAATATTTATTGTATAATAATAAAATTGAGTTAATGTCGATAGAAAACTTGTATTTATATAGCAACTTATCACATCCCTCAAATGTCTTAAAAGGGCTTCAACCTAGCTATTTTGCAAATTGCATTCTGGTTTGTTCAGGGTCAACTGTATGATACCAATCATTTAGTTAGCAGGGACCAATCAGATCTAATCACTGAAATACAGCTCAGACACACACCTTGCCAGCAATCACTGGACTCTGCTTCTCATTTGTAACAGGGATGTAGTAGAACTGCAAGTTTAGTTTTGAGGTCAGAATGCATCTTCTTGCTTCTCTTTTCCTAAGCAACAAAATTAAAATACATTTTTGTCATTATTTTAAGCAACAGTAAAACTTTGGCCTAGTATTCTTGATCATTTTGACTGCAGTACTGTTATTGATTTTTATAAATCTACATTTTTGTTACTTTAGGAAGGTTTTTGATGCGATCACTTAGCAACCTTAAATCATGAAACTGGACAAAAACGTGGTTCATCCATGAACATAAACAGAAACCAACGGAAGAGGAACTTACTGAACTTCCACAAACATGATTCCAGTCAAAAACCTGGGGCTGGAAATTCCCTAACCTTGCGCCCGGTTTTTTGGTGATATTTCGCCATTTTTGGCAAAAAACAGGAAATTCGGAGAAGTCTTGCACCGGTGGTTTTTAAGTATCACTGGGGAGCGGACTGCCGGCATGCAAGACTCGAAATAGCGCTTTCGCCAAAAATTTGGCTCGCAGCGCACCCATAGATAGGACGAAAAAAAAGCACCCATTGCAGTCCTTGGAACAGCGGTAGGTATGAAGATTTGCAAAATAGTTAAGTTAAAGTTTGTATTTTTTAATTCTTTTGCAGCGATTCAATAGTTAAGTGTCTTGTGAATGTTTCGTGACTTTTTATTTTTTTGGTGTTTCCCCCCTCCCTAGGCCCAACACGCAGCAGTATCGGCGTCGAAGAAAAGTTGCAGAAAATTCACAGTTTGCGCCACGAATCCTCGTGCAACGCTGATTTTTACCGCTGGGCACATTTAAGCCCGAATTTTAGGTCTCATAGCGGTAGCGGAGTCATAGTGGTATTTTTGGCAAAAAGAAATACCGCTGTGACCAAAAATTGAATTTCTAGAGTTTCATTTGAAATTCTTCAAGAATCAAGATGCCCTTTGGAGAAGAATCATTAATATGCTGATTGTACCAGTAATATTATTAAATGGGAAACATAATAAATTATAATTACATTACTGAGTCACAGTGTATTTGAGATTTTAAGAGCAGGTCTGGCAAAGGTCCAACAGTGGCTAGAGCCGCCATCTTGAAACTCTGAGCATACTGTAATTTCACATGGGGACTGATTCTCCAATCGTACCTGTTGTTACATGTGAACCCGCCGGACACCAATGGACTTCAAAATAATTGTTATGTCTCAGCTAGGATGGCAGTAGTCGGAGTGGCTAGATTTTCGTCAAGGACCCTGGGCTGGGGAGTACAGGAGGAGCGCATTAAGCTTAAAAAAAACAAAATTAACCTGAATTGCCACTCTTGATGACTATCCGTCGACTTCTGCTGGAAAGTGTGCATGTGTGGACATCAGATAAGAATAGAATCAAACTGGGCTGTGATGCTTACCACAGTCAAATGGCTCACTGACATTCATTGTCAATTAGTTGAGGTACTGGAGGATGCCACAAGATTATAGAACCATAACCTTGCACAATGCAGCAGTTTATGTAAATGAGGGAAGAAAATTAAAGAGGGAAAAATACCTATCTAAAAGAACAAGGAGAGCCAGTGACACACTACTGCTTTAATGTAAACCACTATAAAATTTAACAGGGCCATTGATATAAACATGGAGTAGAATAAAGCAAGAAGCAGATGCTGGATGCTGACTAAAAAGGGGAACTTTTCTTATTTTGTACATTGTTTTTATATACCGTGACTAATTGTTCAAAACATACCTTAAAGAAAGAAAAGCCTTCGCTAATTTTCCCAAAATGCAATCATTCCCAATCACCACAATACGTGCCGTGTTGGGCTTTTGTTGTTTGAAGTTGAATAACATCGCATTGCAACCAAACTTCCGCTGAAGTTTCATACTGTCCCCTGTTGCAGTATCATAAATATCCGAAAGAAACATTGTGTTATCTGAATCATAACTTTTTTTCTTTACGCAGCCTCTTCTGACCAGCTTGGCCTGCTCTTTTTCATTGGACACTGTAGGTGACACGTCACTTCCAAGGGATAAATCCCCACAGTCTCTGACGATGCCACTGTCTGTTGACAGAACCGATAATCTTGTTTGCTCAATGTTGCCATCGTCTGTTGGCTCACTCATCTCAGAATTGTCTGAGTCACTGTTAGTGAAATCCTGGCCACTGCCACATTGATTTTTAACAAATTGCACCAGTTTTTTCCCTGCAAAAAATATAACAACAACATAAGCTTGAGGCACGACTCTAAGGATTTTGCATGATAGGCTGCACATATTACCAACGTAAAATGCTAGCAGGTATGATTGTGTTTTGTATATTAGATGGCATAGCAGGTTACAGACAGATACATGTGTAACAAGGACAGATTCTTACAAGTTCTCACAAAATTAATCTTGGTGGTTGTTGGTAACAGAGAAAAACTGAGACAATTATAATAGGATATCAGCAGACAACTGATCTCCCATAGCTTAACCAAGCTCGGCATGTGATGTTTAGCTCTGCATTTGAATTTCTACAGAAAAATGGGGCAGCATATCCCATACTTTGTTTCAGGAAGAGTTTTACAGATGGTAGAAGTGATGCATAAAGCTTCAGTGTTGGTATTGTATGTGGACTTTCCGAAAGCTGCTGAATGGTAAAATGCTGTTGCAGTAGTTTCTATGTTAATATGTAGGACCAAATGAAACAATAACCACTCTTGTGGTGCTGTGGTAGTCAGAATCTGATAGAGGACTTGCAGCTGATACAAAATCACTTCAATACTGATAAAGGCGGACTCTGGTGTAAAGCTGATCACCCTCAAATCCACTCGTCTGCATGATTTGGGGCTTTACTTAGTCCATGAACAAGACATAGGTATTCTGTGCAGCCTACCAAACTAGGATACAGTGACTCATCTTTGAGTACATGCAAGAGCAAGATTGATTATCAAAGATGTTATCTGGCTATTATGGAGGCCCTGAGCTGGCTAAACAAAAGGTATGCTTAAAACTACATGTACACATAGAGCCACAAGATGGCCACTCATTGACCTCGGGCTCAAGGGAGCAATAAAGAACATCCAAAGAGGAACTAATATAACCATATAACTACATAAGGCGAGTGACACCTGGAAGGAGGAAAAATGGCTATTTGATCATGCGTTGGTACAACCAATCATGTCACTGTTAAGGTCTGTCTACGAGGACACTCATGTGCCAAAACCTGTATAATTAAGGTGCAATTTGAACAGCTTGTTGGAGATCCTCTCTCAGGCGGCTGAGGAGTGAGATGCTCCCCCTTCACGTGTTGGAATAAAGGTCGTTGAAACTTATCCAAGGTATCCATCTGTTGAATCCGGGCTTGTTAAGAGAGGAGAAGGGCGATTCTCCCCATCAATTGGTGTAGTCGGCAGGATACAGACTCGTTGACCCGAAACGATGTGGCAGCTGTTGGGCCGAGTTCTTTTTTAAATACCACCTACAAGTTAGAGTTGTTACACTGTTTACGGGAAAGGAGGAAATCTACAGAAAGAATAAATAAACGAGCCACGGAGAGGATGGAGACCAAGGAATAAGACGACTTGAGGTACGAGTAGGCTCTAACGCGGTCAACCGGGGCACAGTACTAACGAACAAGTATCAGTCAGGAGATGTGATGGAGGTACAAGAGTAGCCCACTAAGGGAAAGGTAGCCCCTTAGCAATCTTAGAAATGGCTGGCGAATATGACTGGGGACCCGAGGGAATCTATAGGGAAAATGCTAGCAGATAAAAACATGAAACTAATTGAGGGAATGAAGAAAAAGAGATGGCAACCAGACAACCCACCGGAGAGGCAGGCAAAGTGGTGGGAGTGCCAGCCAAGAAATAAAGAGGACCTGGCTCATATGGTAGTATTAGCCTGCTATCGGGAATAAAATAGAGATGGAAAGAAAGGATAAGGTAATACTGAAACTAAAAGCTAAAATAAAAAAGATAGAAGAGGCGGAAGTAAGCAGTAGGAATGGTACAATATGTGCAGCATTAACTGGGCGACCTACAGCACCACCTGCACCGGTACCAATATATCCTCCACTGGAACTTTTAAGTGTAGAAATTGAGAATAGTGGGAGACCAGAGTGGGATGAGTTGGCCGATGAGGCTCGCAAATATAATCCAGAATATGATGATTGGGGAAGAGAATGTGGGCCTCCCCCATACCAGAAGGTATGGGCAGCTCCGATCAAGGTAGAATCTGTACCGGCTGCCGGAGGCAACCCTGACGCGGCCGCAATACCCACTGTGGCGCCTCGGATAAAAAACATCTATGTGTCACTGACACCCGGGGACAAATTGAAGTTATTACAAATGTTACCCAAGTTAGAGAGGAGACGAAGTACTGAAGAGTTTTGGCAGAAAATACGGGAAATAAGAATATGCTGCAACCTTCACAACCGAGATGTGGAAGCGTTAGTAAGAGCAAAAATGACTGAAGAAATGTGGCACCAGTTGGGACAACGATAGAGGGACGGCACTTGGTGTGCGATGATAGCCCCCACTGTTGTGCAATCGGAGGCAGAATATCAGGCGTTTAAAGCAGACGTAACTCGGGTAGCAGGAGCAATACCCATAAACTGGGGAATAACCCATGGGGGTCACTCAAAACAAGGGGGAATCCACACATGACTATGCAGAGCGGAAATGGTTGAGCTTCCAAGCGTGTTCAGGAATACTGAAACCCACCAGGGATAATCAAGCATTCCTAAAAATATACAAAGATGGGTTGAGTACTGCACACCAAGACGTATTAAAAACAGGGCTAGTCACAATGCAAAACTATGACGACTTGTCCAGGTGGGCGTCTGAGCTGGATGCTAATCAGAAAAAGTAGCCACGGTAGAAGCACACACGGCCGCAGCGGCAGCAGCTGTAGAAGGAACGAGTAAGGAAGGAAAACTACGCGCAACCCCCTTGACTTGTTTTAATTGTGGAAAAGAAAGCCACTTTAATAGAGAGTGCCAGCAGAAAAAAGGGGCTCAAGGGAAGGGTGGACAATCAAGGCCAAAGTGCCAGATCTGTGACAAACTAGGCCATACAGCGAAGAAATACTGGGCTAGGGGGGGAGGGGCGGAAGGACAGGGACCCAGACAGATTAGAGGAGTCCCAGGAGGAGAACCACCCTTGACTGGGGGAGAAGTGGTAGTGCTCCTTACCGAAGCTCAGCGGACTCCGCGGCCACCCCACCCACCCCCCCGCAAGAGATGTTTTCTAACGAGGACATCCTAAGAATGCTACAGTTGGCAGCCACCCAAGAGGGGTTACCGGCCCTTAGTGAAGATGTGGGACCACAAAGAGAGGACCCAAGACTGTTTGTTAGTGCAGTGTTAGGGGGCCAACAGTGCGAGGTGCTGATAGACATGGGAGCCTCAATATCCATAACTAATCTAGACTTACCCCTTACCAAGGAAACGACCAGCATACAAGGAGTGGGAGGAGGTAACAGAAAGACAACTTTAAGTGAAATTGTACTATTGGAAGTACAGGGGATAATACTACCCATCCAGTTTTGGTGCTGCCCCAATCCCGAAGGCACCATATTAGGAATAGAAACATTAAGGAAAATAGGGGTACTAATAGAACCCCAGCATAACCGAGTAGTCTGGGGAGACAAGCACCAAACTCAGTGTAAATTTAACCACCCGGGCCATCAACAGCAGCGAGTGGCTGGGATCCGTCTAATAGATCCCGAGTGGGAAACAAAGGGCGCCTGGGGAAGTATATGTCAGTTATACCCTGCCCTCTGGGCCCAACAGAAACAGGACTGTGGGTTGGTAGGGCCCGAGCCAGTCGAGATCCCAGGCCTAGAACATAAAGCCCACCGGCAATACCCGCTGAAGTCCGACGCTGAAGCAGCTGTCCTTCAGATAGTGAAAGAATTGGAAAGGCAAGGGGTGGTGAGACAAACAATAGCTACGACCAACTCACCAGTATGGCCGGTAAAAAAACCAGATGCCTCATATTGACGGACTATAGATTATACCGCCTTAAATAAAGTTACACCCCAGGAGCACCCGATAGTGGCCAGCCCGACAACGATTTTCAATGGCCTGGGCCCAGAACATAAAATATTCACCGTATTGATTTTAGCAAATGGATTTTGGGCCATACCCTTAGACGAGGAGTCACAAGGGAAGTTCGCCTTCACTGTAAGAGGAAAACAGTATACATGGACTAGAGTGCCCCAAGGATTCCATAACAGACCGAGTATATTCCACCGGACACTGGCTGGAGTCCTGGAGCCAATAGATGTAGAGGAAGGAAGTACCCTCTTGCAATATAGCGTCCACCAAGGAGAAACAGCACGTGCTGGCATTGACCACGGTGCTTAGGGCCCTACAACAGGCAGGGCTGAAAGCTAACCCAAAAAAGGCCCAGATAGGGAAGGGCCAAGTCACATACCTAGTAGTAACACAAGGGAAAAGACAGATGCCCGAGAATAGGAAGGAGGCCATTAGGACGATGCCAGGGGGAGTCAGACAGGTATTAGGACTGTTTAATTACTGTCGAAACTTTATCCTGGGATATGCAGAAATGGCTCAGCCCATGCAAGATTTAGTAAAAGGGGGAAAGCCCTCCCAAGAGCCAGTAGACTGGGGCTCCAAGCAAGAAGCAGCGTTTCAACAACTGAAACAGGCTCTAATGAGCGCCCCCGCCCTGGGACCAGAATAAGCCCTTCCACATTTATAATCACCACAATAGTTGTTGAGGCCAATTCACTAAATATATTCAAAAATGAGTTAGATGTAGTCGTTACTACTAGGGGGATCAAGGGGTATGGCGAGAAAGCAGGAATGGGGTACTAAAGTTGCATGTTCAGCTATGAACTCATTGAATGGCGGTGCAGGCTCGAAGGGCCGAATGGCCTACTCCTGCACCTATTTTCTATGTATCTATGTATCTATAGCAAAAACCACTATAATGCGGTGGTGACCCAGCAACATGGGGACAGGCAACGACCGGTGGCGTAATACTCCACTAAGCAACAACCTGTAGCTGCAGGATTATCTAGATGTGTAGCTGCTCTCGACTGCGCAGCTCAGGCAGTCAGAATTAGTGAACCCATAGTAATGTCAGGACAAATTATCCTACATACGCAACATACTCTGTAGAGCTACTAAACACGGGGAGACTGACAACAGTGTCAGACTCAAGGAGGGCGACGTGGGAGACAGTACTAATATCCCCGAGCGGCGCAGTAACTATAGTAAAAGATAGTAGTAACAACCCCGCAGGATGGATCATTACGGAAGGCCAGGATCATGAATGTAACCCGATAGAGGGGGCAGAGCAACGTAGCTCGATAAAGGAAGAGCCACTCGATGGAGCGGACATGGACCTTTATGTAGATGGGTCCCGTCGGTACAGGGTGGGAGGTAGTAGATGGTGAAGGGCAAATACGGGGAGTAGGGCAATTAGAAGGGAGCCTCTCGGCCCAAATGGTCGAAATAGTCGCCCTAACGGAAGCCTTCAAACAGGCAGAAGGTAAAAGGGTAAATATATATACAGACAGCCGATACGCGTTTGGGGTAGTCCACAATTATATGGTAGCCTGGAGTCGGTGAGGTTATATGACATCGGGGGGGAGGACCATTTGACATGAGAACATAGTTAACGAATTGGTAAAGGCTTCCCTCCAGTCCCAGGAATGTGCAATGATAAAGATCAAAGCCGATAAGAAAATCACTGACAGACATCAGCAAGGGAATGCATGGGCGGATGAGGCAGCTAAGCGAATGGCAGAAGCAGAGGGCATACGGGCTAAAATAAGCATCTGTGCACTTGGGCCAGAAGAAGTAAATATGTTTAAAGTACAGGAGGCAACGCTACAGCAGGAAAAAGATGAATGGAAAAGGCAGGGAGCTAAACAAGGCGTGGACGGAATCCGGAGGAAAGATTGTAATGTGGTAGCCCCAGAGTGCATACGACAAAACCTACTGAGTATATACCATGGGTATGCGCATACAGGCAAGATCAGCATGACGAGTTCAATGTCCCGATACTGTTGGTGGAAGGGAATGGGAAGAGATTGAGAAAATTATTGTAGGAAGTGCTCATCATGCGCAAAGCATAACCCAGGTGGAAAAATAAAGGTCAGAATGGGACACCAACCTTGATCAAAGGGACCATGGGAAAACCTGCAGAGAGACTTCACAGGCCTACTGCCCAATCACCAGGGAAAAACGTATTGTTTGGTTATAATAGATCAATTCATAAAATGGGTAGAAGCATTCGCAACTAGAAATTGCTCAGCTGAGACGGTGGCTAGAATATTAACAGAAAAAATTATACCTAGGTGGGAATGTCCCTACAGATAGATTCAGATCAGGATACTTCACGGATAAAGTAATGAAACAAGCATGCGCCCTACTGGGAATCAGGCAAAAATATCCCCTATCATCCGGAATCGTCCGGATTAGTAGAATGAACGAATAGGACCCCAAAGAACGCATTGGCCAAGGTGATCGACGAGACAGGAAAGGGATGGGTAGATACTCTGCCCCGGATTTTAATGAAGTTAAGGGCGACCCCAAACCGGACCACTGGACTCACGAACTAATGACAGGAATGGCAATGAGATTACCTGAGGTTCTTGTGATGGAGAGTGATGACGTCGGACCCTACCGGGACCGAGTAAGGAGATTTGTGATGGAATTATGTAAACAATGACACGATCTGAAGGCACACGCCAGGGATCAGCAAGTGATCAAGGACTTGGAAACTGGCACCAAGGAACAAAAGATTGAGATACCACAGGTTGGGAGCAAGGTAATGGTAAAAAATAAACCCCGAAAAGCCAGGATTCTCACCAAAATAGACAGGCCCTCACCGGGTAATAATGGTAAGCGACACGTGCACATGCGTGGTGATAGACGGAACCGGACGGTGGAAACATTGGACACAGTTAAAACGTTATGCGTAACACGAGACTCTAAATGGCCGGTGACGATCGGGAAAACATGTTGTGTTTTACAGAACCTTTGTCCTAAAAGGAGGAATACTGGGTAACCCCATCTTATACCACAACCCAGCAGTAAGTTGCCCAGACGGCTATCAAGGAAGTATTTCCACTACAAACTCAATCTTTTGCGGAAAAGGCCAAAGGAGGCGACTTGAAGTGGAATGGACAAGCCCAGATAAGGAACACTCATGGCAGAACCAATCATGGACCATGCATGAATAGCTCGGACCAAAGAAATCCACACAAGTGTGTGCGGGTAAGATGTAACCTCACCAGAGAGGCAGAGGGGACTACCCCCATACCCATCAGGGAATCACAATGCGGTAATAGTTCCTGATGGGGATTGTTCGTCTGTAAGATAGAGATCCTAACCACCACGACCCCAGAACCCCCAGGATGCCTAAACATGACACAGAGGGCAAGCAGGGGATTAGTAATAAAAAGAACTAAAGACAAAATCCACTTCGGGCTATGCCAAAGGATAATTACGGTATTGTTAAACCTAATGGATATAACTATCCCACTGTTTTGCGGTAAGAAAACTGTAAGCTTATATTAAAACCTAATCCTAAGAGCCCTTGAGGGGCCCAAATCCAAGACTATGAAGTTCAATGTAAAAACGCCGAACAAAAACGGGAAAGGCGGGAGAAGAGGGGAATATTAGAAATGGTGGACGCGGGATACGCGCGGGCGTTGCGACGGTTAATACAATATATCTTCAAACAAAGGAAGAGCAGGTCATCACCCTCACACATACCTTAAAAGGACTGCTAGAAAGGGGAGATGGTAACGAGAAAATGTAGGCCCAGCTAGGGGACGGGGCATAATGGAACTGCTACAGGTTGCCCATACATTGCGGGACCATGCAAAAACGATAAATTTGGTAAACCAGGCTGGACAAACTATGAGTAAAAGAATGGCAGCCGAGATAGTTTGTACGGGATATGGGGCTTGGATGCTCAACATAACCTAGAACAACTCCAGAATGGGAAGGTGCCGGATTGGATAACCAATGATGTATTTGTTGAATGGACATTGGGCAAGAATGACACCCAACCCTATGAGGTCCGGAGGAATAGCCATGCCTGGGTCTCTAAGAACAGGTGTGTAACCGGACATCAGAATATAATAGGGATTGTGTTATCAATACAACAATACGATGTGACAAAGGGAAACACAGTGTGCCAAGTAAGCAATATAGGAGAAATAAGGAATCAGACCCATGTGCAGTATCACAAATTGTACCAGTACGTAAATAAAAAGAGAAATAATACCAAAGGTTTCGATATTAAAGATTGTTATAAGAATAATCAAGTTGTTTTATGTCGAGAGCAACCAGACCTCGATAACAACGACTGTGGATATGACCGAACAGAAGGAAGTGTGTTGAGTGTCACACCGCTGACACTGGACTCCGAAACGACCGCCACACAAGGAAAGGGAGGATGGTGTGTGAGCACCACGGCAGTCAACATGATGGTGGAGGGAGTTACCCACTGCCTTATCACGACCACTGACTTTTGTTTTGCGCCAAAAGAAGTCGTCGATATTCAGGGATATATCATATATCCGGAATTGAAAGGAGAGTCCGTCAATGGGACAGCGGTGGACACTATCAAAGCAGGGTATAAGGGTTTTGAGGAACCACAAGGACGACATATACCCAGACTTAGTGAAGAAAAAAATAAGTTGGAACAGGACACACATGAACAACGGCAGAAGTACATCATCCTGATGAAGAAGATCGACAAACTCCAAAAGGACACTAAAGAAATGTTGGCAAACCAACTCTGGTATACGAGGCTTTGGAACTTTGGACTAAACGTGCAGGTGCACCCCTGGATAAGAATAATATCCCATGTATTGGTGATTGTGCAATGTGTGGTTTTAATGGTATTGTTGATTGAATTATGTGGAAGGTGTAAACGATGGGCGAGGAAAGCCATAGTTCAAGCCCCCATAAAAGCCTTAGAAGAAACTAAACCTTTCGTATCTAAGGAAAAATCTGTAAAACTGGTAAATGGTGTGTAAAGGGAAAGAGATACGAGAAGCCATCCGAAAGTAAGGGCATGGCCACCCAGACGGATGGATTAAGATGACAATATCACTTCCCCTTTGGATGAAATAATGAGGGGACAGCACATTAAGCCTATCTTGGGGTATATAGCCAAGGGCCAAAATGGGGGATTTCAAGAGCAAGATTGATTATCAAAGATGTTATCTGGTTATTTTGGAGGCCCTGAGCTAGCTAAACAAAAGTATGCTTAAAACTACACGTACGCATAGAGCCACAAGTTGACCACTCATTGACCTCGGGCTCAAGGAAGCAATAAAGAACATCCCAAGAGGAAGTAATATAACTTATGTTCATAATAAGATGGTGTAACTGAGTACTGTAGACGTGAGTAAGTGTGACCTTAGTTCCTTTATTCTACTCCAGAGTGCCAGTACAGCATGGGAGGCCTGCTTATATACAATGCTCCCAAGGAATGCTGGGATCCCTTGGGACTCCAACAGGTACGCCCTCAGGTGGCGGTACAATACTTGTTACATAGGGTTGCATACATAACATCAGTCCCTCCCAAAGTCAATAGTACACTTATTTACAGGGTGAGACGATCTGGGGCCTTGGGGCCTTTCACTCCCTAGACGATCGTCTCGTTACGAATGCACGTGCAGGTGAGTTGGTTGGTTCTTTGCTGGGCTGCAGTGCAGCTGGCTTTGCTGGGCTGCTGGGGATGGTGAGTTCAGCTTTGTAGTCAACCATGATGTCGGTTGCCACTTGTGTGTGTGTGGGAGGGTCAAAGTTGGTGGTGTCCTCTTCGGGTTGCTCGTGGCTGTCTATGAATCGCAGTTTGGTTTGGTCCAAATGCTTTCTGCACGTTAGTCCATTTGTGAGTTTGACCTGAGACACCCTACTCCCTTCTTTGGCTATGACAGTGCCAGCAAGCCATTTGGGACCATGTCCTTAGTTGAGTACAGAGTCATTGACTTCAATATCGCGTGACAAATTTGCGCGATCATGGTACATGATTTGTTGATGCAGTCTGTCCTCAACGTGATCATGGAGATCAGGGTAGACAAGAGAGAGCCTTGTTTTGAGCACCCTTTTCATGAGCAGTTCGGCTGGGGGAACCTCGGTGAACGAGTGAGGTCTGGTGCAGTAACTGAGCAGGACTCGGGACAGGCGGGTCTGCAGGGAGCCTTCCGACACGCTTTGCTTGATGGTTTGGACTGCCCGTTCTGTCTGGCCATTGGATGCGGGCTTGAACGGGCTTGATGTTACATGCTTGATCCCATTGCGGGTCATAAATTCTTTGAATTCAGCACTGGTGAAGCACGGCCCATTGTCGCTGACAAGGACATCAGGCAGGCCATGCGTGGCAAACATGGCTCGTAGGCTTTCGATGGTGGGAGTGGACATACTTGCAGACATTATTACACACTCAATCCATTTTGAATAAGCATCCACAACAACCAAAAACATTTTGCTTGGAAACTGGCCAGCAAAGTCAATGTGGTTCCTAGACCACGGTTTGGAGGGCTATGACCACAAACTTAGCGATGCCTCCCTAGGTGCATTGCTCAGTTGAGAGCAAGTGTTGCATTGGCGCATGCAAGACTCCAAATCTGAGTCAATGCCGGGCCACCACACATGGGATCTGGCTATAGCTTTCATCATTACTATGCCTGGGTGGGTACTGTGTAGGTCGCGTGTGAACGTTTCCCCGCCTTTCTTAGGCAAAACAGATTACCCCACAAAAGACAGTCCGCCTGTATGGACATTTCATCTTTGCGTGGCTGGAACAGCTTGATCTCTTCTTGCATCTCCGCTGGGACGCTGGACCAGCTCCCATGGAGGACACAGTTTTTTTTACAAGGGACAGTAGGGGATCCTGGCTGGTCCAGTTCCTAATCTGGTGGGCTGTAACGGGTGAGTTTTCGTTTTCAAATGCATCCATCACCAAGAGCAAGTCTGCAGGCTGTGCCATTTCCACCCTGGTGTTGGGCAATGGTAGCCGACTGAGAGCATCAGCGCAGTTCTCTGTGCCTGGTCTGTGGTGGACAGCGTAAGCAGACAGCATGAGTGCCCATCTTTGGATGCGAGCAGAGGCATTGGTATTAATCCCTTTGCTCTCTGAAAATAATGATATGAGCAGCTTATGGTCAATTTCTAACTCAAACTTAAGACCAAACAGATACTGGTGCATTTTTTTTACCCTGTAAACGCATGCCAGAGCTTCTTTTTCAATCATGCTGAAGGCCCTTTCGGCCTTGGACAAACTCCTGGAGGCATAGGTGACCGGTTGCAATGTTCCCGATTCGTTTGCTTGTTGTAACACACACCCGACCGCGTATGAAGACGCATCGCAAGCTAGCACTAAACGTTTACATGGGTCATACAGAACAAGTAGTTTGTTGGAACATAACAGATTTCTGACTTTCTCAAAGGCAGCCTCTTGTGATTTCCCCCATACCCAGTCATCTCCCTTGCGTAACAACACATGTAGGAGTTCTAGCAAGGTGCTTAACCCGGGTAGGAAATGACCAAAATAATTGAGGAGTCCCAGGGACTACCGCAGCTCCGTCACGTTTTGTGGTCTCGGTGCGTTCTTGATGGCTTCCGTCTTGGTGTCGGTGGATCTGATGCCGTCTGCCGCGATTCTTCTCCCTAAGAACTCGACCTCAGCCGCCAGGAAAACACACTTCGAGCATTTCAACCTGAGTCCCACACGATCTAACCGACTTAGAACCTCTTCCAGGTTCTTCAACTGTTCGATTGTTTCCTGAACCGTGATCAATATGTCGTCCTGGAAAACCACGGTGAGCGGAACTAACTTTAGCAGGCTCTTCATCTTCCTTTGAAAAATCACCGCGGCCGATCGAATCCCAAACGGGCATCTATTGTAGATGAACAGACCTTTGTGCGTGTTGATGCAGGTGAGGCCTTTCGAGGATTCCGCCAGATCCTGCGTCATGTAGGCCGAGGTCAGGTCCAACTTTGTGAACGTCTTTCCTCCTGCCAGGGTCTCAAATAGGTCGTCAGCCTTGGGTAGTGGGTACTAGTCCTGCAGCGAAAAACGGTTAATTGTTACTTTATGGTCCCCACAAATTCTGACCGTGCCATCGCCTTTGAGAACCGGAACAATCGGACTGGCTCACTCGTTGAACTCCACTGGCGTGATGATGCCCTCTCGTTGCAGCCTGTCCAGCTCGATCTCCACTTTCTCTCGCATCATATATGGCAGCACCCGTGCCTTGTGGTGGATGGGTCGTGTACTGGGAACCAAGTGGATCTGCATCTTTGCCCCCGAGAAACTTCCAATGCCTGGCTCAAACAATGATGAAAACTTGCTCAGAACCTGGGCACATAAGGCGTCGTCGACGGACGAGAGCACTCGAATGTCGTCCCAGTTCCAGCGGATTTTCCCAGCCAGCTTTTGCCGATCAGTGTGGGGCCATCTCCTGGTACAATCCATGGTGGGAGTTCGTGCATTGCTCCATCATAGGAGACTTTTACTGTTGCGTTGCTAATTACAGGGATCAGCTTTTTAGTGTAAGTTCTCAGCTTGGTGTGAATGGGGCTAAGCTTGGGCCTGTGTGTTTTGTTGCACCACAGCCTGTCGAAGGCCTTTTTTCTCATGATGGACTGACTTGCACCCGTGTCCAGTTCCATGGATACTGGAATTCTGTTCAGTTTGACTTTCAACATGATTGGTGGACATTTCGTGATGAAGGTGTGTACCCGGTATATTTCTGCCTCCTCGATTCGAATCTCTAGTTCAGTTTGATCTGCCATGGATCGATCTTCCTCTGCAACGTGGTGGTTTGCAGGGTTTGCAGTTCGTCTGCACATTTGCTGGAGGTGTCCCATTGTTCCACAGCCTTTGCACGCATAGTGTTTGAAGCGGCATTGATGGGCTCAATGATCACCTTCGTAGCGCCAACAAGGTGTTAACTGCCTCGCATTAACATTTGATGGTGGACTCTGAGTCATGTGAGGTCGTGCAGCTACAGGCATGTACGTTCTGCCATGTGCATTCCTGCCTGAAAACGACGTTACTTTTTGTACAGTGCTTGCCGAAACCTCTTTATGCTGCGAAATGTGTCTGGTGTTATCACTGGTGAACATAAATGCCTGGGCTATCGTTATGGCTTTGCTCAGGTTCGGTGTTTTGACAGTCAATAGTTTGCGAAGGATAACCTCATGGTCAATGCCAAGCACAAAAAAGTCTCTTAGCATTTGCTCCAGGAATCCATCGAATTCACAATGTCCTGCAAGGCGCCTTAGTTCGGCGACGTAGCTCGCCACTTTCTGGCCTTCAGACCGTTGACATGTATAAAATCGATACCTTGCCATCAGAACGCTCCTCTTCGGATTTAGGTGCTCCCGGACCAGCATACACAGTTCTTCATATGATTTTGTTGTTGGTTTCACCAGAGCGAGAAAATTCTTTGAGACCATAGGTTGTTGCCCAGCAGACGGTGAGGATCGCCCTTCGTTTGGCAGCGTTCTCATCCCCTTCCAACTTGTTGGCCATGAAGTGTTGGTCAAGTTGCTCCATGAAGGCCTCCCAATCGTCCCCTTCTGAGAATTTCTCCAGGATACCAACAGTTCTCTACATTTTCACATGATGGTTCGTTATCTCGTCGCCAGTTGTTATGTTCATAATAAGATGGTGTAACTGAGTTCTGTAGACATGTGTAAGTGTGACCTTAGTTCCTTTATACTACTCCAGAGTGCCAGTACAGCATGGGAGGCCTGCCTATATGCAGTGGTCCCAAGGGATGCTGGGATCCCTTGGGACTCCAACAGGTGCGCCCTCAGGTAGTGGTACAATACTGGTTACATAGGGTTGCATACATAACAATAACCATATAACAATACAAGGTCGGTGACACCTGGAAGAAAGGAACAAATGGCTATTTAATCATGTGTTGGTACAACCAATAATGTCATTGTTAAGGTCTGTCCACGAGGACACTCGTGTCAAAACCTGTATAATTAAGGTGCAATTTGAACAGCTCGTGGAGATCCTCTCTCAGGCGGCTGAGAAGTGAGATGTTCCCCTTCACGTGTTGGAACTAAAAGTCGTTGAAACTTATCCATGGTATCCGTCTGTTGAATCCGGGCTTGTTGAGAGGAGAAGGGCGATTCTCCCCATCAGTGCATATTAACTTTGCAGAGCACCAAAGTTGACAATGGCAGGAAGCTTCCTTGATGTCTGTCACCGGTTTTCTGGCCACCTTCATCACGTGTTTATGCCCTAGATAAATTAACTATGGTGTACCAGTTAGCACAGATTGGGTGCAACTCCTAAGCCAAGGAGCAGAACATTGACATCATAAATTATGATGGCAAAGCTCGGCATTTATCTACATCAAATTTCAGGAGGTTTAATCTTTGATACTTGTCTTATTCTTAATGACTTCTTCTACCTTACTTTCTCAGGAATATAAAGATTTAAAGCAGTGTTAAAAATGACAATCTAGCAGTTCTGAGGAAATGTAGTTCATTAACTTTTGTACACAATGAGAAGCAATTTCTTAACTAGACCGCAGAAGTTTTAATCAGGAGGCAAACTGAGCAGAGGCAAGATACTTCAGAAGAACATGAACATATCAATCAAAGTATCTCGGTCGCCTGAACCTTTTACCAATGAGTTATGGTGCAATGGTAGACACCCAAGAGTGGTCATTTGATTTGTCAAAGAATGAGGAGTGGTTTGCAAAGACCAAAAGAGGAAAAATAGTTGTTTAAGGTGGGGTGGTGGGAATACTTTGATCAAAACTTCTGTGTACAAGAATTCATACAGCTAATCTTTGGGAGATAACTAACACTGGTTCACAATGGGCGAAACGAGAGAAAGGCAAAAGTATTTAATGGAACAGCTAAGATTTTAGCATTGGAAAAGAAGCATTATTAGAGCTGGCAAAAAAATAAATTACTTCACTGAATGCCTGGGTTGCAGGGTGGAATATTAACCACTCATTGCCAATGTTCCTACATGGTCCATTCCTGATGTACATCGTTGCGAGTCCCTACAATATGTAACAGCAGTTGGGATACAGACCCACACTACAATGGTAATTGATTTCCCGAGACAATGACTTTCAATGCAATCCTAATAAATAGTCCAATTCTAGCAGGGTGTCAAGGATATGTGACAAGGTCTACACTGAACATAACCCACATTTTTCTATCTGTGCAAGAAATACATAAAAGTATTTATTCCCAATGCTATTTTTTTTTACATAAAAGAGAATTCATTTTTAAGGAAAGCAAAGACAGGAGGAGTACCTGACAAAGCAATAATTATAGTAATTGTTTCTTTAGTCTCAAGATTCAGCAAATCTCATCATAAGGAATACTAGGTGAGCATCCCAAGGGATCATAAGATAATTGAGGATAAGAAAGATCATTGACGCATCTTAATTCATCAATCTAGAGTGATCCTAACACTCCCCCCATAGTAGCATCCAATAGTTTCTGAAATGATTGCTGAATTTTTGCCTTCACAACTCTATTTCGATGTTTATTTCACATGTTAATCGCTGTCTGTGAAGAATTTTCTGATATCAGTCCTAAAATTACCTTTCACTAATTTGAACTTGTGATCCTTTGTTCTATGCTCACAGTTTAATTTAAAGTAATATTCCGGGCTCACTTTTTTTTACACCCGTATTAATCTTATATACCTCAATAAGATCACCTCTTGGACATCTCCTTTCTAAGCTGAAAAGCACTAGTTCTCCAATCTTTCCTCATCACTCAGATCCCTAACATTAGAGATCGGCTTCATAGCTCTTCTCTGCACTGTGACTAGCACATGAATGTTTCTTTTGCTTCTTGGTGACCAGAACTGAATACAGCATTCAAGGTGCATTCTCTGACCAGAGCACTATAAAGTTTGAACACTATTTCCTCCGATTTCTATTCTACTGTTTTGGCTATGTGGTTCAACATCCTATTCGCTTTTTGGATTGTTGCTCCGCATCGGTTGGATATGCTTCGTGTTGAGTCCCCTGAGACCCCTAGGTCTTTTTCCGTTTCATCTTATTCCTGGAGATTTATTTGTTTTGAGCCCTTTTAGCCTTTCTAAGATTTTCATCTCATTTCCAAATTGTTTGACTCAGCTAATGTTCAGGTTTTTTTTCTGATATTGTAGAATCTTTTATACAGGAATCAGACCATTGACTGCTTTGTCCCACATAATAATCATTGGCTTTCAAGTCATCCACTGCGTGTGGAGTGTTTTCAGGCAGTTTTGAGAGATCTGATAAGATGTAATATACGTGCAAGGTGTAAGTCATTCTTTTAAATTACATGCAGTCTAATGTGACATTGGTAATGTCTAGTAATGTGCTTTTTCATAAATTGGGGTTAAAAAGGAACATAGCTCACTGATGCACTTTAACTCAGGGAGTTTAAAAGGGGAAGTGTTCTTTTAATTTGGGGAGGGGGTGGAGGAAGATACACCGAACAGACGCAGTTTCTGACGTTTGTCTATGAACTTTGCAGCTGCCCTATCATAGTGAGCAAGTACTATAGCAGATACTGGTATTTAAACTTGATTTCCACAACAGGTTTAAGCAATGATGCAATGGCATCAGGCATCACTGACTGAGTCATTGTACTATGCTGAGTTTATGAGTCTGACAAATTCTCTTCAAAGACAAGTTTACCAAACAGCAATGTCCTATATCTAGAAAATAGAAGATTAAAAATCTCCCTCCTTCCATTCCATTATATATTTAATTATCATTTTATAAACATTTTCTTATTTGTACATTTGAAAAGGGAAATGGTTCAAATCCTTTCTGTATGTTGCATGGAATCAATTTTTTTTAACCAAGCATGCACAGTACATTTCACGATAGACATTATAGCATCAGAATAAAATACACTTACAAAGTAGGTCATCTTCCTTCCACATGAAAAAACTGATATCTGGATTTGGCAGTAGGATATTCTGGAGCCTTTCACCTGGAGGAGCCACTAAAATATATCAATAAAAAACTGCTTCAGTGCCCTACGTTCTAAGGGAACAATTTTCAAAACACTTGTGATGCAAGGCCATTTGTGCCATAAAATGGCACTATATAAATGGAAGTTCTATCTTAGATATGATAGTATATGAATGTTTGACACATTTGAATTAAGTGAATATACCTCTGTTGGCATAGCAAACAAGGTTATGCTATGCAAATACAATAAGTGTTTGGACACACAGTGATTTCTACATCAATATAATTTGGAAACAAGCTATTAGAGTTTTATCTATATTTTGGAAGATATATATTTTCCCCTTCATTTCACCCCTCTGCAGCCAAATCTTGGCCCTAAAAATTTTTGGGGCCACTTCCGGGCATAATTGCTGGGATCTGTCTGCCTGTGGTTGCTGCTGACCTCACCAATGTCCACAGGGTCAAGCGGCAGGGTCAGGAAATGTGGGCCTCTGCTGTTTGCCATTGCATTTGGATCTATGGTCTTGTCCCTGGCCTGGATCCCCCCCCAGGTGAGAGTGTCACTTACTCTGAGGACTGAGTTGGTTTGCCTGGTAAGACCAGGCGTACCTCCATTATCACTATGCTGGGTCCTGGTTTACGGCCAGACTGTGGGAAATCTGGCCTTTGAGTCTCTTCCCATCTGCCCCTCTGTGACGTCAATAGCACTGTAGAGTTGTCCAGAGGCTCCATCCGCTTAGGCCATTACAGAGTCCATGACTGAAGTCTTGAAGTCTGGAAGCCTGGCAGTCTGAGTTTGGCTGAGTTTGTGGCCATTCCAGTGAACTCCAACTGGAGTGAAGGTGGTGGATTTTAGGGGCCCTAATTTGTTAACAGAAGGGGCACACTACCCGATTCCAGCCTTTTGCTTACACGCATTACCTTCAACTTTCAAGAGAGACATGGATTCACTCCCTCTCTTTGTATAAGTGGCATACCTCCTTTGATGCATCCCTGAGATGCCTGCCTAAGACTGCTGATTCAAAGAATCATAAAATGAATAGTAGGGGCAAAAGGGGAGAAAATGTCTATCCTACCATTGCGCAATTTACTGCACTTTGCTGATTCATTATGCCTCAAGCCGTCAAAGTTTTCAGTGAATTATATGTGAATATTTTTTAATAATCTTCACCATATTTTTTGATAATACAGGTATACTTCTCAGTAAACTCTGTTCAGATGATGTCATGAACTAACTATCGATCCTCACCTACCTTGTTGTGCAGAGCTAATTATTTTCTTGTAAAGTTCTTGCAACCTGCTACTGTGCTTCCTGTGGGCTGTAGTCACTTCCTCTGATGAAAAACAAGACTTCTCCGTGATAGCAACCACTTCTTGGAAATAGTGCTCAATCACGTTGTAGGGTTTATTCTGTGAAAGAAAAATGCGATTAATAGTCAGTTGTGATCATGTGCTTATAATAATTAATTCAAAACAGTCAACAACCTTTAGTCACGCACCAAAAGAATGAGCCTGCATCAGAGAAAAAGTAAAGCCGTAAGGATATCAGTCTTGCCATGGCGGAAAACTTTCGTGGATGGAGCAGATTTTGTGGTGGTCACCCACATATTGCCGAGTCAGTCAATCGACATACACAAAATGGAGACTATAGTTCAGAATGCATACACACAACTGGAGGTGTGACCAGGATAAATGTATGACCTTCTCAAAAACCCACACGGTGCCACAAAGAAACAATTATATTGTGAAGTGGTAATTTAAGTGATGCAGCGTCTCGCAATGTTAAAAAAACAAACCGAGCATTTACGATAAATTAACTGCCCGCACCTTCAAGCCAAGTCCTGAACAATGTGGTTTTAAGTGCTGCTGATGCTTTATGTGTTGCAAAGTTATTACATTGTTCTCATCTCTGCCTCAGTGCACAGTACTGAACCAACACAAAAAAATGAAAAGAATGAATATGATTTTTTTTTAACATTCTTCAGCAAAATCAAACAAATAAAAGATTACCGTTGTCATTCCTCACTTTCTTCAAAAGGCTAAAAAACATCTGTTAAATATGCCAGGAATTATTATTAATGGCATTGCCAGCTATATCTTAATGTCATCTTGATATACCATCAAGCCTTGCTGAGTGCTTTTTAACAATAAATTTACTTCTCAAATTTTAGGATAAGAATTTCTTGAAACCTAGGCTGTCCTGCCTCTGTCCAACACTGGGTCAGGAAGGGCATCAGGCATTGACTACCGGTAGTCAAACAGGATCAGACAGGAGGGAGGTGAGAACATGAAGCCTGTGTACCCTTAACTTAATGGCATTGAAAATGGCAGCACTGGCAGAGTACCAGGAGCACTACTCCATATTTAACTCCCATGCCCCTCAAAGGCAAGAGCATCCTCATTGTTGCAGTGCCAGTCTCATTATTTTTCCATTTCTACCCAATCAATGACATTCAATTAGGGAAATTCTGAGACAGTTTTTCTACTGTGGACTACAGAGTGTTGGGTTGAGATCACCTGATGAGTATTTGATTCAGATTATTTGGAATTATTTCCACTTGAAACCTTCAGTGGTCATCAGAGAGAAGAAATCATTTTGAACATGAGTTCCAGAAAGCACAATAGGTTGCCAGATTTGCAAACCACGTCATAACATTTCCAATTGAAGTGAATTTATGTTCGCATTAGAACTTCTGTACTCTTGCAAATATTTAATTAAAATGAAAAGTAACAGAATTCTCTTCATAGTATATCTCAAAGGGGGAGGAGAAGAAAGATATCTGGTCAATAAGGTGCAGTTGGCAACGCTCGCAGACTCTTTGCTCTGACACTTGACAAATTCCCCTAGACTACCACAGAGACGTGCAGAAAGCATGCGTCAAAATATCAAAAATAGAAAGCTACTAAATATGTCATCAGCAGTCAGAACAGGGCGAAGGATCAGGAGGGGCTGGAAAATAGTGCGGTCATTCTCATTTAGTTTCTTATGGGAAATTAAACCCTTGGGGTACAGAAACATAGAACATAGAAAACATAGAAAATAGGTGCAGGAGTAGGCCATTCGGCCCTTCGAGCCTGCACCACCATTCAATATGATCATGGCTGATCATGCAACTTCAGTACCCCATTCCTGCTTTCTCTCCATTACCCCTTGATCCCTTTAGCACATAAGAACATAAGAACATAAGAATTAGGAACAGGAGTAGGCCATCTAGCCCCTCGAGCCTGCTCCACCATTCAACAAGATCATGGCTGATCTGGCCGTGGACTCAGCTCCACTTACCCGCCCGCTCCCCATAACCCTTAACTCCCTTATTGGTTAAAAATCTATCTATCTGTGATTTGAATACATTCAATAAGCTAGCCTCAACTGCTTCCTTGGGCAGAGAATTCCACAGATTCACAACCCTCTGGGAGAAGAAATTCCTTCTCAACTCAGTTTTAAATTGGCTCCCCCGTATTTTGAGGCTGTGCCCCCTAGTTCTAGTCTCCCCGACCAGTGGAAACAACCTCTCTGCCTCGATCTTGTCTATCCCTTTCATTATTTTAAATGTTTCTATAAGATCACCCCTCATCCTTCTGAACTCCAATGGGTAAAGACCCAGTCTGCTCAATCTATCATCATAAGGTAACCCTCTCATCTCCGGAATCAGCCTAGTGAATCATCTCTGTACCCCCTCCAAAGCTAGTATATCCTTCCTTAAGAAAGGTGACCAAAACTGCACGCAGTACTCCAGGTGCGGCCTCACTAATACCCTATACAGTTGCAGCAGGATCTCCCTGCTTATGTACTCCATCCCTCTCGCAATGAAGGCCAACATTCCATTCGCCTTCCTGATTACCTGCTGCACCTGCAAACTAACTTTGTGGGATTCATGCACAAGGACCCCCAGGTCCCTCTGCACTGCAACATGTTGTAATTTCTCCCCATTCAAATAATATTCCCTTTTACTGTTTTTTTTTCCAAGGTGGATGACCTCACATTTTCCGACATTGTATTCCATCTGCCAAAACTTAGCCCATTCGCTTAACCTATCTAAATCTCTTTGCAGCCTCTATGTGTCCTCTACACAACCTGCTTTCCCACTAATCTTTGTGTCATCTGCAAATTTTGTTATACTACACTCTGTCCCCTCTTCCAGGTCATCTATGTATATTGTAAACAGTTGTGGTCCCAGCAACGATCCCTGTGGCACACCACTAACCACCGATTTCCAACCTGAAAAGGACCCATTTATCCCGACTCTCTGCTTTCTGTTAGCCAGCCAATTCTCGATCCATGCTAATACATTTCCTCTGACTCCGCGTATCTTTATCTTCTGCAGTAACCTTTTGTGTGGCACCTTATCGAATGCCTTTTGGAAATCTAAATACACCACATCCATCGGTACACCTCTATCCACCATGCTCGTTATATCCTCAAAGAATTCCAGTAAATTAGTTAAACATGATTTCCCCTTCATGAATCCATGTTGCGTCTGCTTGATTGCACTATTCCTATCTAGATGTCCCGCTATTTCTTCCTTAATGATAGCTTCAAGCATTTTCCCCACTACAGATGTTAAACTAACTGGCCTATAGTTACCTGCCTTTTGTCTGCCCCCTTTTTTAAACAGAGGCATTACATTAGCTGCTTTCCAATCTGCTGGTACCTCCCCAGAGTCCAGAGAATTTTGGTGGATTATAACGAATGCATTTGCTATAACTTCCGCCATCTCTTTTAATACCCTGGGATGCATTTCATCAGGAGCAGGGGATTTGTCTACCTTGAGTCCCATTAGCCTACCCCCCTAGTGATAGTGATTGTCTCAAGGTCCTCCCTTCCCACATTCCCGTGACCAGCAATTTCTGGCATGGTTTTTGTGTCTTCCACTGTGAAGACCGAAGCAAAATAATTGTTTAAGGTCTCAGCCATTTCCACATTTCCCATTATTAAATCCCCCTTCTCATCTTCTAAGGGACCAACATTTACTTTAGTCACTCTTTTCCGTTTTATATATAGGTAAAAGCTTTTACTATCTGTTTTTATGTTTTGCGCAAGTTTACTTTCGTAATCTATCTTTCCTTTCTTTATTGCTTTCTTAGTCATTCTTTGCTGTCGTTTAAAATTTTCCCAATCTTCTAGTTTCCCACTAACCTTGGCCACCTTATACGCATTGGTTTTTAATTTGATACTCTCCCTTATTTCCTTGGTTATCCACGGCTGGTTATCCCTTCTCTTATCGCCCTTCTTTTTCACTGGAATATATTTTTGTTGAGCACTATGAAAGAGCTCCTTAAAAGTCCTCCACTGTTCCTCAATTGTGCCACCGTTTAGTCGATGTTTCCAGTCTACTTTAGCCAACTCTGCCCTCATCCCACTGTAGTCCCCTTTGTTTAAGCATCGTACGCTCATTTGAGACACTACTTCCTCAGCCTCAATCTGTATTACAAATTCAACCATACTGTGATCACTCATTCCGAGAGGATCTTTTACTAGGAGATTGTTTATTATTCCTGTCTCATTACACAGGACCAGATCTAAGATAGCTTGCTCCCTTTTAGGTTCTGTAACATACTGTTCTAAGAAACAATCCCGTATGCATTCTATGAATTCCTCCTCAAGGCTACCCCGTGCAATTTGATTTGACCAATCGATATGTAGGTTAAAATCCCCCATGATTACTGCCGTTCCTTTTTCACATGCCTCCATTATTCCCTTGATTATTGCCCGCCCCACCGTGAAGTTATTATTTGGGGGGCCTATAAACTACGCCCACCTTACTATCTCTAATCTCCACCCACAATGATTCAACATTTTGTTCATTAGAGCCAATATCGTCTCTTACAACTGCCCTGATATCATCCTTTCTTTAACAGAGCTATCCCACCTCCTTTCCCTTCTTGTCTATCTTTCCGAATTGTCAGATACCCCTGTATGTTTAATTCCCAGTCTTGGCCACCCTGCAACCACGTTTCTGTAATGGCCACCAAATTATACCCATTTGTAATGATTTGTGCCGTCAACTCATTTACTTTATTTCGAATGCTGCGTGCATTTAAGTAGAGTGTTTTAATACTAGTTTTTAAACCATGATTTTTAGTTTTGACCCCTCCTGCAGCCCCTTTATATTCATACATATTGTCCCTTCCTGCCACCTTGTGGTTTACACTTACCCCAGTGCTACTCTGCTCTGTTGCCTCCTGCCTTTTGCATTCTTTCTTGGGGTCCTGTTCATCTGAGCTCTCACCCACTCTAACTAACTCAGAGCCCTCTCCTGGGTTCCGAATACTTCTTGCATTGAGGCACCGAACTTTCATGCTTGCCATTTTATTATACTTTGACCCTTTAGAATTTTGCTGTATAGTGGCCCTTTTTGTTTCTTGCCTTGGGTTTCTCTGCCCTCCACTTTTACTCATCCTTTCTGTCTTTTGCTTTTGTCTCCATTTTGTTTCCCTCTGTCTCCCTGCATTGGTTCCCATCCCCCTGCCATATTAGTTTAACTCCTCCCTAACAGCACTAGCAAACACTCCCCCTTGGACATTGGTTCCGGTCCTGCCCAGGTGCAGACTGTCCGGTTTGTACTGGTCCCACCTCCCCCAGAACCGGTTCCAATGCCCCAGGAATTTGAATCCCTCCCTGCTGCACCACTGCTCAAGCCACGTATTCATCTGAGCTGTCCTGCAATTCCTACTCTGACTAGCTCGTGGCACTGGTAGCAATCCTGAGATTACTACTTTTGAGGTCTTACATTTTAATTTAGCTCCTAGCTCCTTAAATTCATCTCGTAGGGCCTCATCCCTTTTTTTTACCTATATCGTTGGTACCAATGTGCAACACGACAACTGGATGTTCACCCTCCCTTTTAAGAATGTCCTGCACCCGCTCCGAGACATCCTTGACCCTTGCACCAGGGAGGCAACATACCATCCTGGAGTCTCGGTTGCGGCCGTAGAAACGCCTATCTATTCCCCTTACAATTGAATCCCCTATCCCTATCGCTCTCCCACTCTTTTTCCTGCCCTCCTGTGCAGCAGAGCCAGCCACGGTGCCATAAACTTGGCTGCTGCTGCCCTCTCCTGATGAGTCATCCCCCTCAACAGTACTCAAAGCAGTGTATCTGTTTTGCAGGTGGATGACCGCAGGGGACCCCTGCACTACCTTCCTTGCACTGCTCTTCCTGCTGGTCTTCCATTTCTTAGCTGGCTGTGGACCCTTTCCCTGCGGTAAGACCAACTTGCTACACGTGCTACTCACGTCATTCTCAGCATCATGGATGCTCCAGAATAAATCCACCCTCAGCTCCAATTCCGCAACGCGGACCGTCAGGAGCTGGAGGCGGATATACTTTCCGCACACGTAGTCGTCAGGGACACCGGAAGTATATTTCTTCTATGTATGAAGTTAAAGATTTATTTTGTAAAATGTAATTATAAACCAGTGAGTAAAAGAAAAATATACTCTCCTACGTCACCTCATCCGAACAGGAATATCTCAGTTTAGCTAATTTGTGGAATTGTATTTGAAAATGCTTGGAAAATGAATCCAACTGTTCAAATTCACTTTGCTGCCCTCTCTTGGTTGTATTTGACACATTTCATGGAGACATCAGGGAGGAAACAATCTCACACGGCTGAAAACTTAGAGGGCCTATTTCTTTCCTGGTTTTGTGCGTGTTTCTCTCTATCTATCAATCTGTAATATACTAAAAGTCTTACATCTCGCACTTCCTATCTGTGCCACTTGACCTCCTGTGGTCAGATTTTTTGTCATACTTTTTGTGTCAATTTTATCTATTATAAATTTCTATATCAACATTTCAAAACACCCAAGTAAACATGTCACCCACAATTCTCTCCAAATGCTTTCTGATGAATCTTTTTTCCATCAGCCTTTTTCCTCACCTCAGTAATTTAAAAATTCTAATGTTCAAAATAAAGGCTTAATTAAGTAGAATAGTCAAAAAATAACAAATTTCACAACAACATGATTATATTTAGCCACAAAAGTGTTTTTTTGTGTCTTTTAATGGCTTCATTAATTTTTTTTACTTGAAGACTTCAGGCCTTCCCAAAAGCCTGGGCTTGGAGTTAACATTTTTAGTTAGAGCTGTGGGCTGAATTTGGATTGTGCTGTCTGAGCATAGATTGTAGCTCATTTCTCAGGATGCATCCATCACAACTATTCAATCAGCTATACTGGGGAATATTTTTTCTATAGATTCTAGCATTTTCTGCTCAAAGGTTTTTCAAAATTTGAAGAAAAGTTAGAGGGAAAATTTCAAAAGCTTTACTGGGGTAAAATTCACATGAATGTTATAAGACAAATATGTATGTGTATGCGAGAGAATGTGATCTCATTACATACCTGTTATAGGCTTTGTTTTGTGTTCTATAAACTTAATAAACGGAAAAGACAGATTTAAATTGGGGATTGTGTGCCATGGTCCATACCCTACCCCCACTCTCTAACTCTGTTTCTCCCAAAGACTAAATTTGGTCTTGACTCCGCTTGTACCATGCCACAGGTGAATGTCAATATACATATAGTGGGTTCTCTCACTTGTCTGCCATAACTTCGCCAGAAGAGCCGTAGAAACCTCAGTAAAATGGCGTAAACAGCTCTTACACTAGAATTATGGCAGACAAGTGGGAGAATCCCCCATGGAAATGTACACTCATTATATATCATTTGTATCAGTGTTATTTTGGTGTGCTATTGTCTTAAGTTTAATTATTTGGAATAGTACAACAGATAAAGGGAACAGACTTTAATATCCAAAGACTCGACTGCAGATATGAACTAGCCCTTTAAAATCAACTGTGGTATTCAATACTTTATAAATTAAAAAATTTATTTTGAACATCATACTGACCTGCAAGACCTCATCCAGTCTGCTGATATTACAGGTCTCTCCCAGGGCTGCTTGTATGGTGTGTTTTATAACATGACCCATACTAACAGTGGACATCTCATTTGGGTTCATTGAGGGGATCTCATTGCAAAGAGCATTACAGACTTCTTCAGAGATAAGATCAGGATCAGCAAAAATGAAAATTCTGAAAAAGAAGATTCATCTTGTCAAAGAATTTCAACTCCATTTGAAAGGTACTATTCACCCTTGAAAGGACCAATGTCACACAGAACTTTGCCCAATTTTTTAAATTGTATACCAATAAGAAACATTTCGCTCCAGATAAAGTAATATATTTAGTTATCAAATTTAAGTTATCAAGGGCTAGAAATTCATCGACTTACCGCGGGTGGCTGCTCTTTCACCAATTGATGACGGGTCCCATGGCGGCCGCCATTTTATTCCCTCTCTTTGCGCTGCCGGTAACTGGCAACACCCTGGAGGAAAAAAATGGTGGCGTGGTGACGTCAATCGGCGTGCGACGCCGACTTAATGTCATCACTCTGAACTTCGACCCAGTGCTGAATTCAGCACTTTGTCCTAAGCAAGTCAGGTAAACCTGACAGTGGTGATGTCAGCACCCTTAAAGAAACACACACATCTTTCAGGTAATTTTGGATTTAAGCTTTTGGACTGGGTTGTTTTTTATTTTATTGAAGTAGTGGCTTGCTGCAATATATGTTAAATGTGTTGAAGTGTGTAAGGAGTGCTGCTGGATGTTTGCAAGGCCTCGGCTGGTAAAAAAAAAAGATCTCCGAGCAGATAGAAAATGCTGCAAATACTCAGCAGGTCAGGCAACATCCATGGACAGAGAAACAGAGTTCACGTCCCAGATTGAGATGCTGTCTAACCAGCTAAGTATTTACATCATTTTATGCTGTCATTTCAGATTTAGAGCATCCGCTCGCAGAGGGATGAGGAAGACACAGAAGAGGAAGAAGCCGAAGAAGAGGAAGCAGAAGGAAGGATGCAACCCAGAAAGCCCCTTTCTGGCTGGGATATCCAGGATGGAATCATTCGTCTGGGGTACTAGTGACCACAACCCCAATTCCCCTTTCCACATTTGTCCCACAGCTTACCTTCCCCTCTGTTACTGACCATCACAGCATCCTCTTGGCCACAATGCTGACTTGAAAGCCACCACAAAGCAAACCATCCAATCCAACTTTATACATCTGTCCATCCAATATAACACCAAGAAATTAACTCATCACCTTTATGCATTCTCTCAGTGACTGTCTTATGTGTGCCTTTGCCTATCCTAGTGATGTCATGCAGTGCTACCCCCCAGTGGCTGCAGCATGGCTGGTGGAAGGCTGCTGACTTTCAGTGGGGGACAGTGTAAAATGGCCTTGCTAGTCGACCTTGAGGAGCTGATGGCTAGGAGTGTCATGAAGCTTATTTGGGCACTGGAGCCAGGTGGTGGGGGCGACACTGCTGGCAGTGACGGCCTCAGTGATATAGTCCCACATCCTTCTTTCTGGAGAGCCTCCTGGCCCCTGCGGGTACATTTTTGCAGTGTTGACCCCAGAACAAAGCTGCAGTGCTGCATGCAAGACCCTGGGTGCCCCTTCCCAGTCTCGCTGAGCCATTTGCATTAGTGCTGAAGCAGTTTTCCCATGTTTTGAAGCTCGGAAGAGCTTTATGAGCTGAATAATCACATTTGGGACTTTTTAACGTAAATTTTTTTTTTTGAAAGGCAGTAAGGGCTGAAAACTGCACTCTTTCAGCAGTTTAATTTTAATTTGTATTCATTCTGAGTGCATTACCCCTTTAATTCAAAGCCCATTTAATTGCCCACAATTCCTTGCGAGCTCCACAGCCTTCCTCCCAGAGGCTGTAAAAAGCTGCAACGCTTCAGGACAGGAACTTTGCCTTGGACATCTCTACTAACATCACCAGGAGAGCCACCAATCTCCATTCGCCCCCCAGACAAATTTAGTCTCCTTGGCGTTCTGGCCATTTTCCGCGGCCGTTAACTCCTGTTGCGATGACAACGCCAACATTCACAATGAACACGAATTTCTCCGGATTTAAGCTAATGAGGCTGAATTCCCTTTAAAACCCAAGTCCATTTAAGGCTTTTACCATATCTGGAGAGAGCCATAACTCTCTTGCACTCACAGACCGGATAGAGAAAAAAAGCTTGCCAAGTAATAGGTAATATCTCTTAACTCTAACTTCTCTCTTTCTCATAATCTTTTGTATCTTTTGTTGTTCTTACTACAGTCAGTGCTTCTCTGAATCCCTTCCCTTGTTCCTTCTAAGATTCAAGGACAACAACTCCATGCTGTTCGTATCCCTACATTCCCACGGTGTTGTAATCAAGATTCCTCACACAGTCTCCTACTCTAACATTCTTTCTTTGGATTTCAAAACCATGGAATTCCTTACATTCCTCAGTTTTTCCTTCTTCCTACAATCTCAAGTCTTTTAAAACACAACCTTAGTATCACCCAATCATTTTCTAATTTACCTCATCTTCTCCTTTGCTCTTTCAACCTTGCTGGTATCCTGAACTTTAATTCTTTACCCTTGGTTTCTGAACAAAATAAGTTGGGTAATGTCACATATCTCAAACCTTCTTACGGTTACACAAGAACAATAATCAAGATGTACAAAAACTGTCCATCACAGAAAATGCAAGTCAAAACAATTTTTTTTTTTTTAAACGGGGGAAAGTGCCCAACGAAATGGAAAAGTGAGGTACAGAAAATTAATGGAATTTACAATGTAAATTCAAGCACAAAAAGGAAAATTATATACATTTTTGCTTTATTTTTTAAAAGTCTAAATTCTATAGAACACTTTATTTAAAGAAAACGACAGATAACATACAGCCATGACATCTCTGTCGACAATCACATTTAATTTACTGGGTAAGGAATACTGGGATACCTCGGAGCACTACACGAGAAATTATAGAGAGGGCAAGGTTGATCTAAAGTGGTTCAGCCCAGCTGGCACTATTATAGAAACACAACCAGAAGAGGGAACAACTTTATATTCTCCTGATGCAAAGAAAAATAAAAGTCTTAGCAGAAAAAGGCTGCAGCGAGCAGAAAAATAAATTGTGAATATTAACTGTCTAAGTTTCAGGAAAAGGTCAAAAGAGGGGCTGTTTGAAACACAGGAACAGAAACAGAGAAGGAAGACAAAAAAAGAACATAAACCAATCCAGAATGAGAAACGTCCACGTAACTCCACCAAAACCAGAGTTAGTGGGCCGAAATTCAGTGCAGCCAGAAAACTGGTGGTGTTAAGGCCTTTTTTTCCCTGATTTGCGCCACAAAGTTTGCGATGGCTATTGGATCCATATTCAGCTTTTTGGCCACAAAAAAGTATTCCAGTCTTAATAGCCCTTCAAACCTGAACGTTTGCAGTCTTAATTGGGACATTATTCCCACGGGAAATTCACCCGTAGGGTGTTTGGCAGCTGCCATTGCAGCACAGACACGAGGGAACGAGCGTACCAGTGCTGCTTTGGAGAGGATGGCCGCGGATCTGCAAGATTCAACAGAGCATCTAAGTGATATCATATCTGGTAGCTTTCAGACTGTGGCTGCTTGCATGCAGTCTCAGCTGGATGCCCCCCCCCCAAGACCCTCAGTGTTGCTTTCGCGGCTAGGTCCACCACGGGCCACAGAGGACCTTCCGGTGTGACACCACAGCACCGACCTGTGCTCCCTCAGATTGGTGGTGGTGGTATTATACCGCCCCTGGTGAGTTACTCAGGCTCCTCAGGCCAGGATACAGATGATGCGCTCCCCCCCCCGGTTTGCAGCATTCCTGGCCCCAGACCTCCGCCAGTGCCTCCACACATGGCCTCGCCCGAGCCAAGTCAGGCTGAACCCTCCCAGGAGGGTGTTGACCAGTTTTCAGCCGGACCTTCCAGGTCCAAAGCTGCTCGAGGGCATCCGAGAAGGACATCTGTAGCTTTCACACAGGGAACACAACAACTTTCCCAGACCCATGAGGCAGCCACAGGGGAGACACTGAGGTGAAGTTGCAGGTTAGGCACACGTAAGATAATCATTGGCAGTTCCTCAATGTCGAGGATGACTTGCTTCCACTCTAAAAGTGAGTTCTCAGGTGGCTGAACATTCCAATGCGGGACCTACAGTTTCTGTCACAGGTGGGGCAGACAGTGGTTGAAGGAAAGGGTGGGCGGGGGAGTCTGGTTTGCCGCACGCTCCTTCCGCTGTTTGCGCTTGGTCTTGGGCGACAAGACTCGAGGTGCTCAGTGCCCTCCCGGATGCTCTTCCTCCGTTTAGGGCGCTCTTGGGCCAGGGATTCCCAGGTGCCGGTGGGGATGTTGCACTTTATCATGGAGGCTTTGAGGGTGTCCTTGAAGTGTTTCCTCTGCCTACCTGGGGCTCGCTTGCCGTGTCGAGGCTCCAAAAAGAGTGCTTGCTTTGGGAGTCTCATGTCAGGCATGCGGACAATGTGGCCCGCCCAGCGGAGCTGATCGAGCGTAGTCAGTGCTTTGATGCGGGGTATGTTGGCCTGAGCGAGAACACTGATGTTGGTGCATCTGTCCTCCCAATGGATTTGCAGGATCTTGCGGAAACAGCGCTAGTGGTACTTCTCCAGTGCTTTGAGGTGTCTGCTGGAAATAGTCCACATCTCTGAGCTATATAGGAGGGCAGGTATCACTACTGCCCTGTAGACCATAAGCATGGTGCCAGATTTGAGGTCCTGGTCTTCAAAAACTCTCTTCCTCAGGCGATCAAAGGCTGCACTGGCACACTGAAGGCGGTGTTGGACCTCGTCATCGATGTCTGCCCTTGCTGACAGTAGGCTCCCGAGATGTGGAAAATGGTCCACGTTGTCCAAGGTCTCACTGTGGATTTTGATGACTGGGGGGCAGTGCTGTGAGGCGGGGTCAGGTTGGTGGCGGACTTTTGTCTTACAGATGTTTAGTGTAAGGCCCATGCTTTCGTATGCCTCGGTGAAGGTGTTGATGATGACTTGGAGTTTGGCCTCCGAGAGTGCGCAAAAGCAAGTGTCGGTCTGCGTACTGTAGTTCGATGACAAAGGTTGGGACAACCTTGAAGGCGGTGGAGGTGGAACAGATTCCCGTTTGTTACTGGGCGGAATGCTGAGCTGGGGTGACGTTTCCAGTCTGAGCCCCTGGATTGAGATTTCAGTTTTCTCTCTGTGAATCTCGAGATCTCTATTTCTCTCTCTCTCTCTAGTTTTTTTGCCCCCTTTTCTCTATTCCTATTTCTCTACTTCTCTCTCTTCCAATCAAATTTTTTCATTCTGTATCTCATTCCCTTTCCTCACTTCTTTCTCCTCTCTCTCCCTCTCTCCCTCTCCCCTCCCCTCGAGTGCGGATTCTGTGCTGAGCCCCTCCGATCCATTGAAGAGGCTCCTGGACGTTGCTGAGCAATATGGAGCTGGCTTCGGGATCTCACTCCGTCCGGAGCTCGCTGATTTCCCCCAGATGATCTCTTACTGGACTTCTCTGTGAGACCGTCTCAGCTGCTATTACTTCGAGGACTCCGGAGAGCTTCCGACCCATCCTCAGGTTTGGATCATACCTTCTTGTCTCTCTCCGCTCCCATGGCTCCAAGATCTCTGCCACTCTGCACCAGCCCTAAAAGCTGGCAGGGGCACCGTCAGCTAAAGAACGGCTTCTTCACGCTGAGAATAGATCTGGGGGCGGAGCGGCAGTGGTGCGCACTTTTACTGCGTCACTACTGCCACAAGCCCCACACCGCCTCGAGAGTCGGCAGTAGTCCTCAACGCTGCAAGACCTCCCGGGCCGAATCTATGTCGGGGCAGCCAGTTGAGCTCAAAGTGCCGGCCATTCGATTTTGACGAATGGCCGCCACAAACAGGCAGTAACGGTCCTTCCTCAGATCGTGAATTTCGGGGCCAGTGTACGTAGACTTCCCTCACAAACCACCTGTAAAGTCCCTACTTTAGAGAACATGAATTTCCTTCCTCAGTCTTTCCTGAAAAGAAAAGCAGTTTTGTTCAATAAACCTCAGTCCTGCTTCTCAACTGATACTGAGCCAGCTCTTGTTTTTTTTAATTAAGAGGAGCCAATTGGTTCCAACTCAACTAAACTCTCTTGAAATTTGTCCCACATAGACATTATTTTGTGGGGCGAAAAGTTTATTTCTAATCTAAACAAGAGACACTCATGAGAAGACAAACCTTTCAGACACAGAGCACAAGAGACTTTTTTTTTTAAAGAGGAAGAAGTAGCAGAAAAACAGATATGTGAACACCTAGATTTGGAAGAGAACTTTCAAGGGAAGAAAATGCCCACAGGAGAGAATGGCCCTGAAAATTAACAGGGTTATTTATGATGGTGTTGTGCAGTCAGCTTAATTAAATTTCCACTAGGGAGTGGTGGAAATTTGTATGGCAAATTTATAAGCACTGAAAATAGCAGCATTAGCCTGGGGAAGTAGTTGGTACTTATTCTACATATTGCAAGACTGAGATCACTGTCAGATATATGTCATAGAGGGCTCATGTGTGGTTTTGTGGCTTCTTTAAAGCACGTCTTCAAATTAAGTACCTGGCAGAGGTACCCGATATTTGGAGCAGGGCATGGAAAGGAGGGAGAAAAAATAAACATCGAATTTGAATGAAACTGACCAGCAACTCTGGACAAAATGCAGCAAAATTCTGCTGGGTGGCTAAAGGAGAAAGCCACAAAAAGCTGTCATGCATGCCACATGGAGAGAGGCACTGATTGCCACCTCTGACCCCCAGAACTGCATATCAGTACCAGAAAAAGTTAAATGACCTGACAAAAGAAGGCAAGGTAATAGTGGAAGCTATCCCTTTATTCCATTGGCATGAGCGCACTGTTCACACTCAAATTAATTGAAACACAAATAACTCTTCATACTGCACCATGCTTAAGGGGCGGTCACTAATTCAGGATTTTAAAACATGTGTTGCCATTCCCCTAATAGCAATTCTCTCATGCAGAACCACGTTAACAGCATGATACCACCAGATATATAGCTTCAGTTGTCCACTTGTGCACAATGCCTATGAAAGGCAGAGGACCAGAGGCAGCATCTCAGACATTAGAGAGCAATCCCACTATGCAGGTCATTGAGATTCTGGGATGGCACACTGCTCAAGCAGTGGGAGATTGGTGAGACAGTGCTGCCTACAGGTGAGTGGGAACACACCTAGAAAGTCACCATGGTATCCCTGCGTGCTTATATACTCCTTTCTTACAGAGTCACCAAAGCAACAGAGGACAAAGAATAATAAAATGGAGGAGAAGGACAGTAATTCCCTCCTTATCGACTACTGACAACAAGGAAGAGGATTGGGAAAACCAGGCCACGCAGGAGCAAGATCCTACCCCATGTTCCTCTGCCCCAAATCTTTGTTGGCACTGCCTGCTTTTCCAACAGCTTAGACCCATTCACCCAAGGGACTTAGATAGTGTAAATGAGACTGTAACACCAGGTAATTCACAAAGCATAAGGAACCTGGAGGAATAGGAAGTGGGTGAGGATGTGTCACCTTCCCAGTGGAGGCCAAAGAGAAGGCTTTGGAACCCATGGGTAAACACCTGAAAAGGTTGTTCCAGGAAGATCATAACTATGTTGAGCCTCCGAAGTCAGTCTCCAAGGATGTGCAGCAACTGACAGATGTGACTGAAATCTACAGCCCTTATTTGCGGTAACATCTGGGAAGATTTTTCCTCATTACAGGAATCAATGTAGCATGTGGCAGCTACACTGGAATCTGCAGCACCAGGCCACTTAGGCAGAAGATCTAGCCAGCAGCAGTTCTTTCCCAGAACCAAGCTCCCGTGAAAGGAGGGCCACTTCCATCGCTTGAGTCTTTTGTAGCACAGGAGTAGATAACCACCTTTCATGATGCATCAGTCACTGAGAAATCCTCCGAGTGATCCTTTACTCCATGCTGTGCTGCTCTTCCTCCAAAGCAGGTAAGGCTACTTCCCCAGGAATCTCCATGTCCAGATCTTTTTGAATGGCAAAGTTGTGCAGGGCATAGGGCAAGCTACAACAATGCAGAATATTCAATCTGGAACATATTACAAAGCCACTACTGATCTATCAAGGCAGTAAAAGCACCCCTTGTAGATCCTGGTGGTTCTCTCTATGCCTACTCTGAGAGAGGCATGTGTCTGTTCCCTATGCTCTGTACCTCCTGATCTCTTCTCTTGTGATGTAGCTTCATTTCAGTATTTATTTCAAAGTCCCTTTCATATGATCTGCTTCTCTCTGATATTTTTTGTTCTTCAAAATAAGAATTTTTTCTTTGAAAAACCAAATGTTTCCTGCGAATGTTCCTTCTCAGTTTATCTTAGATATATGACTACTCTCTTTAACTGTCTCAAACATCCACCCTATATGAACTGTCTGTGATCTCCAAAATGTTTATAATGAGCTCCAGTGTTTGTGTCCTATTTATTCTTCTCCATCTCAGTATTGAAATTAAGATTAAGGGCTGATACATTTGGTTTTATACAGTAGTAATTTGATGTAGAAGGCACTTCAAAGATTCCTGAACGTACAACCTTATTTTGCTAGTTAGGATGTTAGAAACTGTCCTACATAAAAAATGTGAGCAAAGCGGTTTGTCTCTATGGTTATCTAATAATGAAGTTGCGGTCAGAAATGGCACATTTTGCCTCACAATCCTGGCACACTGAGTCTCCATCCCCAGGCTGACGTTAATCCCCAGCAGGGGCCATGGAGTCTGTTCCGTTCATATAAATGACCCCAAAGCTGGAAATACAGTCCCATCTGGGATATGACACATTATTACCATTTATTCTACAGACTGTTTTATCCAGTTATCATCAATTGGATCATACTTACTTTTCCCAGTGTGGAAATGCCTCATTTCTCAGCCCATGTTCAGAAATAACTAACCTCTGATACAATACACCTGTAAAATAATGGGCTTTAATTAGATACCATTACGTTTAGAGTTGCTGGTGTATATCTGTAACTATCATAAAAGCATTCTATCGAAGCTCAGTGCCTATCCATATTAGGTTGGTGCTATCTTATCTAGAGCATATTAGAGTTCTGAAACATCTTTTATTGAAATGAATAATTATTTAAAACCTTAAAAATCATTCATACACCCGATCCTAAAGTACTTACTTTGAGAAATACCAACAATAAGGAGCCCAAGATTATATTATATTTATTCATGACAGAAACACATTCAACAGAATAAAATGATCAATAGGCAGGAGGCACAGATGAGGTATATGATAAGAATGGACATGGTACATATTGTACTGCACCACAGCTCAGGCTCTCTAGGGTGATACCCTGCCCTACAGCAGAAAAGTACACCTCACCATCCAGAGCAGAGCCATTGTTTCCCCTCGGATTCCCGGAGTTTCTACGTGCCTTACAATGCTCTGAGATGGCCAGGAGTTGGTCATACAATCCCTTTTTGCATAAACATGGGTTTTTTGCCTTTTTCTCTTTATCAAGGTTTTTAAGAATTATTTAGCACTTTTGATGTATGTGATCAGATCCTACTGTTAATTTGCTCTTAACCTATTGCTGCCAGTTCCCTCAGCCACATATTTAGTTTCATTTGTTCTGGTAATTTCAAATTGCACTTCCTCAAAATTAACAGGATCAAGAAGACCAACATAGTGGTCAGGGCTACGCGACATTATTGGGTTTTGCGGTGTGCATAGAGTAACTTGCCTGAAAGTTAAATCTAATTATGTTCCCTTTAGCGAGGTAAGGGGGTTGCCCTTCATGGTTTTATTTTACAGAATCTATTAGTCAACTTCAGCATAATGATCTTTGCCCCATCAGTCATGCTAGTCACACAGTAGGGCAACATTTACTGAGGTATGCATAACGTTACAGTAAAATCACTTGGTGTACTGGTTATAGATCAGGATTTGGACTTTATGCCCAAATTACAACAGAGCAGAAGAGGGCTAACTAAAGCATTAATCACCTCAAAATAATAGTATAACTGAGAAAACAGAAGTTGATTTATATTTATTAAATGCAATATTTTATATTTCACTTAGAAATCATTTTCTATACCTGCATCACTAAAAGCAAGACATCCTGGTATTTATGTTTATTAATCTTCTAACTCTTTGTGCTAAGTGTAAGTGAACATTTATCTTTCTTGGTATGCAGATTACCTTTTTGTTCTTCAAAATAAAATCTTTTTCTTTGAAAAACAAAATATCTCTTGTGAGCGTCCCTTCTCAGTTTATCTTAGGTATATGATTACTATATTTTTTCTGTCTTGAACTGTATTAAACATACACACATGAACTGACTGTACTCTCCAAAACATTTATAATGAGCTCCAGTGCTGGTGTCCTTTTTATTCTTCTCCGTCTCACTACTGAAATTAAGAAATAAAAATCTTGCTGATACATTTGGTAAGGACCTGCTTACTACAATAGAGATTTGCATCAGCACGGACAAATATTAAATGCCCACATGTTTTATACAATAGTAATTTGATGCTGTATAACACTTCAAAGATTCCTGAAGGAACATCATTTTGCTTGTTAGGATGTTAGAAACTGCTCTACATGAAAAATGTGAGAAAAGCTGTTATTTTCTATGGTTATCTACTAATGAAGTCACATTCTCAGAAATGGCACAACATTCATGGCAGAAACACATTTTGACAGAATAAAATTATCAATAGCCAGAAACCACAGATGAGGTATATGATAAGAATGAACATGGTACATTATTGTACTGCTCCACAGCTCAGCCTCTCCGGGGTGATATCCTACCCTCGAGCAGAAAAGTACATGTTTTGATGGGTTACACTTGTAACTAAATGCCGATGAACGAGTGATCACTTTAATCATACATGCCAGATCCTGGTGCTTACTAAATTTTAGCTTAATAAAATACTGCTACAGAAATACATTTGTTTAACATGACAAGATGGGTAAAAATCCCACAGGCAGTAGAGGGGCTGACTGTATGTACAAAGAGTGTTTACACTAGTCTTAATTAAGCTTGTAATTATGACTTGTTAAGCTTGTAAACTCGTTGCTGACGAGTAAGTGATAAATATAATCATGCAACTATTTTAAGTTGTGATCAGTAATCAAGTGCCCCCTGATTAAAGGGGGAGAGACACTCCCAAAACTTTTCAAGTGCCCCCTTGGTTTTTTTTTTTTTTGAGGACACTAAAACACAAATTATACAAGTGCCCCCTGGCTAAAAAGGGGGGGGGGGCACTAAAACCGGCACAATAAACAAATTAAACTTTAGACAAAAAACATCAAATTAAAATTTGTAATCATGCATGTTAGATTGTGGCACTTAGTGTTACCCTGATTTAAAACATATTTTATAAAGATATAGAGATGTATAGTTCCGTTGCCGTATTTAATCAAGCTAACAGAGCTCTGTAAACTTCCTGCTGCTTGTCTAACTAGGTCCATCCTATCTATTAGAGCACTGACTTTCTGGTTTATCTACAGCCAATTGGGAAGATTCCCTTCCAGACATCTGCCCCTCCATTAATGACCCAAACTGGCTGGGCAATCCTCACCAGTGGAGCTGTGTCATTCAGGTATTGGAAAACTGAGTTAGCCACAGGGGCTGACTTGGTCTCAAACTTCCATCACCTGGTGTGTCACCTTCGAGCTACTTTGATCATAAGGAGACTGGCTGGTGGAGATTATTGGAAGCAGTTTCTACCACAGGTTTTGGCACAACGATGTTTGAAGAATTTCAGGAGACATCCAGAACAATTCTGGGATTTAGAGGGAGGGGAGACAAATTCTTTTCTGAAAAAGTATGGGGAGGACCCACCTGCCACACCCCCAGGCAATAGTTACACCTACACTAATAGGGAAGCAATAAATTCAAAAGGTATTATAATGTTTTAAATGTATTCATTCACGGGATATGGACATTGCTGGCAAAACCGGCATTTATTCCCCATCCCTAATTGCCCTTGGGAAGGTGTTGGTGAGCCTCTGTGGAATTCTCTGCCCCAGAGGCTGGGTCATTGCATATATTTAAGGTGGAGATAGACAGATTTTTGAGCGATAAGGGAATAAAGGGCATGGGGAGCGGGCAGCGAAGTGGAGCTGAGTCCATGATTAATCAGCCATGATCTTATTAAATGGCAGAGCAGGCTCAAGAGGCCAGGTGGACTACTCCTATTTCTTATGTTCTTCTTGAACCGTTGCAGTCTGTGTGGTGAAGATATTCCCAAAGTGCTGTTAGGTAGGGAGTTCCAAGATTTTGACCCAGCGCCGATGAAGGAATGGCGATATATTTCCAAGTCGGGATAGTATGTGACGGAGGGGAACTTGGGGATGGTGATGTTCCCAGGCGCCGGCTGCCCTTGTCCTTCTAGATGGTAAAGGTCGAGAGTTTGGGAGGTGCTGTCGGAGAAGCCTTGGCGAGTTGCTGTGGTGCATCTTGTAGATGGTATGCACTGCAGCCACAGTGCACCGGTGGTGAAGGGAGTGAATGTTTAAGGTGGTGAATGGGGTGCCAATCAAGCGGGCTGTTTTGTCCTGGATGGTGTCAGGCTTCTTGAATGCTGTTGGAGCTGCACTCATCCAGGCAAGTGGAGAGTATTCCATCACACTCCTGACTTGTGCCTTGTAGGTGGTGGAAACGCTTTGGGGAGTCAGGAGGAGAGTCATTTGCTGCAGAATACCCAGCCTCTGACTGACTCTTGCAGCTGATCAATAGTGACCCCCAGGATGTTGATGGTGCCACTGAATGTTAAGGGGAGGTGGTTAGATTCTCTCTTGTTGGAGATGGTCATTGTCTGGCACTTGTGTGGCGCGAATGTTACTTGTCACTTATCAGCCCAAGCCCAGATGTTGTCTAGGTCTTGTTGCATGTGGGCACGGACTGCTTCATTATCTGAGGGATTGTGAATGGGACTGAACACTGTGCAAACATACCCACTTCTGACCGTATAATGAAGGGAAGGTCATTGATGAAGCAGCTGAAGATGGTTGGGCCTCAGACACTGCATCCTGCAGTATTTAAAGATCTGTGTTCAGCATTTAGAGTTTATCCACATACCTGGTGCTTTTCTTTCAGCCTTTAACATAACCGCATATTCATGTCCAATGGTGCAGTAGGGCTTGGCAAAGGATAGCAGCCCTTTGCAAAATTTATATGCTTTTTCATGAAGATCATCAGGAATATACGCAGCCTGAAAAGGAAAGTGCTTCATGATGAATGGAATATTTTTAACAATGTTGAATTAATTAGAAAACAAATTAAGCACCATTTCACTTTTATTATGTGATAAGAAGTAACTTGGCAAACTCATCAACCATAATGGTGGCAGTTAATTGCAGTCACAGAAGATACAAACATTAGGTGCAAAACTTCAAGTGAGGAAATCTGGGAAGATAAAAAAAATCCAGTATGCATTATAAGGAAATGAAACATAGGAACATAGAAAGTAGGTGCAGGAGCAGGCCATTCGGCCCTTCGAACCTACACCACCATTCAATATTTCACGGCTGATCATGCAACTTCAGTATCTCACACCGGCCTTCGCTCTAAACCCCATGATCCCTTTAGCCGTAAGGGCCACATATATACAACGTTGAATATATCCAACGAACTGGACTCAACACTTTCTGTGATAGAGAATTCCACAGGTTCACAATTCTCTGGGTGAAAAAGTTTCTCCTCATCTCGGTCCTAGATGGCTTACCTCTTATCCTTAGACTGTGACCCCTGGTTCTAGACTTCTCCAACATCAGGAACATTCTTCCTGCATCTAACCTGTCTAATCCGGTCAGAATTTTATATGCTTCTATGAGATCCCCTCTCATCCTTCTAAATTCCAGTGAATATAAGCATAGTCGATACATCCTTTCTTCATATGTCAGTCCTGCCATCCCAGGAATCAGTCTGGTGAACCTTCGCTGCACTCCCTCAATAGCAATAATGTCCTTCATCAGATTAGGACACCAGAACTGCCCACAATACTCAAGGTGTGGTCTCACCAAGGCCCTGTACAACTGCAGCAAGACCTCCCTGCTCCTATACTCAAATCCTCTCGCTGTGAAGGTCAACATGCCATTTGCTTTCTTTACTGCCTGCTGTACCTGCATGCCTAATTTCAATGACTGATGTACCATGACACCCAGGTCTCGTTGCACCTCCCCTTTTACTAATCTGTCACCATTCAGATAATAATCTGCCTTCCTGTGGCTTTTGACATGTAAGGGCTGTAATATACACTTGGGAATTCTGTGAAAGTTTTGAGTTTTGCTTTCCTTGTTTCCTCCATGATGTTACGGACTTAAAATATGCTTCACACTCCCAATTTAAGCCGCACTCCGGCATTTCAGTGCTTTACTGCAGGTACAGTCTTTCAGATGAGATGTCACTGAGGTTGTCTGCCTACTTAGGTAAAACATCCTGTGGCACTATTCATAGAAGAGCAGAGGGATTCCTGTGGTGTCCTAGCCATTTATCCCTCAACTAACACTGCCAAAAACAGATGAACTGGTCAATTATCTGAATACTGTTTCTGGAACATTGCTGTCGGCAAATTGGCCGCCATGTTTGTCTACATTACAATAGCAATGACATTATAAAAGTAATTTATTAGTTGTAAAGTACTTTGGGTATTCCTGAGGATGTGAAAGGTGCTATATAAATGCAAGTTCATTTTTACGTTAATGTAACTTTAGTCCTTAAAACAAAATACTTCCTGGAAGAATAATGGTATAATGCCTCAATTAAACCTTTTCTTCCGACATCGCCAGTGCAAGCAAACGAACAAACTAGAAAGTTGTCATTTTAATTTCTTTGCAGTTGTAAGGATAGTACTGCAAATGTTACACACACTTTCTCTTTTCAATGACTTGATTGAATGTTTGAGAATCTACCCACATCAATCTAACAAATTGGTTCAAATAACAAAAACAATGGGAGATTAGCACCCACAATTTTGACAAGGTTAGGAGCACTTTCTTGTCGGGCCAACAATTTTGTGGAGGATTGTTGTTTGTTCAATTTTCTCCTACATCTATAATGAAAATGATAGCATCCCTCCATTTGCAGTTTTGAATGTGAAAATTATACTTGCACCATTTCTTCTTTTATAAAGTGATTCCAGCCACATGTACTAATTAGAATGGAATCTACACATAGCACTTGCTTGCTCAGGCAAAATGGTGCACAATTTGTGAACACATCCACCGTGTCCGAGTAAATAACAACTTTTTGTGCACTTTTATCTCACTTGCTTGAATGACGTATCAAAAGAAAAACACAAGTGATGAATACTGTCTTTATCTCTGCTTGCCTAAACTGACTAAATTACATTGGAGAATCCAGAACGCGACATTTATCCTGCAAACCAAATACTCACCAACATTAATTGTGCACCCACCTGAATAATAGCGTACATTAAGGTGTTCAGTAAAGGGAGAATGTAGTGCTTATTGTCTTTCCTCGCCTGTTAAAAACAATTCCAGTCAATGTGTGAGTCAAGACATAATACTACTTAAGAATAAGTTCATTCATAAATAAATATAGCGAATATTTTCTATTTTATTAACTATGGAGCTTTTATGAGTTATTTATTAAGATCTATATGGGATGGGGAGCTTTGTGTTCAAAGGGAAGGATGACCTTGCTGGGGCACAGAAGGCTTTTACAATTGCAGTACATAAAATCAACATTAACACTCTCGCGAGTCAAACAGGTTAGTTGCACTCAACTTTACTCTACCCCTTAAATGTACACTAACCTCGAACTTGGGGGGGGGGGGGGGGAGATTTCCTCTATTTACTATTTGTAGTAACATCATAAACATATGTATTAAAGAGAGCACAAATGATTTTGCTACAAATAACAGAGAGGACATTTTCCCTCCAGTAACAGAAAATCTTTTACTCCACACTCTAATGTTGTCATTTCTCACAGCATATCTCCTGTGATGCAGATCAGCAATTTAATCCTTTTTTGGTGTGGCTTACATACTCTGGATTGTCGTGCTAATTTTACTGAATCGGACCAATGTTCAAATACTAAAATTCACAAATTCAGCAACACCGCAGAGACCCAGATTGGCCAAATTTTTACCTCAGACAATAGTCCAACTCAGAGTTTAGGTCATTATACTGGCATGCAGACTTCACTCCTGACTCCACATGCCTAAACTCGTTGCTTTCATCTCCTCTGGCCCCTAATGCCTTAACATAGCCACCACTGACCCCTGCACATCCACCTCTAGTTTTGGCACATGTGCACTATGCTTCTATTGTTAATTTAAAACCTTTTGTTTCCCTTTAGCCACTATCTTTATCCAATGCTCAAGCAGCAGCCAAAGTGTATTGAGATGATTACCAGCTATGAGCGGACAAGATCAGCCACGGAGGCACTGGGCATTTTTCCCCGCGCACCTGCTGACTTGAGGAACAGAGACACGACTAACGTTTTTCTGAAGCTGGTAGGCACAAGAATATTTGAATTCAAGGGAGAATTTCTCATTCACAATATACAATTATGGTGATGTCTGATAACGGTACACGGCCACTAAAAGCTGCAAACTCAACATTTTCACAAAATGTTGTTACTAAGTTCAATGACAACCGTGCACTGGTAGGGTGTCTGTGAGATATGTAAAGCCGCAAGACATTTGAAGGATCTATATCCATGGAACATCAGAGGGTTATCAATCCTTCATAATCATCACAAAATCACATGTTTTCTTTAAAATAGTTTCTCACCAGTTCCAGTTCACTAATAAGAATTTTAACCAGAAAAATGTTGTTGTATGGGTCTCGTTCAGTCTTTTTATGCAAGGTCCATCTAAACATCCCTGTCGAATAAAACAAATACAGTGGTTTTATTATTGACAATAATTCTAATAAATGTATTTGTACCCGAGAATGTAGCGCCGATTTTCTGTCGGAAAGCTGGAAAGTAAAAATGGAGGTAAACAAGCGGAGATCAGCGCAAACAATCGGGGGCCGAGGAAAGCATGGAACTCAGGCCATATATTCCCTTTTTAAATATGAAAATTAAAGTTTCAATCCATGTGACTATCATTCATGCTTATTAGGCACAGCCTGTTTAAGAACATGAAATCGTGAAAGCTTTTCAATTTTTTAATGTGGTTTATACTAATACATAAAATGTATTCAAAGAAACACAAAATACACTACAGATCTCAATGATGTAAAAACAGGGCTAGAATTTCCACTCCATTTCCACCGGGTTTTTCGGCGGTACTGCTCATTTTCGGCAGAAAACCAACCGGCAAGAATTTCCACAAATTTCCACAAAGAGTTCCGCCGGTAGTTTTGAAATAACGCTGGGGAGCAGACTGCCGGCATGCATCGCCGAAAAAAACGCTACCGCCCCCAAGTTTGGGCTCAGCGGTGACCCGTAGATGAGTAGAAAAAAAACACCCACGAGAAAGCAGCCGGAGCTGGGCGGTAGATAAGTAGCCCTGCAAAAAAAGCTAAGTTAAAGTGTTTTTTATAATTCTTTTTAAATTATTTTATAGCAATTAAGTGGAAAAAAGTCACGAGAATGTTTTCTGATTTTTTTATTTTTTGGAAAAAATATTTTGTGTGTGTTTTCCCCCCTCCCTGGGCCAAACCCGCAGCCTCGGACTAAATTTGAGTAAGTACCGCCCAATTTTCCCAGGATCACGTTTTCTGCTGGGAATGTGCGTGTAAGACCCATTTTTCCGGCCGGGTGCAATTTTTTCCTATTTTTGTGCAATTTTTCACCGGCATTAATTTAATAATCTCAGCAGTTTTTTGGGCGGCAATCCGGCGGTAATGAATTTTATGTAAATTCTAGCCCATAAATAGCTAAAAAAAAAGAAATAAAACAGCAGAAAAATAATTTTGTTTCCTGCTGTGCCTAAAATTCTGGGCTTACTTTTATGCCTGTTTTGAACCAGCATAATTGCAGGAAATTCGCAGGCACGGCTCGATAGTCTGGGGCAGAACCATTATAATGAGCCAAGATGCACTTGGGGGCAGGGAGCAGTAGACGGCCATAAAAGAGTGAGTTAAAGTTGGCTGTAACATAATTACATGTGTAATACACTTGCGCCCGAGTTGCCTCGAGCTTTTACACCAATGATTTGACTTATGCCCCAATTACGTCAGTCTCTGCAAATACACAGGAAATTCCATTTGGCTTTGAAAATAGCAAGGTTTATTTATACTGTTTGAAAGTTTAAATAGTTTTAACTCAATAATAGTATTCAACAATAAGGATGAGGAATTACAGTCCATTGATTAGGAACTTTCCACAGATGACATAACTAATGATTCCAACAGCATAATTTAACTTAATTTTAACCCCCAAGAACAGGTGGGTTGGAGACAGGTGAGATGTAAAAATGTTTTAAATCACAAACACCACCCACTCTCTTCTGGGTTTAATGGAGGCAGGACGGAAGGAGAGGGAGGAGCGGGGGCCGGGGAGGGGGCGTGGGCAGGCAGCCAACCTGCTCCCAGGAGGCGGGTTGGACATTTAAATATTATAATGAGGCTGCGTGCCTCAGATTTAGCCTGTCTTCTAGGTTTAGCCAGCCGGGTTTCCCTGGCCTCAGAAAAGCCAACAGATAATCATCAAAGGGAGGTAAAGGCTACTTGGTGGAAAAGGTGCCTTGACAGCACTGCTTGTGGGCCAGGAGGAGCAGGAGTTCTTCCCCTGGCTCCCTGAGCTTACCTTTTTCCCTGCCAATGGACTCCTTCTCCCATTCAAAGACCACCCCCCTCCTGCCCGCCGGGATCAGGGATTAGACCGGAATGCGACCCCCCCCACCCAAGCCCATGCCTCACTAATGCAGCAGTAGACTCTACCCGCTCCTGCGGCTGGGGCCTCCTCCAGAATGTTCCCCACCCAACAGGGAGCCACACCTGTCAAGTACACAGGGAAACCGGGACTTCTGGGTTTCCTGACCAAAACTCCTCTCCTCCTGCCCCCACTCACGGAACCGGCCAAGTCAATATCGGGACCATTGCGTCCCATATCGTATTAATCAGCTCTGTCCATACACATCTTTATAAACCTTCAATTGCAATAAGACGCTGTACTTGAGGTTTATTACTTTTGTACTACTGTCATTTTAGTTTGCTCACAGAACAAGTTAAATAATCCGATTACACCTACATTATCCATGTGTCAAGAATCGGATAATGTTTCCCCGATCGCTGCCCGCAACCCCCAACCGCGCCCCCCCCCCGCCCCCATTTTCTTTTCTCCAATGTAAACACATTTTGGACCCTAAGCCTGAACATGAACCTTGTCACTCTGCTCAAAATGCTTGCCAATGATCCTTGCCTTTTTAAAGGTAGGCCATTTAAAATTGCACACAGTATTCCAATAGTGCCTTAATCAAAATTGAAAGATCAAGGCTGTTGAAAGGGATTGGTGAATGCATGTAATCTGTGAGTACTATTTAAGTACTGTATTTCTATTTTTACAGGAGTTTAAAATCGTTTCTAGAAATGTCCCAATTTCCGTTGTGTGAATTGCGTCAATTCCATTACTTCATGTGTGACTGGTATTCCATGATTTACAATTGAGTTACACAATGGGTTTAAAAGGACATTTAAGGGATTTTGTAAAACATGTCTGCAGATAGAACTATGATTTAAAGTAGATATTAAACATATTATTCTTAAATAAAAAAGGCATAATCATAAAACTGTCAACCAAATATTAATTAATTATAGCAATTAGTTACACTTTCTAATGGCTGAGTAATGTTTCAACCAGCCTTACGTGAGACTTGATCCATGCAATAGTTAACTATTAATTTAACCAGTGACCTTGCAGATCTTGCCTCTGATAGCACAGATTCCCTACCTCGACTGCACTGGAATGCTGGGTGATCTCGGTCCAGTTCCCGTATAATGGCTTGTACACTGCGCCGGATATCAGCCTCAGCATTTGCTTCTGTACTAGGGCTTGCAGCTAAACAAATAAAACAAAATAAAATGCATTTTACTGAGACATATCGCAAACACTGATTTTAAGAGTTTCCAGTCCCCATGGAAATGGGAAAATGGCCATAGGAAAGTGGCAGAGAATATTTTCTCATAGGCCAATTTATTACTGCAGTTGCACTCTGCTCATCAGGGGACCTGGAGCAGCAGAGGGTCAGTTAAAATCAAAGATAAAGATTAGGAGGGAAAAGTAAGGGGGGGGGGGGGGGAGAAAAAGAGAGAGAAAATGAAGAAAATGAAAGAAGAACAGGAGAAAGAATGAGGAAGGGCTTAAGAGAAACACAGAAACCAAAAGCAAAGCCAGAAGAGAGACAGATTGACAGCGCATTAAAAAATACACAAAGAACGAAGGGCAAAATTCTATTATGAACATTAGTAAAACTAAAGTAAAGAAATAGGTCGGGTCCTGTGCGGGCGATGTCTGTGGGGGGTCGTGACCCCGATGCTTGCTCCATCCCGCTGTTGAAAATGAATTTACCTTAATAGGGCCTATTAAGCCTACCCAGCATGTTACCCAGTCCAACACCCTCATCTCACAAGCCACCCCTCACATGTGCCCTCATCTTAGTACAATCATACCAACTAACAACACACAAGGGGTAGCCACTTCGATGTTTTATCCAATGTTTATGTAAAGTTTCTATTAATGTGGTGTCAAACATTGAAACTTTTATTTTGAACACTTTGCGTTCTTGTACAGATATGTGTGCACTTTTAGAAGTGGCTTCGTGAGTTGCAATGAATGGTGAGATATAACGGTAGCCCCCACAATGGTGATGAGTGTGAAAGGAATGGCTTGGTCATTGTAGGGATGCTTTATGGCGTTGGTATGGGGTGGTGCCAACCTGACGCATAATGTGACAGCCATATGGGTGTACAGCATAAAGTTAAGTAAATCTGGCCACAATGAGACCACCCCTGGTCTCCCGGACACAATGTGCTCGGGTGCTGATGCCCTGTGTCCTGTGCAGCATCAGGTGATTACAGAGAAGGTTGGTGTTGTTGTTGGTGTTGCTGCTTTGCCTGGTGCTGCAGGTGTTGGGGCTCATCGTGGTCCGATTCTAAGGACCAAGGTGAGATAGTATAAACGGCACCCATGCTGACAAAAGTATTCTGTCAATGGTGAGAAAGTTCTTCCAATAAGGTGAGACGGGATGGAAACTGCTGGAAAGACTTGCGGCCTGCAAAATCTGTGCTGGAAATGGACGGAGCAACAGCTTCTGCTTGAGGAGAGTGATCATCTGTCAGGTGGGGGCTTTTACTGTACATTTTATGTTGTCAAGTAATCAACTAGAGCAATGGCCACTGAACCCCTGCTTCAGGTTGGCAGACGTGGTTCCTGAGCTATGCGAATCCCATGGCCTTGCAGGGAAATTTAAAAAGTAGGTGAAAAAATGCTCTTGAGTTCCTGTAAACTACCTGATAATGATTTCAATCAGGTCACCTGCTGCTACCGGTCGGATCGGCTCTGCGATAACAAACACGTCTGGGGGAAAGGCATGTGGGGGCGGTCAAAAACCCGCTGTCAAAAATAACAATGAGGGCAGCTTGCCATTCCAGATGAAAGGATTCACAAGTTGTTCGCAATAACAGGTCCCACAACAATGTGAAGTGAAAGGCATCGATAGTCCAGATAACTTAGAGATAAGTGTGTTTCTACATAGAATTCCAAACAGCCCATTTGACCCAACCAGTCTATAGTGGTGTTCATCTTCCACACGAGCAGTAATTGTAATACAATGTGCCTGGCCTGTTCCCATATCCCTTTTCTTCTTTCCTTGAACCATCTCTGTATCCTTTTCTTAAATACTGACATGATCTCTGCTTTAATCACTAACTCTGGTTGTGCAATCCAAAGCTCGCTGAGCAAAACATTTTTTATTTCTCTCCATTCCAAATAGCATCCATTTATATTTATGTCCTCTTGTTCTAGACCCTTCAATCACTGGAAACAGTCTGCTTTTATTTACTCTGGCCCATTCCTTCATATCTGTGCACTGACTGGTATCTCTCAGTGCCCCTCCCTCAGGGAGATATTTGTACACTGACTGGCATCTCTCAGTCCCTCTCCCTCAGGGAGATATCTGTACACTGACTGGTATCTCTCAGTCCCTCTCCCTCAGGGAGATATCGGAACACTGACTGGTATCTCTCAGTCCCTCTCCCTCGGAGATTTCTGTACACTGACTGGTATCTCTCAGTCCCTCTCCCTCAGGGAGATATCTGTACACTAACTGGTATCTCTCAATGCCCCTCTCTCAGGGAGATATCTGTACACTGACTGGTATCTCTCAATCCCTCTCCCTCAGGGAGATATCTGTACACTGACTGGTATCTCTCAGTGCCCCTCCCTCAGGGAGATATCTGTACACTGACTGGTATCTCTCAGTGCCCCTCCCTCAGGGAGATAGTTGTACACTGACTGGTATCTCGCAATCCCTCTCCCTCAGGGAGATTTCTGTACGTGTAATTGCATCTCTATCGCTTTGGTTTTGGGCCACTCTGTAAAGGCAGCGAGACTGTGTCTGACAATGTAGATTTTTTTGCTAACACCTACCTAAGAATTGAAGTGCTCATGTCACTTACTTGTGCAGTACTCCTGTAACACCCTTGTGTCTCCTGCACCTATTTTCTCCCACTCTGCACCAGTGTTGTTTACTGGAGTCCTCACTGCAACAAACAAGCGTCAGTGAAAATAATTTCATAACATAAAGAAATCCAGAATAGGAAAACATCATTGACTCCATCCCACCCATTGATCCTCTACTTTAGGAACACTAATTTCCTTCCGCTCCTCTGAAAATAAATCAAGCAGTGCTGTTAAACTCTCTTTAACCGTCAAATTTCTTGATATACCTCTCTCAAACATATTGGGCTGGATTTCCCGCTGCTGCCTGACTCGGTTTTTGGCCAGAGGGGCGGCGGTGAGCTCTTCAGGGCGGGTGTCCAGCTTCCAGTGCCCTGCCGGGGTTTTTGGAGCAGGTTTCAGCGAGACGTGGAACATTATTGCCCGGAAGAGGCGAGCCGGCGTGCAAAGCCCCTGGTTGCGACACCAGCTAGATTTCTGGCTCCAGCCCGATCCGTAGAGCACCATGCTGGGATCGCCTGTGAAAGTGGGCGGTCCGAGTTGTAGCGGCTGCAGTGAGGTAAGGGATGTCCACCTCGGGCAAGTGTGATTGTTTTTTTTTTGTGATTTATGTTGTGGTGGCGTGAGTTAATTATTGGGAATGTTTTTGGTGTTTTATTGTCAGCTTTTGTTTTTCTCCCCAGGCCTCTCTCAGAGCTCTCCAAGGCCGGCTGTTTAGCTTGGAATTTTCAGTTGCTCAGCCGGCCTAGCCGCCCTAAGAGAGGTGTGCAACGCCTCCCTTAGCGCTCCGCTCCACACTCAGGGCCCAGCTGCCCAACTTTGCTGACTGAGGCACAAACAGTTCCCGGGCACTATCAGAACCGACCCACCGCCATTACCGCTCCGAAATGAGCAAAGCCGAAAATTCAGTCACTAGACTCATTGAATGATATAACAGAGGAGGTGGCCATTTGGTCCCTTGTGCCTATGCCAGTTCTTCAGAAAAAGCTATCCAATTAGTCCCACTCCCCTGCTCCTCCCCATAGCCTTGCAAAATTTTCGCCTTCAAGTATTTATCCAATTCCCTTTTGAAAGTTACTATTGAAGTTGTTTCCACCACCCTTTCAGACTGTGCATTCTAGATCTTAACAACTTGCTGCGTCCATTCTTTTCCTCATGTCACCTTTGGTTCATTTGCCAATGACCTTAAACCTGTGTCTTTTGGTTACTGAACCGACTGCCACTAGAAACAGTTTCTCCTTATTTAATCTATCAAAACCCTTTTTAATTTTGAACACCTCTATCAAATCACCCCTTAACCTTATAGAATCTTACAGCACAAAAGAGGGCGATTCAGCTTGTCGTGCCTGTGCCGGCTCTTTGAAAGAGTTATCCAATTTAGTCCTTTACCCCAGCTATTTCCCTATAACAATGCAAATTAGCACTATTCAAATACATGTCCTTCTCTGCTCCAAGAAGAACAATCCCAGCTTTTCTAGTCGCCCCATATAACTGGAGTCCTGTATCCTTGGTACCATTCTAGCCAATCTCCTCTGCAGCCTCTCTAATGCCTTGACATCTTTCCTAGCTGGGGCCTAACAAATGTTTTATAAAGGTTTAGCATAACTTCTTTGCTTTTGTACTCTATGCTTCCATTTATAAAGCCATGGTTCCTATATGCCTTTTTAACAGCCTTCTCGTTTTACAACCCATACTCTTCACAGTAACACTTCCCCTCAAGTATAAACACTCTAATATGCCCCACACCCATTACACTACTGATAAAGCCCACCCGACTCACAATAACACTCCCCTGACAAACACCACACACTTCACAGTAACACTCTGAATTACTTACACCCTTCACAGTATCACTCCCCTGGTATACACCATACTCCTCACAGTAATACTCTCTGAGATAACCCGCAGCCCTTACAGTAAAAATTCCCTTAATGTACACCAGATCCCTCATAGTAACATTCCAATATAACCCACACCCCTCACTCTCTGATTTTTGTTACCTTTCACCCAGCTAGGAGTCAATAATCAATTGTCAGAGCCCCAATTTTATCAGCATTTTCAAATTGAGACAATCAGGGAACTTGGGCTTCTATAACTACGAAAGGAATTCATAGAATTTGAGAAACTGACCGTATGATTAAAATTAAACATTGTATGGGATAAATATAGTGAGAGAGGAAGTATTAAGGAGTTTAGCATCTTTGAAAGTAAATAAATCGCCAGGACCGGATGAAATATATCCTAGGCTATTAAAAGAGGCAAGGAAGGAAATTGCAAAGGCTCTGACCATCATTTTCCAAACTTCCCTGGCTACTGGAGTGGTGCCAGAGGCTTGGAGAACTGCTAATACCTGTACCATTGTTTAAAAAGGGAGGATGGGATATACCGAGTAATTACAGGCCAATTAGTTTAACCTCGGTGGTGGACAAATTATTGGAATCAATTCTGAGGGACAGTATAAACCTTCATTTAGAAAGACAGTTTAATCAAAGACAGTCAGCATGGATTTGTTAAGTGTCTGACTAACTTGATTGAATTTTTTGAGGAGGTAACAAGAAGGGTCGATGAAGGCAGTGCATTTGATGTAGTCTACATGGATTTTAGCAATGTTTTTGACAAGGTCCCATGTGGTAGGCTGATCAAAAAAGTAAAAGCCCATGGGATTCAAGGGAGAGTGGCAAATTGGATCCAAAATTGGCTCCATGGCAGGAAGCAAAGGGTAATGGTTGCCGGGTTTTTTTGCGACTGGAAGGCTGTTTCCAGTGGTGTTCCACAGGGCTCAGTACTCGGTCCCTTGCTTTTTGTAGTATATATTAATGATTTAGACTTAAATATAGGGGCCATGATAAAGAAATTTGCAGATGATACAAAAGTTGGCTTTGTGGTTGGTTAACAGTGAGGAGGAAAGCTTTAAACTGCAGGAATATATCGATGAACTGATCAGTTGGGCAGAAAAATGGAAAATGGAATTCAACGGAAAAATGTGAGGTAGTGCATTTGGGGAGGGGCAACAAGGCAAGGGAATGCACAATAAATGGGAGTTAACTGAGGGACGTGGAGGAACAGAGGGACCTTGGAGTGCATGTCCACAAATTCTTAAAGGTAGCAGGACAGGTGGATAAGGTAGTTAAAAAAGCATATAGATGGTTTTTTTTAAGCTGAGGCATAGACTATAAGAACATGGAAATTATGCTAGAACTGCAAATAACACTAGTTAAGCCACAGCTTGAGTACTACGTGCAGTCTAATCACCACATTACAGGAAGGATGTGATTGGACTAGAAAGGGTGCAGAGGGCATTTACAAGCATGTTGCCAGGACTGGAAATGTTTTAGCTATGAGGAAAGATTAGATAGGCTGGGGTTGTTTTCTTTGGCACAAAGGAGGTTGTGGGGAGATTTAATTGAGGTGTATAAAATTATGAGGGGCCTAGATAGAATGGACAGGAAGGACCTATTTTCCTCAGCAGAGCACTCAATAACCAGGGGGCATAGATTTAAAGTAGTTGGTAGAAAGATTAGGAAAAATGTTTTTACCCAGAGGGTCTGGAACTCACTGCCTGAAAGGGTGGTATTGAGGCAGAAATTCTCATCTCATTTAAAAAGTACTTGGATGTGCACTTAAAGAGCTGTGACCTACAGGGCTATAGACCTAGTGCTGGAAGGTGGAATTAGGCTGGGAAACTTTTTTTCGATCGACAAACACACGATGCGCCGAATGGCCTCCTTCTATGATGCTATAAACGTGATAAGTCTCAACATAACTTCATTAGAACATACCTTTTGGCTCCATTATAGAAATGTTGCTTAGTGTCTTCAATGGGATCGAATGGCAACATATAAGTTACTGAATGGGACAAATGCTTGGATTTCCTAATTATTCTATTGATTGTACATCCTGATGACATCTACATTTGGGTTCCTTTTGTCTCCATTTGCAGCCTACAAAATAAACAAGATACATTTTTATAGCGTCAGAATATTTGTAAACTGCTCCAAAGCAGCTCGAGCTGTTAAACCCATATGTTTACTAGTCAATACCATTTTTTTATATGAATGGCTCCTTGCAACAATGGACTATAACACATGCATAGAAAATGATAACAAGCATACAACCACTTATCTTTTGTTGTGGCTAAAATCGCCAAGTTTTTACAGTGAAATATCCTAGCTAGGATACAATGTACCATACGGGCACAACTGTACAGTCTTCAACACACAGCACAGGAAGCTGAGGGTGGGGAAGTGGAAACAAAAGGTACCACATGTGGTTTGTGCAGAAGTGTATGAAAAAATAAGTTCACTGCAACGGCGATACTTCGTGTAGCTCTGGAGAAACATTAGACATTGCCAAGAAATGTTACTAGATTGGCAGCAGGTTCAACAGAGACTCTTGTCCTCCTGTGCCAACCAGTTTTGATTGTTTTCACTTCACACGCTGACAGATTGAAATAATCGTGAATTTTACAGTAATTCAACAACTGTGACATCGAAATAACAATTTTTCCTCTCAATCATAAAATACTAAATTAAACGTCGAAAACACAATTTTACATAAACCCAAGTACCTTACTTGCGTTTAGCCGTTTTCCTCTATGAATCTCAACATTAATTTTAATTTCAACAGGCCTTTTCTAGCTCTTTTATATCTATTCGAGCTCTTTTCATCCTACTTTTTTCCTTAAAGATAATGGTCCGGATGCTTCTCTGTGACTCTGGCCAAAAGTAGGCAAGGTAACAGTGGACAATGACGGAATATTCAGGCAGGTCACCACCCAACTTGCATTTCTCTTCCCCCATCGCCGCTGATACTGCTGCTGGACTGCCATTGTTAAGTAGTGGTGGGGCCTTGGTTTCTGCCAAATTATTAATTCTATCTGCCAATGTTGCCACCACTTCCCAGGGCTGGCATATGGAAATTGGCAGTAATTTTGGGCAGCGGCTGTTATGGCCCAGAGATTTCCCCCATGAAGGGACATAGGGCTAGATTTTCCATAATTTTTGCATGCATAACGCCCACTTAACATTCATTTTAACACCGAAATGACATGTAACGCCCAGATATTGCCCATTTAGCCACAAAAGGAAACTGACACCCATTTCTCGGTCACTTATCACCGAGCGTTAGTTTCCGCATGTGCGTAAAGCCGATAAAAATAATACCGCCCGCCCACAATCATCAGAATGGGTGATCCCAATGCCCATAATATCGGCCAGCATTACTTTCGGCACGTAATTCACGCCGAGATTTAATAATACCACCTGGCCACTGTTTTTTGTCGCAAAGATCACATTTGCCGAAACTAACGGCCAGTATATTGTTCATCCTTACTTTCGGCACCTTGCACACATCTTGCCCACAATATCGCTCATCGATAAAACGGCTGGGAAAAAGTGGAACTAACCGGAACTACTCTCAGCGGTATGGATGCAATGTTCTAAATCACATGTCGCATCATTTAAAAGACTGCTCTACTTCAACCTCGTGGGAGGTCGGATGTATTCTGGAGGTCTTTGGAGGTGATGTGAACATCTGGACAAACACCTGATCATACTGTGGACGATTGGAATTTATAGGTGTCTTAGTGGGGACATTCATTCTTTGTGAACAATCGATGGAAAACAGATAGCTATTGCAAAAGGGCTTTCTCGCCCTCTCTTGATGACCAATTACATGCTGCAAACTCGAGATGGCAGAAGGTACGCTCGACAGCATCATGTGCCCAATGTAAGACGTGACAGACTGAGGAGGACCACCAAACGTTACACCCCCCGCAAGTACAGGGAGAAGCAGTCTTACCTCAACTTGTCCGACACCACCTTCGGAGACTGTGCTTCCACAATCAGTGAGATATGCCAGCTCATCAGGGGAGATCTGCAGCCTGCCAGCACCATCAAAACCGCACTGTCCATCAAGGTCAAAATCACCACGGCACTGTCGTTCTACGCATTGGTTTTTTTTCAGGCCTCAGCTGGCGACATTTGTGGTATATCTCAGCATGCCACACATCGCTGCATTCGACAGGTCACTGAAGCCCTGTATGGACTTTATCAGCTTCCTTATGACCAGGGAGGCTCAGACTGAGAGGGCTCTAGGATTCTACCGAATTGCAAACTTGCCCAAGGTACAGGGAGCAATAGACTGTACATATATCGTGATGCAGGCACCTTTTCAGGATGCAGAGGTTTTCAGGAACCACAAGGGATTCCATTCCCTGAATGTGCAACTCTTTGTCAACCACCAGCAAATTATTATGGCAGTGAATGCTAAATTTCCGAGCAGCATCCATGATGCTCACATCCTGCGTGAGAGCACTGTATCTGATTTGTTTAACAATCAGCCACAAGGTCAATGCTGGACAAAGGATATGGCCTCGCCACCTGGCTGATGACCCCCCTGCGTGACATGCACACCGAAGCCGAGAAGTGATACAATGAGAGCCACTCGCAATATCGTCGAGAAAAGCACTGGAGTGCTTAAGCAGCGCTTTAGATGCCTGGACCACTTAGGAGGTGAGCTCCAATACCACCCTGAGCAGGTAGCTCAATTCGTGGTGGTATGCTTCATGCTGCACAACTTGGCTATCAGGAGGGGACAAGAATTTCCAGAAGGGTGTTATGGTCCACCTCAGGAGAGAGAGAGGAAGAGGAGGAGGACACTGACCTTGGGCCACACAATCAGGCTGATGCTGAGGGGGTGGGGGTGGGGATGATGGCGGGGATGATGGCAGAACCGCTGCTTGGACGGATACGGGAGAGTACGGTCCCAAGGTGGGAACGTGCTCCCAGCCAGAAGCAAGATGTTGCTGCTGGCTCTCGTGTGGTTGGCAATGGGGGTGCGGCACCTTGGGGTGCAGTGCCGTGCTCCGGGACCACTGGGAGCCTTCTGCCACCAGTGTTCCTGGCTAACAACTGCAGGGCCTCTTGCATCCCTTCCATGTTATATATTATTTGTTGGACAGAAACTCAGCGCCAACTATGTTCTTGGTGCTTAGTAGGCTTTTTGCTGCTGGTGAAGCTCCTCGTGCACTCCCACAACAGCCAAACAAGCACACACCACACCCACACACGCTTTCAGTCCCTCTCTGCTCCCTCTCTCTCTATCGCCTCTTCTGCGCATGTAATGATGACCCCTGACCTCCTGAATCATGGGAAACGGGCATTGCCATGCCGTTGCTAAGGATGGCGACACTTTATGGCAGAAGGTCAGAGAGATTTAACTCTCACCACAATTTCAGATCGCTCGTGGTAATGCCCAATGTTTAAAATGGAGACTAGGGGCTTTGAAAATGGGTGACAAGCTGGCGATCTGAAAACCCATTTTTACTGCCCACGCTGGAAATACTGCCTCATTTTTGGGCAATCTTCACAAAAGTGCAAAGGGGCCTAAATTCTGGCCCACACTTAACTAACATTACCGACCTTGGACTTTGTCACAGGGCAGCCACTGGGCAGATCTTTTGGGGTGCTTCTGTGGCTTTAGTTGCCCAGTCACCTCTTCTGGTCCAGCAGCAGACATTTCACTGCAGTACCACCAGATCTGTTCAGCCAGACAGTGCGGACTCTCTGTTGGCAGCTGGAATCCTGCTAAGAGCCCGCCATACATACCTGATGAACCCCGACCAGAGACTGATTTGGATTGTGATGATGTCAGAAAGGCCGGTGTTAATCTTGGCCCACTGTTCACCGCTGCTGGAAGGAAAATCCTGGTCAACATTTTCATTTAGTTGAAAATTAGCTTTCAAGGCTAATATCCCAGTCAATTATAAGCCAGATTTGAAGATTGACTTGGCCAACCTTATATCCAAACCTAGGTATGCGACTGCTAGCGCATCACATTAGAAATTAAATTTCGGAAGTACAGTTCATAATAAATAATTCACCATAATAAAGGGAAATCCACTCTTCGGATAATGGAAATTGGCATATAATTGAGAGCTCTCAACATTAGGTTTTACACCAATGTGCAGCAATACCTAGTCACGGGAATAAAGGCAAATGCAGTACAGATAACCAAAATATATTCAAAAAGGAGTTAGATGAAGTCCTTACTACTAGGGGAATCAAGGGGTATGGTGAGAAAGCAGGAATGGGGTACTGAAGTTGCATGTTCAGCTATGAACTCATTGAATGGCGGTGCAGGCTAGAAGGGCCGAATGGCCTACTCCTGCACCTATTTTCTATGTTTCTATGTTTCTAAAACAGCTGTGCAAAGAGGCAAATGACCTGCACAAGACTTTGTCCTGTGTGAACTGGAGTGTGGATAACAGAATTTCCACTGTACTTCCTCAATGATCAAAATCTCATCCTCCCCCGAACCTGCCCCCAAGTTCTCATAATATAGCATTTGCAGTAATAATTAAATTGTGGTTTATTTACAGATAAATTCACTAAGCCTGGCCAGATTGCGACATAAAAGCAAAGCGTTACATTCTGGACCAATGAACTAAGTGAGGAGAGGAAGATTGAACTCTGTTCATTACAGATATGTGAATGGACTTTGAACTGTTCAAGAATCTTTAAAATTTGTATTTAAATTTTATTCGTTTAAATATGCGAGGAGTAGCAATTACAGCTTTGTGAACAAAGTTTAAAGAGAAAATGAGTTAGGTAAGTTGGTAAGTATATCATATTGATATTAATAATGGCCCAAAAATTGCGGCCTCTTCGCACGCACCCGAAGAGATCTCGCAAATGCCTGTTCCCGGTGCCTGATGTGCATGTTCCAAGAACCGGCTTTTGCGATCCGTCAAAATGCCTTTTGACAGAGCACACGCATCCCTAGGAGAAGGACATTCGCGGGGCAGATATTTGAGCTATTTGCCCAACGCATGTCCTACAAACTCTTATGCCTGGTAAAAGCAGGTGTATAGCCTACTTTTACCAGCGTAAGAGTTTTAAAACATAGAAAAATTTAATTTTATCACTAAATTTTATATTAAAAACTATGCCCATTAAGGTAAATTTATTTTTAACCCTATTAAAACATTTCAAATAATATATTTTTTTATAAAACAATTAAATTCAATTTCAATTAATTTTAAATATGTGAGGCGTTTTTAAAAATATATTGTGTTGTGTTTCTGTGGTTGGAGGGTATTCTTATTGATAGTAATGGCAGTGTGTACAAACGGAGCACCCATCATTATCAATGAGAATATTACATTGTGATTGGTGGTCCAGGCCCATGTGATCCCAGGTTGTGCTTACATTCCTGGGATGCATGAGCTCATATGTTGGGCTGCGAGTCTTGGCCTCAGACCACAAATCTGTATTATTCCGGGACTACCACGTACTTTTGGAAAAAAAATTTCAGTTGGAGGCGTCTGCCCGCAGGAAGCCTCAGACCGCAATTTTCGGGCCAATAAAATAAGGAACAAGAAATGGCCATTTGAACCAATTCCTCTATTCGCCAATCTATACATAGAGAAAGAAAGTGAGAAAAGAAAGGGGAAAGGAAAATAAAAATTCATTGCACCACTGCTTCAGCTTCTGGACTATTGCTTAGGTACACCTTTGCTACTCCCAATTCACTGGCTTTCTTTGCACACTTTTGGTGCTCGCCAATCTCCTCACTCCTCCACAATCTCCTAGTTTATGCCTCATTCTCAGTTACCTGGGTTCCCATTCTGCTCTCATGGATTCAACATCTCCTCCTGCTGTTAGTCACTTGGCAGAATTCAGCTTCTTCTCTGGTCTCAGTTGTACACTACTCTTCCTCTACTCCTCGGTTGGAATTGCTCCTGGTTTTCCTAACCCTGATTCATTCCTTCACTGTATTCCTGGACCATTGCTAGACATGTTCATTCACTCCCATTCTTGCATCTGGTTTGAACACGTGAAGCCTCCCATGCCTGCTGTATGCACTTGTCATCATACCTATAAAGAGCTTTAAGCTGGCACTATTGTATTACTGCATGTCATGGTAACAATAGCTATGTCTTACTTTTTATACCGATTTTGAAGCAGAAGACAGTATCTACCAATGGAGAGAGAAGAGTGACAGGCAGCAAAAACATTTAGCATTTATATGGCGCATTTAACGTAGTAAAAGGTCCCAAGGCACTTCACAAGTGCGATTATCGAACAAAATTTAACAGGCCTGTATACTTGAAATTCCTTAGTCCGTATGTGGTAGAAGCTCTGGAAATCTTGGCGAGGATGTCCATCGAGGATCATAGAAACTTACTGCACAGCAGGTGGCCATTCAGCCCATCGTGCATGTGCTGCCTCGTTGAAAGAGCAGTCATGCTTAATCCCACACCCCCATCTTTTGTCCGTAACCCTGTAAATTTCTCATCCTCAAGCACCTGCCCAACTCCCTTTTAAAATTATTTATGGAATCAACTTCCACCACCTTTTCAGAAAGAGCGTTCTAGATCCCGATAACTCCCCGAGTGAAAAAAAATTCTCCTCATGTCCCCTCTTTTGCCAATGATTTTAAATCTATGACCACTGGTTATTGACCCACTCGCCAGAGGGAATAGTTTTGTTCTATCTACTCTATCAAAACTTCTCATCATCTTGAAAACCTCTATTAGGTCACTTCTTAACGTTCACTGTTCCAAGGAGAATAGTCCTAACTTTTCCACCCTCTCCTCATAACTGAAGTTCCTCATCCCTTGCAACATCCTGGTAAACCTCCTCTGCACCCTTTCTAAAGTCTTTACATCTTTCCTACAGCCTGATGCCCAGAATTGCCCACAATAATCCAGCTGAGGCCTAACCAGTGATGTATACAGTTCTGGCATGATCTCTTTGCTTTTATATGCTATGCCTTTATTTATAAACCCAAGTAGCCCAAAGCTTTTTTAACTGCCTTATCAACTTGCCTAGCCAACTTTAAAGATTTGTGTATATGGACACCAAGATCTCTCTGCTCATTTACACTTTTCAAATTAGTATACTGTCTTTCCATATTAGTCCTCATAAAGTGCATCATTTCACAACTCTCCCCATTGAACTCCATCCACCATGCTTCTACCCATTTCACCATCCTGTCTATATCATCCAGAAGTCTACAATTATCCTCACCGCTATCTGCTACTTTGCCAAGTTTTGTAGCGTCGCAGATGTCAGAGATAGGGAAATAGGTTGGTAGGTTCCAACTCGGTGTTTGTGAGGAACCCCTCTTGCTTTGCTTTTTAAAAAATCCTACTGTACCCTTCATTAAGCGTCAGCAAAGCATATCATGAAGCCCTGTACCACTCCTACTGTAAGTTAGGTGCTATCTGCTTAGCTTCATCCTTTCTTCTTTTTCTAGATTTGCCTCAGGAAGAAGAGTTTGGCCCCAGCTTATCTGCCTCTGCCAATATTTCATACCACACAGTCACTCACTGTTGCCCTCCCAAGCACCAGCTGAGATACATCCAACTAGGGGATTTAAACAGTGAGCTATAGAGGAGGTCACTGAATTAGACAGCACAAGTGAGCATATAGTGGCAAAAGAGAAATAATTGACTGTCTAGAAGGCCTGCTTGCTTCATGACTTAGCTTAAGAGCCTGGAAATGTGGATCTCATAGGTCCTCCTTTTAAAGGTTGCTTTCTAAGAGCACAAGGTACCACTCTGGGCGTAACAAATGTTGGCTTCACTCCCTCCTATGCATAAAGGTGTACCTGGATACCCTTTGCTGTATCAAGTTTCGCACTGAAAAAGGACATACTCTTTCATGAGTACATCCTTGGGTCTTTGAGTGATGGTGTTCTTAATACTGGCTCAAACTATGAAACCAATCTCAGGCCATCAATGAGGGACCTCTGCCCTTAACTACAATAACAGACAATTGTTTTGTCTGATTTTCATATTTTACTTGGATGTTTATTTTCCCAAGGACTGACTATGGGTGTCCAGAATTTCAGGAAAATGTTGTTTGCTTGTTGGGCAATTTTCCGAAATGTTTCCTCATATAATTTTGATGCTACAATGGATTCCACAGCACCAGTGTCCAATTAAAATTTTCTTTTAATACCTTCTGTTCAGGCAGGATCCCGATTTCTCATTGCCCCTTTCCTGTTACAGAATATGCAGGAAAGCGAGTCTCTTCTTCATCCATCTGACCTTATGATATGGTTTCTTCCTCAGGTTCCTTATTGGAATCGGTATAATGGAGTCTGTTCTTCTGTTGATTCCGCGCAGCGCTATGATATAACATGACTCGGGGCCTTATTTTCTTCTCCCTGCCTCCAATCTAGCAGCAACTACTGGCTTCCAGCAACACTTGGCTAAATAGTCAGAATTGGTACAGTTATGGCATTTAAGTTTCATACAAAAACATGGATCATGGATCTGGGTGATTATTTTTTTAACACATCTCGAACATGGTTGAGCAACTCTGTTCACCCCAGAGCTGTTGTACTTTGTGGCCAGTAATACGTTAGCACGTCTAGCAGCAGTCTCCATTCCAAGTGCTATTTCGAGAGCTCTAGCAGATGTGAATCTTTCTTTGATCAACCATTTCCTCTGTTTCAGTGTTTTCTTCAAACCGTAAATAAATAGGTTTCTTATTGCATCATGAAGAAACTTAATAGAAACAGTTTCCTCAGTTCTGCTATAAACTGAGAAACATTTTTATCATCCCTTTGCCTCCTCTGGTTAAACTAGAGCTGTTTTGTAATAATGAGTGATTTCATACTCATGTATCCTTTGATCACTTGTACTAACTCCTCATACAATTTGTCTTTAAGATGGACAGGAACAATCTGATTCTTAATCAATCTATATGTTGCAGATCCGCAGATAGTAAACATTTTCTGTTTTGAGCATCTATTGCAAGTACATTTGCCTTAAAGTAAAAGTTTTTCTGTATACTCATTCCAGCTCAACCCTATTCAATACTCTCCGATTTTTCCAACTAATCCCGAAAGGATACAAAAAAAAATTGGTGACATGGTACAACAACAACTTGTGTTTATATAGCGCCTTTAACGTAGTAAAACATCCCAAGGCGTTTCACAGGAGTGTTATAAGACAAAAATTTGACACCGAGCCACAAGGTATTATCGAATAGATGTGGAGTAACTAAATAATAAGATAAACAAACTTTCTTAGCAGCTCTATTATACCAGATAGAATTTCAGAATGCACAACTGCAGTGATGCTGTGCTCCAGAGTCAAATTGGACTTTAACACCCTATTTATAGTACACCAATTGGTGCGAAGGCAAAACTGCTTCACATTTGTAGTGTAAATGAAAATGAAATCCGAGTAACTTTGTATTAAACTATTTTATTGTGCTGGGATTGGCCTCCAGGATGAGGAAAGATGCCAATTCTTACCCCTCGCTGATAGGCCATCCCAGCAGGCCATTTACACCAGTGGAGAAACTCGATCTCAGCACAGATGATCTCTAGCAGGTTGCTGACTAATGATAAACCCAGCAATATATTCAAACAGGTAAGCAAATTAGAAAATAAACTTTTCAAGTGAGCTACATTGCGGTGGGGAAGGATGGCGGGGGGAGAGGGGAGGGAATACTTCATTCTTAAAATATTTCTTTGCAGAGTGAAAATTGAAAAATGACACCATGATCAAACGAAGTGTCAGCTTTGCTCAGTTATAGGCAGTGTCCTCTCACTTCCATGTCAGAAGGTCATGGGTTCAATCACCTCTGTGGACATATTCAGGGCTGATACTTCAACGCAGTAATGAGGCAATGCTGTATTGGCAGGAACGCAGACTTTCAAATGAGATATTAAGCCAAGGCCCTATCTGCATTTTCAGGTGGATCCCAAAGATACCACGATATTATTCAAAATAGAAAAGGGGAGTTTTCCTGGTTTCGTGGCCTATGTTTATCCCTCAACCAACACCAAACAACAGTCTGAGGGCTAGACTTTCCACTAGGTGGCCAAGACCCTCTAAAAATGGCCCTTGTTCCATCGATGTGGGACTTTTCAGCCTTGCTGATCGCTGGTACAAGGCTTTTTTTTTGGGGGGGATTTTTCACTCTGCCTTATCCCGGCGATGTTGAATGGGCGATGTGGTTTTTCGTGGAAGCCAAAAAAAAAAAGCTTCCCGAGCAACGGTCTTGTGCGCATGAGATTTTTTTTTCAGCAGTTTTTTTTTAAAACCGTGTTTTTGGGAGGTCAGGGGTCATCACACATGCTCAGAAGGCAGAAAGTAGAGGGAGGAGCCGGAGAGAGCGCGAGAGAGAGAGAGAGAGAGAGTAGTGAAGAGACTGAAGTGCAGGAGTTTAAAAATAGAGTTTACAATTTTCTAAAGTGTTTTGATATTTTTGTTTGATTTTCTTGTTGATTGTTGTTTGTTTGTTTTTTTTATTGTTCATTGTTGCCAATAGTAATAATTCAAATTTAAATTTTATTTATCATAATTAATTAATATGTCGGAAATGGCAGATGCAGAAAGGAAAAGGGCGAAGGCTTTCAGCGATGAGGCCAATGAGGCCCTGCTGAATGTGGTTCAATCGCGCCGGGATGATTTGACACGGGGTGTACACGGCAAGCCGCCATCCCGTGTATATCGTAAAATCTGGATGGAGATCACTGCGGTGGTGTCCTCGGCGTCTAATGAATGTAGGGGATCGGACCAGTACCGTAAACGCTGAAATAGTTTGGTGGCTTCAGCGAGAGTAAGTTGCATTTTATGTTTTTCTGCTTATATATATTTTATTTTATATTTTATATTTTAATTATGCTAATTTTTATTAGAGCAATGAATATCCTGCATTTCATGGAATTCTTTAATGTTTTTTTTTTAAACCATGTTAACAGTAAATTTCAAATAATAATGTAAAAAATTTTTCACTTTTGCTTGGAAATGTTTTTCTATATCAATGATTGACCTGCAGTTAATGCAACTTGGACATTCCATTGTATTAAATACCAGCCCTTGACAGAAATTGTTTGTCATTCTATAATGTGTAACATGTTACATGAAGCAGCAGCATTTAACTTTTTAAACTCTTTAAAGTGTTGATACGTAGCTTATGCCATGCCATCCTCTTGTGTGATTTGCAGAAGAAGATGTCCATCAATAAATCCGAGCAAAGGCGGCCGGGAGGCGGCATTGCTCAGCCGCAGCCCTTGACGTCCATCGAGGAGCGTGCACTCGTGCTGGTTGGCCGTGAAAGCCATGTCATCACCACCCGTGGTCTGGCTGAACCCAGCCATGCGTCTCATGAGTAATTTATAATTTGTCGCACTGTATTAAAAACAATGCTTAAAACTGATCCTGTAAATAAAATGTAAAATGCAATACTTGTAGTGCGCTTATGATGTATTAAGGATGTCACATCAGTTCATGCATGCATAAGAAGCATGGCATACGAAGCACAGATTGCAGCAGCTGCAGCTTTCCGGGATAGCTGATATTTAACGTCTCTTGGTAATGTTGAACATTATGTTCTAATAAGATATGTAACAATGTCATCATGTGTGTTTTTAAGGTGATCCTGACACACTGGTACTGGTGCAGTCAGCACCAGAAACATCAACAACTACGGAGCCTGATGAGCCTATTCCCGAAATGTATGTAGAGGAGCTGGAACAGGAACTGGATCGAGAGGATGAGGAGGAGCTGGAGCTCCAGCAGGAGGAGGCCGTCGATGTGGGGGGGGGGGGGTGGGGGTGATCCCGCGGTCATCTCAATTGAGAGACGGTAAGGCACCGGGACCAAACGGTGTGCAGCTGGTGATGCCAAGGCGTGACATTTCACACACACCGACCCCACGGAGGTCAGGTCAGCGAGGTGAGCAATCACCTACCTCGGTTGGGCAGACTGAGTGTTTGATCTCCCTGTGCAGGGAGACGGTCGCGATAGGTCGGGACCTTATCCAGGGGTTCGATGGGTTCTCCATGAACTGGAGCCAGTTCTCAACAACCTGGAGCCAGTTCAACACGAACTTCTCCAACTGGTCTTCCGTGCAAACGGAGATAGCACTGGAGACCTTGGAGGCGATTCGTGAGCAGACTGCTGCAACCAATGCCCTTCGGCACGCGTTGCTGGCTGGACACGGCGCGGCACCCCAAGGTGTCGTGTCGCCTCAGGGTGTGACCCCAGCACTCAGGCGAGTACGGAGGATCCAGTTCCTCCTGACTCGGAAGTGGAGCCTCAGGCTTCGGCTTCCACTCCATCACCTCCACCACGGCAGGAAGTCTTGTTGTTGCTGCTGCGCGCCATGTTCGTCTCGGTCTGCGTAGACCAAAATGGGTGGGTGGTGTAAAAACACGGGGTGGGAAAGGATCGGGAGGGAAACGTGGCCACAGGTAGGAAGGTGGGTTGGTTTTTCAATTAAATTGTTAATTTTTTTTACATTTGTTATTTTGTTCATGGTTATTTGGGGTTGGGGGGCAGGGGGGTGGGGGAGGGGAGGGTGTTGATAAAAAATATTTCAATAATTTGTTGTGTTAAATTAAAAAAATTATTGAGTTTAACAATTGTTGTGCCTTCTCTCTTAGTTACATTAAGCATAACATATTTACAGTTGTTCTGCATTATTTGTTCAATCTTTTATTATAGCATCACTTTACTTAAGCTAAGCATTAATGCAGATGCCAGGCCTGTGCAGGCAAGGCAAAAATGAAACCCCACGCAAATGAAACTTTTGATTAACCGTAACTGTAAATGCAAATGTGAATATCCACAATGTAAGTTCATGCAAAGTGTTCATAAATGAGCTACTGACGCAACAGCTCAGCAGCCGCATAACAGCCACTGGGTATTGGTCTTCGGAAGGGGGGTGGTTGTACCGGGGCTGGATTGCCAGGCTGATTGCCTTCCCCTGGGTCCTCACCAGCCTCTTCTTCTGCCTCTTCCTCCTCGCCGGCTGGCTCTTCCGTCTCCCCCCTCTTCTGGAGGTGGACCTGCAGCCCCATCTGACATTACTTGTCCTCTCCTTATAGCTAGGTTATGCAGCATGCAACACACCACAATAAACTCAACGACCTGGTCAGGGTGGTACTGTAGGCTGCCACAGAATGGTCCAGGCATCTGAAGCACTGCTTTAGGACTCCAATTCTCTTTTCAACGATGTTGCATGTCGCTATGTGGCTTTCATTGTAATGCTTCTCTTTCAGTGACAGGATTACACAGAGGGTTCATCAGCCAACTGGCTAGTCCATATCCCTTATCCCCCAGTATTCAACCGTGACCTTCTGGCTGATTGACAAACAGGTCAGGGATAGCACTTTCACATAGGATGTGCGCATCATGGATGCTGCCAGGAAATGTAGCATTTACTGTCATGATTATTTGGTTGTGGTCGACAACAAGCTGCACATTTAGGGAGTGGAACCCCTTTCTGTTACGAAACACCTCCACGTTATTTAAGGGGGCTTTCAGGGCGATGTGCATGCAGTCTATTGCTCCGTGCATTTTGGAGAAGTGTGATATTCTGTAGAAACCCAAAGCCCTCCCGGTCTGTGCCTCCCTGGTCATTGGGAAGCTTATAAAGTCCATCCTGCGAGCGTAAAGGGCTTCAGTCACCTGCCGAATGCAGCAGTGCGTGGCGTGCTGAGATATATGGCAGATGTCGCCAGCTGAAGCCTGAAAAGATCCTGATGCGTAGAAGGCTAGGGGTTCAGTAACCTTCACCTCAATGGACAGTGCGGTTCTGATGGTGCTGGAAGGCTGCAGATCACCCTTGACGAGCTGGCAAATCTCATCGAAGACCTCCTTCCGGAATCGCAGCCTCCTAAGACACGCGTTTTCAGACAAGTTGAGGTAAGATTGCTTTTCCAAGTACCTTCGTTGGCTGTACGCTCGCCTCCTCTGTCTCTGTCTATGCATTTCTCTGCCACCTCTTCGATTGATCCTTTCAGAAACCAGCGTGTGAGCAGTTACAAGTAATGGCAGAGAAAGCATAGGCCCCATCACTATCAATAATTACTTTAACTAAATTAAACTACTCTCTCTACTCTCTTCTCTCTCGACACCAACCCCAGTCTAACACTGTATACCAGTCAGTCTAATAGGCCCCAACATTATCAATAATTGTTTTCACTCACCATAAAAGCACTTTTCACAAAAAAATGCTTATACACTAACGATTATCAATATATATATATACAATAATATAATATTCTGAGTTGGTCTATCTATACATAACTCTCTAAATAACTCACAACTATCGAGCTCGTTTTTTTCAGTTGCCTCCACCCTTCCTCCGATCTTCAAAATGGCGTCCGTAGTGCCCATTTCCTTCTGTAAAGCCCGGGAAAAGCAACTATTTCTCAGCGATGTTTTCGGCCTTCCATCAGCCCAGCGAAGTGCCGAAAGTTGGGATGGGCCTTGTGTGGGCGATCAGTTCAGCGATCAGTTCGGCGAAGTGAGCCGAAACTTTGGGGCCTATTTTGCCAGCGATGTTTTGGGCCTAGTTTCCATTTTTTGGTGAAAATGGGCAATAGAGGTCTGTTTGGGGTGATATATGAGCCTTGGATGGGCGATGAGAAGTGAAAAGTCTAGCCCGGAGAGTTTTTAGGTCATCTGGTGCAAATTAGCCGCTGTGCTTGGCTCCATAACAGTGAGCACACTTCAGATGTGCTTCTTTGGTTGTGAAGCAATGTTCTCAAGGATGTGAAATGCACTATATTTTATTTATTTTCATCATGCATTTCATACGCTTCATAATCAAAGATCAAAATTGTTTGCAAATATGGGCCTTGAAATACCGGATGTCCCAGAATGGAGCACAATTCCTAGACACCTTGGGAGATACATACAGACACTGTTTGAAATTGGGGGGTTGGGGATGGTGGGGGGGTGTGGTGGGGAGGAGACTGGGTCATTTAATACTTGGGGAAGACGGCCACACCTAAAATGTTATTGTAGATGCACCTGCCCTGTTCAGCTGTGAGTAATATCGGACAGGCACCATGCTGCTCTGTGGGTAGAACTCAGCCCCGAGAAGGATAAACAGGCACCATGTTAAAATCAGCAACACACTCCAAAGGGAACTGATGGGCATTTTTGAAGAGGTAATCAATCCCCACAGAAAGTGATTACCTCTCCCCAGCAGGGCCTTCACTATTCTTGAACTGAGCTATTTCTAGCTCTCAGCCTAATAGGGCGTAAATGGAGGAACTTGCTTTGGAGGCAGTTCAGAGAAGGTTCACTAAGTTGATTCCGGAGATGAGGGGGTTGACTTATGCAGAAAGGTTGAGTAGGTTGGGCCTCTACTCATTGGAATTCAGAAGAATGAGAGATGATCTCATTGAAACGTATAAGATTATGAGGGGGCTTGACAAGGTGGATGCTGAGAGGATGTTTCCACTGATAAGGAAGACTAGAACTAGAGGGCATAATAGAATAAGGGGCCACCTATTTAAAACTGAGAAGAGGAGAAATTTCTTCTCTCAGAGGGTTGTAAATCTGTGGAATTCGCTGCCTCAGAGAACTGTGGAAGCTGGGACATTGAATAAATTTGACAGAAATACACAGTTTCTTTAATGATAAAGGGAATAAGGGGTTATGGGGAGCGGGCAGGGAAGTGGACCTGAGTCCATGATCGGATCAGCCATGATCGTATTAAATGGCAGAGCAGGCTCAAGGGGCCGTATGGCCTATTCCTGATCCTATTTCTTATGTTCTTATGCTCTTATGAACTCCCCCAGACAACCCCCGAGATGTCAAAGAGCAAGCAGAAGACTCACTCACTTGACCCGCCCCTCTATTCACTACATTAATTTGAAGTGCATTTTAAACAGGGATGGAAACACAACACATCCAAATCCCACACCAAGGGCCCAATTTTGGCCATGACTTGCTCCAATTTTTTTGGAGTAAGTTGGTTTTTCTGGCTTAAGTTAAAAAACGCCATTTTCCCCAATAAACTTGCTCCAGAGTAACTCAGTTAGATACGATTTTTTTTTAGTTGAGTTTTTTTTTCAAAAGGCGGCGTTCCCAGACACTTATGCCAGTTTTGGCCATTTATGCCACTTTGGCCAGCTAACACTTACTCCAAATCGACTTAGGTCAGCGTATGTGGCAAGCTCTGAAAAACATTGCGGGCAGTTAAGAATTCGGTGCAGGTTAGTACATTGAAAGCACCACAATTCTGAGCTTCACACCATTTATTCTGATCTATCTTTCTTGGGTCCAAAGTGGATAATCTCAGCCAGGGGAAACAAACTTTCAACATCTATTTAATCAACTTAGCTTATAGTTTTTTAACTCATTACTTGATCTAGTTTAAGTTATAGGTAGATTACACAAAATATTTAAATATGTAACATGAACCACTACAAGTATTGAAGCCAAAAAACAGAACCTCCTTTCCCTCTCTGCACCAAATTCCCAACTTTTGCACTCCGTTTCTGACAACTCTGAGCACCCTGAATAAATACTGCAGGATATTCCCCATTCACCAGGCGAACATCGCGGCGTCCCTTCGGCCGGGGATAGGGGCTGTGAGCATCGGGTCCTGCTCATAGCCTGCAGGACACGCTGCGAGGGCGAGGAGCACACGCACAGACTCCACTGCACATGCGGACAGCTGGCAGCAGTGTTTTCTGCGCTGGGTTGTTGCTCCCCCCCCCCCCCCCACTGCACTATGTATGCCGCGCTAGGACACGGGAGACTTGGCAGAGCGAGCAGGATGGGGCCACTTTTTTTCGACGCCGTTTCCAGCGCGCAAAGTCGACGCATTTAGGGTAAGTGCGCCGAAAAAGGCGTTGGGGAAAAATGGGCCCCAAATTCCAGCAGGTGATGTGCTTGCTCTCTGCTCTCCCTACCCACAGGAGTTTTTGCCCCTCAATTTTTAAAGACTGATCAAAATCCAACGCGACCTTATAAATCCCGTACTACTTTAGCTTCTCAACACATTTCCTTAAAGTGGAAATCGAAACGTGATTTCCCTTCCCTCAGCCACAGTTGTCGAACAGAAATTACTGACCAGCCACAGATGTTTTAGCCATATGCATCAATTTTAGGAGAAAATGCCTAATGTACATTCACAATGCTCACCCAATCTTAGCATCTACTCTCTTTCCCAACATATCTAATACCAGAGGAGAGAGAAAAGACAGAACTGGTTCTTTGTCAACTGGATGGCAAAAGAAATAAAAAAGTTAAAATAAAATAGAAACATAGAAAATAGATGCAGGAGTAGGAAGAAGGAGGCTAATGACAAATGTCAGGAGCAAGATTCAGTTAATGACCGGGGAAGATTATGGAAAGTACAAGAGTGAATTGTAAAAGTTAGGGGGTGAAAGTGGGGAGCGCCCCATTTGGGGTGCTAACTTTTAAAAGTTTGAAAAATTAGCTTCAGGCGCTGATAATTTCAAACTTAAAAAAAATTTGCCACTTGCGCTCCAAGAAAGCAGTGGAACACTAAATCATTCCTGCAGCGCAATCGGCAGCAGGCGGGCCGGAGTGGAGCAGTGTTGCAGTGCTGCCAAGTTGAAAGGCTCCTTCCCTCCCTTAAAGGGAAGGACCATTGCTGCAGGCTCAGCAAAGAAAAAAAACGTACCTTCTCCACGACAGCAGCCACGATCCCGCCCGATCAGCCCGGCAATCAAGCAAGTGCCAGGCTGATCGATCGCAGGCAGCAACTCGCAAAAAAGCCTGCAAGAGAGAAGGTAAGTTTTTGTTTTACTTACTTCGGCCACCTCGCCTTTAAGCATTGCCCCCGAAGTGGCCGGCCGCCCGATGGACGCCTCCTGCAGCTGTCGGTGTTTTCACCTGGCAATGCCGCAGGGGGCAGAACGCAATTTCGGGTCCGGGGCACTACCGGGGCAATGCACACGGCAATGACGTCACGATCTCTGGGCCAAGGAGATCGGGGCGCAACGCCGTACCAGTGCCGCAAAACTCCTGCCGGATTTAGGAGTCGCTGATCTCGCCGCAGCCAGTCGCAAACCCATTTCACCCCCTGGGAGGTGAAAGGAGCCCAATTTAGCCCCCTTAATATAGGAGGCAAAGAGAGGTTATGAGAAGAGATTAGCAGGCAACATTAAATTGAACCCTAAAACATTTTATAAACATACAGGGCTGGATTTTCCGGTCCTTTGCACTTCGGGTTTCGCCCCAGAATGGCGTGAAATGGAGCGGAGATGGTCTGCTGCGTCTGCTCGCGATCCTCGGGTCGGGTTTTGGGGCGGCACTGAACAGCACCGCCAGGAAGTGCTGCACCAGGTGTGCACCACTTCTCGTTGCGACACCATCTGAGTTTTGAATCGAACGCGGCCCGTACGCCTGGAATCGTGCCTCGCAATGACCACCTGGGAAACCAGTGCGGTCCAGCCATGCCGGCGGCGGTGAGAAAGGTAAAGTGCTGTAAGGGTAGAGCGAGTGTTTGTTCTTTTAATTTTTTTAGCGATTTGTGTTGTGGTGGCGTGGGCAATGTTTTGGGAATTTTTAATGTTTATTTTTAAAGGTTCCCCTCCCCCCCCAGGCCTCTCTCGGAACGCAGACGTCCCAGCAGTTTAGTTCGCGAGTTTACCATTTTTGCGGCTTGAAAGTTGTACAAAGCCTCCCTTCGGGCTGCGCCCCCTGACGCAGGGCCCAGCTGGCGAAAATTCCTTACTAAAGCGCAACCTATTCCTGACCGTTAACTTTCCCGCCCCGCCTTAGTTTTCACCCCGAAAACAGAAAAGCCTAAAATCCAGCCCACAAAGTGTAAGGGGTTATCCAGGGGAAAAGTTGGGCCTATTAAGGACCCAAAGAGAAATCTTCATGTAGAAGCAGAGGACATGGCTAAAGTATGAGGAGAGGCTGGAAAGATGAGCACTGTTGTCCTTGGAACACAGAAGGTTAAGAGGTGACCTGATCGAGTTTTTGAAGATGAAGAGAGGTTTTAATAGATTAGCTAGAGAGAAACTTCCCTCTGACAAAGTTGGCCAATAACCAGAGGTCATAGATCTTTTCCCAATGATTTTAAACCTAACGGGGAGATGAGGAGAATTTCTTCACTCAGAGTTGTCGGAATCTGGAACGCTCTGCCTGAAAAAGGTGGTGGAAGCAGATTCCATGAATAATTTTAAAAGCAAGTTTGACTGGAGAATGAGGAATTTACAGGGTTACAGACAACAAGTGGAAATGTGTGACTAAGCATGACTGCTCTTTCACAGAGCCAGCACGGGTACGATGGGCCACATGGCCTACTTTTGTGCTGTAAGTTTCTGCGATTTTATGAACTATGAGGAAGATGATAATGATAAAGAGGGACAGAAAGTCAAGCTTATGCCACCGATGAATCTCTAGACCAACATCCTGTTCCCTGTTTCTCTGCTATAACCTCCTCAATCTCGGTACAGCTGTCACTTACTTACTCATTTGCATGCACCAGCTCAGCTACTTCCAGTCAGGGGGAAGTAGTAATGCTTTGTGTAGCACTAGTTGCTGGTTGCTGGAATGGAGAAGTGGGTGAGGGTGTTGCACCTTCCCAGCAGTAGCTCAGAAGAATGCTGCCCATAGCTTCAGAGACATGGCAAAATGGGGGGGGGGGGGGTGGGGGGGCGGTGGTGGAGCCATGGGTGGATCTTTCTCCCTTCCTGCTCCCACATCAAAGGGATGTGGGCTGGGGAGTTCCCAGGCTCCCACATTAAATTCCGCCAAGTCGCCAGCCTGATAGGCAGAATAAAAACAGGCATAGGTTCCATTGTGGGCCTTCCACAGGTCCCAGAAAACAGGAGAGATCAATTACCTTCCAGGGATGGTCCAACAATGTTTTGGGAAGCTACAACGTTGACCACTCTACACCCGTTGGCAGAGCTCTACCTTTTACCGACCTTTACTTCATCCTGCAAGCATGGCATTAGAATCCATACGGAATAAAATTATATATAACTCTTCAAACTCTGACAATAGGCTTTCTCGTCAACAACAGCAAATTCATTCTCAGTAAACCTGCAGTGATGAAATTACAATCTTCTTTCATCCTGCAGTTTGAATGTGATCATCCGCCAATGACATTGAGTATACCAGCCATTGTTATCTTTGCCAACAGAATATTGGTCCACAAACTGAATAAAACAGATTCTAGGGCAGTAATCTGCTCTCATGGCTTATGGCGCCATTTAAATCCTTCAATTTCTGCTATTTAAATTGCATCACTTTCTATATGCACACTGGTGGCACCCAGCTCCACCCCTCCACCACTTCCCTCAATCCCACAACCACTTCTACGACAAATCATGAATGAGACTAACTTACCTTCAGCTGAACAACAGGAGAACTGAAACCAGCGGTTTTTGTTCCTGCCATAAACTCAAAAAACTTTGACAATGACTCATTGCACACGTACTGACATCAAGATCTGGTTGAAGTTAGACCGCAAGGCGATATCGTTTAGCACCGCCTTTAAAGCTCAACCAAATTTCCCGTGGGACGCTAAAATCTGCTTGGCCGGGCGTTAAGCCATGAGAAACGCTGCAACGCCTCTCTGGGGTGCTAACGGGAGGCGATACAAAACCGAATTTCTCGCCCATATACTTTGACAATGACTCCATCACCCTCTCTGGGCACTTGTTCATGCTGAACTAGACCACAATTAGTGGCCTGCTCTACCCAGAGATGAGATTCAAACTCATCGTAATTTCTGTCACCACAACTGCTTACTCCCAGCTCCACAACACTGTCCATCTCTGCCACCAAAACCCTCATCCACACTTTGATTATCTCTAAATTTTACTTATCTAATGCTGGGCTCCCATTCTCCACTCTCCATGGACTCCAACTTGTCCAAAATTCAGCTGCCTCTATCCTGTCCAATATCGTCCCTCTCACTCAGCATTCCATCCTTGTGGGCCTACATAATTTAACATTTTCATCCTCAGAATATTTGCTCACGTGGAGGGCAAATGCCAACACGGACTGGATGGGCTGAATGACTTGTTTCATGTTGTAACTTCTTTGTATTTTTATGTCTTCAAATCCTTCCGTTGCCTTGCTCCACCCTATCTCTACAACTTCCTCCAGCCTCTCCCGCAATGTTTGGTCTTCTCACTCTGATGTCCTGTGCAACTTCCTCCATTAGTGCTAGAAACCTCAGCCTCCTTGGTCAAACTCTTTGGAACCCCCCTCCCCCCCTCAGCCTCTCTACTTCTCTTTACACTTAAAAAAAAACTTATTTTTAACCAAGCTTTCTATTACTTCTCCTAATCTCTTTCCCATATGTAGGCCCCTGCTGTTTTTATCTATTTTTTTCCTCTGTTTCTCCCCACAAAAAGTACCCTGGAGGTTTTCTACATTAAAGACACTATACAAATACATATTGTTGTTCTTTCCTACTACCCATTACTTTCAGCACAACTCACTCTGAGCTACATAATATCCTTTGTTTATTGAAATATATTTGTTCTTTAATTCCTTTCAGAGAAAATATCTGACAAATCAAAGTAAGTTGATAATACAACAAGAAGCAAGCCATCTAAACAAAATTATTATCCTGAAAACATTACTGAAATCCTTACATTCCAGATATTGGTGGAAGTTTCAGTTCCTACATTTGTTTCCTGAGATTTCCCCTTGGTAACACGAAAGGAAGAATGAGTTTGCATTTATATAGCAGCTTTCATGTGCTCTGGGCAACTCAAAGTGCTTCCCTGCCAATGAATTACTTCTGAACTGTGGTCATTGTTGTTCTGTAGGTAAACATGGCCAGCCCATTTGCAAACAGCAAGGTCGCAGAAACAATAATCAGAACCACCTGTTAATCTGTTTTTTGATCATGTTGGTGGAGGGATAAATGTTGGCCTGGCATTTTGAATGGTGCTATTTTTAAATGTTTTTTATTTATTCGTTCATGGGATTTCGGCATCGCTGGCAAAGCCAGCATTTATTGCCCATCCCTAATTGCCCTTGAAAAGGTGGTGGCGAGCAGTCTCTTGACAGGCTGCAGTCCTTGTGGCGAAGTTATTGCCACAGGGCTGACTGTCGCAGCGGTTTCGTACAATTGAGTGGCGTGCGAGGCCATTTCAGAGAGCAGTTAAGAATCAACTATACTGCTGTGGGTCTGGAGTCACATACAGGCCAGATTGGGTAAGGACGGCAGGTTTCCTTCCCTAAAGGACATTAGTGAACCAGTTGGGATTTTATGACAATCCAGTAGTTTCATGGTCACCATTACTAATACTGGCTTTTTAATTCCAGATTTAATTAATTGAATTTATATTCCCCAGCTGCCATGGTGGTATTTGAACTCACGTCCATTATTAGTCCAGGTCTCTTGGATTACTAGTCCAGTAACGTTACCTCTATGCTATCATACCCATCTGTACAGATCTTTTACATCTGCCTGAGAGAGTAGACGGGGCCTTGGTTTAACGTCTCATCTGAAAGACAGCAGCTCCGACATAGCAACAATACTACACTGAAGCATCAGTCGAGGTTATGTGCTCAAGTCTTTGGAGTGGGGCTTGAACCCATAACCTTCTCAGAAATGAGAGTGCTACCACCATGCCAAAGCTGACTTTTACAAAAATGAAACTATTAAAGGTTGAACCTCCCTTATCATGCAGCCTCGGGACCTAGCCTGTCCCAAACGAGGGATTTTGCCGGATATGGGGAAGTCACGTGCTTGGGTGGACTGTGGCTGGCGGCCGGGAATGGTCCCGGACAAGGGGTGGTGCTGGATAAGGGAGATCCGGTTAAGAGAGGTTCAACCTGTACTTAAGTTTTTAAAGATAAAAGTAGTCATAAAAACATAGGAATCAAGTCACACAATGTTAGATATCAGAAACCCTGTTCTTCACAACAGCGATATACACTGCATGGGTCAGATTTGCTCTCTCCTTTATATTTTTACATCAAAAGTTCTGGGTAGGTTGGTGTGCTCAATAATTTATTTCAAGGTCACATATGCAGAAAATAGAAGTTAAAATTAACATCCTGGATGTGTACAGGAATGTGTCATTCTCAATGTAGTAGTGATGTTAATAACAAATGCTAAATCAATCTCATAGTAGTTTGTTAACCATACATTCATAGTTGGAACCACAAGAGAGAAAAAAGTTTCTAAATTAATCTGGGGCCAAACAAATGTGAATGAAACCAGTTGAACCCTTTCTCTATGATCAAGTTAAATTATAAAGAGGAATAGTATATTTAACAAACTTTAAAATTATTCCTGGATTTTAGAATATTTAATGCACATATTACTAGCTATGGGCACCCCAAAGGGCTTATCTGAGGACTCTCCCTGCTCTATTATTGTCATCTTACTAAGGTTAAAGTAGGGCATTTATGTTCAACCATGCAGTCACATAACAGGAAGGGAGAGCTTAGCGGATTGATGTGTGTTCACTGACAAAACGTTAGTAAAATAGTTACAATAGTTTACCACAAAATCAAGATATAAAATATGACATTTACAATAGTACAGGAGGACAAATATTTAGGGTAATTGCTGCTGTAGGAAATGTCCTAGGTATCTGATGTCTTGAAATTAGTCATGTTTTTTTAAAATTTATTCACAGGTTTGGTGATATGGTTTTATCTCTACTGCTCAAGATACTGCACACTGGGGGAAAGGGAGAGATTTTTATGTAGTGTGTTGTTCGGACCTGTAAAGACCTATCAGAAACAATGGTGGAAGCTTTTAAAGGAAAACGGAAAAATATTTAAGAGAAAACTCAAAAAAGGTATGGGCAAAGGGAAGGGAACTAAGAGGGTAGCTCGTTCCGAGAGCCAGGATATAGGCGATGTCTGTGCTGTAAAATTCGATAATTCTATTGACAATGCATTTGTGAAAATAGAATCAAAGCTCTGTAAAACTTCTGTGAGGGTCTAATAAGATATCCATACCACCAGCCCTTATCAGAAATGTAGAACTCGTAAAATGATTTTAAAAACACATGAAATGATGAAGTTCAAATATATGGATGGTTTTTGAGGTTTTTTTGAATGTGGAGGGTTCCATATCATTTTTCTTAGCTAAAGGAAGTAGCCCAAAGAATATGTACAATGAACACAGCAATGTCATATAGTTGGCACTGAATTCAATGTAAAGTAATCATGTGCAAACCTGCCTGTACTTGTACACTATTGAACCACTGTGTTGTCCCTTGGCAATTGCAGCAATACCATAATTAGGCCTTCCATGAATCCTGGTCAAAGCCTCAAATAGGTTCTTCCTTGTAATTTGAGTCTGGAGTGAAAGATTAGTTGTCAATTCCAAAATGTTCACAATTCAGATACTTGCAAAACCAAATCCACACCCATTATTCAACTGTCAAAGTCACCAAACATAACTCAAAACTTTTGCCAACACCCTCAAATGCAAGTACAAATATTTGGCATGGGTTTCCCGTAACCCTGGTAACAATCACTAGCATTATAACCCTCCCCTCAGATTGTCAAAATTTGGTGCCACTCCCCACAAGACTGGTGACTAAGCAGGTCTATAACTTCATATTGAACTTCTGTTCAAAAGCAAAATACTGCAGATGCTGGAAATATGAAATAAAAACAGAAAATGCTGGAAATACCCAGGTCAGGCAACATCTGTGGAGAGAGAAACAGAGTTAACGTTTCAGATCGATGACCTCTTGTCAGAACTGGAAAAATGACGAAGGGTCATCGACCTGAAATATAACTCTGTTTCTCTCTCCACAGACGCTGCCTGACCTACTGAGCATTTCTAGCATTTTCTGTTCATACCTTTGTTGCTGAATCCAAGTGTTTGAAAGTAATAATTAACTTTGCACTTTTTAAATCAGGATTGGCAAACTTGCAATATTTCCAAAATGGCAACAAACACGGGTAGAGTTGTATGTTGCCAACCTCAACTCAAACAGAGCACAATTCGAACATTTGGGCAAGTAACCCAAACATCATGAAATTAATTAACTAACTTTTGGATGTTGTGATGAGTGGGACTGTAGATGTCGACTTGATGGATGAGCTGGAATGGGCTGAATGGTCTTCCCTATCTATGTCTAGCTTGTGACCGTTGTTCGTTGTTCTCAAGTGAGAAACACTTTATTGTGCTTCAAAATGAAATTACTGCGTTCACGGGAACAATGCATTTGCACCTGGTAGTGTGCGATGAGTATCCCATTACTGACTGATGTACACTGGGTACATTGTATACTCATCAACTATATTTAAGGGCAAGGCAAGCTGTGCGAGTAAGGGATGGAACTGTTCAGATAGGTAATGTAGCTGGGCAGATGGTACCTTTTTCTCCTACAAATGCACATACGGCTGGAATCTTACCAGCACTGTGTGTATCAGTTTGGAAGCGGGCCCACAATCAAAATGGTTGTGATTGACAGCAGGGTGGAAGCCCATTCTGAACTCGCCTCCTTGTGAATTTCCCAGTTCTGCCTACGGTATGCAGACCTGACACTAAGCGACGTGTCAGGCAATTGAGATAGTTAAGAAACTACTTAAAGCTATTTTACCAAGTTTTTTACGAGGATCCCATCCCTCGGGGATCATGTCAGGTAAGTGTGTCGGGTTCTCAATAACTCTGGATTGGTATAACTAGTTGACAGCTGCAGAAGTGGTATAAAAGCTACCATTTCACACCTGTTCAATTTCTAATCTTAGAAGCTGGAGCCTTCAGGATTTGGAATAGACTTTTCAGCTTTATGGAGGTTTGAAGTGTTTGCAGTGAACTCTCTATCCAGTGTCACCTCCTTGGTGCAACCTCTCTTACCATTGACAGATCGCTTCTGTCATCTCAACTTCAGCTACCATCTATTCCATCAGCATTGGTGCCCTTGAAAAAATCTTATTTAGTCCTCAGAATCCCACCATGATCAGCCACAACACCAACATCACCAGGCACACCAGCATCACCAACAACACCAAACTTCTCCGCAATCACCTGATGCTGCATAGGACATAGGGCATCAGCACCCGACCACATTGCTGCCTGGGACGCCAGGGATGGCCTCACCATGGCCACATTTACTTCACTTGACACCCTGGCTGCCACATGATGCCCCAGGTTGGCACCACCCACACCAGCATCATTAAGCATCCCTGCAATGCCCAAGCCATTCCTTTCACACTCATCACAATTGAGGGGATACAGTTGTGTCTCACAATTCACTGCAACTCACTAAGCCACTTCCAAAGGTGCACACAGATTTGTCCAAGGCGGCAAAGTGTTCAAAATAAAGATTTCAATGTTTGAGAACACATTAGCAGAAACTTTACATCAGCACTGGCAATAACACCCAAGTGCCTATCCTTGTGTGCTGTTGGTTGGTATGATCGAAGAAGGATAAGGGTGAGTGTGCGAGGTGGCTAGTGAGATGGGGAAGCGATAATGTCGATAGAGAGGGATGGATGGAGGTGCAAAGTAAGTTGGTGTGAGTAAGGATGTGTAGGAGTAGGGTAGGGAAGGCAGAGTGATGGGGATGTGATGAGAGGCACGGGAGGATGAGGTTGAGTGTGACTTTGCAATAACGTTTCGTGATCCACTGAGATCATTGAAAGGTCTACGCCACTGCAGCCAGGTCCTCCTGACGACATCCCTGCTTGTGTCCTCCTGTGCTATGTGCAACTAGGCCTCTTCCGCCCATTGGAAGGGAAGAGAACCTCCCTACATGCTGTGACTCATTCCATAAGCATCTGGAGGGAGTCATGGGAGAGCCTGGGTGCAGCCATGCTCCTTTCTGCAGTGTTTTCAGCAGCTCAATGCTGTAGAACACTGACAGCACAACTGCCAAAATGTATATGGGCATGGTCCCTTTAAGGAAACTGGCTAATGACATGTCATCAGATGATCTTATCAAACCCGCTTCCTTTTAATTGGCTGGAACCTCGTAGGGCGGGCTTAACAAACCCCAGCCACGTAAAATTATTTGGACAGAGTGGGCTGCAACCAGGAGTGAGGTTCCAGCACGCACTCGAAGTCACCCACATTGCTCCCAACCCAGTATGAAAAGTCGTGGCCATAATGGTTGTTCTGGTGCTACATTCTTGCCCTATACACCACAAAACAAACTACATATTCTGTCAAGAGCCTCACACCTAATAATGCTTCATAATGATGGCAAATTCCACAATTATTTCACACCAGGGAAAAACTATCACAACTCACTTTCAGGGCTTACATATTATGGACTTGTAAACTAATACCAAGTGAAAATAGTCATAACTCACCACAAATTGAATATGCTATATATTGCCAATTAGAAAGTTTAAGGAAAATCAGACAATGTATCCCAAGTCTCTACTATTAACATCTTTTAATTTACATTTTTCTTTTTTTTTTTGGGATTAAAATAATCTTTTCAAAGAGGAAAAAGATTCTACCAGCAGACATATCTGCCAATTCACCCCTGTACTCGGAACTTAAAGAGTGGTCTTGGCATGAGAGAATCCCGCTGAAAGAAAGATTTACTTGAGTGTTTAAATTATGCCAAACAATAATATGCCACAGACTGCTCACAAAATCAGTTAAGAGTGCCAAATAGATTTCCCAGTCATCATAACCCTGATTATGAAGACTATTTGTCACATTTCATCTGGTGCCTAATGTCCTCTAATCACTTCATATATCTTGTTAAAAAGGGAATTAACACTGTGTTGACTGGGATTAATAGAAAAGGTACACAGAAATAACGATTAGGACATGACTTCCGCTAAATTAAGAACGCCATTTTAACACATACTGGCCTCAGATCCCTGCCTATACTGTGCGTTGCACAGCCTAGAGGCCCAAGTTAACTGCCAGTTTTATGCTTTGCTGAGCTCTACTCCCCAACTGGTTAATTTGTCATGTGATGAGAGCGTAGACAAGAGAGAGTTGGGTCTCTCTGAATACTAAAATTGTTCAATAAATATGTTTGAAAAGTGCACAACCATCTGTGAACTATCTGTACACCTTTTAAAAGTGCCTTGGCACCAAAAGCCAAAATTGGGCAAAATGATCGAATAGAGGTAACTAGGTGGTTTCACATTGCTTGGCTTTCGTGCATTTGGGAGTTATTCTCAAGTTGCACAATTACTTTCATGTTGATAATACAGATTTCAAAATGCTTTACATCAGTGCAAAAGCAATATTGTAACACCCTGGCAAGAGAGTGGATTGGTGCATTGCTGTAATGGGTTTGTTGGACTCGGCTTCAGAAATACAGCTGCAGCTGGTGAACATCAAAAGGAGCAAGGAATACACCTTGTCCTTAGTGCAGCTCTGACATCAGCTGTGTGACTGTCAACCACAATCTGCTGAACAACCCAATGAATCATAGATGTTCAACAATACTCAAATATGCTATTCATGAATTTACACAAATATTAGACAGACACATACGGGGCAAAATTGCGTACCGCCCTGGCTGGGGGTGGAAACAGCGCGAGGCAGGAGATCCTGCACCAGGCGAGCTATATTGAGCTTACCGCTCCCCAGAGGAAGTGGAGCACAAAGTCTCATGCTCCACTTCCTCTCGGGGGCGGGACCAGGGCGCAAAGCAACGGGAATTTTCCAGCGCCACGCGGAGGGACGCGTAGCGCTGGCGTGAAGACAGGGCCTCATCTTCCATTAAAGGGAAGGGCCAAGCCGCCGACTCTGCAGGAGGGAGAAGGGGCCTTCGCTGGACCACCAGGAAGTGGATTGCCGGGCTGCAAAATCACGGCACAGACCCCGCGACCTGAAGTGAAGAAGGCCGCGACCGGTAAGTCGGCCATTTTTTACATTTTCATCGCCACACCTCCCCTTGAATTTTCACCCCACGAGCGGCCTCACGGGTCACTAACAGAATTTTCACTCCGGGGCAAAAATGGATTATCGTGCACGGTGATGACGTCATCCGGTAGGTGTGCCGGTTAGCACCGTGTCTGTCTAATGTTTGTGGAATTTCACGGGAGTCGGTAGCAGTAGTCGTTTGCGCCCCGAATTTTTCCCCCATAACATTTTCTAACAACCAACCTACAAGTAATTGGTTCATAAATTTTAGAACAATTAACCCACAATCATTAATATTGCATCAGTCCACACATGGATATAGAGCCTTCCAACAGTCAGCAGCACAAAAAGGGACCTGAAGTGAAATTGAACCTCCACATAAATTAACACTTCCATTTCTCACCTCTCTCAGGAATACTCCATTAGGTGTTAGGTTATCATAGCTAAATAGACATTTATTTTCTGTGGACTCATACCCGCAAGGAGCAGAGTTGAGGCTGACCAAACTCATATGATTCGTAATGACTCCCCAGGCCCACAGGAGAAAGTAGTTCTTACCCCCTACACCACCCAACCGTTTGAGTTCCAAGGAAGAACCGGTTGTGGTTTTGCTAATTTGGTTGCCAGCTCCTGTGTTTTGACACACCCTTCCACACGTGTATCAGTTCATTACTTGACAGAATCAGTGTAAACATCAATTGATAATCCTAAATAAAAAATTCTTAAATGGAATAGTCACTCCGGGGGCGAATACTACAAATAAGTACTTATCCCTCGTATATTCCAAGTAACTAGTCTGCTATATCTTAAAACAAAATTAGTGGACTTATAAAAGAAAAGATTGAAAGCAGAAATAATCTGATGAGATCCTCTTCGCTAACATTACCCCAGCACAGCTACTTCAACTGGTTTGCAACAGTGACTGCCCTTCAAATTAATTCATTGTACATGGTATAGGATGCCCTGAGAGACATGATAAGATGCTATATAAATGCAAGTTCTTTCTAATTAACAAAATGGAGGATGCACAGCACCCCATGGAAAAGTCCTGTAAATGTGATCTCTTCAATTATTATAAATAAAAATTTTATCCAAGACACATTCCTTTGTAAATACTAACTAATCACAGAGCCCACCCATACAGTTACATTGCTCTTCAACAAGCCTGATTTTTTAAATTTCATACATAATTTAATTCATGCACAGCTCCTGGCAAAAGCAATACTCAATGGGGCCGAAATTCAGGCCCGCCAGAATCCTGCGCACATATCGTTTTTTTTAATGTGTTTTCACCGCCGGGTAGGATGAGGTCAACTCTTGATCGTTATTCACCTCTTTGTCCTTTCTTTTGAAGCGGTCAGGAAGTCAGTCATAATGGTGGCGGAAGTGCTGCGGAGGAGCGGAAGTGGGGGCGGAACAGATTCTCTGCCGCTGTCACTCAGCAGCGGAGTGGTGCTGATGTCATTGCGCATCTGCGTCACCACGTATCTCGCCTCCATTAAAGGGGAGAGAATCGGCAATTATTGAAGTTCCGACACTGGGCCACCAGGGAGGGTATCGGCCGGGCCAGCAGCCTGGCACCTAAGATGGGGTGCCAGGCTGCCTGTTAGCGGCCCTGCCGAACCTGGGGGAGTAATAGTCCAGCCGACATGGAAGTCATCCGCAAAAAAAATAAAATGGCGGCTGCGGCAGTGGGCCCTTGCCTTTAATGGATGCCACACAGCCAGGGCTCAGAGAGCAAATACAAGGTGCACTGACAGAGAAAGCTGTCGGGGGCACTGTTCGGCACGCATTACATTTTTCGGCCTTAATTTTGACAGAGGTGGGGGGTCCTGGCGGTGCGCGCAGTGATGACGCACTCACGGCCGCTCAGCAGCGGCGGGGCGGAAGTGCCAGAAAAACATCCCTGTTGAATTTGGCTGGCCATCGACCAGAAATCAGCGGCCATTGGATTCCGCCGCCTAGCCGCCGCATTCCGGCAATAACGGGCCTTATCGGGACCTGAATTTCAGCCCTGCATTTTAAGTTTCCAACTTCTCACTTATTCTATGTATATGCTTCTGACACTTGTGCGATAGCTTGGCCTAATTACCTGAATGCCATACAGATAAAGAGGCAAATTTAAAGCTGTTACATTTTTGAACAGGAAGTTGAGAAAATATCTTTGTTTGTTTTTATGATAACGAGAAGGCAGATCTCTATGGAATGAAAGGTTGGGAGCATGATTTAAAAGTGTGATGAAACACTACATTTTATAAAAACAACTTGCGATATAAGTGTTAGATTCAGTTGTAGAACAGATACTGTCATGGTTCCTATATAGTGCATGAAGGTTCGCAAGTTCTATTTCTAACTCATGTATTTAGCTCTCTGCCCAACGGAAGGATGAGCTCTATAATATACAGACGTCGATTTACCAGCATGCAAATTAAGCTGGTTAAATTTGAATGTCAGTTCTCCACAAGCATTACAAACGTTGCAACAAAAGTTTAATAACGACATTTTTGTTTAAAGCTTGGCTTCACACTATTTACAGTTACACTGTAGTGCCTGTGAAACTGAAGTAGTTTGAGATCACCTACAAAATGTGGGCTCGCACCTCTTGCCTAAAGTTCTGATGAAAGCTCATACATTTGAAACATTAACTCTGTTTCTCTTTTTGCAGATGCTACCTGACCCACTGAGCATCTCCAGCATTTTCTGTTTTTATTTCAGATTTCCAGCATCCGCAGTATTTTGCTTATGACTTGAACATAAGAACATAAGAATTAGGAACAGGAGTAGGTCATCTAGCCCCTCGAGCCTGCTCCGCCATTCAACATGATCATGGCTGATCTGGCCGGGACTTAGCTCCACTTACCCGCCCTCTCCCTGTAACCCTTAATTCCCTTATTGGTTAAAAATCTATCTATTTGTGACTTGAATACATTCAATGAGCTAGCTTCAACTGCTTCCTTGGGCAGAGAATTCTACAGATTCACAACCCTCTGGGAGAAGAAATTCCTTCTCAACTCGGTTTTAAATTGGCTCCCCCGTATTTTGAGGTTGTGTCCCCTAGTTCTAGTCTCCCCAACTAGTGGAAACAACCTCTCTGTCTCTATCTTGTCTATCCCTTTCATTATTTTAAACATTTCTATAAGATCACCCCTCATCCTTCTGAACTCCAACGAGTAAAGACCCAGTCTACTCAATCTATCCTCATAAGGTAACCCCCTCATCTCCGGAATCAGCCTAGTGAATCGTCTCTGTACCCCCTCCAAAGCTAGCATCCCCTTCCTTAAGTAAGGTGACCAAAACTGCACGCAGTACTCCAGGTGTGGCCTCACCAATACATTATACAATTGCAGAAGGACCTCCCTGCTTTTGTACTCCATCCCTCTCGCAATGAAGGCCAACAATCCTTTCGCCTTCCTGATTACCTGCTGCACCTGCAAACTAACTTTTTGGGATTCATGCACAAGGACCCCCAGGTCCCTCTGCACCGCAGCATGTTGTAATTTCTCCCCATTCAAATAATATTCCCTTTTACTGTTTTTTTTTCCCAAAGGTGGATGACCTCACACTTTCCGACATTGTATTCCATTTGCCAAACCTTAGCCCATTCGCTTAACCTATCTAAATCTCTTTGCAGCCTTTCTGTGTCCTCTACATAACCCGCTTTCCCATTAATCTTTGTGTCATCTGCAAATTTTGTTGCACTACACTCTGTCCCCTCTTCCAGGTCATCTATGTATATTGTAAACAGTTGTGGTCCCAGCACCGATCCCTGTGGCACACCACTAACCACCGATTTCCAACCCGAAAAGGACTCATTAATCCCGACTCTGCTTTCTGTTCGCCAGCCAATTCTCTATCCATGCTAATACATTTCCTCTGACTCCGCGTACCCTGATCTTCTGCAGTAACCTTTTGTGTGGCACCTTATCGAATGCCTTTTGGAAATCTAAATACACCACATCCATCGGTACACCTCTATCCACCATGCTCGTTATTTCCTCAAAGAATTCCAGTAAATTAGTTAAACATGATTTCCCCTTCATGAATCCATGCTGCGTCTGCTTGATTGCACTATTCCTATCTAGATGTCCCGCTATTTCTTCCTTAAAGATAGTTTCAAGCATTTTCCCCACTACAGATGTTAAACTAACCAGCCTATATTTACCTGCCTTTTGTCTGCTCCCTTTTTTAAACAGAGGCATTACATTAGCTGTTTTCCAATCCGCTGGTACCTCCCCAGAGTCCAAAGACTTTTGGTAGATTATAACGAATGCACCTGCTATAACTTCCGCCATCTCTTTTAATACCCTGGGATGCATTTCATCAGGACCAGGGGACTTGTCTACCTTGAGTCCCATTAGCCTGTCCAGCACTACCCCCCTAGTGATAGTGATTGTCTCAAGGTCCTCCCTTCCCACATTCCTGTGACCAGCAATTTTTGGCATGGTTTTTGTGTCTTCCACTGTGAAGAACGAAGCAAAATAATTGTTTAAGGTCTCAGCCATTTCCACATTTCCCATTATTAAATCCCCCTTCTCATCTTCTAAGGGACCAACATTTACTTTAGTCACTCTTTTCCGTTTTATATATCTGTAAAAGCTTTTACTATCCGTTTTTATGTTTTGCGCAAGTTTATCTTCTATCTATCTTTCCTTTCTTTATTGCTTTCTTAGTCATTCTTTGCTGTCGTTTAAAATTTTCCCAATCTTCTATTTTTCCACTAACCTTGGCCACCTTATATGCATTGGTTTTTAATTTGATACTCTCCTTTATTTCCTTGGTTATCCACGGCTGGTTATCCCTTCTCTTATCGCCCTTCTTTTTCACTGGAATATATTTTTGTTGAGCACTATGAAAGAGCTCCTTAAAAGTCCTCCACTGTTCCTCAATTGTGCCACCATTTAGTCTGTGTTTCCAATCTACTTTAGCCAACTCTGCCCTCATCCCACTGTAGTCCCCTTTGTTTAAGCATAGTACGCTTGTTTGAGACACTACTTCCTCATCCTCAATCTTGTATTACAAATTCAACCACACTGTGATCACTCATTCAGAGAGGATCTTTTATTAGGAGATCGTTTATTATTCCTGTCTCATTACACAGGACCAGATCTAAGATAGCTTGCTCCCTTGTAGATTCTGTAACATACTGTTCTAAGAAACAATCCTGTATGCATTCTATGAATTACTCCTCCAGGCTACCCCGTGCAATTTGATTTGACCAATCGATATGTAGGTTAAAATCCCCCATGATTACTGCCGTTCCTTTTTCACATGCCTCCATTATTCCCTTGATTATTGCCCGCCCCACCGTGAAGTTATTATTTGGGGGCCTATAAACTACACCCACCAGTGACTTTTTCCCCTTACTATCTCTAATCTCCACCCACAATGATTCAACATTTTGTTCATTAGAGCCAATATCGTCTCTCACAACTGCCCTGATATCATCCTTTATTAACAGAGCTACCCCACCTCCTTTCCCTTCTTGTCTATCTTTCCGAATCGTCAGATACCCCTGTATGTTTAATTCCCAGTCTTGGCCACCCTGCAACCACGTTTCTGTAATGGCCACCAAATCATACCCATTTGTAATGATTTGTGCCATCAACTCATTTACTTTATTTCGAATGCTGCGTGAGTTTAGGTAGAGTGTTTTAATACTAGTTTTTAAACCATGATTTTTAATTTTGACCCCTCCTGCAGCCCCTTTATATTCAGTGGCCCTTTTTGTTTTTTGCCTTGGGTTTCTCTGCCCTCCACTTTTACTTATCTTGCATAAAGGTGTTTGAGCCAATCTATGTTATACGGGTTGTGCCGACACAAAGCTGCACCCGGCCCAAAAGGAAACCATAATAAAAAAAATTACCTTCTTCTGGGCCCAATCCTGTTTGCCACCAGGTATCTCCAGCAGCTCTGACACTGGCCAAGATTTGTGCGACTGTGAGTTAAAATCACTTTTTAACTCTTGGGCCTCATCTGCATGCATCTCAGCAGCGGGAAACCATTAGCTGGCGAGCGGGCGGGAGCAGCATGTCAGGCTGTCAAGCTGTCATGGGATACCTGAAGGAACGGTCGCCTGCAGTCAGGTAAGTGCTTAGGACGGGGGTTGGAATGGCATTGTGGTTGGGAAAGGTGGAAGGAAGTCCAGGACAGAGAAGTCCCGATGTTTCCTTGTGGGTCCCGGCAGAGCACTCCTGCTCATCCTAGCCCACAAGGGTCCCAAGTTTCGTCCCGCGGCGAAAACGGCGCACCTCCGAGCTGGGCGCCTGTTTTTCGCGCCGAAAACTGTGCCTAAAAAAAAGTCCGATATTCTCGAGCTCCTTGGAGCTCGATGTCTGCTTGGCGCGGCGTGCTCTTCGCAGCAGGGGGCGGAGCCTAACACTCGCGCCGATTTTCTAAGTAGCAGGGGGCGGGTACAATTTAAATTAGCCTTCGTGGTGCCGGCAACCCCGCGCGTACGCGCAGTCTCACACAAACATTGGCACTCGTCCATTTTTTAAAATACTGCAGAAAAAGTGAAGATTTGTTTCTTGGACCCCTGCAAAGGCTTGTAATTTAATTTTTTTTGATATTTCTGTGTGTGAGGGAGTGCTTTTAGCAGCACTGCTGAATAAATCACCTGCTGAAATCAGTGAGTTCAGCTTTTCACTGCTAAACTTGCAGAACCGGTGCTGCATTGGTGCATGCAAATTAAGGACTGTGTGTTTGGAGAAATAAGAGTGCCAATTCAACTTTGCAATGGATCAACGTCCACCAAGAACGAAGATGGCAAACCATTGCATAATACGTGGTGTTGACAATGCAGCACCCATTCTGCAAATTTAAATATAAAACTGTCGATGTGGCAGCCTCTCCCTGTCCAAATGGCCCCAGTCCCCCTCACAGCTCGAAGGTTGCTGCTGTATCTTCGGCTGCCGTCGAGCCACTGACGCTGCCCCTAAAGTGTGGCCGAATGGCCTCAAGCACCATAAAGAGCTGCATGTGTCAGGTGTTGATTCTTCGGCTGCCGGCCAGCCACTGACGCCGCTGATATCTCATGGCCGAATGGCCTCGGGTCCGTTCGGTGCTGCTTCTTCGCGGCCAGCCACGAAGAGAATAAAGGCCTGCCTCAAGCACTGCAGCTCAGCTCGAAGCTTGCTGCCGCTGCCGTCGAGACACTGACGCCACACCCCTGCCTGTCTCCAACATGAAAGGCCTGCCTGAAGCACAGCAGCTCGAAGGCTGATGCTATTTCACACAGGTAGGAACATGGTTTATTTAATCTTTTCTTTGCTTATAAATTTTTATTCAGGTTGGATTTATTTGTATAATATTTGTATAAGTATAACTAAGGATTTATTGTAGAATTTAATGACTTCCCTTCCCCCTCCCCTCCCCCTCGTTCCCTATGCCTAATTTGTAACCTACGCCTGATTTTCTAAAGTGTAGACAAGGTTTTTTTGAACGTACAAAAATCTTCACTTACTCCATTCTAAGTTAGTTTGGAGTAAGTTTTCACTCACGAAACTTTGAAATCAGGCATAAGTGGCCGGACATGCCCCCTTTTGAAAAAAAAAATTCTGTTCCAAAGTGAAACTGTTCTAACTGACTCGAACTGGAGTAAACTAAATGATGAGAATTCCGATTTCTAAGATACTCCGTTCTACACCAGTTGCTCCTAAAAATCAGGAGCAAATCATGTGGAAACTTGGGGCCAATGAAACTAAAACAATTAAAATGATGACCTTTCTGGACCTGGATTTATTTGCAGACAGCAGGTGTCCCCATCACCTACTCAGAAGGGCAAGTTACAATTGGAGGGCTAAGTTACCGTGACCATTTTAACTGTTTGTAATGGTTTTTGCTGGGCGGGCAGGGTTACAATGTTAGTATCAAGCATTACCAGGTTAGTTATTGCACTTAAATGTAGAGTATAGCCTTCACTAGTGAAAAGAAAGAAAGACTTGGATTTATTTAGCGCCTTTCACGACCACCTCTCAAAGCGCTTTACTTTCTGGAGTGTAGTCACTATCGTAATTTAGGAAACGTGGCAGCCAATTTGCACACAAGCAAGCTCCCACGAACAGCAATGAGATAATGATAGATCATCTGTTTTTTTGTTATGTTGGTTGAGAGATAAAAATTGGCCAGGACACCAGGGATAACTCCACTGCTCTTCTTCAAAATAATGCCATGGGATCTTTTGCGTCCACTTGACAGCAGACTCGGTTTAACATCTCATCTGAAAGACAGCACCTCCGACAGTCAGCCTAGATTTTTTTGTGCTCAAGTCCCTGGGACATGAACCCACAATCGTCTGACTCAGAGGCGAGACTGCTACCTACTGAGCCACAGCTGACACTATTGCAATAGTTTTCAAACTTTTTTGTGTAAATGACACCTCGGAAATATTAACACATTCCCACGTACCCAATACAAATACTAAAAATCCCTCCATTCTAATTAGTATCACTAGTTCCTCAGCTATTTCTAATGCTTTATGAATTCACATTTAAACACTGCAACCTTAAGACACTTAAATTCTTCAGTAACTTTTTCCCTTCGATTTTTTAATCATCTTTCCTTCACTATTCTTTCTTAACCTCTTTTCTGTCTGTTCTAAGCTACCATTCTCTGTATCCCTTCTTGAGCTTTCTATTTTAAATCCTTCATTATACTTATTCATAACCCCACCTCTACATGCCCTAAGGTAAGGCTCTCTATTCCACCCACCTGAGCTTACTAGTTGAAATTCACACCTATTACCTGCTATTGCCTTGGTAGCAATCCCACCTCTGAGTCAGAAGATCATGGGTTTAAGCACCTCTGCAGATATATGAGCACATTTTCGAGGCCGACACTTCAGTGCAGTACTGAGGGAGTGCTGCACTGTCAATGATGCCAACTTTCAGATACCAGAGGCTATGCCTTCCCAGTTGTCATGTATTCAACTATCATTGTAACCCATGTATAAGCTGACCTAAGTTGTACACCTTGAGAATAGTGACCACAAGGGGGTGAACTTGTGGGAGACACTCCTAACCTGGACTTTCAGGTATAAAAGGGGAAGCTCCACCCACCTTAATCACTTGAGGTCTTGGTAATAAAGGTAACTGGTCACAGAGTGACCTTCTCTCAAGTATAGGCCTCGTGTGCATTTGTACTGTATAGTAAGGACATATCATTGACGACGAGAAACTGGGATTTTAACCAAACGAGCATGGCCACTAGCAGCACAGAAGAGAGGTACTGTGTTGGTGATGATTGGGACAACTTTATTGAGAGAATACAGCAAAGTTTTGACACTAAGGAATGGTTGGGACAGGATTCGGCCAACAAACGCAGGACTCATCTCATGACGGTTTCTGGATCCAGAACATACTCCCTAATGAAGGACCTTCTAGCGCCAGAGAAGCCGGCAGACAAGATGTTTGAAGAGCTCAGTAAGTTGATCAGGGAACACCTTAAACTGGCGATTAGCATGCATATGGCGAGACACCGGTTTTACACGCACCGGCGGCGAGAAGGGCAAAGCATTCCTGACTTTGTGGCAGATCTCCGGCGACTGGCGAGCCTATGTAAGTTCACAGATGCATGCAGAGCGGAGATGCTGCGAGACTTTTTTTATTGAGGGCATCGGGCACGCTGGGGTTTTCAGGAAACTGATTGAGACCAAAGACTTGACCTTGGAAGCGGCGGCTCTGATAGCCCAGACATTTATCTCAGGGGAGGAAGAGACCAAAATGATGTATGACAAAAATCTTGGCTCAAATGCGGCAAATGACCAGGGAACCAACATTGTTCACGCGACACACAGTTCTCTTGGCAGACAGTGTCAATCGGACATGCCCGAGCATGTAGTCGAACCCAAAGGGGGAATTCAACAGAGACAATGGCTAGCTGAATGGCGATTCATGCCATCGCAATGGACAGTGCGGCCAGTAATGGGGCCATCAACACCTGTTAATGGTGCGCTTAAGGACAGTTACAGAGACAGTCAGAGACGATCGACTGGTAATGGACCTTTTGTTTCCAACAACGGAGCCTCCAGCTCATGCTGGAGGTGTGGAGGCAAACACCCAGCCAGAGCTTGCAGGTATCAGCAATATACCTGCAGAAACTGCAACGTCAGCGGTCACTTGGCACGTATGTGCAGGAAGTCTGCAGCCAGGTTGATGTACGAGGAGGATGGGTCCGATGTAAGCCCTACGAGGCCCAATGAATACTGGGGAAAATCACTGGAAGCTGAAGTTCAGCGAGTTCATGTGGAGCACATATACAGTTCATATACCAGAACGCCACCGATAATGATAAAAGTGCTCCTCAATGGCATCCCAATATTAATGGAGCTAGACACTGGGGCCAGCCAGACCCCAGTGAGTATCAAACAGTTCGAAAGGTTGTGGGTGTCCAAGGCCAGGAGGCCAAACTTATTACCGATTGACGCACCGCTACGGACATATACAAAGGAGATCATTCTGGTGCTAGGCAGCGCCACGGTAGTCGTGACCCACAAAGATTCGGAGAACTGGATTGTCCCGGGGGACGGTCCCGCACTACTCGGGAGGAGTTGGCTTGCTGTCATGAACTGGAAATGGGGCGATGTCAATGAAATTTCTTCTGTGTAGCGAGTATGATGCTCACAGGTCCTGGACAAATTTGATTCATTATTTCAACCCGGCATCGGCACTTTCATGGGGGCCAAGGTAGTGATTCACATAAACCCGGATGCCAGGCCAGTACACCACAAGGCCAGAGCGGTGCCGTACGTGATGCGGGAAAAGATAGAATGCAAATTGGACCGCCTGCTGAGGGAAGGCATCATCTCGCCAGTCTAATTTAGTGACTGGGCGAGCCCGATCGTGCCGGTGCTCAAGGCGGATGTGTCGGTCAGGATATGTGGCGATTACAAGGCCACCGTCAATCGGGTGTCACTCAAAGACCAGTACCCACTACCGAGAGCGGAGGACCTCTTTTCGACGCTATCCGGTGGCAAACTTTTTTCAAAATTGGATCTGACCTCAGCTTACATGACCCAGGAGCTGGCGAGTGAGTCGAAGAAGCTGACCACCATCACGTCACACAAGGGGTTGTTTGAGTATAACAAATGTCCGTTCGGGATTTGTTCGGCCGCCGCGACCTTTCAGCGAAATACGGAAAGCCTCCTCAAGTCGATTCTCGGGACGGTGGTTTTTCAAGACAACATCCTCATCATGGGTCACGATACTGAAGAACACCTCCACAACCTGGAGGAGGTGCTACGCAGGCTGGACCGGGTAGGGCTGCGACTGAAAAAGGCGAAGTGCGTCTTCTTAGTTCCAGAGGTAGAATTCCTGGGGAGGAGGATAGCAGCAGACGGAATCAGACCCACTGCGTCCAAAACGGAAGCGATCCAGAGAGCATCCAGACCCCGTAACACGACGGAGCTGCGTTCGTTCCTGTGGCTCCTGAACTATTTTGGTAACTTTCTTCCCAAATTGAGCATGCTGTTAGAGCCGCTGCACGTGCTCCTATGCAAAGGTTACGATTGGGTCTGGGGTGGCAGCCAGGAAAGGGCTTTTGATGGAGCATAACAACTTGCGTGCTCTACCAAACTGTTAATGTTATATGACCTGTGTAAGAAACCCGTGCGATGCGTCGTCCTATTGGGTCAGGTGTGTGTTGCAGCATGTGAATGCCAATGGTCAGTTACAGCCAGTAGCTTATGCCTCCAGAAGTCTGTCCCAGGCAGAAAGGGGCTACGGGATGGTAGAAAAGGAAGCGTTAGCATGTGTATATGCAGTAAAAAAAATGCACCAGTACCTGTTTGGCAGGAAATTTGAGCTGGAGACAGATCACAAACCCCTAACGTCCTTTTTGGCCGACAACAAGGCCATAAATGCAAATGCATCGGCCCGCATACAGAGGTGGGCGCTTACGTTAGCCGCCTATGACTACACAATTCAGCACAGACCGGGCACTGAAAACTGTGCCGATGCATTCAGCAGGCTCCCACCAGCCACCACTGAGGGGGCAAGTGAGCATGATGCTGAGATGGTCATGGCTTTTGAAGCTTTCGAAAGCAAAGGCTCACCTGTGACAGCCCGTCAGATTAAAGTCTGGACAAATAAAGAGCCGCTACTGTCTTTAGTTAAGAAATGTGTCCTGAATGGGGACCGGGCAGCCACGTACGGGGCATGCCCTGAGGTATTTAAACCGTTTCATAGGCGCAAGGATGAACTCTCGATTCAGGCCAATTGCCTACTGTAGGGAAATCGAGTAGTCATGCCCCAAAGGGGCAGAGGTGTTTATCAGAGAACTTCACAATGAGCACCCGGGCATTGTCATGATGAAGACAATTGCCAGGTCACACGTTTGGTGGCCAGGGATAGATGCAGACCTGGAACTTTGTGTTCATAGGTGCAACACGTGTGCTCAGCTGGGCAACGCACCCAGGGAAGCCCCCCTTAGCCCCTGGTCCTGGCCCGCCAAGCCATAATCACGCATCCACGTGGACTACGCAGGTCCTTTCATGGGAAAAATGTTTCTGGTTGTCGTAGACACATACTCCAAATGGATTGAGTGTGCCATTTTAAATTCAAGCACATCCTCTGCCACGGTAGAAAGTCTACAGGCAATGTTCGCCACCCATGGTCTACCAGATGTCTTGGTCAGCGACAATGGCCCGTGCTTCATAAGCACTGAATTCCAGGACTTCATGGCAGGCAATAGAATCAACCATGTCAGAACGGCACTGTTCAAGTCGGCCTCAAAAGGCCAGGCGGAACAAGCAGTGCAGATAATCAACAGGGGATGCTCAGAATCCAAGGGGGTTCCCTACAAAGCCACTTATCACGCCTCCTGTTGACCAATAAATCCCGACCACACTCGCTCACAAGGGTTCCACCGGCAGAGCTGCTAATGAAAAGGATGCTCAAAACCAGGTTATCCCTTATACACCCCACCATGAAAGAAATTGTTGAGAGCAGGCGTCAGTCACAATGTGACTACCATGACAGGAATGCGAGGGCGCGATGTATTGATGTCAATGACCCTGTTTTTGTCCTAAATTACGCTGCAGGGCCCAAATGGCTTGCAGGCACTGTGATTGCCAAAGAGGGGAATAGGGTTTTGGTAGTTAAACTTACCAATGGACAAATCTGCCGCAAACACATGGATCAAACTAAAAGGGGGTTCAGCAACCCCATAGAAGAAGCAGAGGAAGAACACGACGTAGAGTTTACTCCACCACAGGTGACCGAACACCAGAACCAAGTGGAGGAGAGCCCAGTCACTGTGGGCAGTCCGGACAGGCCTGAGGCACTGCAAACAGCAGACACTCAGGCCAGCGCCCAACAACCGGAGCCCCAACTCAGGCGCTCTACAAGGGAGCATAAACCACCAGAAAGACTTAACCTGTGATCCCAATAAGACTTTGGGGGGGAGGTGATGTCATGTATTCAATTGTCATTGTAACCCATGTATAAACTGACCTAAGTTGTACACCTTGAGAACATTGACCACAAGGGGGTGAGCTTGTGGGAGACACTCCGAACCTGGACTTTCCGGTATAAAAGGGGAAGCTCCACCCACTTTCATCACTTGAGGTCTTGGTAATAAAGATAACTGGTCACAGAGTGGCCTTCTCTTAAGTATGCACCTCGTGTGCATTTATACTGTATAGTAAGGACATATCACTACTCAAGTAGATGTAAATAATCCCATCGCACTATTCAAAGGGCTGTGGAGTTCTCTCAGTGCCCTTGCCAACATTCATCCCCTTCAACCAAACAAATGACTGGTCATTTATTTCATTTCTATTTGTTGTACATTGCTGTTTACTGTTTGAAAATTGGCCATGTTTCCCTATATTGCAACAGAGACTACACTTCAAAAGTAGTTAATTGGCTAGAAGTACTTTGAAACATGCCAAGTTCATAAAATATGTTATAGAAATACAAGCTTGTTCTTCTTGTTTAAAAAAAATACAATCCTTGGGATATGGGTGTTGCTAGAAAGGCCAGCATTTATTTCCCATCCCTACTTTTCTTGGCAGTGGTTCAGTTTCAGTGGACTGCACCTCTTCCATATTACCAGCTGTCCCAATACTGATCACGGCGCCTCACAAACATGAAGCTTTCCTCCTATCCCATTCTTTCAATCATGTGTTTAGCTACGTAATCGCCCTCTGCTTGTCTGGTTTATCATGTAGCACTTGACGTCTTGCTTGATAGTTTTCTTCTTAACTCTTCACATTGCCTGCACAAAATTTCTTCTTTGGTCCTTCCACTAGTACTAGTTGCCATAACAAGGACTAATTGCTCCTCATCCAAGCCATGCAAAAGACTGTCCACGCACTCCTCAAAAGGTCCTTCACTTCAGCACTAGGCAGCCCACCTACTATTCTGGACTCTGAGTTGTGTTCATAGACATACCTGAGAATCCCCAATCAATACATTTCTCATTACCAGCACCCATTTACTCCTGTACTCCCCAGAGAGTATTATGCTTCATAGGGCTGTGACCCACATAGTTCCTGCCAATTTTCTTGAAATATCTGGAGACTGTCTCTCAATTCCTGTTAAGAGTTATGTTCATTTGTTCTTGGGATGTGGGCAACACTGGTATGGCAGCATTTATTGCCCATTAAGAATCAACTGTATCGTATGAGAATGGAATCTCTTGTAGGTAGTGGTGGTAGGGATTCCCTGAAGGACATTAAATGAACCAATTGGGTTTTTACAACAGTCCAGCAGTAGCTTTCACAGTTGTTTCCTGAAGCTATTTATTCTGGTGCCAGATTTACTGAATATGATTTTGTGGGGGGATTGAAAATCTTGACCGCGAGGCTGCAAACTCAGCACCAGGATAGACGCACCAATGTCAGTGTCCTCGCTAAGGCCATCATCCCCAGCATCGAAGCATTGGTCACGCTCAACCAGCTCCATTGGGCAGGCCACATCGTCCGCATGCCTGATACGAGACTCCCAAAGCAAGTGCTCTACTCGGAGCTCCAACACGGCAAGCGAGCCCCAGGTGGGCAGAGAAAACACTTCAAGGACACCCTCAAAGCCTCCTTGAAAAAGTGTAACATCCCCACCGACACCTGGGAATCCTTGGCCCAAGACCGCTCAAAGTGGAGGAGAAGCATCCGGGAAGGCGCCGAGCACCTCGAGTCTCTTCGCCGGGAGCAAGTGGAAGCCAAGCACAAACAGCGGAAGGAGCGCACAACAGCCCAGGCATGCCACCCACCCGCCCCTTCAAACACCATCTGCCCCACCTGTGACAGAGACTGTATGTCCCGCATTGGACTCATCAGTCATCTGAGAACTCAGATTAGTATGGAATCAAGTCATCCTCAACTCCCAAGGGACTGCCTAAGAACAAGAAGATAACCACTAGGCTGAAATACATTGCAATTTTAGCTTCTGTGAATTCATCCTGCTTCCTGACTACAATTACTGCTTCCCTTTTTCGGTCCTTTTCTTCCTCATCTTTTTATCCAAGGTGCACTCATGCTACGGAACATCTGGTCGTAAACTTCCTTCCCAGTCTGTTTCTCTTTTGTTCTCTCTTCCAATGACTATTTGTCTTTCTCTTTCTTTGTGCATCTCCATCATGTACTTTTCTTATCAGTATCTTGGTTTTGTGTACAAATCTTTTTCTCTGTCTTTCTCGATCACTTTTCCTCTAAGTCTCTCATCACCTGTGCAACGCTCTTTACTGCTCCTCTCCGAGTTTCTCTGTATGGCTCTCACATATTTTTCTTTACAGATGCAAGTCATCTCTGACCTTTTTTTTTTAAAAAGCTAAAGGACGTGCAACAAGTTGGCAACCAACATGTACCGGATCATAAGTAGATACCAGGATTGGGCTGGGAGGAGCTGTCTGGCAGATGAGAATCAGGAGGGGGTGAAGAGTCTGGTGCCAGGATCTGGGTGCTGGAAGGAGTGAGCAGCTTGAGGCTGGTATTTGGGAATGGAGTCTGGTGCCTGGAAGCACTCCGGGGTGGATGTGTGAAATATTTGGAGGGCAATAGGGGACAAAGATGTCTAGAGGTGCTGGGGTGGAGGAGGCTTAAGTCTGGGGCTTGAAAACACTTGGGAGTAAAGAGGAGGCTGGAATGTTGGACTTTAAAATAAATACACACCGCAGGACAGGACTTAAAAACCACAAACATAAGAATGAGAAATGGGGCTTGAAAGAAAAGTAAACAATGGCACAAGACTTCTCTCTTTATCCTCCTCTTTCATTCCATTCAGGTGAATGCTTGCATTTCCCAGTTACAAAAGTAGAAGAATAGAAACTTTGCTCATCAAACTGCTTCTGTTTACTGCACACGATAAAGTCATCAAACGGCCAATGAAGAAATTTAAACAGTGTTTGCGATTAGGAACTTGTAGGCACCTCATGGCTGAATTTGTTTTTGACCTGGTATGAGGCTGATTGAGGGATGAAAAATGGAAACACTGTTCCCAACTAGCAAGCAGGCTAAAGAAAAACATTTTAATTTCAGTTCCCAACTCATTCATGGCCAGAAACTTGGTTATGGGCAGCAATTCACACCGAGAACTGGGAGCAAGGCCATCTCAGTGACAAAAACAGATTTTAATTGCTGTTCCCAACCAGGAAGCTGCAAGCAGATCATTTGACGGTTGAAAACAAATGAAAGAATGGTTTTCCCCCATGGGCCCGTTGGATATTTTCCTATGCCCTACCAGGTGCAATGATCCAGATAAGGTATCAAATAATAGTTTAGATTACAAAAATTGTATTTCACTTTGAGAGATGGAACAACAGAGATTGAGCACCAGTGACCACATGGGAAGAATCAGCCAGAAGTATATTAAAAAAATGTTGTCATGACACAGTAAATTAAGTGTGAAAAGGACAGGAGGTGTGAACTATAGGCAAGACTTTTAATATATTACAAGTCGATCGCCCATGATATTACATATGGGGAGTCAAGACCAAGTGTAGTTTTCAGGTGACGTGGGGTTAGAGGGTGTAGGATAATTGCATCAGGACACGCAGACATAATTCATTCTCCATTTTCAAGTCATATAACATCTCCTATGCTGAGAGGGTGTAATTACAGAATGACAAATCACACAGGTATTTTGAACAGAAATGTGGACATGGGAATTTATAATGTTGACAGGAAGTGTGCACAGACATAAGCTCTTTAATATATTAAAGATCCATTATATATGCCAAGTAGTTAAAGACTTGTGTGGCGCTAATGCTGGAGATACTGATGATCCCAACAGGGTATATTGGTTCCACACATTGGGAACTTTTTGGAGCAATTAACAAACAGGTGAAACAGCTAAATTTATACTGTTTTTCCAAATTGTTAATTATTTTAATGTTTTATTATATTAAGGTGAATTTTTAATTGTGTATGGTGAGATAGATGAGAAATTGTCATGGCAGCTGAAAGGAATTTCAATATTTTTGTGGGATTGGATCACTATATTTGATTGGGAGTAAATCAGCATAGTGTTCAACCTATCTTTCTATGTCTGATTGACACGTGCCATCTGCAATTATTCAGGTAGGGTATGGAATAATAATTTAGGTTTAAAATACACAGCCAATAAAAGAAACAATAGGCAGTGGAACAAATAATTATAATTCCAAAAGGACAATCTACAGTGGTATATTGGGGATTGTCCAGCATTGCTGTTGCTTCATTGTGATCCATTGGCTTATTCAAATTTCTTCACTCCTCTCCTGAAGAACATAAGAACATAAGAAATAGGAGCAGGAGTTGGCCATTTGGCCCCTCGAGCCTGCTCCACCATTTAATACTCTGCCCGCTCCCCATAACCCTTTATTCCCTTATCACTCAAAAATCTGTCTATCTCCGCCTTAAATATATTCAATGATCCAGCCTCCACAGCTCTCTGGGGCAGAGAATTCCACAGATTTACAACCATCAGAGGAAATTCCTCCTCATCTCAGTTTTAAATGGGCGGCCCCTTATTCTGAGACTATGCCCCCTAGTTTTAGTTTCCCCCATGAGTAGAGATATCCTCTCTGCATCCACCTTTTCAAGCTCCCTTATAAGTTTCAATAAGATCACCTCTCATTCTTCTGAACTCCAATGAGTATAGGACCAACCTACTCAACCTATCTTCATAAGTAAACTCCCTCATCTCCGGAATCAACCTAGTGAACCTTTTCTGAACAGCCTCCAATGCAAGTATATCCTTCTTTAAATACGGAGACCAAAACTGTATGCAGTACACTAGCTTTGGCCTCACCAATACCCTTGTACAGTTGTAGCAGGACTTCTCTGCTTTTATACTCAATCCCCCTTGCAATAAAGGCCAACATTCCATTTGCCTTCCTGATTACTTGCTGTATCTGCATACTAATTTGTTGTGTTTCATGCACAAGGACCCCCAGGTCCCTCTGTACTGCAGCTCTTCACAACTTTTCTCCATTTAAATTATAATTTGCTTTTCTATTTTTTCTGCCAAAGTGGATAATCTCACATTATACTCCATCTGCCAAATTTTTGTCCACTCACTTAGCCTGTCTATATCCCTTTGCAGATCTTTTGTATCCTCCTCAAAATTTGCTTTCCCACCAATTTTTGTATCATCAGCAAACTTGGCAACATTACACTTCATCCAAATCATTAATATAGATTGTAAATAGTTGAGTCCCCAGCACTGTTCCCTGCGGCACCCCACTAGTCACTGTTTGTCAGCCGGAATATGACCCATTATCCCGACACTCTGTTTATTGTTAGTTAGCCAATCCTCTATTCATACTAATATATTACCATGATGGCTCATGCTCAGGTAGGTATTCACGAGTGCTACCAGGCCTCCAGTATATTTCTCAAGTGGCCATTCTCTGTGCAAACCTATCCAGTGAATGATGGCAGACATCACAACCAAGCCTAATAGGTCTTCACCCAATATCCACACCACTTCATTTACTAGCAGGTTTGCTGGAAAGTTATCAGGAGCAGGAAGTCTGGCTGATTGCTTTCCACCATCCATGCCTATAATGAAGAATTGAATGCAAGACATTCTTGGTTTGTATAATTCAGTATCATGCCAGTATATTCTGTATCAGTGTCAGCTGTGCTCAGTGGATAGCACTCTCTCGCCTCGTAGTCAGAAGGTTATGGGTTCAATTCCCACTCCAGGGACTTGAGCACATAAATCTAGGCTGACACTCCAGTGCAGTACTGAGGGAGTGCTGCACTATCGGAGGTGCCGTCTTTCAGATGAGACTTTAAACCGAGGCCCCGTCTGCTCTCCCAGCTGGACACAAAAGATCCCATGGTACTATTTTGAAGAAGAGCGTGGGAGTTATCCTGGCCAATATTCATCCCTCAATCTACATAACAAAACCAATTATCTGATCATTATCATATTGCTGTTTGTGGGAGCTTGCTGTGCGCAAATTGCTGCTGTGTTTCCCACATTAGAAAAGTACTTCATTGGCTGTAAAGCGCTTTGAGACATCCGGTGACCATGAAAGGCGCTGTATAAATGCAAGTCTTTCTTTCTATGCAACATATTTACCTGATTTGAGAAGCCAAACAGACTGAGTGTTAACAAGATGATGATTACACTTCAAGAGCTGCACGGTAAATTCACTGTTGATTACTGGAAAATTTCAGATGCAATTTACTACACATACATATACATTGCGTTATAACTCAAAGTTTGAAGCTCAGGTAGTTTTTCGGCGACATCGGAACCTGCAATTTATTATTGTTTCACTAAAGACTACAATAATATTATTCTTTTTAATATGTACAAATGTAACTTTTTTTTAAACTGGAGAAGAGCATTATGATAGAAAGCAACAAAGATCAGGATTCTACTTGCGTACCATGTAAGACCAAGACTGATAGTAGGACTCAAAGTAATACTGGGAATATGTACAAGCTACAATATTATAAATGGTTAAACAAGTTTTTTTATATTTCAACACTATGAATGAGAGGTAATGAGATCAACAGCTCCTCAAAAGGTCAGAAATCACTTTTTTATCTAGATATATGTAGCAATATAAAGTGATTAGTTCCACTGGGTAAACTGGCAGTGAATTTCTGTTATTTCGAGAAGCAGAATGACTGTATTTTGACAATTAGAACCACATCTCATTTACACCTCACAATCTTAAAATTTTACAGTGGAACAAATAATTCAAAAGAACAAAAGCTCTGACCAAGATTCTTTTTACGTGTTCACCTCTAGGCCAATACACGTGGGAGTCTTCCAACATTTAACTTCAGTGGTGGTAAATAACTTAATTACAACCTACAGCCTTTAATTATTAGATGACACATATTGGGCATTAAAAGATGTGATTTCCTGATAGCTATGATTAGCACTGAATAAACTTACTGTGATCAGATTACAATTATTGATCTTTCAGTACAGATGTTCTCACATATTAACTATTGCAGTATGCAATCCCAATCAATGTCCATCATCAAACAACAAATACCTACCCCAAAATAGAAGGCAAACTTTGAAGGTATGAGGCGTGAATTGGCTAGGATAGATTGGCGAATGATACTTAAGGGGTTGACTGTGGATGGGCAAAGGCAGACATTTAGAGACCGCATGGATGAACTACAATAATTGTACATTCCTGTCTGGCGTAAAAATAAAAAAGGGAAGGTGGCTCAACCGTGGCTATCAAGTGAAATCAGGGATAGTATTAAAGCCAAGGAAGTGGCATACAAATTGGCCAGAAATAGCAGCGAACCTGGGGACTGGGAGAAATTTAGAACTCAGCAGAGGAGGACAAAGGGTTTGATTAGGGCAGGGAAAATGGAGTACGAGAAGAAGCTTGCAGGGAACATTAAGACGGATTGCAAAAGTTTCTATAGATATGTAAAGAGAAAAAGATTAGTAAAGATAAACATAGGTCCCCTGCAATCAGAATCAGGGGAAGTCATAATGGGGAACAAAGAAATGGCGGACCAATTGAACAAGTACTTTGGTTCGGTATTCACTAAGGAGGACACAAACAACCTTCTGGATATAAAAGGGGTCGGAGGGTCTAGTAAGGAGGAGGAACTGAGGGAAATCCTTATTAGTCGGGAAATTGTGTTGGGGAAATTGATGGGATTGAAGGCCGATAAATCCCCAGGGCCTGATCAACTGCATCCCAGAGTACTTAAGGAGGCGGCCTTGGAAATAACGGATGCATTGACAGTCATTTTCCAACATTGCATTGACTCTGGATCAGTTCCTATCGAGTGGAGGGTAGCTAATGTAACCCCACTTTTTAAAAAAGGAGGGAGAGAGAAAGAGGGAATTATAGACCGGTCAGCCTGACATCGGTAGTGGGTAAAATGATGGAATCAATTATTAAGGATGTTATAGCAGCGCATTTGGAAAGAGGTGACATGATAGGTCCAAGTCAGCATGGATTTGTGAAAGGGAAATCATGCTTGACAAATCTTCTGGAATTTTTTGAGGATGTTTCCAGTAGAGTGGACAAGGGAGAACCAGTTGATGTGGTATATTTGGACTTTCAGAAGGCTTTCGACAAGGTCCCACACAAGAGATTAATGTGCAAAGTTAAAGCACATGGGATTGGGGGTAGTGTGCTGACATGGATTGAGAACTGGTTGTCAGACAGGAAGCAAAGAGTAGGAGTAAATGGGTACTTTTCAGAATGGCAGGCAGTGACTAGTGGGGTACCGCAAGGTTCTGTGCTGGGGCCCCAGCTGTTTACACTGTACATTCATGATTTAGATGAGGGGATTAAATGTAGTATCTCCAAATTTGTGGATGACACTAAGTTGGGTGGCAGTGTGAGCTGCGAGGAGGATGCTATAAGGCTGCAGAGCGACTTGGATAGGTTAGGTGAGTGGGCAAATGCATGGCAGATGAAGTATAATGTGGATAAATGTGAGGTTATCCACTTTGGTGGTAAAAACAGAGAGACAGACTATTATCTGAATGGTGACAGATTAGGAAAAGGGGAGGTGCAACGAGACCTGAGTGTCATGGTACATCAGTCATTGAAGGTTGGCATGCAGGTACAGCAGGCGGTTAAGAAAGCAAATGGCATGTTGGCCTTCATAGCGAGGGGATTTGAGTACAGGGGCAGGGAGGTGTTGCTACAGTTGTACAGGGCCTTGGTGAGGCCACACCTGGAGTATTGTGCACAGTTTTGGTCTCCTAACCTGAGGAAGGACATTCTTGCTATTGAGGGAGTGCAGCGAAGGTTCACCAGACTGATTCCCGGGATGGCGGGACTGACCTATCAAGAAAGACTGGATCAACTGGGCTTGTATTCACTGGAGTTCAGAAGAATGAGAGGGGACCTCATAGAAACGTTTAAAATTCTGATGGGTTTAGACAGGTTAGATGCAGGAAGAATGTTCCCAGTGTTGGGGAAGTCCAGAACCAGGGATCACAGTCTAAGGATAAGGGGTAAGCCATTTAGGACCGAGATGAGGAGAAACTTCTTCACCCAGAGAGTGGTGAACCCGTGGAATTCTCTACCACAGAAAGTTGTTGAGGCCAATTCACTAAATATATTCAAAAAGGAGTTAGATGAAGTCCTTACTACTAGGGGGATCAAGGGGTATGGCGAGAAAGCAGGAATGGGGTACTGAAGTTGCATGTTCAGCCATGAACTCATTGAATGCGGTGCAGGCTAGAAGGGCCGAATGGCCTACTCCTGCACCTATTTTCTGTGTTTCTATGTTTTCTAGTTCCCTCCAAGAACAGTGCTTACCAGCTGGCCTAGTAATACACCTTTGTTGAGATTCTCAGTACACCACTATTCTAAAGCTGTCTGTATTGACCATTATTGTTCTCTCATTATAGTTCTGCTTTGACCCAGTCAGTGGCAGTATGATTTCCACTGGAATTAAGCTTTTTTTTAACGTTAGCAAATTGCACATATTTTTATAGTAATCCAAGGGGAGAGATGGGGATTTGCTGAATTGGAGATCCATGAATTCCAAGCACGCATGTTCTCTTCTAAATGTACCACAATGTTTCCACTGTAAGACCAATAGGAAGCAGCCCCATGTCTTACACTGCCTCTGATGACCACTCTTGGGACAAAGGAGTCGAGTCTTCCCCACACGAATAATGGGCCGTTACAGCCTATTTCAACCCACCCAATGTTCTCTCTCTCTCTCACACACACATACATTTCTATCTGAATTACAGGAGTAGGAACCCTGGTCAATGTTTCTCAATCCGAATGATGCGCCTTTAGCTAACTCACAACGGGGAACCAAATCTCAGACCTTTCTGGATTGTACGGCTCGGCTACGTGCCGTGTAAACACACTGAGCCATTAGGAATGTTGTAGTGATCTCAAGGTTATCACCTCATCTCAGATTAAACTTGCAAAGTGTTCAACATTCCCTCACAGTTCCCTCATTTTCCACGCTACAACAGTAACCACACTCCAAAAAGTACTTCATTGGCTGTAAAACGCTTCGAAATGTCCGGTGGTTGTGAAAGGCGCGATATAAATACAAGTCTTTCTTTATAGTTTAAAATGCAATCTGGACCCTTCAGGATTGCCATTTTGCGATGATTAATAGATGTCCATTAATCTCAACATTCATGACAGTCACAAATACAAAAATATTGCCTTTATGAAGAAAGACGACAATGTAAATAAAACTAACTTCTGCTTCCGTATTTTGTAACATATCTGTCTGGATTACAAGCAACAAACGATTCATATATAGTTTAATATCAACAATGCAGATATTCCGTGCTGCTCGTTACCGTTCCATCCCCGACACACATTTCACGCGTGGACTGAATTATGAAAATGGCATTGGTTTAACTCTCATACAGCGCCTCTAGATATCTGAGTGGTTATTTATCATAACACAATCTCTCTACTACAATGTTTCGGATACCGTCTTCTGCTGTCAAATAGGCACCGAGGACCGCGATGTCCTAAAACATTCAAAATACTTGTAAGTCTGATACTATGTGCACACTACAATTCTCACGTTTATTTTTGTACACATTTTTTCATTTTGTTTCTACTTGTAAGCACATTTGCACCAACTGCTAACTTCAAGGAATTACAACCTCTGTCGAATTCCGAAAGCAATGCAAGAAAAACCAATAACCAGCAGAAGTCGAAGTAATAGTTTCACGTTAAAATTGTGTTGGACTCACTGGTTGAAATCTGTCAAAAGGCTGCAGTTGCTTATGGCTTCCAAGCCCAACCGTGGATGCGACGAACGACAACGCGAACTCCAAAATTACTCGATTTCAGGTCGAAAGCCCGAGGACTCATTTCAACCTGACAAGAGAGAGCCCCGCCCACACGCCGGGCTAATTGGTGACTTGAGGATTGCAACCTGAACTTCTCATTGGTTTAACTTGACGCTAGTCAACCCCATTTCAAGGAAATAAGTTCAGAAAAATTGCCAGAGTGAAAGTTCATCCGTGTCCTTGTACAGTTGTATACATAGTGTTGGCACAACACAGCATTAAACGATCTCTCCTGGACATCAGAATTATTGACCCGGGAGGGTCCCACACACTCGGTGGTGGGTATAAGTCATAACATGAGAATGAACTGACGCCCAAATCAGAGCTCACCGAAGTTCTGTGGCTTTTATAAGTTCTTTCAGTCACACACATAAACCCTGTCAATTATACCAGGAATATAACATTGTGAAGTTCTGAGAACAGTATTTAATGTGTTCTTGGTGTAGAATTTCTGCAGATTATTTTATTCAGTGTGGGGAAGTGTGAGGTCATCTGTTTGACTCTGAACAACACAACTTGCATTTAAATAACGCCTTTAACATAGCAAAACGTCCCAAGGCACTTCAAAGGAGTACTATCAAATAAAATTTGACACCAAGCCACATAAGGTGCTAATTAGGGCAGATGACTGATCAAAGAGGTATTTAAGGAATGTCGTAAAGGAGGAAAGAGAGGTAGAGAGGCGGTGAGGTTTCAAGAGAGGACATTCCAGAGCTTAGGGCCTCGGCAGCTGAATGGAATGCCGCCAATGATGGACCGATTAAAATTGGGGATGTAAAGAAACCAAAATTGGAGGAGCGCAGATATCTCGGAAGGTTGTAGTGCTGGAGGAGCTTACAGAGATAGAGAGGGTCGATGCCATGGAGTGATTTAAAAACAAGGATGAGAATTTTAAAATCGAGGCGTTGTTCAACCGGGAACCAATGTAAGTCAGCGAGCACAGGGATAATGGATCCAAAAAAGATAAATTGGAATATTTTCATCGGAACAGGAGAAGGCCATTCAGCTTCTCAAGCCTCTTCCGCCATTCAGTTAGATCATAGCTGATCTGTATCTTAAATCCATTTCCAATATCCCTTAATACCCTTACCTAACAAAAATCTAAGAATTCTAGTTTTGAAAGTTTCAATTGACCCCCCAGGCCTCAACAGTATTTTGGGGGGAAAGAATCCAGATTTTCACTACCCTTTGTGTGAAGAAATGCTTCCTGACATCATCCCCGAATAGCCTAGCTCAAATTTTAAGATTATACTTCCTTATTCTGTGCACTTCCACAAGAGGAAATAGTTTATCCCTATCCCATCAAATCCCTTAATCATTTTAAACACCTCATCCCTTAATCTTTTGTACTCAAAGGAATACAAGGCAGCCTATCCTCATAGTTTAGCCTCGGTAGCATTCTGGTAAATCTGTCGTGCATTCCGTCCAAGGCCAATATATCTTTCAGTGGTGCGGTGCTCAGAACTGAACACAATACTCCAGATGTGGTCTAGCCAGTACAAAAAGCGCTAAAAGCTAGTGCACAGATATAAAGAATAATCAAAAAGGCTAATGGAATGTTAGTCTTTATCCCAAAGAGGCTAGAATACAAAGTGAAGGAAGTTATGCTGCAGTTATCCAGACCTTTTGTTAAACCCTATCTGGAGTACTGCATTCAATTTTGGGCACCACACCTCAGGAAGGATATACTGGAGGGGCTTGCCAGGTGTCAAGCCCGTGAGGTGGCTGATGTGCAACGGTCACCACGCACACACATCTTCCACCCCTTCGATTGGAGTTCAGGGCTGGAACATCGGGTCCTTCATTGAAACATCTGTGAACCCATGTGGAAGCAAGTCATCCTCGTTTGAGGGACTGCCAATGATGATGATGATTGGAGGGGATACAGTGCAGATTCAGCAGAGTGATACCAGGGCTTAAAGGGTTAACTTATGGGGACAGGTTGTATAAGCTTGGTTTGTATTCCCTGGAGTTTAGAAGGTTAAAGAATAATCTAATTGCAGTGTTTAAAACGATAAAGGAATTCAATACTGCAGAGAAATGATCACAGAGAGAGTGGAGAGCACCAGTTCAAACTGTCACAAGACAGAGAGTGGACAGCACCAGGTCAAACTGTCACAGGAGAGAAAGTGGAGAGCACCAGTTCAAACTGTCACAGGAGCATCCAGTCGTGCCCCGGTAACTGCCCCCAAAGGAAGTGGAGTGTGGGAAATTGCACTCCGCTTCCATTGAGGGGTGGTAAGGCCAATTCTGTGGCGGGAGCAGGACTTCCCCGCTGGGGGCTAAAATTCCCGGCCCCAGAAGGTTACCGCCTCCAAGATGGGAGCCTGTGCGGGGAGGCAGAGGGAAGTGGAGGGGAGACGGAGGCGGGGGATGGAGGGGAGAGGCCATATTGCAGCGGAGGTCTGGGGTGGGGGGGGGGCGGTGTGTTGGAGGGGCAGGCCTGGGGGCTCTGTGCCTCGGTGCGGGGAGTGTTCAGAGTGGGGTGGACGGGTTGACTGCGCAGATGGCGGTTGGTGGATGTGGTGTGGTTGGCGTCGCGGGGGCGTGGCTCCGGGGTGGCCGGGGCTGGGGGCTCGACATCCGGGCGTGTTCGGCATTTGGGAAGGATTCTGACGGGACGGGGCGGGTTGGGTGCGGGAGGAGTATTTCCAGTGTTGGGTGGGTCCAGAGCCGGTGGGGGAGGGCACGGTCTTGGGATGGGGGGTGGGCTGTTTGGGGCTGGGATGGGGAGAGACTTCTTCACTCGGGAGTTGTTGGCCTGTGGGGTTCCCTGCCGCGGAGAGTTGTTGATGCCAGTTCATTGGATGTGTTCGGGAGGGAGTTGGATGTGGTCCTTGCGGCTGGGGGGGTCGGAGGGTGTGGTGATCAGCCATGATCTTGTTGAATGGCGGTGCAGGCTCGAAGGGCCGAATGGCCTACTCCTCCACCTATTTCCTATGTTTCTATGCTTCTATGTGTTTGGTCGGGGAATCCAGAACAAGGGTGCATTATCTTAACATTAGAGCTAGCCCATTTAGGAGTGAAATCAGGAAGCACTTCTTCCACACAAAGTGCAGTACACATGTAGAATTCACTCCACCAAAAAGTTGGGTCAATTGAAATTTTCAAGACTGAGATCGATAGATTTTTGTGATGCAAGGGTGTCAAGGGATATGGAACAAAGGTAGGTAAATGCAACTGAGGTACAGATTAGTCATGATATGATTGAATGGTGAACTGGCTCGAAGGGCTGTATGGCCCACTCCTGTTTCTATGTTCCAACTGCATGTAACATGAGCCAACTGCAATCTCTAAACTTAGTTGTTTCCTTTGTCTTGTGCATTGATGCATAGCCCAAGTGTTTGGCAGAAATGTGTTTTACATTGATAATACAGGAAGAATATTACAAGCAAAGCTTGGCTTGATAGTACCTAACAAGTCAAGAGTAACAGACAATTACTTAACTGTTAACTCTGAGAACACAATCGAAAACTAACCAATAGCATTATAAATGGATCTTGGTTACTTCAACTAGAAAAGAGAGAGAACTTCTATTTATTCCAGTGCTACTTTTGATGATATACTAAAGTTCATATATGACTGATTGTGGTGGTAAAAGTGCATGTGATCCATCTTTTCACCATACGATTTTTATACTGAATTTGTTTCCTGGTTATTAAAATCCAAGATTTAATTGATTTTTTTATTAATCTTTAAAACATATTTAGATACAGCAAGTGAACCAGTGCCTAGAAATTTGAACAGAGTAATGTGACATATTTGGCACTGAATTCAATGTAAAGTAATCCTGTGAAATCCTGCCTGCAATCTTACACTATTGAACCCATGGCAACTTGCAACAAAAACATAAATAAGACTTCCATGCATTCTGTTCAAAGCCTCAAATAAGTTATTTCTTCCTGTGTAATTTGAACCTGGGAATGAAAGGTTAGTTTCCAATTTCAAAATGTCCACAATTGAGGTACAGGTACTTGGAAAGCCAAATCCACACCCATTGTTCAACTGTAAAAATCCCCAATCATAACTAAAACTTACCCAAATTCTATAACGTGAGTAAAAATGTTCAATGTCGTTCTCCATAATCTTGGTAAAATCGCTAGAGTTTTGATCCTCCCGATAGGTTTCAAAATTGATGCTTTCCCCGCAGAATGGCAACCAGCGTGCAGCTAACTGTAGTTTGAAAATATTTTCTTATCTCATTATTTTGTCGCTTATGCCGAGCCTATGAACGTGATTGCACTTTGCACTTGTCATTAGGGTTGGCAAATTTGCAAAAAGGCATGTTGCCAACTTCAACCCAAATTGGGCAATAATAGACCATCTGCAAGAGACCTGCAATTGCTACTTTAGAGTTTTACATTTTTATTCCTGTCTCACTCCTGCTGAAGACTATACGCAATTCACCATCTGTTCTTTTTGTACCATCTCAGTGCCTCTTTTGAGATATTAAGATTTGAATTTTTTTTACACCACTGCTAATATTTTCATATCTAACAAATGTCATTCTTTAAGCACAATCAGTAAATTCCCTCGCTACAACCTAATGGATCTTTATGTTAAAAGAAGGTTTGCTAGCATGGGGCAGCCAAATCTTAAAAAGCAGTTATGGGCCTACAAAATCTCAATCACATTCAACTTCAACTTTAGGTGTTTAGATACCATTCCTAAAGTACATAGCTCACCCATTTATTTCCTTACAATGGCATTACTCTACACTTATCTGTATGAATTCCATCTGCCACTTAATATTAAGTGGGATATGTACTTTAGGAATGGTACCCAAAGCTGAAATTGAAAGACACGGAGAGATATTAGTTCAATCAGTGTTTAGTAAACCCAGCTGCTACAAAGCAGCAATCAGCAAAGCAAACAGAATACTGGAGAATGCCATGCTAAACAATTGATTAGAAACTGTACTGGTCAGACTACCCCTTTATTATTGTGTCCAGTTTTGCGTAAAACACAAGGGTTCAAGGTCTGGAAGCAATGCGGAGAACATTCCCACTTCACAGTTGCGTGAAAAGATTTGGAAAAACCTTTTCAGTCTTGCCAAGGTCAGACTCATAAATATAAACAGTAAAGAAAAGGTAAATCTGAAATTAAACCATGGCCGTGTAAAAACAAAGGAACACAGGTTCAAATAGGGAAACTGGCAAATTTAGGACTAATGTCAGGAGGTCTTTGCACAAAGGACTGAGCAACACATGGATTGGACTTCGGGGTAGAGCAGTTAAAGCAAAAATCACTAAAGAAACTTTTGAATGCCGTGATGAAGGGGAGTGTAGGGGTCTTCTAGAGGGATGAGTTAGAATGGGCTGAACGGACCTTCCCCACCCATATCTGGCTGGTGACTTTGTCAGTTGTTGAAATAATTCTTGAGTCAAAATCATCTTATTGTCCTTCAAAGTTAAATTAGTGTTTACTGGGTAAAAGGAACAAAGCTTTTACATCGGGTGCTGTGTGACAGTATTGACCTATGTGCACTGGGTACATTGTATACTCATCAACTATGTTCAAGTGTAGGCAAGCTATCTTAGTAAAGGAGGCAATAGTTCAAATAACTAGACGAATAAAACTTTTTTATCATACAAATGCCATACCAACACATATGTGATTTTTACTTTGGTGTTACATTTTTGGCCGTGTAAAAATACATTACATATTCTGTCTTGTGAAGTGTTCTCCATCACATCACTCCTCACACCCACTCAACATTCAACACTATCTAGCCTTCACTTTCAATGCACTTTATCACCTCCCCATTTATTCATCCCCATTGGCACTTACCTCAATCCATATGCAATGTGATGCATATGTCAAAGTCACCCTCACCGAATGTGTTATGTCTTTAATACTCTTATGATTGACTCCACGAGGTCTAGTATTGTACTTGAGCTGTTGTGACAGTCCCATTTATTATAACTCCAGAGTGAGGCACAAGCATGGTGGGCAGCCTTTTATACTGGGCCCTGAACACCTATGCAGGTGACCCTCAGGTCTCCCACCGCAGTGCCCTTTGGTGGCACACCTTATGTGACTATATAGTTAGTATACATGGTCTACATACATGACAGAATGCACTGCTTCGAATTGGGTGAAGACTTCACCTTCACTCATGCACAGGTCTGCTTTCTCACTCCTTGTAGAAGTAGAGAGCGCAAAATGCAAGGGAGGGACAGGGCTGGAGATGGGCCTCCACAAATAGTACAGCCTATGGAGCAGAACGCCCTGGAAATGAGTGACACCTCTGCATCCTTCTCAGTCGGAGATGGAGAGACGAAGCTCGCAGATAACTAGTGACAGAATTACAAATATCGCTGACACACATATTCTGACTTCATTTATTTAATGACTGAACTATGTTAAGATTGAGCATGGTGATTGTCAAGATTGTGACTTTGCCACGACTAAATCATATCCCTTTCTTTTGTCTTCCAAGGCCTTCACGCGTACAGTAAGTGTCGCAGTACATCCATGAGGACGATTCTTCAAATGACCTTGTTCCTTCTGAGGACGCACCATCACAAGACCTACGGCCATGCACCAGCACAGATACTCACACTTTGGAGGGTCCATTTAGACAGTGAGTTGGGTTTTCACCCGGTGATTCACATCTCACAAATGAACACAAGCAGACACTGGTGGCAGGGACAGCTGTGGAGGGTCTGCGTAGGGGGTCGCAATCCTCTCCAAGCTTACTCAACTGGACACAGATGCTGAATCCCAGGACTATCGTTGGGTGGGAGAATGCTAGAGGTGCATCAGCAACTTTGCCAGGTACTGACAGACGTGCATGCACATTCTCCACAATAGCGGAGAGGATGTAAGAGCCCAACACAATCGTAAGTTGATTTTTGGTGCAGGCAATTGCAAGAATGTCTGCCATGGAGCTTCAAGCAAGACTCTCAAATGTGTAATTCAGGCTATGACAGTGGCCATTCAGACTTGGATGCCAACTTGTTTGCCGCTTTAAACAGGATAACAGATACCTTATCTGTGCTTTACAACGCATCACTGATCTTCACCAATCTGGTCTACAGCAGAGTGGTAGGACTGATGTGGCACTGGCCCATGATAGGGATAACGGTGAAAGGGGACATAGAAGTGGGAACTCCCCTGTTGCCTTACCCCGCCCCCCGCCAGTACCCAACATGCTGCCTCGTCTCCCAATGGCTGAGTCTGCCCCTGTGCAGGGGCAGGTGGAACAGTCTTTGGTGGGGTCCTCAGGAGCTCCAAAACCCAGAGGTCGTAGACCAAGAGCATCTCAGCAGTCAGGGCAGGGAGCTGAGCAACCTGCATCTGCCTCTGCTGAATCCGCACAGGATGTACCACGGAGAAGCAGTAGGAAGTACAAGTTGAATAAATTGTATTTCACCAAAGGTTTGCACAAAATGTTATGTTGTTAAGCTTCCTTTATTTTCCCCTAATGCCACATAAATTTTAATGATTTGCACCACTTCCACATTTCGCCCATTATTAGATCCCGAGGGCTAACTTGCCCTTGCCCTTGTCCCATGATGAATGGCAGATCGAAGAGGCAGTGCGGGAGTCTGGGGGAGGCCTATAAAGACCCATCATCAGAGGAGTGTCAGCTGATCGGAGAGGCGGTGCGGGAGTCCGGGGGAGGCCTTTAAAGGCCCAACGTCGTCGGAGGAGCGTCGGCAGATTAGAAAGGCTAGCTGGTGCAGGGTGAGAAGGCAAAAAAGTAGAAAGAAATCGAAGGATGACATCACAGCCAAGGGGGTAAGTGATTGCTGAGTAATTTTTCTTTTTCTTTTCCTTTATCAGTAGGTAACCTTTAGCATTGTTGTTGCCAAATTAAGTTAATCTAAGGGTTAAGTCATGGCAGGAGAGCTCGGACACGTGTCATGCTCCTCCTATGCTATGTGGGAAGTCAGGGACGCTCCCAGTGTCTCTGACGACTACATGTGCAGGAAGTGTATCCAGCTGCAGCACCTGACAGACCGTATTGCGGCACTGGAGCTGCGGGTGGATTTACTCTGGAGCATCCATGATGCTGAGGATGTCGTCAATAGCACGTTTAGTGAGTTGGCCACACTGCAGGTAAAGGTTACACAGCCAGATAGGGGATGGATGACCAACAGGAAGAGCAGTGGAATGAAGGTAGTGCAGGGGTACCCTGCGGTCATCCCCCTGCAAAACAGATACACTGCTTTGGGTACTGTTGAGGGGGATGACTCATCAGGGGAGAGCAGCAGCAGCCAAGTTCATGGCACCGTGGGTGGCTCTGCTGCACAGGAGGGCAAGAAAAAGAGTGGGAGAGCTATAGTGGTAGGGGATTCTATTGTAAGGGGAATAAATAAATGTTTCTGCAGCCACAATCAAGACTCCAGGATGGTATGTTGCCTCCCTGGTACAAGGGTCAAGGATGTCTCAGAGCGGCTGCAGGAGATTTGGAAGGGGGAAGGTGAACAGCCAGTTGTCGTGGTGTATATTGGTAGCAACGATATAGGTAAAAAATGGGATGAGGTCTTACAAGGCGAATTTAGGGAGCTTGGAGCTAAATTAAAAAGTAGGACCTCAAAGATAGTAATCTCAGGATTGCTATCAGTGCCACGTGCTAGTCAGAGTAGGAATAGCAGGATAGCTCAGATGAATACATAGCTTGAGGAGTGGTGCAGAAGGGAGGGATTCAAATTCCTGGGACATTGGAACCAGTTCTGGGGGAGGTGGAACCAGTATAAACCGGACGGTCTGCACCTGGACAGGACTGGAACCAATGTCCAAGGGGGAGTGTTTGCTAGTGCTGTTGGGGAGGGGTTAAACTAATATGGCAGGGGGCTGGGAACCTATGCAGGGAGACAGAGAGAAGTAGAATGGGGCAAAAGCAAAAGATGGAAAGAAGAAAAGTAAAAGTGGAGGGCAGAGAAACCCAAGGCAAAAAGCAACACGGGCCACATTACAGCAAAATTCTAAAGGGGCAAAGTGTGTTAAAAAGACAAGCCTGAAGGCTCTGTGCCTCAATACGAGGAGTATTCGCAATAAAGTGGACGAATTAACTGCGCAGATAGCTGTTAACGGATATGATGTAATTGGCATCACGGAGATATGGCTCCAGGGTGACCAAGGCTGGGAACTCAACATTCAGGGGTAGTCAACATTCAGGAAGGATAGACAGAAAGAAAAAGGAGGTGGGGTGGCGTTGCGGGTTAAAGGGGAAATTAATGCAAGAGTAAGGAAGGACATTAGCTTGGATAATGTGGAATCGGTATGGGTCGAGCTACGGAATACCAATGGGCAAAAAACGCTAGTGGGAGTTGTGTACAGACCACCAAATAGTAGTAGTGAGGTTGGGGACAGCATCAAACAAGAAATTAGGGATGCGTGCAATAAAGGTATAGCAGTTATCATGGGCGACTTTAATCTACATATTGATTGGGCTTACCAAACTGGTAGCAATACGGTGGAGGAGGATTTTCTTGAGTGTATTGGGGATGGTTTCTCGATCAATATGTCAAGGAACCAACTAGGGGGCTGGCCATTCGAGACTGGGTGATGTGTAATGAGAAAGGATTAATTAGCAATCCTGTTGTGCGAGGACCCTTGGGGGACCATAATATGGTAGAATTGTTTATTAAGATGGAGAGTGATACAGTTAATTCAGAGACTAGGGTCCTGAACTTAAGGAAAGGTAACTTCGATGGTATGAGACCTGAATTGGTTAGAATAGACTGGCGAGTGATACTTAAAGGGTTGACGGTGGATAGGCAATGGCAAACATTTAAAGATCACATGGATGAACTTCAACAATTGTACATCACTGTCTGGAGTAAAAATAAAACAGAGAAGGTGGCTCAACCATGGCTAACAAAGGAAATTAAGGATAGTGTTAAATCCAAGGAAGAGGCATACAAATTGACCAGAAAAAGCAGCAAACCTGAGGACTGGGAGAATTTTATAATTCAGCAGAGGATGACAAAAGGTTTAATTAGGAGGGGGAAGGGAAGCTTGCTGGGAACATAAAAACTGACTGCAAAAGCTTCTATAGATATGTGAAGAGAAAAAGATTAGTGAAGGCAAACATAGGTCCCTTGCAGTCAGATTCAGGTGAATTTATAATGGGGAACAAAGAAATGGTGGACCAGTTGAACAAATATTTTGGTTCTGTCTTCATGAAGGAAGACACAAATAACTTTCCAGAAATACTAGGGGACCGAGGGTCTAGTGAGAAGGAGGAACTGAAGGAAATCCTTATTGGGTGGGAAATTGTGTTAGGGAAATTGATGGGATTGAAGGCCGATAAATCCCCAGGGCCTGATAGTCTGCATCCCAGAGTACTTAAGGAAGTGGCCCTAGAAATAATGAATGCATTGGTGATCATTTTCCAACAGTCTATCGACTCTGGATCAGTTCCTATGGACTGGAGGATAGCTAATGTAACACCACTTTTTAAAAAAGGAGGGAGAGAGAAAACGGGTAATTTTAGACTGTTTAGCCTGACATCAGTAGTGGGGAAAATGTTGGAATCAATTATTAAAGATGAAATAGCAGCGTATTTGGAAAGCAGTGACAGGATCGTTCCAAGTCAGCATGGATTTATGAAAGGGAAATCATGCTTGACAAATCTTCTCGAATTTTTTGAGGATGTGACTGGTAGAGTGGACAAGGGAGAACCAGTGGATGTGGTGCATTTGGACTTTCAAAAGGCTTTTGACAAGGTCCCACACAAGAGATTGGTGTGCAAAATTAAAGCACATGATGTTGTGTATCTGTAAAGCATGCACTCCCATGTTCAAGCAACCAGGGAGCGCATCCCCTGAAGTCCCAAGGGATCCCAGCATCCCTTGGGAGCACTGTATATAAGCCGGCCCCTAAGGCCTGTTCCTCACTCTGGAGTGTCTTGATAAAGGCTGAGGTCACTGTTACTTTAACTTCCCTGTGTGCAGTCTCATCTGTGTTAGGTACACAATAACTGGCGACGAGTATACGAATCCAACGCATAGATGCAGCAAACTGTGGGCATCCTGGAGAAGTTCTCGGAGGGTGAGGACTGGGAAGCCTATGTCGAACTTCTAGACCAGTACTTTGTAGCCAACGAGCTGGACGGAGAAGGAAGCGCTGCAAAAAGGAGATTGGACCTCCTCACGGCCTGTGGGGCACTGACCTACAGCCTCATGAAGAATCTTCTGGCTCCACTGAAACCCACAGATAAGTCGTATGAGGAGCTGTGTTCACTGGTTCGGGAGCATCTTAACCCGAGGGAGAGAGTGCTGCTGGCGAGGTATCAGTTCTACACGTGCCAGCGATTTTAAGGTCAGGAAGTGCCGAGTTATGTCGCCGAGCTAAGGCGACTTGCAGGACAATGTGAGTTTGATGGCTGCCTGGAGCAGATGCTCAGAGACTTTTTTGTACTGGGCATTGGCCACGAGACCATCCTACGAAAACTTTTGACTGTAGAGACACCGACCCTCAGTAAGGCCATTGCGGTAGCACAGTTGTTTATGTCCACCAGTGATAACACCAAACAAATCTCTCAGCACACAAGTGCTAGCAATGTTCATAAATTAACTGGAACTGTGTTTGCGAGCAGAAATGTACAGGGCAGAAACCACGAGTCTACAACAGCCAGCAGGCCTCAGGTGACCCAGATGACTGAGAGTCCGCAACAAAGGATGAATGCAAGGCAATTCATACCTTGTTAGCATTGTGGAGGCTTTCATTCAGCCTATTCATGCCACTTCAAAGGGTATGTTTGCAAGAGCTGTGGAACAATGGGGCACCTCCAACGACTCTGAAAAACCTGCTAACCACCACGTGGCAGAGGAAGATCGGTCCATGGTGGATCAAAGCAATTTCGAGCCTCAGAGAGAGGAGACAGATGCTGAAGTACACGCAGTGCACACATTTTCGATGAAATATCCACTGAAAATGCTAAATGTAAAATTGAATGGCTTACCCATGGCCATGGAACTGGACACTGGTGCTGGCCAATCCGTCATGAGTAAAAAGATGTTTGAGAGACTGTGGTGCAACATGGCACTCAGACCAGCCCTGAGCCCCATCCACACAAAACTGAGAACGTACACCAAAGAGCTCATCACTGTCCTGGGCAGCGCCATAGTCAAGGTCACCTACGAGGGCACGGTGCACGAACTGCCACTCTGGATTGTCCCGGGCGATGGCCCCACACTGCTTGGAAGGAGCTGGCTGGGCAAAATCCACTGGAACTGGGACGACATCCAAGCGCTATCACATGTCGATGAGGCCTCATGTACCCAGGTTCTTTCCCTTTTTGAGCCAGGCATTGGAAACTTTTCCGGGGCGAAGGTGCGGATCCACTTGGTCCCAGAGGCACGACCCATTCACCACAAGGTGCGAGCGGTACCTCACATGATGGGAGAGAGTGGAAATCGAGCTGGACAGGCTGCAACGCGAGGGCATCATTTCCCCAGTGGAATTCAGCGAGTGAGCCAGCCCAATTGTTCCAATACTCAAAAGTAATGGCACGGTCAGGATTTGCGGCGATTATAAAGTAACTATTAATCGTTTCTCGCTACAGGACCAATACCCGCCACCTAAGGTAGACGACCTATTTGCGACGCTGGCAGGAGGCAAGATGTTCACCAAGCTCGACGTGACTTCGGCCTACATGACGCAGGAGCTGGAGGAGTCTTTGAAGGGCCTCACCTGCATCAACATGCACAAGGGACTGTTCATCTACAACAGATGCCAGTTTGGAATTCGGTCGGCTGCAGTGATCTTCCAGAGAAACATGGAGAGCCTACTCAAGTTGGTACCACACACGGTGGTTTTTCAGGACGACATATTGGTCACGGGTCGGGACACCGTCGAGCACCTACAAAACCTGGAGGAGGTCCTCCAGTGACTGGATCGCGTAGGGCTGCGGCTGAAGAGGTCGAAATGCGTCTTCATGGCAACAGAAGTGGAATTTTTGGGAAGAAAATCGCGGTGGACGGCATTCGGCCCACAGACGCCAAGACAGAGGCTATCAGGAATGCGCCCAGGCCACAGAACGTCACGGAGCTGCGGTCGTTCCTGGGACTCCTCAACTATTTTGGTAACTCCCTACCGAGATTAAGCACCCTCTTCAAGCCCCTACATGTGTTATTGCATAAAGGTGAGAACTGGGTATGGGGAAAAAAACTAAGTAATTGCTTTTGAGAAAGCCAGAAACATTTTATGCTCCAACAAGCTGCTTGTATTGTATAACCCATGTAAAAGACTTGTGCTAGCATGTGATGCATCGTCGTACACAGTCAGGTGTGTATTACAACAAGCCAACGTTGCGGGGAAGTTATAACCTGTCGCCTATGCCTCAGGAGCTTGTCTAAGGCCGAGAGGAGCTACAGCATGATTGAGAAAGAGGCATTCGCGTGTGTGTTCAGGATAAAGAAAATGCATCAGTACCTGTTTGACCTCAAATTTGAGCTGGAAACCGATCACAAGCCCCTCATATCCCTGTTTGCTGAAAACAATGGGATAAATACTAATGCCTCAGCCCGCATACAAAGGTGGGTACTCGCACTGTCAGCATATAACTATACCATCCGCCACAGGCCAGGCACCGAGAACTATGCAGATGCTCTGTCGGCTACCATTGCCCACCACGTGGGTGGAAATGGCGCAGCCTGCAAACTTGTTGATGGTGGTGCAGCCCGCAGGCTTGTTGATGGTCATGGAAGCATTTAAAATTATAAATCACGGCCCGCCGGATTAGGACTCGGATGAGCCAAGATCCTCTGCTGTCCCCAGTAAAAAAAAGTGTACTGCATGGGAGCTGGGCCAGCATCCCCGTTGAAATGCAAGAGCTAATCAAGCCGTTCCAGCGGCGAAAGGACAAGCTGTCCACTCAGGCAGACTGCCTGTTATGGGGTAACCACCTAATGCTACCCAAAAAAGGCAGGGAGACGTTCATCTCAGATCTCCACAGCACACACCCGGGTATAGTAATGAAGAAAGCGATAGCCAGATCCCATGTGTGGTGGCCCGGTATCGACTCTGACTGAGAGTCCTGTGTACGGCAATGCAGCGTGTGTGCTTGCTCAGGTGAGCAACGCGCCCAGAGAGGCAGCACTGAGTTTGTGGTCCTGGCCCTCCAGACCACGGTCGAGGATCCATGTCGCCTATGCGGGCCCGTTTCTCGGTAAAATGTTCCTGGTGGTGGTGGATGCTTTTTCAAAATGGATTGAATGTGAAATAATGTCGGGAAGCACCGCCACTGCCACCATTGAAAGCCTGAGGGCCATGTTTGCCACCCATGGCCTGCCTGACATACTGGTCAGTGGCAACGGGCCATGTTTCACCAGTGCCAAATTTAAAGAATTCATGACCCGCAATGGGATAAACATGTCACCTCAGCCCCGTTTAAACCAGCCTCCAATGGGCAGGCAGAGCGGGCAGTACAAACAATCAAACAGAGCCTTAAACGAGTCACAGAAGGCTCACTCCAAACCCGCCTGTCCCGAGTACTGCTCAGCTATCGCACAAGACCCCACACAGGGGTGCCCCTGGCTGAGCTACTCATGAAAAGGATACTTAAAACCAGACTCTCGCTGATTCATCCCAACCTGCATGATCAGGTAGAGAGCAGGCGGCAGCAACAAAATGTAAATGATGGTCGCGCCACTGTGTGGATGACCCCGTGTATGTGCTAAACGATGGACATGGTCACAAGTGGATCGTGGGCATGGTGATAGCTAAAAAAGGGAGTTGGGTGTTTGTAGTCAAACTAGACAATGGACAAATTTGCAGAAAGCACCTGGAAAAAACGAGGCTACGGTTCACAGACTGCCGTGAACAACCCACAGCAGTCAACACCTTTATCGAGCCCACAACACACACCCAAAGGATCAACGACACCACCCCGGACCAGGAAATTAAACCCTTCATGCCCAACAGCCCAGCAAGGCGAGGCTCACCCAGCAGCCCTGCAGGGCCAACAACATGCCAGCCCAGCGAGGGCACAGCCAACACACCAGAACAGACATTTGTACCAAGGCGGTCCACTAGGGAAAGAAAGGCTCCCGACCGCCTCACCTTGTAAATAGTTTTCACTTTGACTTTGGGGTGGGGAGGTTAGTGATGTTGTATATCTGTAAAGCATGCACTCCCATGTTCCGCCACCAGGGAGCACATCCCCTGAAGTCCCAAAGGATCCCAACATCCCTCGGGAGCACTGTATATAAGCCGGCCCCCAAGGCCTGTTCCTCACTCTGGAGTGTCTTGATAAAGACTGAGGTCACTGTTACTTTAACCTCCCTGTGTGCAGTCTCATCTGTTTTAGGAACAGAATACATTGTATTGGGGGTAATGTACTGACGTGGATAGAGAACTGGTTGGCAGACAGGAAGCAGAGATTCGGGATAAATGGGTCCTTTTCAGAATGGCAAGCAATGATTAGTGGGGTGCCGCAGAACTCAGTGTTGGGACCCCAGCTATTTACAATATACATTAATGATTTAGATGAAGGAATTAAGTGTAATATCTCCAAGTTTGCAGATGACACTAAGCTGGGTAGCGGTGTGAGCTGTGAGGAGGAAGCTAAGAGGCTACAGGGTGACTTGGACAGGTTAGGTGAGTGGGCAAACGCATGGCAGATGCAATATAATGTGGATAAATGTGAGGTTATCCACTTTGGTGGCAAAAACACGAAAGCAGAATGTTATCTGAATGGCGGCAGATTAGGAAAAGGGGAGGTGCAACGAGACCTGGGTGTCATGGTACATCAGTCATTGAAAGTTGGCATGCAGGTACAGCAGGCGGTGAAGAAGGCAAATGGTATGTTGGCCTTTATAGCTAAGGGATGAGAGTATTGGAGCAGGGAGGTCTTACTGCAGTTTTACAGGGCCTTAGTGAGGCCTCACGTGGAATATTGTGTTCAGTTTTGCTCTCCTAATCTGAGGAAGGGCGTTCTTGATATTGAGGGAGTGCAGTGAACATTTGCCAGACTGATTCCCGGGATGGCAGGACTGACATACAAGGAGAGTGGATCGACTGGTCATGTATTCACTGGAGTTTAGAAGGATGAGAGGGGATCTCATAGAAACATAAAACATTCTGACCGGACTAGATAGATTAGATGCAGGAAGAATGTTTCCGATGTTGGGAAAGTCCAGAACCAGTGGACATAGTCTAAGGATAAGGGGTAAGCCATTTAGGACTGAGATGAGGAGCAACTTCTTCAGAGTTGTTAACCTGTGGAATTCCCTACCGCAGAGAGTTGTTTTTGCCAGTTCATTGGATATATTCAAGAGGGAGTTAGATATGGCCCTTACGGCTAAAGGGATCAAGTGGTATGGAGAGAAAACAGGAAAGGGGTACTGAGGGAATGATCAGCCATGATCTTATTGAATAGTGGTGCAGGCTCGAAGGGCCGAATGGCCTACTCTTGCACCTATTTTCTATGTTTCTATGTAATACATGGCGAGCCCCATTGGGGCAGACGTGCAATGGGTCTGTTTAGGACTGTTTAGTGCAAAGGGAGGGTAGGGGGAGGTGGTTTGTGCGAGTAGTGGGAATGGACCACGGGATTTTATTTGGTATGCTTCACACCTGGTGAACCCTTTGCTATTTTCGCGTCAACCTCCCCATGAATTTCAAGAAATTATTGCATTTACGCCTTAAATACAAATAAATCACATTGCAGCCATTTAGGGCTGGTACCTCAAGTCATAAGGACCTTATTAACAAAGTGATTTATGGTCTTGACATGCCACTCAACCTCAGAGGGTCAGAAAGGGAACAATTGAAACTGTGGAGTCTCACTCAAGCAGGAAGTAAATTGTTTCTACAGGTTTTTTTTCATTAAAATGTTTTGCATTATTTCTCTTTATGTATCTAATTTGACTTCATTTTGTTTTTTTCCCTATCCTTAAATTTAATTAGTTAAGGAGTAAAAGCCTTAGGTCAATGCAGGAAATAAGTCTGGGAAACTCTCCTCTAATCCCCAAAGGCAACCATGAAAGGTTCAAGAGATCACAGTGACTGGGTGACGCCACACCCAATGACTCACCTACTTTCCATAATCAGAGATGTTGGCACTTGCAAAAACTTGCCTTTTGAATGGATGCAGTGAATCCACATTGTATGTGCTGGCAACTTATTCCAGAGGTCAATGTCTCTCTGAAAAGAAGTACCTCCTAGTTCTATGGATTTGTAGCTTATATTTATGTCCACTTGTCCTCTCTAATCTATTCACTTGGATCAGTTGTAATCATTTTTTACTTTATATTTCATTGTTTTAAAGAACTCAATCATATCGCCTCAAAGTTTACACTTTTCCTAAATAAAAATCCCCAGCTCTCTCGCCCTGTCCTGGTAACTAATGAGCCTTTAATTAGGTATCAATCTTGTGGCCCTGCTCAGAACATTTGCCAGGGTCCTTATATCACTCCTCATATGAGGGGACCAAAATTGGACACCATATTCAAGATGTGACTTGACCAAGGCCTTATACATAGAAAGGACTGTTTCATATTGACATATTTATAATATACCCCAACATCCTATTCATTTGCACAATAATGAGACTCCCAAAGCAAGCGCTCTACTCGGAACTCCTTCACAGCAAACGAGCCAAAGGTGGGCAGAGGAAATGTTACAAGGATACCCTCAAAGTCTCCCTGATAAGGTGCAACATCCCCAGTGACACCTGGGAGTCCCTGACCAAAGACCGTCCTAAGTGGAGGAAGTGCATCCAGGAGGGAGCTGAGCACCTCGAGTCTCATTGCTGAGAGCATGCAGAAAACAAGCGCAGGCAGCGGAAAGAGCGTGCGGCAAACCTGTCCCACCCATCCTTTCCCTCAAAGACTATCTGTCCTACCTGTGACAGGGACTGTGGTTCTTATATTGGACTGTTCAGCCGCCTAAGGACTCATTTTTTTTTTTTTTTTTTTTTAAAGAGTGGAAGCAAGTCTTCCTCATTTTTGAGGGACTGCCTTTGATGATGAGCGTTGAAGCATTAGTTACAGACCTTCAATGAATCATACACTATAACCCCCAGGCCCTTTTCTCACTCAGCCGCCTTGAGCATGCAATCCTGTATGGTGTATACATGCTTGGCATTGCCAACTGCCTAATTGCATCAGGCAGCTTGGTCAACATCTGTGGGGAAAATTGACAATGCCTATGAAATTCTTGGGGCTGGAGAGGTTGTAAGTCGCATTTAAACCCAGGGAGGGCAGAATTGGGTCTGGATTCCAGCTCTGGGCCGGACCTTTAAATTCCGGTTGGGGGAGCTGAGGGCAGATATTCTGTCCAGCTCATCTCCAAGTCTTTGAAATAGTGCCATGGAATCTCTCACGTACACCTGAGATGAGGCCTTGGTTTAAGGTCTCATCCGAAACACAGCACCTCCGACAGCGCAGCACTCCCTCAGTAATGCACTGAAATGTCAGTTTGGATTTTGTGCTCAAGTCTCTGGTGTGAGACTTGAACCCGTGACTTTCTGACTCAGAGACGAGAGTGCAACTATCGAGCCACAGTTGATACCTGTAGGCAAGGAAGAGGTACAAACAAAATTAATATGGCTGGAGATCAAAGATAAAAAAGGACTTGTCCCATTAGTAGTGTGTATTACAGTCCGCCAAATTGTGGGAAGGAAATTGAGGATCAAATCTTCAGATGGAGTAGAGAGATAAGTAGGAAAAGAGGATTAAGGGATAGGGGAACAGATAGGGAAATGTCATTAGAACTATTTGCTTGTGTGGAGGATAAACACTGACAGACTGGTTGGGCCAAAGGCCTGTTTCCATGTTCTAGCTTCTGTTTTCCCAGACAAATTTCTCCTTTTACACCTTTGAAAGGCCTTAGGGGAACTCACATCAGATCAAACCTGATGAGTCCCTTGGAGGCCTACAAAACACCCCTAACCTTAAAGGAAACAATGTTGGAGGAGTTTGATTACTTTTGCACTGACTTATAATGGTGGATCAACCTGGGCTGGGGTGGTTGCTGTCGATCCCTCTTTGCAGGAAATGGTGGCTTGCCCATGCTATGCAAATCAATCTGTTCACAAAATTTGAGACAGTGTCTCTGGTCTTGGATAGGGTGGGCGGGGCTTCTACTCCATTGTACTTATGCTGATGGAGCAAAGCCCCGGAATTTCTGTGCCATGTTTTTATCATCAAATTACACTTGGAAAAAGCCAATCAAATACTTTTCTAACCTTACAACAGAGACGACTTTAACTTTCACAGCCCTAGTACTCTGCAGTTTGCACAGATGACGAGCTGAAACAAGATAGATCCATTGTCTCCCATTCTCTCCTGGCCCGCCTCCCATATTCCACCCTCCAAATATGTGAGCACCATCCAAGACTCTGCTATCCATATCCTAACTCGCACTAAGTTTTGTTCACCCCTCACCCCAGCTCACTCACTTACATTGGCACCAATGCCTCGATTTTAAAAGTTTCACCTTCATGTTTAAATCCCTCCATGGCCTCGCTCTTTATCTATATAAGTTTCTCCAGCCCTACAACCCACGAGAATGCTGTGTTCCTCCAACTTTCGTCTCTTGTGCATCCCCCCCAACTTTGTTTGCCCCATCATTGGCAGCCGTGCCTTCAGCCGTCTGGGCCCTAAGCTCCCTAAACTTCCCCGCCTCGCTCTCCTCCTTCAAGGAGCTCCCTAAAATCTACCTGTTTGACCAAGCTTTTGGTCACCTGTCCTACTATCTCCTTTGGCGCAGTCCCATTTTTTGTCTGATTATATTCTTGTGAAGCACCTTGGGACATTTTTATTAAGTTAAAGGCATGATATAAATGCAAGTTGTTGTTGTCTCCATACCTTTGCTTTGTGAACATAAATGGCTGGATGCCATGCTCAATGCTCAGCTCTGTAGATTTACCAGTTTTCCAAATTGGTCTTGCATTTTTTCCACATTCTTTCTAAAAGATTTTGAAGTAGCCTACTTCCTCACAAGCAATAATATGGACTGAGGTGTTTGTCAGATGGTGTTGATGGTAATTCGAGAGGTATTCAGTTCATCCCGACTAATTTTTGCATTAATTGCATATGCCCATTAACACACAAGTGATGAAATAAGCTGGTCTGATGATACAATCCATGGAACTAGCCAGAACTTATGGGGGTCGATTTTAACTTTGGATGGCCAACTGGTTGAGCAGGTCTCCGGTTACAGGCGGGCACGATATTGGACGGTTGCGGAGGAGGGGTACCCGGGGTGGATAAGGATCAGATTATTTTTGTGGGGCCCAGAGGAGCAATCCTTTTCAGGGCCTTGTTCGCTCTGTCGCCAGCGGAACTGTCAGAGGTTGCATTGCGCATGCTTCAATCAATTCAATTCTAAAATGGTAACTGGGATCCTTTGCAAGATATAGGACTCCGAGTTGCATATTAAAACAGATAGATAGATTTTTAACCAATAAGGGAATTAAGGGTTATGGTGAGCGGGCGGGTAAGTGGAGCTGAGTCCACGGCCAGATCAGCCATGATCTTGTTGAATGGTGGAGCAGGCTCGAGGGGCTAGATGGCCTACTCCTGTTCCTAATTCTTATGTTCTTATGTTCTAAAGGGGCCTACCACCTGAAACCAACACTTCAGCTGCCCGGCAAAGTGGTATCGGGCCAATCATCGGCGTGGATGAGGTGTTACATTTACCGATCCCATTTTGGGGCCATTATTGTGCCATAGCTTCTTGGTTAATTCAAGTAAGAATTGTAGCCCTTATCCATTTTCATCAAAGCTATGCTTTAGAAACTCGTCAAGGCTTCTTCAGCAACACCTCCTAAACCTGTGATCTCTACCACCTAGAAGGCCATGAACAGCAGGCACATCGAAACACCATCACCTGCAAGTCACACACACAAAAGGTTACTGCAGAAGATAAAGGTACACGGAATCAGAGGAAATGTATTAGCATGGATCGAGAATTGGCTGGCTAACAGAAAGCAGAGTGTCGGGATAAATGGGTCCTTTTCGGGTTGGAAATCGGTGGTTAGTGGTGTGCCACAGGGATCGGTGCTGGGACCACAACTGTTTACAATATACATAGATGACCTGGAAGAGGGGACAGAGTGTAGTGTAACAAAATTTGCAGATGACACGAAGATTAGTGGGAAAGCGGGTTGTGTAGAGGACACAGAGAGGCTGCAAAGAGATTTAGATAGGTTAAGCGAATGGGCTAAGGTTTGGCAGATGGAATACAATGTCGGAAAATGTGAGGTCATCTACCTTGGAAAAAACAACAGTAACAGGGATTATTATTTGAATGGGGAGAAATTACAACATGCTGCGGTGCAGAGGGACCTGGGGGTCCTTGTGCATGAATCCCAAAAAGTTAGTTTGCAGGTAATCAGGAAGGCGAATGGAATGTTGGCCTTCATTGCGAGAGGGATGGAGTACAAAAGCAGGGAGGTCCTGCTGCAACTGTACAGGGTATTGGTGAGGCTGCACCTGGAGTACTGCGTGCAGTTTTGGTCACCTTACTTAAGGAAGGATATATTAGCTTTGGAGGGGGTACAGAGACGATTCACTAGGCTGATTCCGGAGATGAGGGGGTTACCTTATGATGATAGATTGAGTAGACTGGGTCTTTACTCATTGGAGTTCAGAAGGATATGGGGTGATCTTATAGAAACATTTAAAATAATGAAAGGTTAGACAAGATGGAGGCAGAGAGGTTGTTTCCACTGGTCGGGGAGACTAGAACTAGGGGGCACAGCCTCAAAATACGGGGGAGCCAATTTAAAACCGAGTTGAGAAGGAATTTCGTCTCCCAGAGGGTTGTGAATCTGTGGAATTCTCTGGCCAGGGAAGCAGTTGAGGCTAGCTCATTGAATGTATTCAAATCACAGATAGATAGATTTTTAACCAATAAGGGAATTAAGGGTTATGGGGAGCGGGCGGGTAAGTGGAGCTGAGTCCACGGCCAGATCAGCCATGATCTAGTTGAGGGCGGAGCAGGCTCGAAGGGCTAGATGGCCTACTCCTGTTCCTAATTCTTATGTTCTTATGTTTACCATCCTGACTTGGAAATATATCGCCATTCCTTCACAGGTTTTGGGTGAAAATCTTGGAACTCCTTCTCTAACAGCACTGTGGCTACAAGGATTGCAGCAGTTCAAGGCAGCAGCTCTCCACCACCTTCTCAAGAGCAAGTAGGGATGAACAATAAATGCCTGCCTTGCCAGCGATGCCCACATCCCATGAAGGAATTAAAAAAATGGGTATCCCTCTTGTTTTCTCGACACACATACAAACAGGCAATAGTGAAGTGTTGGCAGTATTGCGCTAATGGTACCATCAACATGTCGTTGTGTAGCCTTGGTTACTGGTCAATTAGCTGGACAATCAGAATAGTACTCTGGACTGCTGAGGGCCTGCCTGGTTCAGGTTTTGGCTTGACTTGGTTTTAAGTTTTCATCTTTAGACATGTGATCTTTGAGGCATTTCAATCCTAAAAAGACCGGACTTCCCTTCCCCTAGAAGGATAATCACTAATTGATCATCTGAGCCTTTGCAAGCAGGCAGCAGATGCCAGTAACTCTTCAAGAGCAACATGGTGTGTAGCACAACTCATCATAAAATCTGTAAGTACATTGCCACCTTCTTCCTGACAATTAACTTATATATGCACCAAGCCCCATTGAATGGGGGCTCCACCAGTTGGCGGTAAGACCCCCTGATATTAGCTTGGAGGCGGAGGGCCTATTTTGTGATCAGGAAACCTGGAAGAACCGGGTTCCCTCAGGTCCTGGCGATGTATTGAAAATGATCATGAGGGCTAGAAACTACATCTGCACATTTGGACACCAGGCTAACTACATTATATGATGAATCCATTTACTATGGTGTCAAAGCAGAAACTAATTTAAAGAAAGACAGACTTGCATTTACATAGCGCTTTCACGACCACTGGACATCTCAAAGTACTTTACAGCCAATTAAGTATTTTTGGAGTGTAGTCACTGTTGTAATGTGGGAAATACGGCAGCCAAATTGCGCACAGCAAGCTCACACAAACAGCAACGTGATAATGACTAGATAATCTGTTTTGTTATGTTGATTGAGGCATAAACATTGGCCAGGACAACTGGGATAACTCCCCTGCTCTTCTTCGAAATAGTGCCATGGGATCCTTTACGTCCACCTGAGAGCAGATGGGCCTTGGTTTAACATCTCATCCCAAAGACAGCACTTCCAACAGTGCAGCACTCTTTCAGAACTGCACTGGAGTGTCAGCCTAGATTTATGTGCTCAAGTTCCTGGGGTGGGACATGAACCCACAACCTTCTGACTCAGAAGCGAGTGTGCTACCCATTGAGCCACGGCTGACACCAAGAGATGTACAGCAAAATAGCTGCTCATAGGCAGTCGCAGTTCGTACAGATTAGTTAAGAGTTTTCAACACATTATAGAATTTTTATGAACAGAGGCAGAGTGCTAGGTGACATGTTTGGGAGAACTTTAACCCCCTCACGATGGGCGAGAGAGGACTGGGGGCGGTATGGGGTGGGGGGGGGGGGTGGTGGTGCGGCAGGGGCTAAAATTTCAAACATCTGAAACCTGCCTCGAACACGTTCATTTCCAGTTTTACCCAGTGGGCTGTGGCATGGGCAACTATCTTCGCTCGAGAGGCTGGTCAGTTATTTAAGTATGTTAATGAGACTGCATGCCTCAAATATTAACCGTTGTTTTGTATTTAATGACTTTGGGTGGGTTTCTCCGGTCACAGGAAACCTGGCAACTGAAGGGTGGGGAGAAAGGCTGGGTCCAGTAGGTTCCAATATTGTTTGGGGGACAGAAGGAGCAGGAGTGCTTCCCTTTGCCCCCAAAGCTAACCTACTTCCCTCCTGCAATGTCTTCAACCCCCAACCTCTCCCCAAACTACTCCGACCCACAACCTCCCCCAAACTACCTCAACCTCCCCCAACCCACAATCTACCCCAACCCACAATCTACCCGAACCCTCCCCAACCCACGACCTCTCCCCAACTACCCCAACCCACAATCTTCCCCCAAACTATCCCAACCCACGACCTCCCCCCAAACTATCCCAACCCACGACCTCTCCCCAAACTACCCCAACCCACGACCTCCCCCCAAACTATCCCAACCCACGACCTCCCCCAAACTATCCCAACCCACGACCTCTCCCCAAACTACCCCAAACTATTCCAACCCACGACCTCCCCCCAAACTATCCCAACCCACGACCTCTCCCCAAACTACCCCAACCCACGACCTCCCCCCAAACTATCCCAACCCACGACCTCCCCCAAACTATCCCAACCCACGACCTCTCCCCAAACTACCCCAAACTATTCCAACCCACGACCTCCCCCCAAACTATCCCAACCCACGACCTCTCCCCAAACTACCCCAACCCACGACCTCTCCCCAAACTACCCCAAACTATCCCAACCCATTACCTCCCCCCAAACTACCCCAACCCATGACCTCTCCCCAAACTACCCCAAACTATCCCAACCCACGACCTCCCCCCAAACTATCCCAACCCACGACCTCCCCCCAAACTACCCCAACCCACGACCTCTCCCCAAACTACCCCAAACTATCCCAACCCACGACCTCCCCCCAAACTATCCCAACCCACGACCTCTCCCCAAACTACCCCAACCCACGACCTCTCCCCAAACTACCCCAACCCACGACCTCTCCCCAAACTACCCCAACCCATGACCTCCCCCCAAACTATCCCAACCCACAACCTCCCCCGCAAACTACCTCAACCTCTCCCCAAACTACCTCAACCGACGACCTCCCCCAAACTACAACCTCCCCCCGACTTGCGACCTCCCACCCAACCCACAATCTCCTTCCCCCTTGTGATGTCTTCACGCAGCACCTAACCCCTCCACCCAGATTTCTTTCTCCCTCCTCTTGGCTCCTTGGCTGTGGCCTTTCTGCATGATAGTCAGCACCCTCTCAATCTGGCCGGCTGCCAACCGGGAAATGGAGAAAAAAAATTCAAACGTGGTCCTGCCATTAAATTCAGCTGCACCTCCGCATTATCCGCATTACTGAGTTCCCCGGCAACCAAACTCTCTCCCCTCGCCCCCGCCCCCCACATAATATCAGGGGCAATCTCTTTTATTCAGGAACAGACAGCTTCCATCTTGTGTTAACTTATGCAATCAAACACACTGCAAAGTCCATTTAAACTGTCAATAAAGCTTTATCCTTAAATCAATGCCAAAAAGATGTATATTCTATTATTACAGTGTACATTTACTATACAAATATATACAGTTTAGTGTGCAATCCAGTACCTTAAAAATAGTGCAATTCATCTGAATTCCTGAAAGTTTTGTGTAACAGCCCTACGATGAGGGAAAAAAATAAATTTCCAGTGCACTTTCTGAAGCTATTAGTATACAGTGGCTGCAATTGAGGAAAACAAGAGAAGAATTCAGAACAGAAATACAATTATTGCACATTATACAACATATTTGAGAGACAGGAGTTCAAACTGTCAGGCAATTTGTTGCCAATATTTGGTTTATAACCATTAGACCAGTTTGGTCAATTCAAGAGGCATCAGATTCCTATACCGTGGTCAGGAATTTCCGCTATGAATGCATTCTGCTCACATTTGCAGCAGCGAATAATCGTCCATAACCTTACTGTAATAAGTCTTTCAGAAGGCTTTTCAATCAAGCTCCAAACTCGAGACAAAAGTACACCACATGAAGATTGTTTTTAACAGAGTGCTGGATCAAAATTCATTTTCAAAACATATACATCAGTAATTTAATAGTAATATGCTGTAGTATGCAAATGATTATAAACTAGAATTAAAGGAATGTGCAAAGTCACAGAGACATTGCCAGAACTTTCCCTCTGTATGCTAGGTGTATAAAAAATGTATTCCTGATTTTGCTGCACAGAAGAAATTTTCTCCAATGTCTTAATTCAGTTTACTTAAAATTTAAAACAAAACATAACTTTCTCTGCATTCTAAAAATAAGTAAATTAAATTGAAATAATTTTTGACCCATCATCAGTAACTGTAATACCCTTAAACAAGAAACACACAAATAAACTCCATCAAAGCAATAAAGAGATTTATGATGTAAAAATACTGGTCAGTTTTATTGGCCCAGCACAGTTGAATCTGGTAACTGCTTAATTAGTTTCCCAAACATTTTAAACTCAAATTAGCATTTCAAAGGGCTGGTTTTATCTGCAAAAGAACAACCAGTATTAATTACCCCTCGGTTCATTTAAATCACTGTAACTGTATTGAAATTAAATTACTTTATTGGACAAATTCATTGGGACTTCAAATGGGAAATAAAAAAGGATGATAGATGTAAAATGGGCTGCCGATTTGCTATCACCCGTTTTACACTGTCCCACAAAATCAAGATGTACCCCTATTAATGTCTTTCACAGGAGTTTGAGTGTGCACAAGATAAATTATCTGCAGCATCATTCATTTAAATGTCATTGACTAAATCAGTTATTGTATTCAGTGGGAAAGGAATCAGTACAATGGGATTCTGCACCAGGTATCGGTTCACTTCGAATCAACTCCTTTATCTGTACATTAAGGAAGCTGTACAATTTATTACAATATATCAAGAGGATTATTTACACTGAATTAGAATATTAGACTTTGTTTTACATGCATTATTTGCACAGTACTGAAAGACACTTTATACCGGAGAACTAGTTTTTATCATTTTTCATTCAAGTTTTATCTTTTATTTTAGTTCCTTCTCCCACCATCCCACTTTCACATACGATTCCTTAATCAAAAGGGCAGGCAACTATCCCAGGCATCTCCCAAAAACACTGCAACCACATTCCATGAGTTGCTAAGAAAGGCATTCATTTTTACCATTCCTTCTCTGAAGGCTTGTAATTTCTGCATGGCACCAACATGAGGAATTGCGGGCCAGAATATGCACTTTATATTACATAGAATTACATACAATATACAGCACAGGAACAGACTGTTCAGCTCAACCAATCTATGCAAATGTTTATGCTCCACTCGAGCCTCCTCCCATCCTTCCTCATCTAACTCTATCAGCATAACCCCACATTCCCTTCTCCCTCATATGCTTATCTAGCCTCCTCTTAAATGCATCTATACTATTCGCCTCAATCACTCCCTGTGGTAGTGAGTTCCACATTCTCACCACTCTCTTGGTAAATAAATGTTTCCTAAATTCCCCATTTGATTTCTTGGTGACTATCTTATATTGATGGCCTTTAGTTTTGCTCTTCCCTATGAGTGAAAACACTCTGTGAATCTACTTTATCAAAACCTTTCATATTTTTAAAGACCTCTATTAGGTCAACCCTCAGCCTTCTCTTTCAAGAAAAAAAGAGACCCAGCCTGTTCATCATTTCCTGATAGGTATAACTTCGAATTTCTGGTATCATCCTTGTAAATCTTTTTTGCACCCTCTCCAGTGCCTCTATATCTTTTTTATAATAATATGATGACCAGAACTGTACACAATACTTCAAGTGTGGTCCAATACAAGTTTAGCATAACTTCTTTACTTTTCAATTCTATCCTTCTAGAGATAAACCCTAGTGCTTGGTTTGCTTTCTTTATGGCTTTAGAATGTGCATCGCTACTTTTAGTGATTTGTACTCCCAGATCCCTTTGCTCCTTTACTCCATTTAGATTCTTATTTTACAAGTAACATGTGACCTCCTTATTTTTCTTACCTAAATATAATACCTTACATTTATCTGTGTTGAAATTCATTTGCCAACTATATGTCCATTCTGCAAGTTTATTAATGTCGTCTTTAATTTATTGCAGTCCTCCTCAGTAATGACTATTCTTTTGGAAATCTAGACAAATTACATCTACGACATTACTCTTGTCTACTCTCTGTTACCTCTTCACGGAATTCAGTGAGGTTGGTCAAGCAAGACTTTCCCTTTTGAAATCCATGTTGACTATTCATTATTATATTTTGGATTCTGGATGTTTTTCTATTTTCTTCTTTAGTCGTGATTCCATTATTTTTCCTCCTACCGATGTTAAGCTGACTGGTCTATAGTTCCCTAAACATGTTCTGTCTCCCTTCTTAAACATAGTTATAACATTAGCTATCTGCTAGTCCTCTGGCACTACACCTTTTGCTAACAAATTATTAAATATGTGTAATGGTGCCTCTGCTATCTCTTTTCTAGATTCTTGTAAAATATGTGGATGAAATTAATCCGGACCATGGTTCTATTCTCTTTGAGTTTGATTAGTTTATGCAATATTTCTCCTCTTTTTATTTAAAATGCGGTCTAATCTCATCTTCTGATGTCATGCCCACCTGATCCATCCCCCGGTAAATATTGCAGCAAAGTAATTATTTAATATTTCTGCCATTTTGCTATTGCTGTTTTTATTGTGAATTTATCCTGTCCATCACTTAGTGGCCCTATTCCCATCCCAACTTTCTTTTTTTTTATTTATATGCCTATAAAATATATTATTTTGTGTTATGTTCCTTGATAATTTAATTTCATAGTTCCTCTTTGCCTTAATAATTGTTTTTTTTACTTCTCTCCTAATCTCTTTGTATTCTCCTTTGTCATGCTCTCCCCTGCTGTCTATGTATTTAGTGTATGACTTTTTCCCTTATCCTCAATTTTTTTCCTTGTCTTTATTCATCCATGGTGTCTCATTAGTGTTTAGTTTGTTCTTTTTTTTCTGCAGAATCTATTTTTCCTGGAATTTGTTGAACACAATTTTTAATGTTTCCCATTGTTGTTCTACATCATTGTTTGCCAATATTGTTGTTTTTTTATTTTCTCAAGTTCTGGTCTCAGCCCCTCAAAATCAGCTTTCGACACACCAGTTTTTTAGCCACATGTTAATTCTTCTGATCTGTCTGTCTCTATAACAATTTACACATTTCTCGGGCAATAATCCAGAGATTATTACCCTCGAGTTCCTGCTTTTTCATTTTCCCTCCTTACTCTTGATACTTGCTCAGCAGGACCTCCTCCCTGTTCCTACCTTTGTCGTTTGTTCCGACATGGACCACGACAACTGGATTTTCTCCCTTCCTTTTCAAATTCCTCTGCAGCCACCTTACCCTGGTAGACAACACACTCTTCGGGACTCTCATTCGTGGCTTCAGAGGATGCTATCTATCCCTCTAATTATAGAATCCCCTATCATTACCACATTTCTATTCTGCTCTCCCTGCCTGCCTGCCCGCCTCCACCCATATGTTTTGGAGTGTCTCTAGCTCGCACTTCAGCTCAATGACTGTGAGCCGGAGTGACTGAAGGTAGAGATATTTCCTGCAGATGTGGGAATCTGGGACAATCTTGCTGTACACCAATCTCACATCCTATAGTCCCGACACAGACTGCCCTGAAACTCTAGTCTTATTTATTTATTTATCGATAGTCTTAATTATTAGGTAGACTGCTGCTGTTAAAAAAACGAATTACTTACTGTTTACTTATCCGAAAGCAAAAACAAATGTATCACTCACCAACCTGGTCTAGAGAGTTGTTCACCTCAAGCAAATGGACGCTACTTGAAAATCTCACACTTTTTGAAACACGGTTTAGTTATACTACTTCTTTTTCTTTGGGCCTTACTTTATCGATAGTAGTCTATACTTATTTATAGCTAATTACCTTATAGTCTGTTTTAAGGTTTATTTTTACGCACTAACTTGCAAGTGTTAAAGGCATAAAGGAGCACCTCTCCTTCTCCCTCTGGACCGAATTCCTACTCTCACCAAATTCTAAACTTCCCACTCCACTCAGTAACATTGCGATCTGTATTCCGCTCTCCTCTGCAATGTATCAGTACACCACTCTGCCAATCACCAAAAAAAGTATATTTACACCACATGAATATTTAAGTCAAGTTAGCTTCTTTCGTATTGTGACACTGAAGTTCCATTTCCTGAAACAGTTCCAGGAACAACTAGTTACCAGCTGTCTAAGTACCATTTTGTTTCTCCTCTCCCTAGTAGTCTTATTAACAATGGCTATAAAACAACCTATTTGTACCATTTGGATCACAATTTAAATTGGCACGCTCTCGCTACGTCATCTGAGGCCTTCTGTAAGCACCAATGAAAAATTAGATTTATACAATAGTAAATCTATTAGTGCCAGCTCAAAATATAAAATCAGGTCCATAGTTTTGGTGCAATAGTATCTTCAGCCAGTAGTGCGACATGGACAATGTGTCATCATTTGCTGTTGCTATGGCAAAGCTCCGCTGAAGGTTACAATTGGAAGACAGAGGAGTGAATAGAACTTCGATGGTTGCTGCTGCATCTGGAAAGAGGTGTGTTTCTTCAGTTTCTGAGGCACCCTATCCTCAGGCTTGTAACACACAGACACCTCACATCTAAACAAGACAAAACAAGATAAATCTCAGTTCATTTTATATCAAAGGATCCAAACAGGAAAAAGCGGAACAGGTTTGTACAAACTGGTTTAGGCAGCATGAGTTGGCTGTGATCTATTTTAAGTCAATATGCTACACATTTAGGTCTCTATGGATTTCTACCCGTTCTGTAATATTTTACTTCATATATTTCAGTTTTGAAGATATTTCTGTATGAATGTACTTTGAACTGTCGAACAGTTTTTGGGTGGGGTAGAATATACGTGGCTTGAGCAATGGTGCAGCAGGGAGGGATTCAAATTCCTGGGGCATTGGAACCGGTTCTGGGGGAGGTGGGACCAGTACAATCCGGACGGTCTGCACCTGGGCAGAATCGGAACCAATGTCCTCGGGGGAGTGTTTGCTAGTGCTGTTGGGGAGGAGTTAAACTAATATGGCAGGGGGATGGGAACCAATGCAGGGAGATAGAGGGAAACAAAAAGGAGGCAAAAACAAAAGACAGAAAGGAGATGAGGAAAAGTGGAGGGCAGAGAAACCCAAGGCAAAGAACAAAAAGGGCCATTGTACAGCAAAATTCTAAAAGGACAGAGGGTGTTAAAAAAACAAGCCTAAAGGCTTTGTGTCTTAATGCAAGGAGTATCCGCAATAAAGTGGATGAATTAACTGTGCAAATAGATGTTAACAAATATGATGTGATTGGGATTACGGAGACGTGGCTCCAGGATGATCAGGGCTGGGAACTCAACATCCAGGGGTATTCAACATTCAGGAAGGATAGAATAAAAGGAAAAGGAGGTGGGGTAGCATTGCTGGTTAAGGAGGAGATTAAGGCAATAGTTAGGAAGGACATTAGCTTGGATGATGTGGAATCTATATGGGTAGAGCTGCAGAACACCAAAGGGCAAAAAACGTTAGTGGGAGTTGTGTACAGACCTCCAAACAGTAGTAGTGATGTTGTGGAGGGCATCAAACAGGAAATTAGGGGTGCGTGCAATAAAGGTGCAGCAGTTATAATGGGTGACTTTAATATGCACATAGATTGGGCTAACCAAACTGGAAGCAATACGGTGGAGGAGGATTTTCTGGAGTGCATAAGGGATGGTTTTTTAGACCAATATGTCGAGGAACCAACTAGGGGGGAGGCCATCTTAGACTGGGTGTTATGTAATGAGAGAGGATTAATTAGCAATCTCGTTGTGTGAGGCCCCTTGGGGAAGAGTGAACATAATATGGTGGAATTCTGCATTGGGATGGAGAATGAAACAGTTAATTCAGAGACCATGGTCCAGAACTTAAAGGCGGCTAACTTTGAAGGTATGAGGCGTGAATTGGCTGGGATGGATTGGCGAATGATACTTAAGGGGTTGACTATGGATGGGCAATGGCAGACATTTAGAGACCGCATGGATGAACTACAACAATTGTACATTCCTGTCTGGCATAAAAATAAAAAAGGGAAGGTGGCTCAACCGTGGCTATCAAGGGAAATCAGGGATAGTATTAAAGCCAAGGAAGTGGCATACAAATTGGCCAGAAATAGCAGCGAACCTGGGGACTGGGAGAAATTTAGAACTCAACAGAGGAGGACAAAGGGTTTGATTAGGGCAGGGAAAATGGAGTATGAGAAGAAGCTTGCAGGGAACATTAAGACGGATTACAAAAGTTTCTATAGATATGTAAAGAGAAAAAGGTTAGTAAAGACAAACGTAGGTCCCCTGCAGTCAGAATCAGGGGAAGTCATAACGGGGAACAAAGAAATGGCGGACCAATTGAACAAGTACTTTGGTTCGGTATTCACGAAGGAGGACACGAACAACCTTCCGGTTATAAAAGGGGTCGGGGGGTCTAGTAAGGAGGAGGAACTGAGGGAAATCCTTATTAGTCGGGAAATTGTGTTGGGGAAATTGATGGGATTGAAGGCCGATAAATCCCCAGGGCCTGATGGACTGCATCCCAGAGTACTTAAGGAGGTGGCCTTGGAAATAGTGGATGCGTTGACAGTCATTTTCCAACATTCCATTGACTCTGGATCAGTTCCTATGGTGTGGAGGGTAGCCAATGTAACCCCACTTTTTAAAAAAGGAGGGAGAGAGAAAACAGGGAATTATAGACCGGTCAGCCTGACATCGGTAATGGGTAAAATGATGGAATCAATTATTAAGGATGTCATAGCAGTGCATTTGGAAAGAGGTGACATGATAGGTCCAAGTCAGCATGGATTTGTGAAAGGGAAATCATGCTTGACAAATCTTCTGGAATTTTTTGAGGATGTTTCCAGTAGAGTGGATAAGGGAGAACCAGTTGATGTGGTATATTTGGACTTTCAGAAGGCGTTCGACAAGGTCCCACACAAGAGATTGATGTGCAAAGTTAGAGCACATGGGATTGGGGGTAGTGTACTGACATGGATTGAGAACTGGTTGTCAGACAGGAAGCAAAGAGTAGGAGTAAATGGGTACTTTTCAGAATGGCAGGCAGTGACTAGTGGGGTACCGCAAGGTTCTGTGCTGGGGCCCCAGCTGTTTACACTGTACATTAATGATTTAGATGAGGGGATTAAATGTAGTATCTCCAAATTTGCGGATGACACTAAGTTGGGTGGCAATGTGAGCTGCGAGGAGGATGCTGTGAGGCTGCAGAGTGACTTGGATAGGTTAGGTGAGTGGGCAAATGCATGGCAGATGAAGTATAATGTGGATAAATGTGAGGTTATCCACTTTGGTGGTAGAAACAGAGAGACAGACTATTATCTGAATGGTGACAGATTAAGAAAAGGGGAGGTGCAAAGAGACCTGGGTGTCATGGTACATCAGTCATTGAAGGTTGGCATGCAGGTGCAGCAGGGGGTTAAGAAAGCAAATGGCATGTTGGCCTTCATAGCAAGGGGATTTGAGTACAGGGGCAGGGAGGTGTTGCTACAGTTGTACAGGGCCTTGGTGAGGCCACACCTGGAGTATTGTGTACAGTTTTGGTCTCCTAACCTGAGGAAGGACATTCTTGCTATTGAGGGAGTGCAGCGAAGGTTCACCAGACTGATTCCCGGGATGGCGGGACTGACCTATCAAGAAAGACTGGATCAACTGGGCTTGTATTCACTGGAGTTCAGAAGAATGAGAGGGGACCTCATAGAAACATTTAAAATTCTGACGGGGTTAGACAGGTTAGATGCAGGAAGAATGTTCCCAATGTTGGGGAAGTCCAGAACCAGAGGTCACAGTCTAAGGATAAGGGGTAAGCCATTTAGGACCGAGATGCGGAGGAACTTCTTCACCCAGAGAGTGGTGAACCTGTGGAATTCTCTACCACAGAAAGTTGTTGAGGCCAATTCACTAAATATATTCAAAAAGGAGTTAGATGAGGTCCTTACTACGAGGCGGATCAAGGGGTATGGCGAGAAAGCAGGAAGGGGGTACTGAAGTTGAATGTTCAGCCATGAACTCATTGAATGGCGGTGCAGGCTAGAAGGGCCGAATGGCCTACTCCTGCACCTATTTTCTATGTTTCTATGTTTCTATATATATATTGTGATACACAAGGCATCCTGGGTGGGCCAGAGGCTCTTTTCTTGTCCGTTATTGTTCATATGTTTGTACTTGTCCCTTCTTATTTCCTCATTGATGCACAATGTCTGCTCATTTAAGAGCAACCAGAGCATGTTTCAAAATTCAAGCACAAGTATATTACATTAAGCAGGTATTTTTAGCTATTGGTAGAGTAACAATTACTTTCCTTTTATGCTTCAGTGAATCTTTGTGCTAATTAGGATGAGGGATGAGAAATGGAGACAATTTCCAATTTCACTCACTTAATGTTAGTATTAAGCACGCCTCAGATAGGTATAGCAGGAGAAAAATGCAGAATAAAGCTCTCTGTACCCCAGAAATATATCGTAGTGCCAACCTCAGACTTCTTTTTGGAACTGTATGACATTTTTTATTTAATCAGTTACCTTTATGGCATCTCTGAATGAGATTGCCAATTGGTGTAAAATTAGGACCAGATTCTAACCACTCTCTGGGTACAGAAGTTGCTCCTGAATTCCTTGTTGGATTTATTAGTGACGATCTTATATTTATGGCCCCTAGTTTTGGACTCCCTCACAAGTGGGGGAATCACTTTGCCTGAGTTCCTGTCAACTATAATCACGGTGTCATTATTCAGCGAGATAAAAACAACATTCACATGACAATAAAAACATGATTTACTTATCGTGACCAACGAGGAAGTGCAGTTTATTTATCGACACGAAGTGAAATGCTTCGCAGCTATAACACTAGAGAGCTTTCAGGCAGTAAGTGTTCCTGGAATAGGGGGAAAAACAGCTATCTCTGCCACTTTCACAGCCACACTACCAGATAGGCCGATAATGGTCATGGCTCAGTGTCTGGCACTCTTGCCTCTGAGACAGAGAGCAATGGATTCAAGTCTTACTCGAGCACTTAAAATTAGGCTGACACTCCAGCTCAGTACTGAGGGATTGCTGCATTGCTGGAGGGGCTGTCCTCTGGATGAGATGTTAAACTGAGTTTCAGAAGGATGTTCAAAATCCCGTGGCACGTTTGAGGAAGAGCAGGGAGTTCTCTCAGTATCCTGGTCAACACTGCTTCCTCAACCAACAGCACAAAAAAACAGATACTCAGCTCATTGTGTTTGTGGGATCTTGCTGCACATAAAATGGCTGCCATGGTTGCCTACATCACAGTAGCCACACTGTTTAAAAACAACACTTGAAGATGTTTCTGAGAGGCGTGATAAAAATGCTACATACATGCAAAAGTTTAAAACATGCACTGCAGGAAGACTATGGTTTTTGCATTTTTATTTTAAAATAAGTTTTCAAAAATAACAGACGAGTGAAAAAGTTGAAATAATTCTCCTACCTGGTTACACTCTGAAGAACCTTTTGCTCATCCTGGTCCAGACAAACAGCAAATGTGGTATTATTAACCCCTATTATCTGTACCTTGTCAATCTTGATTTGGGTAACACTTATTTGCTAAAACAACAGAAAGGGAATTGCATCAAATAATGCCCACAGTATAATGATCAGTCAAACATTTTGTGCAAGAGACACTCAGCACCAAATGTTTTGTTCATAGTTAATTTTCTTTCCTTTTCAATACTATTGTTGCGCTTACTTAGCAAACATAAACTTGAATCCTGGTGATTTGCAAGTTATGCTTAGGGCAGAGGGAATGTTTTTGTCTGTGAGCTATATACACCTTGAGACGGCATTGTTCTACATCCCCTGTCTGTGCTGAGTCTGTCCCAATGTCTTTGGAAAGGGAATATCACAGCCAGAGTTCCTGCTCCTGATTGCTACTCAACCCTTTCAGGAATTGCATGTAGGAGTGTTAGTGTAGGACAGAATTGGGCTCAATTTGATATCCTTCTCAGTCAGACAGCCTGTGGAAATCATTGTCAAGTATAACATATGAATAGTGGGCCACTTGAGCCAGAGGATGTCCACCAGCCATAGAACCGTAATTCAGTGATTGAGTGATCAGGAAAGGAGGAGACTGAGTAAATTGGAGAGAAAGACAAGTCTTATGTTGGGATCTGGTTGACATTACATTCTGTTCTTTCACCTCTGGGACCTGGGTTCAAATCCAGCTCTGGCAGATTGAATTAAAGTTTTCTGTTCCCTACGGAGCCATGCTCAAAAGGATTTAGGTCCTGACTATATCAAACCCATTCACATAGAAGCCTTCCAGTTAGTAGAAAGACTTGTACTCTCAGTTGGGATTCATGTTACAGAAGTGAAAGGGCAGTATTCTAAGTTCTGGTTACACCCAGTCTGCTGACACAGCCAGTTCTAAAATAATTCCCTTCCTTTTTAATATTTCCCCACAATGTAATTATTATATTCTCAGAGGAACTTCATTACAAAGTATTTACAGCACAGAAACAGGCATTCAGTCCAAAAGGTCCATGCCAGCATTTATGCTCCACACAAGCATCCTCCCACCTCTCTTTGTCTAACCCCATCAACATATCCTTCTCTTTCTTCCTCCCTCCTGTGCTTATCTAGCTCACTGAAAGAGTCACGTGTAAAGGAATAGGTGTTCACTTTTTAAATTCAGCATTGAACTCTTCAAAATATGGCTGCTTGTGAAATTCAAGAACGATCCTGAAAACCAAAGCAAAGAAACTAAAACTCCCGAGACCAATTGGGAGGAGAAACCCTGATCGCTGGAGCGTCCACTAGAGCGCCAATGATAAGAGGCATTGAATAAACAGTGCACCTGCCAAGAAATAACTACCAGCAGACTCCCAGAGATCAATAAAGAAAATAATGATTGCATAAATGTTTGGGGCAGCAGTAAGGGGTTTCAAGACTGGCAGAATGAACACTAAAAACAAAAATACACATTTCTGGCTCGAGTCCTAGACAAACACATCAGGTGCAAGCTTATATGACATGATGTATGCATGCTATCAGCTTTTTAAAGGGACATGCAACTAATCCCACTGCCAATACCTAAAGTAGTTAAGCTTGCGACATCATTGAGTTTCAACTAGATTTGCCAGTCAGCTCATGCACTGGACACTTTGTGAAGCTTTTATTAATCTCATTAGAGATATGACCTGTGTAAAGTCCTGTCCCTGCAGTACAGATTCACACGAGGCACATACTGAAGCCAAGGTCACTCAGGACCTGCACTTTTATTACACAGCTCTCGAATGCCTCACTTGCCTGAGACCCGTCCTTATATACCTGTCTGGGACAGGTATCCGGTGTCTCCTGCAAGTTCACCCCTGGTGGTAAGGTAAGCTTGTGGTTACAGGTCATATCTAGTTACAGTCATGTATAGCATGGTAAGATACAGTTATGTACAGTAGTGTGAGATACATGACATCACCCTCCCCCAAGGTCTTATTGTCTTTACAGGTTCAGTCTCTCAGGCAGTCTACGCTCTCGCGTGGAGCGTCTTAGTTGTGGTTCAGTTGTTTGCCTAGGTGCCTGTTGTTCTTTCGGGGTGATTGCTGGTATCTCGCCTGGGCTGTCTGTTTCGTTCAGTATGATTGTTGGTGTCTCGCCTGGGCTGTCTGTTGGGATTGGCTTTTCCTCAAGTTGTTCCCTCTGTCAGTCCACCAGGTGTGGTGTGAGTTCCACATTGTAGTCTGCTTCTGGTTCAGCAGTGTTGTTGGTGAATCTACTTTTGATTTGGTCTACATGCCTCCGGCAGGTTTGGCCATTGTCCATTTGTACCACCAGTAGCCTGTTTCCTTCCTTGCCTGTTACTGTCCCTGCAAGCCATTTGGGACCCCTGCCATAGTTTAGCACAAACACTTTGTCCCCTATCTCATTCCACCTCCCCCTTGAATTTCGGTCATGGTACTCGGTTAGCTTGCGGCGCTTTGCCTCAACGATTTCATGCATGTCTGGGAGGATTAATGAGAGCCTTGTCTTTAAGGTCCATTTCATTAATAGTTGCACAGGGGGAACTCCAGTCAATGAATGCGGACGAGATCTATATGCCAGCAGCAGTCGTGACAGGCGGCCCTGTAACGTGGGACCTTTGATTTTGAGCATGCCTTGTTTAATGATCTGCACTGCTCACTCCGCCTGGCCGTTGGAGGCCGGCTTGAATGATGCCGTCTTAACGTGATTTATGCCATGGTCACTTATAAAATCTTGGAATTCTGCGCTGGTGAAGCACAGACCATTATCACTGACCAATATGTCAGGAATGCCGTGCATTGCAAACATGGTTCCAAGGCTCTCCACAGTGGTGGAGGTGGTGCTCGAGTTTAAAATGGTGCATTCGATCCACTTAGAAAATGCATCTGCAACTAGTAGGAACATTTTGCCCATGAATGGACCCGCATAGTCTACGTGCACCCGCGACTACGGTTTGGTGGGCCAGGGGGGCCTCCCTGGGGGCATTACTGAGTTGGGCACAAATGGTGCACCACCGGACGCAGAGCTCCAAGTCCGCATCAATGCCAAGCCACCAGACGTGGGATCTGGCTATGGCCTTCATGAGAACGATCCCCGGGTGCTCGTGGTGGAGCTCCCGGACAAATGCCTCTCTGCCTCGCAGAGGCATAACTACTCGGCTGCCCCACATCAGGCAGTCTGCTTGAAGTGACAGCTCATGCATGCGCCTATGGAAAGGTTTGATCTCCTCGGGGCAGGCATCGTGAACTTCTGCCCAGTCACCGGTTAGAACACATCATTTTACTAGGGATAACGTGGGGTCGCTGGTCGTTCAGGCTCTGATTTGACGAGCCGTCATGGGCGAATCTGTGGACTCAAAGGCATTGATTGCCATGACTATCTCACAGTCCTGTTCGTCAGACCCTTCTGTGGTCGCCAGGGGTAGCCTGCTAAGCGCGTCAGCACAGTTGTCTGTGCCTAGTCTGTGCCTTATGACGCCAGCATGAGTGCCCACCGTTGAATGCGCACCGAGGCGTTGGCATTTATTGCCTTGCTTTTGGATAGTAGGGACGTGAGGGGCCTGTGGTCAGTTTCTAATGAGAACTTGGCCCTGAAAAGGTATTGGTGCATCTTTTTGACACCGTACACGCACGCGAGCGCCTCCTTCTCCACCATTCTGTACCCACGCTCCGCCCGCGAAAATGACCTGGGTGGTAAGCTATGGGTTGTAATTTACCCGCACTATTGACATGTTGTAAAACGCACCCTACCCCGTACGCTGACGCATCACATGTAAGAACTAGCTTTTTACCTGGATCAAAGAAAGCCAAAACACTGTTGGAACACAGAAGGTTGCATGCCTTATTGAAAGCGCGTTCCTGGGCGTCCCCCCAAAACCAATTGCACCCCTTTCTGAGTAGCACATGGAGAGGCTCCAGCAGCGTGCTTAAGTTCTGCATAAAGTTCCCAAAGTAATTGAGTAGCCCGAGAAAGGTGCGCAGTTCTGAGACATTCCGGGGCCTGGGTGCCAGGCGAATTGCTTCGGTTTTGGATTCTGTTGGGCAGATTCCATCAGCGGCAATCCTTCTGCCCAAAAATTCAACCTCGGGCGTGAGAAACAGGCACTTGGATTTCTTAACTCTTAGGCCTACCCGATCCAACCGCTTTAGTACTTCCCTCCAAATTGCAGAGATGGGAGTCGGTGTCCCTGCCCGTGATAAGTATGTCATCTTGAAATACAACCATCCCCGGGATGGACTTGAGCAGACTCTCCATGTTGCGCTGGAATATAGCAGCTGCTGACCTGATGCCGAATGGGCATTGATTGTACATGAAAAGGCCTCGATGTGTGTTGATGGTGGTGAGTAGCTTAGACTCTTCGGTCAGTTCTTGCGTCATATACGCAGATGTGAGATCTAGTTTTGAGAAAAGTTTTCCTCCAGCCAATGTGGCAAATAGGTCCTTCGCTCTGGGCAGCAGGTATTGGTCCTGTAGGGAGACTCTGTTTATGGTAGATCTGTAGTCCCCACAGATTCGTACGGATCCATCAGGCTTCATGACTGGGACGATGGGACTTGCCCAGTCGCTAAATTCCACAGGTGAGATAATGCCTTTCCGCAGAAGCCTGTCCAATTCATGTTCAATCTTTTCCCTCATCACATAGAGCACAGCTCTAGCCTTGTGATGGACTGGTCTAGCATCCTGTGTGATGTAGATTTTGACTTTAGCCGCTTTGAAGGTGCCCACACCTGGCTGAAAGAGATGTTCAAATCGACTTAGAACTGTTGAGCAGGAGGTCCATTCTTCTGACGACATGGCGTGAACATCATCTCATTTCCAGTTTAGTTTTGTCAGCCAGCTTCTTCCCAGCAGTGCTGGGAGATCTCCGGGGACAATCCATAGGGGAAGTCGGTTCACTGTCCCTTTATGTGTGACTGAGAACATGGCGCTGCCAAGGACTGGGACGATTTCTTTGGTATAGGTCCTTAGTTTGGTGTTGACCCTTGAGAGTTTTGGTCTGTCTCTTTTGTGCGGCCACAGCTGTTCAAATTGTTGAGCGCTCATGAGAGATTGACTCGCTCTCGCATCGAGCTCCATGTTGACGGGTATCCCGTTGAGTAGGACCCTCAATATTATGGAGGCGTCTTGTTGTAGGAGCAGTGGCCATTGATCGCGTTGACCCGCTGCACATCGGTGTCCCAGGTACTGTCCCCACCATCTGCTGGTCCGCTTTCCGACCCTTCTGATTCGTATACCAGCCGAGCTGCCGTTTTTCTGCACATGCGGGCCAGATGCCCTGTATAGTCGCAGTTTCTGCAAACATCATGCTGAAATCGACACCCCCTTGATGAGTGACTTCCCCCACATCTCCAGCACAGACCGCTTCCATTGTTTCCAAAGAATGAGCTGCGTCTGGCTGATCTCTCTTGAGCTTCTCTCAGTTTGTAGTTGATTGTTTGCATTGTGGGTTGATGAGGTGTGAACGGCCGTTCACGTGGCTCTTAATGGCTTCTGGCTGCTGTTGAGGGCCTGCTCTCCTGCCTTTGTCTGTGTGTGGGGGTAGTTCACGCTGTGAACCCCTTGTTCCGATGTTTCGTTAGTTCTCATACCCGCAGGGTAGATCAACCTCGTTTCTTCTTCCCCTGCCAAGAATGTCTGTGCGAGCAGTGCTGCTGCCTCTAGGGTCAAGTTCTTGGTTTCTATGAGCTTTCGGAATATGCCTGCGTGGCCTATTCCTTCAATAAAAAAGTCTCTCAGTACTTCTCTCCTTAGTTCATCGGAGAACTCACATAAGCTAGCCAACCTCCGAAGTTCCGCCACCAAGTCGGGTATGTTCCGGCCCACACAGCGTCTGTAGTTGTAGAACCTGTGTCTGGCCATGTGTAGGCTGCTCGCTGGCTTCAGGTGGTCTCTTACCAGTGTGCTGAACTCTTCAAACAACTTGCTTGCTGGTTTATCGGGTGCCAGCAGGTCCTTCATTAAAGCGTATGTTTTCGAGCCACAGCTGGTCAAGAGATGGGCTCTTCTCTTGTCTGCCTTGTCGTCGCCTAACCAGTCTTTGGTTACAAAGCTTTGCTGGAGTCTTTCTATAAAGTCCTCCCAATTGTCTCCAGCATTGTATTTATCATCTGAGCCGTTGTTCGCCATTCTGTGGATTCTGTAATCCCGTAACTCGTCGCCACTGTAAAGTCCTGTCCCTGCAGTACAGATTCACACGAGGCACATACTGAAGTCAAGGTCACTCAGGACCTGCACCTTTATTAGACAGCTCTCGAATGCCTCACTTGCCTGAGACCTATCCTTATAAACCTGTCTGGGACAGGTATCCAGTGTCTCCTGCAAGTGCACCCCTGGTGGTAAGGTAAGCTTGTGGTTACAGGTCATCTCTGGTTACAGTCATGTATAGCATGGTAAGATAGTTATGTACAGTAGTATGAGATACATGACAACCTGAATGGGGTAATTTTACACCGTTGTGTTCCTGTCGGAGAGCCTTGCTCACTGCGACTACTTATTGGAAATTTAGGCACACACTTGTACATGATTTTCTGACTATTTCTAACTTGCGCACCCAGTGGGTGAGGCTTCCCACCAGGAGTATACTGTTGGAAAATTATCCCTTATAATGTAAAAGGGCAGTGAAAGCATCATGTAAAAACATCTCTGGATATTTCTGCAATACTTTTATTCCCCATTGTAGCAGCTATCCCTACCTGATCAGTCCTTGCTCTGTAAAGCATCTCGCTTGTGTGCTTAACCTCGCAACAAGACTGCTTACCTGATTGTAACTTTTCTTGGATTTAGAGTTCTGTCGCTTTATCACCTCAGTCATCGAAAGATGAAGATATTCTGTATTGGATTCTAAGGAAAATGAGAATTTATCTCTATAAAATATACATAGTCAGAAGCTCTAGATTTATGTTTTAAATCACATAGCATCTTGTATAAGTGCTTGAAATACAATGATAGCACTGAGACTTTGAATTGCACACTCTCTCATGAAAGTGGGCTCTGATTTTTAAAAAAAGACTATTATAACACTGCTACCAATGCAAAAATATAAGCACAACAACACAACTAATCACGTTAAACGTTTAGTCTCCGTACCAGTGTACGGAGTACAGAGTACCACGACTACCAGATTCCCACATCTTTTTGCAGATTTTAAGTGGAGAAAAAAACTTCAGAAATGTTCACAATGTGCTTCTATTCTTTAACTCGTGCTCACTGTCTTGTTGATCGTAGGAAGTAGCAGACTCAGGTTATCTTTCACAAAAGCATTTTTCCCCCCACATTTTCCCTCCTCCTCGTTCCTGCTATCCTCAAGTTACTGACTATTACTAGGCTCAGTTCCAACAGCCTTCCAGTAATTCACTTAAATCACCACTTAATTTGTGAGTGTGTAGGGAACTCAATCCTGATGTTCACTCTTATGCACTTTCCAGCAGAGAATAAGGGACAATGATTGGGAATATGTACTCGGCGTGAAGTTTAGCCTCACATTCTTACCCCGGGGCACTAAAGCCAATTGTCATGTCTCGAATGTACCCAACTGAGATAATTTGACCAAGAATTGAACTTGGGACCTTGTGTTGTTTTGCCACAGTATGACACAGCCGAGTGAGCTGATGAATCTAGCATTGATCATGCACCCTGTACATCAGCTAAGGCTATCCTCCATTTAATTGAATGGAATGCAATTGGCACCACCTGTAGATTACATAGAGGGTCTACAAACATTTTTCTGCTTCAGCCAAATTATGTTCCTGAAAATGGTTGTCGGATGATATGTTGGTGCCTTGCAGCTCAAGTATGCGAAGTGTTGCAAGTCACCATGTTATTTGACTGCCATTTAAAAAATATACTTTTGGCGATGAGAGAAAAATGAGGGTAGCCTCTCTGTGTTGTACCTTACATGCACTCTGGTAATGTCAAGCATGGAATGAAACAAATTTCACGTTAGACGACAACTTCTTTCGTATGGTAGTGGAAAAGGAAATCAAATATCAATATCCAAGTCTGATATCCAGGCCAAAGTTTCCAGTGTAACAGCATGGATATCGTGTAGGTTGCCTGCGAATTTCCTCTGAGGGCAGTGTTCAATTATGTGCTCCAGGGTCTGATTAGGAGCTCCACAGACGCATGATGGGGATTCTTTAATCTTCCATTTATGGAGAAGGTGGCAGCATCCACCATGGCCAGTTCTGAGGCGGTTGATGGTTGTCCACTGTTTGCAGGGAAGGTTTGATCCTTCAGGTTGTACTGTGGGGTCCTCTATATGGAAATCCCCTGCAAATCCTCTGGGAGAATAGGCGCACCAACATCAGTGTCCTCATCCAGGCCAGCATCCCCAGCATTGAAGCACTGACCACACTTGATCAGCTTCGCTGGGCAGGCCACTTAGTTCGCATGCCAGACACGAGACTCCCAAAGCAAATGCTCTATGCGGAGCTCCTTCATGGCAAATGAGCCAAAGGTGGGCAGCAGAAACATTACAAGGACACCCTCAAAGCCTCCCTGATAAAGTGCGACATCACCACTGACACCTGGGAGTCCCTGGCCGAAGACCACCCTCGGTGGAGAAAGTGCATCCGGGAGGGCGGTGAGCTCTTCGAATCTCAACGCCGAGAGTGTGAAGAGGTCAAGCGCAGGCAGCGGATGGAGCGTGCGGTAAACCAGTCCCACCCACCCCTTCCCTCGACGAGTGTCTGTGGCTCTCGTCTGGACTGTTCAGCCACCAAAGAACTCACTTCAGGAATGGAAGCAAGTCTTCCTCGATTCTGTGGGACTGCCTATGATGATGATGATGATCTAAGGAATCCATTTGACATGTCACAATTTTTCTAAGCATTGCACTACCAGTCATCAAGGCTGAGGGGAGATCACTGAAGGGCTTTGGTGATGGTCCAAAATGGCCACCTTGATTTGAGATTGGCTTGTGGTCGGTTGTTCAAGTCGGCCTGGATCGGCATGTCTTTGCTGGTGTAGCGGTGTATTCTCTGGAGACTGCATATTCGTAGCATAGGTGTGGTGATGTGATGTTTGGGGTGCATGATGACAGCCTTCCCGTGACCCACCCTGTTACGTGATCTTAGGACAACTAATGTTGTCTCAAAAGACACCAATCTTGTCATTGAAGAACCAATGAAATCTACGGTAGAGTGATAAGTGCCACTTACAGAAATGTAAAATGGCTGGCTGGAGCAACTAAAAATATACAAGGTCATATTTTTGATCTCATCAAAGTAATTTGGTCGTTATGAAAAATATTACCTAGTTCATCATATTTCTTACAGGCCTTGCTAAGATTTATAGATGTACAATGTTTTTCCACATTGTTCCACTGGTTTCTTCTGCTGACTGTTGCCTAATGGAAGACAAAATAAATTACTATTAGGAGGTGAGGTGGCATGTCACTGATATATTTTTCTTTACAATCAACCTGCATTTGAAACTGGAGAATTTTAGAGTTGCAGTTTTTTTGTTTAATACAGTGTAAAAGACTTGTTAACTTTTGCATGTGATTTAAGTCACCATGCAATTAATTGAGAAACGAGCGGGACTGAAGATGATTTTAAAGAATAATTTTTTCAGCTAGTTTCTCTGCAGATTTAAAGGTAATTATGAGGTGGGGAAAAGTGGAGTTGAGGTCGAAGATCAACTATTATCTTAGTGAATGGCGGAGCAGGCTCAAGGGGCCGTATGGTCTACTCCTGCTCCTACTACTTATGTTCTTAAGCACTACTTTCTCTGCAATGCGCATTGACAACATAACCCAATTACAGAGGAATCCGACACCTTTCATGACCAATAGCGCTGCTCTAATTAATAAAAGAAGAAAGACCTTGCATTTATATAGCACCTTTCAGGACTGCCCAGAGCACTTTACAGCCAAAGAAATGCTTTTTTTTTTAAAGTGCAGTCACTGGTATAATGTAGGAAACACAACAGCTGAATTGCACACAGCAAGCTCCCACAAACAGCAATGTGATAATGACCAGATAATCTGTTGTTAGTGACGTTGATCGAGGGATAAATATTGGTTAGGACACGAGGGATAAATATTGGTTAGGACACGAGGGATAAATATTGGTTAGGACACCACAGAGAACTCCCTGCTCTTCTTCGAAATAGTGCCATGGAATCTTTTATGTCCACCCAAGAGGGCAGACGGGGCCTCGGTTTAACGTCTCATCTCAAAGAGTGCACCTTCAACAGTGCAGCACTCCCTCGGTACTGCACTGGGAGTTTCAACCTGGATTACATGCTCAGTTCTACGGAGTGAGACTTGAACCCACAACCTTCTAACTCAGTGCTTCCCACTGAGCCATGTCTGGCAGTAGGTTTGTTGCTGTAGAGAAGGGAATTTCAGAAATGAGCTGTTTGAAACCAATAGGTCATTGGTACCTTAACTGATCTTTAAAAACAACGTATAATATTTATAGACTGTAAGTTCCATATTGTGTCGTGTTTTTTTCTACTTTTGGTCATCTGAAGCAGATATGCAAATATTTGTCAATTTGCACTCCAGAAGTGATATTCCAATTAGACGTTTCTATGTTTAGTTTTAATCTGGCTTCATTTTTACAGCTTTGAATTGCCTCCGTCAGTACTCTTCAGACTGATGATGAAATCAGCTGTTCAAACAGTTAGTGTTATGATGAGCAGGAGCTGAGCACTGCAAGCAAAGACTCTGCATGAAAACAGGAACAATTTAACTGTTGAGGTAATTCCTCTTTAGATCATTGAGAGATTTGCAGCTTAAAAACTTAGTAGAATTGAAAGGGCTTGTTGCAGATTATATTTTCTAACTTATTAATAGATTTAAATAAAACTGCTTATAAATAGATACAAAAACACTCTTCTCCTCAAATTTCCCTCCCTTCTAGTTAAACTTTCCACAAACAAAATCAGGAACTCAATTGGCCATGGGAGAAATAACATACTTAAGTGGCTTCTCATCCCAATAGTCTGGAATTCCCTTCCTAAAGACTTCACATCGCTTCCGCTAAACCTACTTTTAACCAAACTTTCAGAGACATCCCATAACTCTTTACTTGCTTCCTACTCCAGTTGATCAGTTTCTGAAACAATTTGTTCTGAAAACTATATTGTGGATGTCATGTTGGATGCCATGTTGACATTACGACAGATACCATACACTCTGCAACTTTGTGATTTTTATATATTTTTGTCTTAGGCTTTTATGAAAACTAAGATAAAATAAATTAATAACACCAGTGATTAATAATTCGTTATCAGTAATTAGTATCATGTAAACCTCAACGCCTCTGTGTATAGTGACTCATACTTTGCTGCTTGGTATTATTCTATAGCCATTTATTAAAATGGTAACACCAAATCCCTTACAGCAGCATTGTCCAAGTACAGTATATAGTGCATCATACCTTGCAGTATGCAATCTGCAGTGCTAATGGTACCGCTTCTCTGTCACCATCAATGCCAAGCCTTTTACTCCCGGGACCTACATTGTTTTAGAATAAATAAGAACCAAATTAAATAAAGACTTAAATAAAATATAGCACCTTTCACGACCACCGGACATCTCAAAGCGCTTTACAGCCAATGAAGTACTTTTGGAGTGTAGTCACTGTTGTAATGTGGGAAATGTGGCAGCCAATTTGTATACAGCAAGCTCCCACAAACAACAATGTGATAATTAACAGATAATCAGTTTTTGTTATGTTGATTGAGGGATAAATATTGGTCAGGACACCAGGATTAACTCTCCTGCTCTTCTTTGAAATAGTGGCCATGGGATCTTTTACGTCCACTTGAGAGAGCAGACGGGGCCTCGGTTTAATGTCTCATCTGAAAGATGGCACCTCCAACAGTGCAGTGCTCCCTTAGCACTGCACTGGAGTGTCAGCCTAGATTTATCTGCTTAAGTCCCTGAGTCCACAAATCCCATGCAAGGCAAACCTGTTTATCTACTCTTCAGCCTTTAGTTACAATACAATTCAGAATGTAAATATGTCTGATGTGCAGATCTCCTAATATTGTGATTTTGACACACCGTAGGGCCAGTTTTGCAACATTCAGTGAACAGCAGTAATGGATCATCACCGGGACTTAGTTATCTTATGTCTCTACCAACCAATGTGGTGTCACCTCATGATTTATTCATGCCGAAAGGCTGCTCCATTGAGTTTCTATAGCATCTACAGTTACACCCAGTTGCACTATAGACCTCTGGTTTCAACACAACCTCCTCCCTTCTGAACAGAGGCAAGCACGTTTCTGCAAATTGACTCAGACTTGATCTCAATCAAAATTCTGGTTAGATTGCAATCTGAATATTACATTAAGTTAAATATTTGTAACAATGCAGCTGGAAAAAAAATGAACTTGTTCTACAGTTGCAAACACATATCTATTCAATAATTTTTTTTAAACATTCACAAATATTAAAGGGGCAAGTGACTGGATAACATTTGCATGGGTATTTAACCAAAAAGCTACCACTGCCTTTAAAATAAATTGCAAAAGCGTAACCCCGCAGCAGAATATGTACATTGCCATGGGCACCAATGACAGAGTTTGAAGACAGACATTCCCGATCTGTTCAAACTCTTGAGGTTGGCTCATCGTTGTCCAGTGCAACAACTCCTCCTTGGTAAATGTGTCAAAGTAATTGTTAATTGGATACATACATCTTCCAGAGTAGCACCACATCAACCTTATTGCAAAGATATGGGAGATAATTATTTTGGATTCACGTAAAAGAAAGCACACCTGAAGCTTTAATTGCTCTTGTAGCAGCAGATTGTCCCAGTTCGAGCGAGTAAACAAAGACCTCAGATCTCTTCTCACCCCCTGCCAGGGTTAGCTGTCAAGAAAATGTGTAATTCATCCTAATTATTTCCATGTTTTGTGCATAGAAACACCATATAATTTCTTTACACACACTGACATGCCATGGAAAACGATCAAGGAACAACAATGGCAGCTGTACAAAGAGCCATTTATTTAATCTGTTCATATTATATATCTTAACTGGAAGCTCTATTAAGTAACGTTGTGGGCTGATTGAGTAGCGACTTTATTTTGGCTGACTGCAAAAACAAAGTTTTTGTCACTATCGTGAACAAAAATAAATTGACCAGTCACTTATCGTGTGAGATGGGGAAGTTACAGCTGACCATGAGTTCATTTATCTGGGCAACCCACCCTAGAATAAAGGAAGTAAATAAGTGAGCTTTCATATCCGTTCAGCAGCTGCAGCTTTTAACTTGGTAAAGGACACCACTTTCTGCAGGAAAGACATCAAGTTGGGGAGCAAATGTTGGCCAGGAGAACTTCCTGTTCTTCTTTGAATATTGCCATGAGGTCTTTTATTTCCACCTGAGAGGTTAAGTGGGGCATTGGTTTAATGTCTCATCTAAAAGATGGCACCATCAACAATGTAGCCCTCCCTCGGTACTGCACTGAAGTGTCGGCATAGAATATGTGCTCAAGTCTCTGGAGATGTGCTTAAATTCACAACCTTCTGACTCAGGCGAGAGTGCTACATTTGAGCCAAGGCTGAATTGTGAAAGCTGTGCTCTACACAAACTCACTGGAACAGGAATAGAACAAAAGGACTGACAGATACTCTCAAATCATTAATTACTTTGTTATTTTGTGTTCTTGGCATGAGGGATTCAGATATTGCACATCCCTAGTTATATTGAGAAAGTGGTGGTGGGTCTTTGATTCACAGCAATTGTTTGCACAACTGAATGACTCACGAGGCCATCCAGATGACTTCACGATGGGCATTGAGAGTCAACCACATAGTATGGACTAGAGTCAAGGGGTGACAGGTCGACTCTCCTGATGGTGGGATTTGAACTTTGGACTTCTGGGTTGCTAGTCCAGTACCATAACCACAACACAACCAGGACATCTTTTAATGATCCCTTGATTATTCACATAAAGCACACTCTAGAGACTCAACATGCAGGCAATTCAAGAAATAGAAACATAGAAACATAGAAAATAGGTACAGGTGTAGGCCATTCGGCCCTTCGAGCCTGCACCACCATTCAATAAGATCATGGCTAATCATTCACCTCAGTTCCCCTTTCCTGCTTTCTCGCCATACCCCTTGATCCCTTTAGCTGTAAGGGCCATATCTAACTCCCTCTTGAAGAGATCCAATGAACTGGCATCAACAACTCTCTGCGGTAGAGAATTCCACAGGTCAACAACTCTCTGAGTGAAGAAGTTTCTCCTCATCTCAGTCCTAAATGACTTACCACTTATCCTTAGACTGTGTCCCCTGGTTCTGGACTTCCCCAACATCGGGAACATTCTTCCTGCATCTAACTTGTCCAGTCCCATCAGAATTGTGTGTGTTTCTATGAGATCCCCTCTCATCCTTCTAAACTCCAGTGAATACAGGCCCAGATGATCCAATCTCTCCTCATATGTCAGTCCTGTCATCCTGGGAATCAGTCTGGTGAACCTTCGTTGCACTCCCTCAATAGCAAGAACGTCCTTCCTCAGATTAGGAGATCAAAACTGAACACAATATTCCAGGTGAGGCCTAACCAAGGCCCTGTACAACTGCAGTAAGACCTCCCTGCTCCTATACTTAAATCCCCTCGCTATGAAGGGCAACATACTATTTGCCTGCTTCACCGTCTGCTGTACCTGCATGCCAACTTTCAATGACTGATGTACCATGACACCCAGGTCTCATTGCAACTCCCCTTTTCCTAATCTGCCACCATTCAGATAATATCCTGCCTTCGTGTTTTTGCCACCAAAGTGGATAACCTCACATTTATCCACATTATACTGCATCTGCCATGCATTTGCCCATTCACCTAGCCTGTCCAAGTCACCCTGCAGCCTCCTCACAGCTCACACCGCTACCCAGCTTCGTGTCATCTGCAAACTTGGAGATATTACACTCAATTCCTTCATCTAAATCATTGATGTATATTGTAAATAGCTGGGGTCCCAGCACTGAGCCCTGCGGCTCCCCACTAGTCACAGCCTGCCATTCTGAAAAGGACCCATTTATTCTGACTCTCTGCTTCCTGTCTGCCAACCAGTTCTTTATCCACGTCAGTACATTACCCCCACTACCATGTGCTTTAATTTTGTACACTAATCTCTTGTGTGGGACCTTGTCAAAAGCCTTTCGAAAGTCCAAATACACCACATCCACTGGTTCTCCCTTGTCCACTCTACCAGTTACATCCTCAAAAGATTCTAGAAGATTTGTCAAACATGATTTCCCTTTCATAAATCCATGCTGACTTGGACCGATCCTGTCACTGCTTTCCAAATGCGCTGCTATTTCATCTTTAATAATTGATTCCAACATTTTACCCACTACTGATGTCAGGCTAACCGATTTATAATTACCCGTTTTCTCTCTCCCTTCTTTTTTAAAATGTGGTGCCACGGAAGTCGCTTAATGTGATCACCCCAGGAATTCCCAATAGAAAAAGCTATTTGTTGGGAAAAATCAATTTGTACCACATAAAAACATGAAGATCCTCAAAGAGATAAAGACAATGCAATAGTCAATCACCGAGGAATATATAAAAAGAGCGACGTAAATAAATTGATTAAACTCACCAAGCATTTGGTTACCATTTACATGCTTCCAAAAACAGTCCCACAATGGCCAGCTTTTGACCTCGGGTTTACCCTCATTGTCCTACTAATTTAGTCTCAGTAAAACAGTGCAAATGTTACGAGCCCAGAATACAGACTTACCTCTGCTTGGTAAAGCTGGATTAGCACTGGACAGGCAGCATTCCGACAATAATAAAGGATCAGGTCACCCAGGATGGGAAGCTTTTCTTGTATCCTTTCTGCAAAGTCATTCTCGGGCTTGGAAGACTCCTGCAAATAAACAGATAACTAACTAGAATACTTTTACATGGAGGCCGGGAGATTCTTCTGAATTACTGATCATTTTAATGTTATTAAAAATAACTAACTGATCTCCCATGGCGTTATTCATCAACATTTTTCTGCCTGTAATTGTGTTTCTACTTGTCTCCCACTCAAATTCTTTCTCACTCACTCTTTCTGTTAGTCTTCCACTATTACTGTTGATAAAGAGCTCACGCAGTGTGTTATCTTTATATCTTCAATTTATGTTCAACTCATCTTACTCGTTAACTCGCCCCCTTTCTCTCTGGCTCCTCTCTCTTTCTGTGTATATCTTACACGCTCTATATGGGCGATTCCATAGTCCCAGTGAGTAAACTAAGCTTGCAGGAAGCATGAGTCAGAGTTTGTGCTACAACATTGGCGTAAGGGCCCGCAAGGGAATTGGGGAAAGGGCTGAGCTGGGGTTGAGAGTGAGCAGTAGTTCGAAGGCCTGGGGATGGGATACACCTTGACCGCATGCCGATTGTCTTCTAGTCGCTTTTGCATTAAGTCTGGAGCTGCTGCCTTGGTCACTCCTGGTATGCACAGGTACTGCTGTAATATGCACGAGAGAGAAAGTGACTACTGTACCCTAGGGCTCATAGGCAGCAATGGACTGGGGTTGGAGTTTGAGAATGCGCGATGGGCCAGGATTGTGGCCTCGGTTGAGAGCGAGCATGATGTAGGGGCATGGAAGGTAGCAGGATTTTGTTAAGATTTGTAAACAATGGTCTATATTTGAAAAATGGGTTAAAAACTTTTATACAACAGGAACATACAGTTTCAAATGTGCACTTCATTGCAACGCAATCTTGATACCAAGAATAAAGCACAAACAAAGCGAATTGCAACCGGCAATAACGATCCTTTAACAGTTCCCAAGTAGCAAACAAGCTGTTTAACTAATATAAATGTTGAAGAGTTCACTAATGCATGGGGAGAGTGTGCAATTTTTTTTCCTAAAGGTAGTTATGCAATGACCAAGAAAAGCCAGAGATAGCGACCAGACCCTTGATATCCTTGTGAATTGTAATGGGCAAACACACTGACATTTTTAGTGTCAGAGAACAATCCACAAGATAGGCAATATTTCACAATCAATCTGAACTCAGGGCCTGGAGAAAGGGAGCGGGGAAAAAAAGTTTACTTAAGAAGAGAACTAAGGTAAGGCTGTCATGTATGTAACCATCATGCAACAGTAATCTTCATGTAACTGTAACCTTCATGCAACTCCAGTATACTGTACTTATACCATAGAAACGCACACCCTGACCACAGGGGGTGAACTTGTGGAAGACACTCCTCACCTGGGTTTCCAGGTATAAAAGGGGAGGTCCCACTCAGGGTCAGCACTCCTTGGTCCTGGGAATAAAGGTTCAGGTCACAGAGTGACTGTGTCTGCAGTACATGCCTCATGGGAGTTTGTAGTAAGGTGCAGGGACACCACAAAGACAACAAGATTACTGTAAAGTAATTCACAGGACATGAAGCACTCTTTAAAAAGGTGTGTGAATTAGTTGCCTGTAACTTCCTGCTGCCACATATTGGGCCCAAATTTGGCCAGTACAGATTTCTGGCGCACTCACCAGAGGTGCGCCGCTTTTGTAGAACTCCAAGGGCACCAAAAATCTTCGGGCCTCCATGGTGGCATAGTGTGGCAACTGAATTTGGGGGTGGAGCCAGGTCCCGGCGCTGAAAACAGTGCCGCGACCTCTGCACATGCGCGCTAGAGTGTGCGCGCATACGCAGTAGCTCCTAACCCCCAGAATCTGAGAGTGTGCTCTGCAGGCTGTGTGGGAGGGGCTGAAGCATGCCGTCCTTATTCCTGGCCAAATGGGCTCCCTCACCGGCGGCCTGCTGCCTTATCCAGCCACACCAGTAAAAGGAGATCTGAGAGAACCAGAACCCCAGCAGGTTGTCAGTGAAACCCTGTAGCTGGTTAGTATGCTGATGTTTTGCACAAGGGAATCAGTTTAAAAGAAGTAGATTGGGTTAGGTTAGGTATCCAATGTCTGAAACAAATGGGAAGCATTGAGACAAATCATACTGGCAATATTCACAAGGCCACACAATGGATGGAGTAAGTGCACTGCACTTGGTCTATACATTGTGCTGAGTATTTATGTGCCATTGGTTAGAATAAAGTAGGAGCCAGCAAAAGAATGCTATTGAAGGTCCTGAAAGGGACTGTGAAGGAGTAGTTTGGACAAGGTTACTTTGTTTTTATTTGTTATTGATTGACTGATTGATTATTACTTTGGTCTTGGTGCTTTAGGTGCAGGGTTCCTTCTATTATTTATTTGTTAATTAATTGCTTATTACTTTTTGTGCTTTGTTTATTGCTTTGTAAGTCTTGGTGCTAGGTGCAGGTCCTCTCAGCTTCCTTGTATTTTTTTATTTGTTATTGAATGCCTATTTTTGTGCTTTGTTTAGTGCTTGGTGCTTTAGAATGTACTAACCTGAGCTGATTTCTTAACTCTCCGCAAGGGTTTTCTGTGCAGCCACAAATGCTGGCCTAAGTTAGTTTGGAGCAACTATTAGCTGTCCAAACTGGGTTAAATGGCCAAAACGGCTGGTAACGCCCCCTTTTGAAAAAAAAACGAAACTAAAAAAAATCCTAATTAACTCACTTACACTGGCACAAATTAAATGTGCAGAGTTGAGATTTTTAAGATACTCCAGAAAAATCAAGTTGCTCCAAAAAAAAAATGGAGCAACTCCTGGCTAAATTTGGGCCCTTAAACTTAGGTTTATGTCATGTTTATTTTATGAACTATTGCCATGTCACTTCAGATAAACTCCTTCCTCAATCTCTCATGAACAGCCACATTCTCCAGGTACGAGCAGGAATAGTTTAAAACCAGCAAACAAGTAACAAGCAGCTCAAGGAAATATTTTGGCACCCCATCCACCACCTTAAACATTCACTCCCTCCACCATCGACACACCGTGACTTCCGTGTGTACCATCTACAAGATGCACTGCAGCAACTTGCCAAGGCTTCTTCAGCAGCACCTCCCAAACCCACGACGTCTATCACCTAGAGGACATGGGCAGCAGGAGCATGGGAGCACCATCACCTGCAATTTCCCCTCCAAGTTGTACACCATCCTCACTTGGAAATATATCGCCGTTCCTTCATCATCGCTGGAACTCCCTCCCCAATAGCACTGTGGGAGAACCTTCATCACACGGACTGCGGTGGTTCAAAGCGGCGGCTCACCACCACCTTCTCAAGGGCAATTATGGATGGGCAATAAATGCTGGCCTTGCCAGCGACGCTCACATCCCAGAACGAATAAAAAGATATATGAAAGGAGGTGACTGTTTTCTTGACTGAAGGAGGACTCGCCGCATAGGAAGGCAGTTGCAGAGTAAGGGAGAAAAAAAGCTTTAAAAAATCCTGATAATGATACAAGAAGCAATTGTGATACTCTATGCATACACCCTGGCTGTTTACACTTACCTGACAAAGCAGAGTTGTTGGTAAGGTCAGTAGGTCTAGAACATTTCGTTCATACCAGGAATCCAACATACCAAGAAATCGAGCAATATTATTGGTACTATCTTTGTCTGTCTTTAACCCAATTGAGCTGAAATCCTAAAGTAATAACAATCTCACGATGAGTTAGTGAGCATTAATACTTATTTAAGAAGCACATTTCATTTTTAACTAAATAATCTTTATTTCAAAAATATCACGAAGCGCTGGTAATACTAGACTTTCCTATCAAGCCAAAATTAAACAGCTGTTTGAATTTCACATTATGTTATGAAATCACATTTGCGTTCAGAAAGAAAAACCTTATGGTCTCCCAATTTTAAATGTATTTTTCGGCCTGTCCGATATATTCACAGAGCACAGCACACACAGCTTCCGAACATGGCAGGCAGCTCTCTCGGAAGGCTCCGGAAATCTACCTGGTTCTGTTTATTATTAACCCTGCACTTGCAGTACACAATACATCCACATCCACAGTGTGGAGCTATAAACATTACAAGCTTACAGACATTACACTTCTCCCTTCTTAATGAAAAAAAGTTATTATAACAAACATCATACATAACTTTCATTTTTATACATAACACAGGATATAAACTTTTTTTTCATATTTACAAATGTAACTTTGCCACTTGTTTTCTGTTTTGAAGAGGATACCTTCACTCTCGAACAGAACCTTCCAAACATGGTGTCGAATCTAAACTCATTCGAGGCTCATCCTGAGGAACGTTTTCCTCCATGGAATTTCCTTTATTTTCATTTGCACTCACTCTAATTTCAGGCTCTTTGTTTTCCTGACTCGGACTCAGACTTTCATTCTGATTTTCTCCTGGATTTGTTTCCAGTACATTGGATTTAGGATTTGCTACCGGTATATCAAAATTATCTGATGAGTCAGAAATAATTGAATCATTCCCACCTTCAATTCCTTCCATGTCTGTAGGTAAAATAATAAACCTAACCTGTCCATTATCAAACATCTTTACCAAATATGTGCGAGGACCACATATCTTCACCACTCTTTCTGTAACTACTTTAACCATTTATGGTGATGGTTCTTCACTCTCACCTTCTGGTTTAATTTCACACTTCTCTCTTTTACTCTACCTCTATCATGATTCTCTTTCTGTCTTAATTCTGTCTCTTCTACAGACTGTGCCAAATTTGGCTTTAACAACGAGAATCTGGTTCGTGGCTGTCGTTTGAGAAACAACTCTGCTGGTGTTCTACCAGTAGTTGTATGAGGAGTATTTCGATATGTAATCAAAAAATTAGCCAATTTGTGATCCAATGACAACTGTCATTGTTTCTATGTCATTTCCTTGGATTTGGATCTAACATTTGTTTTATGAGGGCACGTTTTACAATTTGTACAGTGCGCTCTGCTGTACCATTCGAAGCAGGGTGGTATGGTGAAACCTTGGTATGTTTCACACCATTTTTGCTTGTGAATTGTGAAAATTCTTCTGAATGAAATTGTGGTCCATTATCCAAAACAATTTCTTCAGGGAGGCCAAATGAAGAAAATAATTTTCGTAAAATGTCCTATTTTCCACATTGGAAACACCTCAACCCACTTCGAATGGCTATCAATCACAATGAACAATTGTTGTCCTTCTAACTCAGCAAAATCAATATGTAGCCTTTGCCACACCCTGGGAGGCCATTTCCATGGCTGTAATGGTACTGGTGGTGGTTGCTTGGTTACCGATTGACACGTCGTATACTGACTCACGATGTACTCTATATCTTTATCAAGACCTGGCCACCATAAATAACTGCGTGCAAAACTCTTGGTCAAGCACATTCCCAGGTGCTGGTCATGGATTTGGATAATTTGGACCTGAATTTATTTGGTATAACCACTCTTGCACCCCACATGATACAATCTTTATCGACTGATAATTCATTCGTAGGAATGAAGAATGAATGTGTATCTTTGTCTGTAAGCTGGTTTGGCCATCCATTTGCAATCTACTCATACACCTTTGACATCACTGGGTCACGTTTGGTTGCTCTACCAATCTCTTCAGCCGTGACTGGCAGTTCATCAATGTATGAAAAATAAAACACTTCTTCCCTATCGGGTGTAACTTGTGATGGGGAAGGCAATCTCGATATTGCATCAGCATTACTGTGATCAGCTGATTGTCTGTATTCAATATCATATGTATATGCTGACAAAATCAAAGCCCATCTCTTCATTCGGGCTGCAGCTAATGTTGGAACTGGGGACTTTGGATGAAGGATTGCTGTTAGGGGCTTATAGTCCGTAACGATGGTAACCTTATGACCATACAATTATTTGTGAAACTTCTTGACCCCAAAAATTAATGCCAAAGCTTCCCTTTCAATTTGCGCATAATTACTCTCACTGGCACTGAGAGTGCGTGAAGCAAAAGCAATTGGTCTCTCCTCCCCACTACTTAATACATGAGAGATTACTGCCCCAACTCCATACGGAGAGGCATCACATGCTAGCTTAATCTCCTTAGATATGTCTTAGTGAACTAACATGGTGCTCTCTACCAATTTGCTTTTACACTCCTTGAATGCTGTATCGCATTCTTTTGACCACTTCCAATGGACCTGTTTTTTCAAAAAGTTCATTCAGTGGATGTAATACTGTAGCCAAATTTGGTAGGAACTTCCCATAATAGTTCAAAAGACCCAAGAATGAACGGAGTTCAGTGACATTCCTGGGAGTGGGTGCATTTCTAATTGCATCCAATTTTTCCATGATTGGATGTAAACCATCTTTGTCTACTCTGTACCCTAAGTACTCCACTGAGTTTTTAAATAACGCACACTTACGAGCAGACATTCGTACTCTGTGCTTCTCTAGTTGTTTGAGGACTTCATTCAATATGTTATTATGAATTTGCCTATTTGGTGCTGAAATTCGTATGTCATCCAAATAACAGGGAGAGAGAAAACAGGGAATTATAGACCGGTCAGCCTGACCTCAGTAGTGGGTAAAATGATGGAATCAATTATTAAGGATGTCATAGCAGTGCATCTGGAAAATGGTGACATGATAGGTCCAAGTCAGCATGGATTTGTGAAAGGGAAATCATGCTTGACAAATCTTCTGGAATTTTTTGAGGATGTTTCCAGTAAAGTGGACAAAGGAGAACCAGTTGATGTGGTATATTTGGACTTTCAGAAGGCTTTCGACAAGGTCCCACACAAGAGATTAATGTGCAAAGTTAAAGCACATGGGATTGGGGGTAGTGTGCTGACGTGGATTGAGAACTGGTTGTCAGACAGGAAGCAAAGAGTAGGAGTAAATGGGTACTTTTCAGAATGGCAGGCAGTGACTAGTGGGGTACCGCAAGGTTCTGTGCTGGGGCCCCAGCTGTTTACATTGTACATTAATGATTTAGACGAGGGGATTAAATGCAGTATCTCCAAATTTGCGGATGATACTAAGTTGGGTGGCAGTGTGAGCTGCGAGGAGGATGCTATTAGGCTGCAGAGTGACTTGGATAGGTTAGGTGAGTGGGCAAATGCATGGCAGATGAAGTATAATGTGGATAAATGTGAGGTTATCCACTTTGGTGGTAAAAAGAGAGAGACAGACTATTATCTGAATGGTGACAGATTAGGAAAAGGGAAGGTGCAACGAGACCTGGGTGTCATGGTACATCAGTCATTGAAGGTTGGCATGCAGGTACAGCAGGCGGTTAAGAAAGCAAATGGCATGTTGGCCTTCATAGCGAGGGGATTTGAGTACAGGGGCAGGGAGGTGTTGCTACAGTTGTACAGGGCCTTGGTGAGGCCACACCTGGAGTATTGTGTACAGTTTTGGTCTCCTAACTTGAGGAAGGACATTCTTGCTATTGAGGGAGTGCAGCGAAGGTTCACCAGACTGATTCCCGGGATGGCGGGACTGACCTATCAAGAAAGATTGGATCAACTGGGCTTGTATTCACTGGAGTTCAGAAGAATGAGAGGGGACCTCATAGAAACGTTTAAAATTCTGACGGGTTTAGACAGGTTAGATGCAGAAAGAATGTTCCCAATGTTGGGGAAGTCCAGAACCAGGGGTCACAGTCTGAGGATAAGGGGTAAGCCATTTAGGACCGAGATGAGGAGAAACTTCTTCACCCAGAGAGTGGTGAACCTGTGGAATTCTCTGCCACAGAAAGTAGTTGAGGCCAATTCACTAAATATATTCAAAAGGGAGTTAAATGAGGTCCTTACTACTCGGGGGATCAAGGGTTATGGCGAGAAAGCAGGAAGGGGGTACTGAAGTTTCATGTTCAGCCATGAACTCATTGAATGGCGGTGCAGGCTAGAAGGGCTGAATGGCCTGCTCCTGCACCTATTTTCTATGTTTCTATGTTTCTACCCCTTCAATACCTTTTAAAATCTGGTTCATCACCCCTTGGAATATGGCAGGGGCAGAAGACACTCCAAACGGTAGCCTATTAAATTGATATAGGCCTAGATGAGTATTTATAGTCAAACATGACTGGGACTCCTCATCTAGTTCAAGCTGTAAGCAGGCATTCGTAAGATCCAGTTTTGAGAAGATCTGACCACCTGTCAGTGTTGTGAACAAATCTTCTATATTCGGCAATGTATTGGGGACATTACCCTCTAGAACCTGGTTTACGGTTACTTTATAATCACCACACAATCTTACCTTACCATCAGACTTAGGTACAACAATTACATCAATCTATCTTACATATAATGTTCTCAGTCCCTAGTCTTTTGAGTTCTTGCTCAACTTTCTCCTTGAGTGCATATGGTACTTGTAGTAAACTGATCTAGCGTCCTTCTGTACCCTGACACTCGCCTTGAATCGGATTGCCCGTTTCGCAGAACACCTTTGGATACTTCTTGATAACCTCATCCGTTGATGAAAATCTCGCTTCCACACAGAAAATCTTACTCCAATCCAGCTTGTGAGCTCAACCAATGTTTTCCTAGTAAGGCCGGCTTATCTTCTTTCACTACTATTAGAGGCAAGTTCTGAAATTGATCTTTATATTTCACCGGTACGGTGATACGGCCTACCACAGGAATTTTCTCTCCTGAATAGCCTCACAGCTCTACCTTGGATTTCTCCAGTTGAAAATCATGCAATTTGTCGCGGTATAGTGACTCCAGTACTACACTCACGGATGCACCCGTGTCAATTTCCATTGGTATCTTGAATCCCGCAACATCTCTGTGGATTTTGATGCTTTCCGAATTGCTCCTGATGACGTGTAATTCTAACATCTCCTCATCCTGTTGTTGTTCTTCCATGCTAATGTAGTCTCTTGGGATTTCTACTCATTGCTTTGAACGCTGGACTCATAGCTTTAAAAGCTGATTTACCCTTCAGTCGGCATGCCTTCGCAAGATACCCAGTCTTCCTGCAGAAGAAACACTCTGCCTTCATGTATGGACAACTTTGAGCAACGTGTTGTCTCGGGCACCTATATAGTACGACTTCGACGCTCTGGTAGAATTTCCAGTTTCTGAGACTTTCGGCCATGCCCGTCTTTTACTTTGAACCTGCAGGTGATTTACCTCGGTTGACTGACGACCGTAATTATTATTTAATTCTCGGGAATATTGTTCGGCCATGCCCATCGACCTCGCTGTCTGACAAGCAATCTCAAAAGTTAAGTCATCCATCGTCAATAACTTCCTTCTGATCGCATCATTTTTCACCCCACAAACAAAATTATCCCGTAATGCTCGGTTTTGAAAGTTTCCAAAATCACAGTGCATCGATAGCTTTTTTAATGCTACGACGTAATCACTGATACTTTCATCTGCCTTTTGATTCCGAATCCCGAAACAATAGCTTTCAGCAATTTCTAACGGTTTGGGGTTATAGTGCTGCTCCAGCTTCGTTAAAATCTCTTTGGTTCGTCAGGCACAAGCAGATTTACAAGGATTTCGTATAATGCCGGACCTGCCTCCGATTAGAAAATCGCTTTCTTATGTTCCAACACAGCCCGGTTCCGGACTGCATTGTCTGGAACTTCGATTATGTTATTTGCAATGAAATACAATTCTAGCCAATCCACATACGCTTTAAAACATTCCCGATCGTGTCTATATTCTCCCAAATGTCCCAATACATCTGCCATTTTAATCTCTAGCTGTTCACACCTTGTGCTGTATTTTACCTGGATTTTGTAGCTTTTTTCCAAAGACAGAAACTTCCAAAGTGTCTCTGTCGGCTGGCTGAATCCTTCACCTACAAAATTTAAGCTTTAAATCATCCGAAAAATCCGATCTGCCGTCGCCAAATGTGGTCTATTCACAGAGCCCAGTACACACAGCTTTCTAACATGGCAGGCAGCTCTCTCGGAAGTCTCCGGAAATCTGCCTGGTTCTGTTTATTATTAACCCTGCACTTGCAGTACACAATATGTCCACATCCACAGTGTGGAGCTACAAACATTACAAGCTTACAGACATTACAGTCCCATTGCTGGTTCGGGGGGGGTGGGGGGGCAGGTCCTAAGGAAAGGACGGTCGGGAGTTTCTACAATCAGTGGACGATCTGCAGTGCCAATTTGAAGCCTGCTCGGCAAATGGAATATCTACCCGAGTTGTTCGTGGCAGTCCCAAAATCAAATACCTCTCATACTCCCACTGCCTGACATAACTATCCAATTCTCCCTGAAATTTGTCCATGTTATCTGCTTCTGCTGTCTGCCTGGGTAGTGAATTCTACAACCTCTACGTAAAATAATTAAACCTAAACAATCAGCGGACCTTCTCTCAGCCCATGTCCCGATTGTAGAGTTTGTGAAAACCTCAAACACATTATCAGAGTTCAACATATCCATTTCCTTAGAATTCTTTAATGTTTCCCTCAAGCATTCCCTTCTCCAGGAGTAAACAGGCTCTTCCATCTCTCATATACACATATATTTTTAAAGATTATTCTCTCTCTCTATATATATATATAAACTATATATAATACACATCTATATATTGTTAAATTTGTTATATCCTGCTACATTTCACTGAAATGTCTCTGTAACCCTTTTCTTGTGATGCCTGTAAGTAACTCTGGCTTAATAGGACTTTCCAAAGTTATGTGACAGTCTGTGATGATCTCTGACTGCTACAGTTCCTTGCTCTGGCCACTGGGTGGCACTGAAGAGCACTTTTAAAATATCTTCGACGGGTCATTTCTGTCCTCCATTTTTGGTTTTCTACTGCAGGTAAGCAATTAGATTTGTTTGTAAATGTTATGTTTTTATATACCAAAATTATTAACTTTTTTTCCCTTTGTTCCCTTCCGACATGTTTTTCTCTGCTGAGACTTTGGCTGCCTACCCTTCCGACCCCTAGGACACTTGTTTGGACCTTGGCTGTTGGATCATCAGCCAACTTCCCTCTGTCTTGTTGCTCCTCATCCCATTCCTGTTCCATCAGTCACCTATGAAAGGGAAATCGTGTTTGACAAATTTGCTGGAGTTCCTTGAGGATATATCGAGCAGGGTTGATAAGGGAGAACCAGTGGATGTGGTGTATTTGATTTCCATAAGGCATTCGATAAGTTGCCACATAAAAGGTTACTGCACAAGATAAAAGTTCACGGGGTTGGGGGTAATATATTAGCATGGATAGAGGATTGGCTAACTAACAGAAAAGAGTGTGTCGGGATAAATGGGTCATTTTCCAGTTGGCAAACAGTAACTAGTGGGGTGCACAGGGATTGGTGCTGGGGCCTCAACTATTTACAATCTATATTAATGACTTGGATGAAGGGACCGAGTGTAATGTAGCCAAGTTTGCTGATGATACAAAGATGGGTGGGAAAGCAAATTGTGAGGAGGACACACAAAATCTGCAAAGGGATGTAGACAGGCTAAGTGAGTGGGCAAAAATTTGGCAGATGGAGTATAATGTGGGAAAATGTGAGGTTATCCACTTTGGCAGAAAGAATAGAAAAGCAAATTATAAGTTAAATGGAGAAAAATTGCAAAGTGCTGCAGTACAGAGGGACCTGGGTGTCCTTGTGCATGAAACACAAAAAGTTAATATACAGGTACAGCATGTAATCAGGAAGGCAAATGGAATGTTGACCTTTATTGCAAGGGGGAGAGAATATAAAAGCAGAGAAGCCCTGCTATAACTTTACAGGGTTTTGGTGAGGCCACACCTGGAGTACTGCGTGCAGTTTTGGTCTTCGTATTTAAGGAAAGATATACTTGCATTGGAGGCTGTTCAGAGAAGGTTCACTAGGTTGATTCCAGAAATGAGGGGGTTGACTTATGAAGATAGGTTGAGTAGCTGGGGCCTATACTCATTAGAGTTCAGAAGAATGAGAGGTGATCTTATCAAAACGTGTAATATAATGAGGGGGCTCGACAAGGTGGATGCAGAGAGGATATTTCCACTCACAGGGGAAACTAAAACTAGGGGACATAGTCTCAAAATAAGGGGCCACCCTTTTAAAACTGAGATGAGGAGCAATTTCTTCTCTCAGAGGGTTGTAAATCTATGGAATTCTCTGCCCGAGAGAGCTGTGGAGGATGGGTCATTGAATATATTTAAGGTGGAGATAGACAGATTTTTGAGCGATAAGGGAATAAAGGGTTATGGGGAGCGGGCAGGGAAGTGGAGCTGAGTCCATGATCAAATCAGCCATGATCTTATTAAATGGTGGAGCAGGCTCGAGGGGCCTGCTCCTGCTCCTATTTCTTATGTTCTTATGTAAATGGATATAAACTAGGCTAAGAAATGCAGGCCGCTTATTTTTATCTTCGATAGGGCCATAGCAGTCATTTTTCAGTTCTATCAAGTTCATAAAAGTCTAGATCAGTAGTTTTGAGGGATAAATCGAATTCAAAAAGAAATGAGATAAAATCAGAGTATTATATAAAAACAAGGATAGACTATGTCACTTTTAAATGGGAACTTAATTATATCTTGGACCTGGCCCAATTATTCCCTCGCCCTCCAACCCTGCTTTCATTTAAGACTACATTTGATCTTGATGTCCTGTGTGAAATGCCCCTAAAGATTGACAAGTTGATAGATATATTTTAGTCTCTTACAAAAAGTCATTATTCCAAATAAATCAAACTCTAGCATTAAAAAGCACCCATTGCAAAAAGTTTTTTTTCCCCTCTAAAGCTTAAATCTTGATAAAAAATTAATACCTGACAGGGAGAATGACTTTGACGGCCCCACGGTTTTGCAATAATGAGGCCAAGCTGTAAATGCATTGGAATACTGGAGAATATGGGAAGATTGAGCTCACTGCCATTTAACGTGGCTACGTTCATTTAACACAGCATGAATATTTATGTGAACAATTATGCTTACAAGAAACTGTGAAAAGAATACTTCTTCTAGCAACTAAAGACATCTCACTTAAATAATACAATTGAACCAGAGATTCACAGCTTCAACAATAACTATATATTATTATTTTATTTTGTAGGGTATTTCCTGTCTATCTCCTTTCCTGAGTGTTGTATCCCATTTTGAGTGAAAAGGAAGGGTTAATGACTGCTAGGCCTCTGCTAATGTTGGCCATAAGCTGGCTGCTTTGACTCAACTTCCCCCTCAGGGTAGGTGTGCGTGAGAGTGTGTTTGTGTGAGTGTGTACGAGGGAGAAAATGATGGATACTTGACTTCCACTCATTGCGCACAAAGGGTTTTCAGCTTCAGCTGGAGGCAATGAGTATTGAAAATAACTCCATTTATAAATGATATAGAGACACCTTACAGGAAGAAATAAGGGCAATTGGATCAGCAGGATAGATGGACTCATTGGGGGCAAACTCCGACAGCTACTTCAGGTGCTAAAGAACCTGGGGGGGGCCTTGAGTTGAAATGCTAGTTTCGCCCATGTTTAGTGCAAGGCGCCATCTTGGTAAAGGAGTTGTAGCTTGCACTAGGAACAGCCGCCCGGATGATTGCTAAGGAGCTGATTATCATTTAAATTGCCTGCTAGTGCTCATTAAGTAGGCTGCCCGCCATTTTGGTGGATAGGCCTTGAACCAACACCTTCTTCCAACAGCAACCTGCTGATTGGGAGTGAACAGGTCTTGGTGAGGATTTCGAGTGGTACTTAAAGTTATATCACTTTTTACTGTTCACTTGCTGCTGGAGATTTAAAAGGGACCTTGGAAACACATTGGGAGACTTTCTGGGACACTTTATCAGACTTCACCAACACTACAAATATTTATTCTGGAAATTCTCTGAGAACTTCACCTAAAAAGAGTGAGTGCTGTGCTACTCTAACTTATCGGACACCTTATAGGAGACACCAGGAGAAAGGGAGTGCTTGGTCATGGGGATCTTGCTAGGGACCCCCTTGGTCTGCAGGAGGAATGGGAGGCAGACATGAGGCCAGGCAGAGCAGCACGAGCTGCTGCAGGAGAGAGGGGGACGGTGGGGGGGGGGTGGGGAGAAAGAGAGGGACGGGGGGGGGGAAAGAGAGGGACGGGGGGGGGGGGAAAGAGAGGGACGGGGGGGGGGAAAGAGAGGGACGGGGGGGGGAAAGAGAGGGACGGGGGGGGGGAAAGAGAGGGACGGGGGGGGGGAAAGAGAGGGACGGGGGGGGGAAAAGAGAGGGACGGGGGGGGGGGAAGAGAGGGACGGGGGGGGAAAGAGGGACGGGAAAGAGGGACGGGGGGGGAAAGAGGGACGGGAAAGAGGGACGGGGGGGGAAAGAGGGACGGGGGGGGAAGAGAGGGAAGAGGGGCGGGGGAGGGGGGGGAAGAGGGACGGGGGGAGGGGAAGAGAGGGACGGGGGGAGGGGAAGAGAGGGACGGGGGGAGGGGAAGAGAGGGACGGGGGGAGGGGAAGAGAGGGACGGGGGGAGGGGAAGAGAGGGACGGGGGGAGGGGAAGAGAGGGACGGGGGGAGGGGAAGAGAGGGACGGGGGGAGGGGAAGAGAGGGACGGGGGGAGGGGAAGAGAGGGACGGGGGGAGGGGAAGAGAGGGACGGGGGAGGGGAAGAGAGGGACGGGGGGAGGGGAAGAGAGGGACGGGGGGAGGGGAAGAGAGGGACGGGGGGAGGGGAAGAGAGGGACGGGGGGAGGGGAAGAGAGGGACGGGGGGAGGGGAAGAGAGGGACGGGGGGAGGGGAAGAGAGGGACGGGGGGAGGGGAAGAGAGGGACGGGGGGAGGGGAAGAGAGGGACGGGGGGAGGGGAAGAGAGGGACGGGGGGAGGGGAAGAGAGGGACGGGGGGAGGGGAAGAGAGGGACGGGGGGAGGGGAAGAGAGGGACGGGGGGAGGGGAAGAGAGGGACGGGGGGAGGGGAAGAGAGGGACGGGGGGAGGGGAAGAGAGGGACGGGGGGAGGGGAAGAGAGGGACGGGGGGAGGGGAAGAGAGGGACGGGGGGAGGGGAAGAGAGGGACGGGGGGAGGGGAAGAGAGGGACGGGGGGAGGGGAAGAGAGGGACGGGGGAGGGGAAGAGAGGGACGGGGGGAGGGGAAGAGAGGGACGGGGGGAGGGGAAGAGAGGGACGGGGGGAGGGGAAGAGAGGGACGGGGGGAGGGGAAGAGAGGGACGGGGGGAGGGGAAGAGAGGGACGGGGGGAGGGGAAGAGAGGGACGGGGGGAGGGGAAGAGAGGGACGGGGGGAGGGGAAGAGAGGGACGGGGGGAGGGGAAGAGAGGGACGGGGGGAGGGGAAGAGAGGGACGGGGCGAGGGGAAGAGAGGGACGGGGCGAGGGGAAGAGAGGGACGGGGCGAGGGGAAGAGAGGGACGGGGCGAGGGGAAGAGAGGGACGGGGGGAGGGGAAGAGAGGGACGGGGGGAGGGGAAGAGAGGGACGGGGGGAGGGGAAGAGAAGGACGGGGGGAGGGGAAGAGAGGGACGGGGCGAGGGGAAGAGAGGGACGGGGCGAGGGGAAGAGAGGGACGGGGGGAGGGGAAGAGAGGGACGGGGCGAGGGGAAGAGAGGGACGGGGCGAGGGGAAGAGGCGAGGGGAAGAGAGGGACGGGGGGAGGGGAAGAGAGGGACGGGGGGAGGGGAAGAGAGGGACGGGGGAGGGGAAGAGAGGGACGGGGGGAGGGGAAGAGAGGGACGGGGGGAGGGGAAGAGAGGGACGGGGGGAGGGGAAGAGAGGGACGGGGGGAGGGGAAGAGAGGGACGGGGGGAGGGGGGGAGGGAGAAAAGAGAGGGATGGGGGGAAGCGAGTGCTAAATTGGCAGGTGTCTGTTTTAGCACCTCCAGGTAAAGTCAAGTTATGGTAATCAGCAATTAGGACCGAAATTGTGTGCTAAAATCAGACTTTCAAATAAGCACGACTTGGTAGCACAGCATCCATAGAACATCTGTTTTCACCCTTTCACCAAAATACACCCCTTAATCTTTGCCTGTCTGATGTATGTTACAAATAGAAAAGATTTGCATTCATAAAGCGGCTTTCACAACCTCAGGATGCGAGAGATAGATAGAGAAGCTTGTTATATTTTTATCCTTACTACATCACTAAATGCAATACAACCACGCCTGGTGGTATAGAAATGGAAAACAGTATTGAATATAACATACGCACTGCCATGATTATAATGAAAGCTATTGAAATACCGGACATTAGTAACTCTAAGGTCAAACTTGTCATTGTATGGAAAAAAAAAACAAATGCTTACCAGTTGTGTGGGTGGTCTGTGTTGCATGTCTGTGGGGAGGTTTGTAAATGGTACAGAGCTGCTTAGTGAGCTTCTTTCCAGAGGAATATAAAAAAATTGCAGCCGGAAGTATTTTGTCAGAAAGGGACATTTACTTTCTTGTAATCTGAAAGAAGAAAAGATTCTTATTAGATTTTATCTACCTAATTGTAAAGAGCGCCCATAGTATTTTGCCTTGTCTCTAGTTTGGTCGGTGACCATTCAACAACCATGTTTGTGATGGTAAAGCAGGGTTTTATTCTCTCACATTCCCATCGCCTCAGATTTATTAAAGCCACATTCTGTTTTTACTTTGATAAGAACATGCTAAATCCCAAGATTTAAACTTTCTGGGAATAAGCTTGCTATTAAGGCAGAAAGAGGTTCTTTTCTAGATTAAATAACCTATGTAGTTCTATGTAATCATCTTATAAGCATACTTTGTGAGTGATACAATCCATCTCAGACAAAAACATGGGAAATTCTAGGAACACAGAATTGTCCAAGGGAAAAGCAGATCGTCAGCAAGTATGACACAAGAAACATCATCAACCTAAGTCGATTTACCTCATAATTCTGAATAAGTTACAAGGAGTAGAAGAAAGTTATTGATAATTGACCAGCATAATCGGGTCACTCTCAGGACTGGAATATCGGGCCCTTCATTGAAACATCTGTGAACTCGTGTGGAAGGAAGTCATCCTGGTTTGAGGGACTGCCTATGAAGATGCTGATGATGAATGATGCTAACACAGAACGTATTACCTACCAACTCTCTGATACAGGCAAAACCGTTCAGGCCTGTTGAAGCAGGCCAACAGGAACTAGGGTAGCTGCCCTTACTTTGCCCCCGCACAGGGCAACTGGGTATGCTGGCAACACCACTTGTTTGCGCCTTGCTGGAATTCTCAGAACAAGGACAAGCCCCTTTTGCTGACTGCTTGAGAGATAATGTAATGATGGGCAGGGTCTTTTGACTAGAATCCCTTGCTATGCAGAACATTGTCGTCCTTTTTGTAATTACTCTGTATTATTTGCATCAGGATGAGCTTTGGGATTTCCAATGAAATATCCATTAGTCACACTCTATTGTCTGTCCTTGATTATCCACAGAATCTTAACAAAGCAAAGCCTTGTATGACATATCACCTCGATGCACAGCCATTGTTTATTTTATTAATACTTCAGCTCCTTTCCTTGATGAATAAAACTCATATTTATTTTACTATTTGTTTTGTACTTGCCTCCATTTCTGTAACTAACTGTAAGATTATAGTCTTTTTGGTTATTAATACTTTTTATATATGTAGACAATCATAATTAGCTGACAAAGGGCAGATGAGAAAATAATGGCTAACTTGACTAAATAAAGAGCAAATATTTATAACAATACACTTATAACTGAACAATGGTGAATTGAAATATTGCAGCAGGGCCTTGGAAAAGGACTGGGAACTGCTCAAGTGTAGCAACTAGACTGATAACAACTTAGTGCCAGACAGATAGGGAAGGGACCTATATGTCAACCAATGATAGGTCCAGGGAAGCTCCACAGGTTAGAATTGAAAGTAACAGTATAAGAAGAGGACCCTTGCAATGCTCAAGTGTAGAAGGTTGGAGTAGAGTTCGGTAAATTCAGGGAGATGAGCCAGAGAGGACATGAGCCAGAGAGTGCATTCAACTCTTTCTTTTACCCAAGGCATAAAGGAGTTGTGTAACTATTCATCATACCTTATAAACTGTTACTTAAGATATAGTAATTGCATTGATCCTTGCTTGTACTGAATAAAGTTTAAATCTCTGCTACCAATACGGGTCAATGTCGAATCATTTGGAATAGTAGCAGTTCCAAAAAGGGGGATTCTCACTCTTGTGTCAGTGGGTAGCACACTCGCCTGAGTCAGAAGGTTGTGGGTTCAAATCCCACTCCAGGGACTTGAGCACGTAAAATCTAAGCTGACACTCCAGTGCAGTGCTGAGGGAGTGCTGCACTGTCGGAGGTGCCGTCTTTCGGATGAGACGTTAAACCGAGGCCCTGCCTGCTCTCTCAGGTGGACATATAAGATCTCATGGCATTATTTTGAAGAAGAGCAGTGTCCTGGCCAATATTTATCCTTCAATCAACATAACAAAAACAGTTTATCTGGTCATTATCACATTGGTGTTTGTGGGAGCTTGCTGTGCGCAATTTAGCTGCCATGTTTCCGACATTAGAACAGTGATGACACTTCAAATGTATTTCATTTGCTGTAAAGCGCTTTGAGACGTCCGGTGGTCGTGAAAGGCACTATATAAATCTAAGTCTTTCTTTATAGTATTTTGGTGCATCATGCATTTAAGACTAAATTTTAGGAACTGTATTTATAAATTTATTAATCAGCATTATACAGACAAAAGGATAAAAAGATTCCAGAATTTCTAATTTCAAGCAACATATGTCGGAAAGCACATGGTGAATGACAAGGTTAAAAAAAGGATCATTAAATATGCATCACTCATGCAATACAAGATACAGCAAAATAGATAGTCTGCTCCAAGTCTGTTCCTAGACTTTTAGAACCTCGGAGGAACATACTGCCCTGAAAAAAGAATTGTGAATTAATACAATCAATTATATTTTCAGATGGAAGGATTTGAATGTGGCACAGTATTCTCGTATACCATTAGAAACCAACACATTCCCTAAAAATGAATGACTGATGCTGTGAGCATCTTTTACCTGAGATTGCTGTAGGCTCTTGCGACTTTTCCTAGAATCCTGTCAGTACCAAATACAACAACTCGCAGTGTCATGGTTTTGCAGTCATCCTCAAAGCTGAGATATGGTCTCCGTTTGAAGCACGTGTTCTGTAGTAAATGTCGTTGGAAGTGATGGCTATAGGTTGCATACTGCGGCAGTGAGTTTGAGCGCCTGGATTTCATCGGAAGCCGACATTTCACTTCAGGGCAGCCCAAGCTTTCTGCTCGGCGGAGAGGTAAGGAATTGGATGACGAGGTATAGCTGCCCTTACTCAGGTTCGACAAGGATTTGTTTAAACCGTATTTTGGGTCCGCTTTGTGTGTAAAGCTATTCCTGGGTTTGAATAAGCTAGATATTTTCTGTGTCAATTTCCTTCCTACTGTATTGTGCTTTTCCTCTTTCTGGTCTGATGCCCCTGTTGTCTCAGATGAACTTTCATCTCCATCTTCTATATAACCACTGTCCATATAGTCCGAGAGATTTGAGACAAATGATTTCATGAAGTCTTTAGATGTTACAGATATTGTGGATATCACAGAATCTCGCTCAGTTCCAATTGCATCATCCTCTTCCTCCTCCAACTCCAACTCATCATTATCTTCGTCGTTCAAAGGAATCTCAGACTCTTTGATGAGAATCTCACGTAATACATCTAAAATAAAATGCCGATATCAGATTATATCATGGCAAGCTAATGCACTTGTAATTTTATTTGGTTCAAGACTATTACTTTGCTGAGGGCTTACCAAAATTATCCTTGTCCCAGTGGTAGCTATAGCAATTGGCAACTGGCAATGGAATTATATGCAGCTTAGCTATCTCGTCGCAGGCTATTGAACGTAACAAGAGGATATTAATCATTTTATTTCATATAATAAAAAGTGACAATTAAATGCTAAGTAGTTAAGTAATTCATGTTCTAAACAATACACATTTGCATAACGCGTTTTTTCATAAAGGCAATGCCACTTTAACATTGGAAGTTAAATAGAATCCCGAGGCGGAACTTTTCGAGATCTCACACCACTGGTGGTACCTCCAGTACGTTGGAGACTCATGGGTGCACAGCCTGGAATTGTCTTTCCACTATTGCCCAGGTGATTTTCACCGATCAAGCCCTGCCTGTAGGTGCAGTAATGCAGACTGAATGGAAAATCAACAGCAACAGTATATAATGCCTTTAACGTAGAAAAACATCACAGTCACATAATCAGACAAAAATTGCCACGAGCCAAAAAAAGAGATATTAGGATGGGCATCTAATAGCTTGGTGAAGGAGGTAGGTTTTAAGGAGGCCAAGTGCCCGTGGTTTCCCTGCAAGTCACTCGCCGTGAGTGAGGCTTTGCTGGTGATGTGGGGCTTAAAACGTTCGGCCTAACAATTACAGTCAGGTTCAGGGACTTTTGCCTCAAGATTGGGACTTAAGATTCAGCCCAGGCAGAGGACGGAAAGATATCCTCTCTCTAACAACTCTTAAACATTACAAATTAAATGACTTCTGTTCATTCTATTTTCGGCCCAAGTGATTTTCACTGATTAAACCCTGCTTGAAGGCATCGTATCACTATAAGAAGGTGCAGTAATATTGACTGTAAGGAATCAGAGGGAGCCACGTTAACTACCTTCCGTGGCGCTTTCACCAGGGAAAGGAGGGGGGGGGACGCTATCGCCTCCTGGGAAATTACCCCGGAGGTTTGGGAGGCTGCCGCACAAACAGCGATGATGTCAGTGGCATGCACGGTGACCCCTCACCGCCCCGTGGGGGAAGTTGCCCCTGCAGGTCACGAAGCTGGTGGACATCCGCTCTCAAGGCGCTCCTTAAAGGGGGGGGGAGGGGGGGGAGGAGCGCAGCATCCCAGCGCCCCAGGCCACTATCTTTTCTCATCGGCCGACTCTCAGGAATAACCATCGTGCAGCCCGGCACTCCATCCCAGTGGCGGCCACCAAAGGGCCTGCAGAGTGCACCGCGGCCCTCCTACGATGCGGAGTATCCGCATAACGTTGGACTCACCGCCGCAATAGCGCTCCAGGAACCGCCCACAGAGGACGTGGAGCGCCAGAGATACAGATTCGTTTCCTTTGAGGGGCGTGAGGTCCAATTCAGCGTCAGGGGCGGGACTTTCGGGACTGGCAATAAATATCCCGGCCCGGAAATTTACCGCCCCCAATCAGGGCACGGGGCAATTTCACCCCCAGAATCTCATGATTTTGTTGTGTTTCAATGGGGCATAAATTTGACTTTGTTATGCCCATTTTGAAGTCATAAGGTGGACACAAAATCCAATTTAGCAGGACAGAGGGCTGCACCTGACCTGCAGTGGTGTGCACCTTTTTAAAAAAAAAATTGGGCCTGGCGACTGCATATCATAAGCAAATGCCTCATTTTAATATTTAATATTGAAATGAGGCTCCTACACCCTTTCTCCATCCCACATTGATAAATTCAGTTAGATTAGTTGGAGTATGCACTACGCCAACTTCAACGAGTATTTGCAGATCTTGAGACCAGCCTTGAAGGGAACATTGGAGGCCCCTCCAAAATAGGCTCAAAGCTTTGTGAAATGTTGTTTGTTTAGTGGAGTCGGAGACAGCAGGAATGCTCCTCCTGTCTGCACAAACCAACTGCAGGCTGCAGCGGCCTATACACTCAACTCCCCTCATTATCCCCTCCTCCACCCCTGCACTCATCTGTAGGCCTCGGCACTGCCCAAATTTGGTTAGGCCTTGACCGACAAGCTGCGTCATGGCACCCACAATTAGCTGGAATTATGAAAATGAGGCCGGAGGACCAATTTAGTAGGAATTGCACCTGGCCTCAGGCACTGCCCAATTTTTACCCTATTGAAACTAGTTGTGTCAGCCGTAGCTCAGTGGGCAGCACTCTCGCCTCTGAGTCAAAAGGTTGTGGGTTCAAGTCCCACTCCAGGGACTTGAGCACAATAAAAAAAGCTAGGCTCACACTCCAGTGCAGTGCTGAGGGAGTGCTGCACTGTCGGAGGTGCGGTCTTCCAGATGAGACATTAAACCGAGGCCCCGTCTGCTCTCTCAGGTGGACATAAAATATTCCATGGCACTATTTTGAAGAACAGGGAAGTTATCCCTGGTGTTCTGGGCAATATTTCTCACTCAATCAACATGAAAAAAAAACAGATTATTGGGCCATTATCACATTGCTGTGTGTGTGAGTTTGCTGTGCGCAATTTGGCTGCCGCATTTCCCACATTACAACAGCGACCCATTCCAAAAGTACTTAATTGGCTGTAAAGTGCTTTGAGATGTCCAGTGGTCGTGAAAGGCGCTATATAAATCCAAGTCTTTTTTTAGATTTGAACTCTTCCGACAGCAGACGTTGGGTCCCAGCTGCAGAATGGTGGGAATCTCAGCAACTCAGCACCCCCTAGTGGCTGCTCAAAAAGTAACATTAGCAGGGGCAGTGGATTTGTTCATATTCATCAGTTGATAAAATCCTTGATAAAATGCAACATCCCACCGACACCTTGGAGTCCCTGGCCAAAGACCGCCCTAAGTGGAGGAAGAGCATCTAGGAGGGCGCTGAGCACCTCGAGTCTCGTCGCCGAGAGCATGCAGTAAAAATGGAGCGTGCGGTAAACCAGGCTCCCCACTCACCCTTTCCTTCAACGACTGTCTGTTCCACCTGTGACAGAGACTGTGGTTCCCATATTGGACTGTTCAGCCACCTGAGAACTCACTTTTAGAGTGGAAGCAAGGCTTCCTCGATTTCGAGGGACTGATAATGATGATGATGATTCATCAGTTAAAAATAAATGTGTTAGCTGCTCCATTAAGAGAGAAGATGAAGGGATTTTTTTTATGATCATATTAAATTTTCATATACTAATGGCCAATAGAGTAAATCTAAGGTCTTAATTTGAAGAGCTGAGACTTTCAAGTAATACAATACATTTGTTCACGCAGGTCTCAATCCTGCTTGTTATTACAGGATGCAAGAAAGCCTAGCTTATCAATTCCATGGAAATGAGTGTGTTGCAGAATGGCATTTTTTGTTAGTCAGACAAATCAATGCAACCTCAATGCAGTGAGTCAGGAAAAAAAACATCTTAGTGTATTGCAATAACATTGCATCCTAAAGTGTGACTGTATCTCAGACTCGAGAGAGAAGACTAATGCAGTCAGGCCACTGCTCCAGTTCATGATACCTAACACAATGCACAACATTCAAACGTATGCATTACAGCCTGATAATACTTCATTAATATTCAATCTACAATTAAAAAAAAATTAACTTTCCTTCTTACAATCCCCTGAAGCTTCAGTTAATTATCAATCTGCTTTTTAAGCAAGAAAGCTGCCCTACCCTTCTCTCCTGAAGATGCAAGCCCTTTCTGGACCATGGTTCCACAGTGGCTTGGTGTCCTCCACTACCCTACCTAAGAAGCAATTCTTCTTGGTTGAATCTAGGCAGTTGAGTGTTCACGAACTATTCAACTGATGGAGTATCACAGTTGAGGTTGATCCTCAGCTGTCATACACACGGGTACGTTCCAGAATTGGATCGTGATCAGGAGTGGGAATTCTGCCTTTATTTCCTGAGTCCCGGGGGGCACTGAAACCAATTGCAGAACCCTCGCTACCACCCTTGGTGGCTGAGAGCAGCTAACCCAGACAAGGGATCGAGCCTGAATAAATTTGTCGCCAGTGATCATTTTTAACTGAACAATCCTGTTATTAATTGGGATGCGCCTATTTGTACTAACTGAAATGCAGCCGTTTCTCTGATTGGCTCTCCAGACCTATTGCTGATTGGTCCCCTTGGAGGATAAGCCACACTCCGAAGTTCCCCTGGAACGTGTAACTGGAATCGTCCAGCCCAAGTTCTGAGTGAATTTCCAATTTGTAATTCGATCCATTTTGACTTCAGAAGTCACAGAGGATAGATCTCCCCAAAAGCCACCAAGTTCCAGCCGAAGTCCATTACCCCAGTGTAACTGCATCCCTCCCCCAGCTGAAGACCCTTACCCAAGCTTACACACCCGCCCTTGCCCCCCACCCCCCCCTCACAGATGGGGCATTGAGTGCGGATTGTTAACATGTTTATTGGGTATGAAGTGAATCGTTGGGGTGGATGAAATCCAGAAGACACGACATTGTCACTCTATTCACATCATACCCAATAAACATGTCGTGACTTCTGGATTTCATCCATTTCATCCACCCCAACGATGCCCTTGTAACACACACACCAAGCTTGCACGCACCAGGGGGTTGGAAGAAAGTGATCCCATCCTTCTTGCCCGATTTCCCATCTCTCTCCTCCGATCCCCCTCCCCGCCAGCTCGCTCTCTCTTCCCCCCCACCCCAAGCTCGCTCTCTCTCTTCCCCCCCCACCCGCTCTCTCTCTCTCTCTTCCCCCCCCCACCCGCTCTCTCTCTCTCTCTTCCCCCCCCACCCGCTCTCTCTCTCTCTCCCCCCCCCCCCTCTCTCTCTCTCTCTCCCCCCCCCACCCCTCTCTCTCTCTCTCTCTCCCCCCCCACCCCTCTCTCTCTCCCCCCCCACCCCTCTCTCTCTCTCTCTCTCTCTCTCTCTCTCTCTCTCTCTCCCCCCCACTCCTCTCTCTCTCTTCCCCTCCCCTCCCTCTCTCTCTCTTCCCCCCCCCCACTCCTCTCTCTCTCTTCTCCCCCCCACTCCTCTCTCTCTCTTCCCCCCACTCCTCTCTCTTCTCTTCCCCCCCACTCCTCTCTCTCTCTTTCCCCCCACTCCTCTCTCTCTCTTCCCCCCCCACTCCTCTCTCTCTCTTCCCCCCCACTCCTCTCTCTCTCTTCCCCCCCCCACTCTCTCTCTCTCTTCCCCCCCCACTCCTCTCTCTCTCTTCCCCCCCACTCCTCTCTCTCTCTCTCCCCCCCCCACTCCTCTCTCTCTCTCTCCCCCCCCCACTCCTCTCTCTCTCTTCCCCCCCCACTCCTCTCTCTCTTCCCCCCCTCCCACTCCTCTCTCTCTTCCCCCTCCCACTCCTCCCTCTCTTCCCCCCCACACTCCTCTCTCTCTCTCTCTCTCTCTTCCCCCCCACCCTCTCTCTCTTCCCCCCCCCCACCTCTCTCTCTCTCTTCCCCCTCACCCCTCTCTCTCTCTTCTCTCCCCCCCCCATAAGTTCGCTCTCTCTCTGCCCACCCCCCCAAGCTCTCTCTCTCTTCCCCCCCCCTCCCCCCCCCAAAGCGCTCTCTCTGCGGCGCTGCCCCCCCCCACCCCCCCAAAGCTCTCTCTAAGACTCAGCGCCCACTCGGGGCTCAGCGGATGCGTTCGGCTGCTGCTGGATGGATCGGAGGCAACGTGGTGTTGGAAACATGTGCAGAAAAGGGTTAATGAAACTGCGCTGGGGGGGGGGGGGGGGGGGGGCGGGGCACGGGCGCAGTGTCGGTGATATTTGTCTTAACTCTTGCTTCTGCGCATACATCAGGAGACGCATGCGCAGAAGCAAGAGTTAGGACAAATATCACCGACTCCGCTCCCCCTCCCCCTCCAGCGCAATTCCCACTAACCACTGACTGGGGTAAGGCACATCGGCTGGCCCTTGCTGTCTTCTGGGGAGCTCTGTCCTCTGTCGCTTCAGGAAGTCAAAGTGGATCGAGTTACAATCTGCAAAGTCAGTGAGACCTTGGGATGGGCGGTTCCAGTTACACATTCTGGTGAAACTTCACGGTGTGGCTTATCCTCCAAGGGGACCAATCAGAAATAAAGCACATTGGCCATTTTTGCAGTACAAGCAAGCCGTCCTTATTAATTCCGTGCAGTATAATATCTCACCAGAATTAATTGCAATCCTGAGAAGACATGAGAATCATTAACGCCACACTTATGTGAACATCACATTACATTGATGTTAGCTGCAGGCCTAGCACAGAAACTCACTAGAGAAAAGGTCAACGTTTCTGAAATAACTAAAAAAAGTTATTTTTATCCCGTGCATACTAAAATCACAACAGCACGTAAGTTTAGAATTAGTGGTGATCTGATTGTGGTTTACAAGATAATGAAAGGAATAGATTGTGTTCCAGCTGTCAGTTTGTTTCAATAGGTTAGGGAGGACCAGAGGTCACAAATGTAAGTTGTGCAAGGCCAGATCTAGGCTAGATGTGAGGAGGTAGAGGACCTGTGCAACAGGTTGCTGTCTCATGCGGTGGATGCTGATGGGTTGAATTCCTTCAAGCAAGAGCTGGACCAGTTTCTGGCTGGGGCGGAGATCACCTTTTACAGGAGGTAGATACTGCAGGGAATTCCGGACCAGAGTGATCTCCTGGACTAGTTTCGATTGCCTAGAAGGGTCAGAGAAGAATTTCCCAGAATGTTTTATTCCCCAAATTGGCCTGGGTTTTTTTGCCTCTCCCAGGAGATAATATAACAATATAAGAATTGAGAGCAGGAGTAGGCCATTTGGCCCCTCAAGCCTGCTCCACCATTCAATACGATCATGGCTGATCTTCTACCTCAACTCCACTTTCCTGCACTTTCCCCATATGGTTTCAGGTAGGGTGGAGTGTATATGTTGTCATATACAAAGGTATCAGAATTGTGTGGGACAGACTCAATGGACCAGATGGTCTTTACCCGTCCGTCATTGTTCATATGTTCGTATAATTGGGTGACCACTGGTCAATACCAGGAAACAATTAGATTAGAAAGTGAAGCCCAGCAGAAACATGAAATGAAAAGAAATGTATTCAAGGAATTGGAAGGCCGTAATCTGATTCTGGTGATTCAAACAATAGTTAGAGCGTTCTCAGATTTGGTTTTTTTTTCCATTAAATCATCTGAACTATTACATTTCACAGCCTTGTAACTGCTTCCATTATCGTTAACGAATCAGTGCAGATCTGATGAGTTCTCACACAAACATGGGCAAATCATAGCAAAGTACATCTGATGGAAAAGGCACAGCTAATGCTGGAAGTACAATACAGATCCAGGAATACCGGAAAAACACCGTTTAATGTTTGATGCTAGTCTAGATTTTTTGATCAGTGTTATTCAGATGCCGTTGCTCACCTTTTTATTTTAAACAAATTAATGCACCTGGTAAAATAATACCAATCAGAAAATCTTAGGCTCTTTAGTCAGAACCTTTTTTCTTTTCCGACGCTGACAGTCCTATGTAATTCCTGCAACTTTAGTTTTATCTTTCGCAGTATTAACATTCACAGCGTTTCTTCTGATCTCTATTTAAAATGGGTTTGGAGCATCAAAGAAAGAAAAAAGAAAGACTTGCATTTATATAGCGACAAACACGAATAACTCCTGGTAATAGTGCAACATACAGTACCTGGTTTTAGGAGAAGCCCAAATCTTTCTTTTATCTCCTGTAATTTGTTTACTAAATATTCTCTGGCTTTGGCAACATCCTTCACAGCGGCTGCGATCTCCATAACATCAGAACAGCTTGAGAAAATGTCCGAGAGTTCTTCTGCCGTTTTGGACTAAAGAAAAGCACAACAAGTTTATGTAGAATTTTAATTATTAACAGTCATTTTAAGCAGCGAGAGCCATTGAATTACATAATTAAAATTAATCACCTGTCTGTTTGGGTGGATATAAAGGAGCCTGTGGCACTGTTCAAAAAGAAACAGGTGAGTTCTCCCGATGTTTTGGCCAACGTTTATCCCTCAACCAACATCACCAAAACAGATTATCTGGTCACCTACCTCATTACTGTGTGTGAGATCATGCTATGTGCAAATTGGCTACCACATGGCTTACAAAACGAACAGCGACTACACTTCAAAGAGTAATCAGTGCGCCGTGAAGCACTTTGGGATGTCTTGAGGATGTAAAAGGTGCTATATAAATGCACTTTAGTACTTTCCTTTAAAACTTACAAATTTTCTGTGACCCTTAAACAGTCAGACCATCAATGGCACCAAGGCAAAAACTGCACCCTCAAATTTGTGGCTATTAGGACTGAGTGACTTTTGTTCCAGGTATTATTGTACATCTTTCTTTTATTAACATGCGACAGTCAATATCCACCACTAAAGAACCACACAGGTTGTGTCACAAACAGTATGTCTGACTGTTTTTTTTGATCAAGTCTTTTGATTTGATTTATTATAACTACGTTCTTTTTGGTTTGACATTAATATAACCCTGCCTCGTATCATTCTCTGACTGAATGCAGTACTAATTGAGGTACTGTGATTATATTTGGTGGAAAAACAATAGACACAGAAATTCTGCTGTAGTCCTCAAGGGTTTTAATATAATCACTGCAATCTCATCATGGAATCATCGCACATTTATTAACATTAGCTGGGAGGTCCTTTACCTCAAGGGCATTTTGAATGCCATTCAAATTGTACTTGGCTCCAAAAACTGTCTGATACATGTGCTTAACCAGGGTGATGTGAGATGCTCCCAGGGACTGCTTGTTGCTGCTCATCTTCTCGGCAACTGATATAAACTCATTGGATACTTCAGAGGAATTGAGTAAAAGTACTGTTCTGGAAGAGGGAGAAAAAGCAAAAAAAAACACGTGTTAGGTCCTGGGTGCAAACTCTATTGTTGCTACAGTAAAATGCTTGGAGAACAAATTCAGGCAAGTGTGCTTCATTTCTGGCAATATATCTAATGTCACCACATGATTTTTCATGGGAGCAGGTAACACAAAGTCCAGACCTCATGTCTATGGATTGGGTGTCATAATGGGTGAGCATTCTGTCATTTCAGCTCTAAAATATTGCTTCAAATCCAGCTTAGACTCTTCACTCGCTGCTGGCTGTAAATTGTCACTTAATTTGGGCAGTCTTAATCCAGGTGAATATATACCACAACTTGACCCCGAATTGTCATACTCCGGAAATGGACAAGCTCAGACCAAGAAGGAGTTAAAACACAATGGGCTAGAAATTCCCCAACCTTGCACCCGGTTTTTCGGCGATATTTCAGCATTTTGGGTGATAAACGGCGAACTGCAAAATTTTGAGAAGTCTTGCGCAGGCATTTTTTAAGTTGCTGGGGAACGGACCACCAGCATGCAAGACTCGAAATAGCGCTTTCCCCAAAAATTTGGCTCGCAGCACACCCGCAGATAGGATGAAAAATAACGCCCGGGAAAAACCTGCATTGCAGCCCTTGCAAGTATGAAGGTATGAAGACCTACAAAAAAGGTAAGTTAAAGTTTTTATTTAAAATTTTCTTTTCAATGATTTAGCAGATAAAGGTTTTGTGAATGTTTTTTGAATGTTTTTTGCAATTTTTTGTTGTTTTTCCCCCCTCCCGAAGCCCCTCTCGCAGCACTACCGGCCTTGGGCTAAAGCTGCCGAAACTCACTGTTTGCGCTGCGAATCCTTGTGCAATGACGACTTTACCGAGACTTAAAGGCCGAAATTTAGACCTAAAAACGGTAGTGCAACGAAAACGGTAATTTTGGCGTAAAACTATTGTTTTTGCCGACAACCGAAAATCTAGCCCCAAAAGTAATTAATTGGCTGTAAAGCGTTTGAGACGTCTCGTGGTCATGAAAGGTGCTATATAAATGCAAGTCTTTCTTTTCTTTCTTTCATACAAGGATATATATCTATTACCAGGAGGTGGCAGACTTGACAACAGTTTCCAATGTATATATGTATATATGCACATATATATTGGTCCTAAAATTTTACAAGAGTTCCACCGGTTTCCCATCATACCAATGACTAACCCCCAAGGGAAGGGACTCGAGGAGTCCCCTTAGTGCCTTGTGAGAGGCAGAACTTACGTCACCTTTTGGTTATGGGCCAGGGACTTGAGCACAACAAAATCTAGGCTGATACTCCAGTGAAGTGCTGAGGGAGTGCTGCACTGTCGGAGATGCCGTCTTTTGGATAAGACGTTAAACCGAGGTCCTGTCTGCTCTCTCAAGTGGATGCAAAAGATCCCATTGCATTATTTCGAAGAAGAGCAGGGGAGTTATCCCCGGTGTCCTGGCCAATATTTATTCCTCTATCAATATAACAAAAAAAAACAGATTATCTGGTGATTATCACATTGCTGTTTGTGGGAGCTTGCTTGTGCGCAAATTGGCTGCTGCGTTTCCTACATTACAACAGTGACTACACTTCAAAAATACCTCATTGGCTGTAAAGCACTTTGAGACATCCGGTAGTCGTGAAAGGTGCTATATATATCCAAGTCTTTCTTTTACAGTGCAACGGAAGGGCAGGGAGCAGACCCAAAGGTAGCGTCTCCCTAAGCAAATTCCAGCAAGGTCACGCTGCAGAACATCTTTGGATGCAATACGGGTGAGGCCAACAATGTCGCGACCCAAGGAATTTCAGGCCCACCGTTATTCAATGAATGAACATTTAACACCTGACTTTGTGGATTGAAACATTTCGGAAACAATTAAACTGGCACAATTCACGCTCATCAAAGAACGTTGCTGTCCTTCGGATGTTAAATCAAAATGTCTGCCTGTTCCCGTGGGTCAGGCGATAGTAAAGAGAACAGGGAGATCTCCTAGTGACCTGGTCAACAATCCTGACTTGCCTTGTAGTGTCAAAAACAGGTGAAGTGCTCATTCATCTCATTTCTGTTTGCAGGACATTGTTGTGCACAAATTCATCTACATAACAACAATGGCTGCATTTCATTACAAGTGATTATATGTGAAGTGCTTTGGGCTATTTAGCATCCTACGGTACTATACAAATTTAGGTTCATCTCTCTTTCTAAATACATGCAATACAAGTAGGAAAAGTGCTTTATTATCAAGCAGATCCACTCATAAATTAACATGTAAACTACCTCCAGGACCTTTTAATGCACACTTTTGGTACACAGCTTGCAAATCACACTATATTCCGTCAATATAGAAATCTGCAGGATATTGTACCATGCCGTGCTTTATCATTTGCCGTGAATATAGGTGATCATTATCTGAATTAATGGCAAAATAGGAACATTTCAACTGCATGCATTGTTGCAATTTTTTTCAAAAGCAGTTGTGCACTGGATAGGCTGGTCACACGTGTGATAAGCAGTGCTGACAGATCCTCTCTCTGTCAGCAGTGGCTCAGTGGGTAGCGCACTTGCCTCCAAGTCAGAAAGTTGTGGGTTCAAATCCCACTTGAGCACAGAAATCTTGGCTGACACTCCAGTGCAGTGCCGAGGGAGCGCTGCACTGTCGGAGATGCCATCTTTTGGATGAGATGTTAAACCAGGCCCCGTCTGCCCGCTCAGGGGAACATAAAAGATCCCATGACACTATATCGAAGAAGTGCAGGGGAGTTATCCTTGGTGTCCTGGCCAATATTAATCCCTCAATCAACATAACAAAAAACATTATAACATTGCTGCTTGTGGGAGCTTGCTGTGCACAAATTGGCTGCTGCATTTCCTACATTACAACAGTGTCTGCACTCTAAAAGTACTTCATTGGCTGTAAAGCACTTTGAGACATCTGGTGGTCATGAAAGGTTCTTTCTTTTTACATTGGTTGGCATACAGGGTGCATCACCAAATTGACTCTGATGGTTGCTGGGAACACAGAAAGAGCTGGAAATAGTGTGCTGGGGCAACTGTGGGTAAGTTAAATAACTCCGTAGCCTAATATATGCTTCTAGTTTATTAAGTATAGTTAATCCTTGCATACAAGGGATAGCCTTCCAATCAACAATGCTGCTGGAGAGAGAGAGAGAGAGAGAGAGAGAGTTGCGGAGGCAGGAGAAATGACAAGAATTCCGTGCTTATTTTCGGACTGATACAAAATGGTGAAATATCGCGGCAACAGTTTTACTATTGGTGTGAAGGGGCCTGGCTTTGGCCATTGTTACAATCAGCCCATTAAACAGCTCCTTCTTTCCACCTCAAAATTACTTTCAATTGACAGGGCTGAGAATAAGTAATGACTTAGTCAGTTCGATACCATTTCATCCAAAGTGTAACATATACATAGACACAGAGTACTTCTCAATTCATTTGGTCCTTACATTGTTTTGTTTTGAAAATTTTTGGTAGTTAATCCTTGTTCTGCTCTCACCAATCTCTGGAACGAGATTCCTGCAAGGTGAAACAACCTGTTAGTACAAGTCACATTTACAACAACAACTTGTATTTATACGGATGCGACTATTTGTACTAACTGAAATGTGGCCGTTTCTCTGATTGGTCCCCTTGGAGGATATGCCACACCCTGAAGTTCCCCTGGAATGTGTAACTGGAACCGCCCAGCCCAAGTTCTGAATGAATTTCCAATTTGTAATTCGATCCATTTTGACTTCAGAAGCCACAGAGGGTAGATCTCCCAAAAGTTCCAGCCGAAGTCCCTTACCCCAGTGCGAGTGCATCCCTCCGCGAGCTGAAGACTCTTACCCAAGCGGAAGACCTTACCAACACCACCCCCCACCCCTCCCCAATAGATGGGGCATTGCGTGCGGATTGTTAACATGTTTATTGGGTATGAAGTGAATAGTGACAGTGTGGTGACTTCTGGATTTCATACACCCCAAGACACGCACAGAGCTTGCACGAACCAGGGGGTTGGAAGAACGTGATCCGTCTTCTGAGTTCCCTCTCTCCCCCCCGATCCCCCCACCACACCTGTGTCTCTTTCTTTCCTCCACCCCCCACCACACTCTCTCTCTCTCTCTCTTCTCCCGTCACCCCACCCCCCAAGCACTCGGGGCCCGCTCGGTGCTGTGGGAGGCTCAGCGGATGCATTCGGCTGATCAGTGGAGGCAATGTGGTGTTGGACGCATGCGCAGAAAAGGATTAGTAGGAATTGCTCTATTGCAGAGTCAGTGATATTTGTTGGGAGACGCATGCACAGAAGGGAGACTTAGTACAAATAGTTATTGCTTATTTATATAGCGTCTTTACTGTAGTAAAACGTTTCAAGGCGCTCCACAAGGCCAATTAATCCTTCAAACTGCAACAGTTGTCAATTAGAAAGAAAACAATAATTTGAAGCATCACATGCTGCAATTCAATCTGAAGTATGAATTCAGGGAACCAATTCTTAATGAACTATTAAAAATAACGGCTAATCCATTTATATCTTCCTTTATATTTTACTTAGAACAACAAAAATAATTCCAAGCACATTTCTAGAACAGCCACAGAATTTTGAATTAGTCCTTTTGGATTTTATTGAACTAACACGTTTCATTACATTAGAAGCCATGCTACATAGGGCACTTTTAGCCTACAGTTAGTAAGACTCCTGCATCAGTGGTCATTCAACCAGAAACGCACGATTTGACTGAATGGGATTTCCCCTGCATGCAATGATTAGACCAGTGGAGAGCACCAGAATGTGAGCCAATGAAGCAGTTTCTGTCTACTGATGGCCGAAATGATCAATGCGTTATGAAGACTTTGTTGAAACTAGAAAAACTGGAAACCCCCCCGAAATTTTGAGTCCTGCTGTTCAAAAACACCAATCTTGTTTAAATTAGTCATTTTTAACTTGTTTATCAGTACACTACTAATAATAATGCCCATTCGCAGAAACATGCTCCTTGTGAAACTCTATAGATGCCTCAGTCTATAGTCTTTTATCAAATCTCACCACTTAAATGGGAAATAGTCGAGAATTCATGACGTGAAAGCGAGAAATTTCCAGGAGTAGTCTCCTGTTTTGAGCTTCATTGTGTTTGATAAACATATCGACCTTAAAAATGGGTTTGTGGAAATTTTAAATGGTGGGTTATCACAGAGGAATTATTTTTGTGATTAGAGTTGCAATTTGTAATCAACATTTTTGATTTTCAAGCCATCAATTCTTGGTTGGATGTTTATTTCAGCAAAAATACAAGACAGCAGGAGTTTAAAATCAGCAATCCAATGTGGGGTATTCGAAATGTCGTCTTCTTCTGAGGCAGTCCCCCGGAGTCGAGGATGACTTGCTTCCACACTAAAATGAGTTGTAAGGTGATTGATGAGACTAATGTGGGCCAGGTCCCGAACTTCATTCTAAAGGGTGCGTGAATTCTTTTAACGTGGTGTGGCAATAAAATTACATGAATGAAAATATAGAAAGCAATGCAATTAACATGGAGTTACCATGGATGATTACCGGGGTAACGGGAAATGAGAAACAATTTAAAACTGGCCAATATATCCGAGGCAACTTGAAATTCTCTAATCTGGGCTCCGTTCTATGATCAATAACTATTTAAATATTGCAGGGATACATACTTTCTCTGGACAGCAATTGCACTGTTTCTCAATGTAAAAGAGTGAAAATACACAGTCAAGTGCACGTGCTCTGCACCTCAGTCATGTGAAAATTGGGACATGTGTCAAACCTCATGGGACCATCACCCGGGGGTTCCTCATTTATTTGCAAAAGCCGATGGAGATTTCTCAAATTTCAAATAGCATCAACATCACCAATACTTATTGATCGCAAAAACAAAACATTCAATGAACTGGTCTTTGTTACCTAACCATCTACCTCGCAAACAGAAGGCATCGACTGCGCACAATACAGCTTAAATAGAAACATAGAAACATAGAAAATAGGTGCAGAAGGCCATTCGGCCCTTCGAGCCTGCACCGCCATTCAATGAGTTCATGGCTGAACATGTATCTTTAGTACCCCATTCCTGCTTTCTCGCCATACCCCTTGATCCCCCTAGTAGTAAGGACTACATCTAACTCCTTTTTGAATATATTTATAGTGAATTGGCCTCAACAACTTTCTGTGGTAGAGAATTCCATAGGTTCACCACTCTGGGTGAAGAAGTTTCTCCTCATCTCAGTCCTAAATGGCTTACCCCTTATCCTTAGACTGTGACCCCTGGTTTTGGGCTTCCCTAACATTGGGAACATTCTTCCTGCATCTAACCTGTCTAAACCCATCAGAATTTTAAACGTTTCTATGAGATAGAAACATAGAAATTAGGTGCAGGAGTAGGCCATTCAGCCCTTCTAGCCTGCACCGCCATTCAATGAGTTCATGGCTGAACATGCAACTTCAGTACCCCATTCATGCTTTCTCACCATACCCCTTGATCCCCTTAGTAGTAAGGACTACATCTAACTCTTTTTTGAATATATTTAGTGAATTGGCCTCAACAACTTTCTTTGGTAGAGAATTCCACAGGTTCACCACTCTCTGGGTGAAGAAGTTCCTTCTCATCTCAGTCCTAAATGGCTCACCCTTATCCTTAGACTGTGACCCCTGGTTCTGGATTTCCCCAACATTGGGAACATTCTTCCTGCATCTAACCTGTCTAAACCCATCAGAATTTTAAACATTTCTATGAGGTCCCCTCTCATTCTTCTGAACTCCAGTGAATACAAGCCCAGTTGATCCAGTCTTTCTTGATAGGTCAGTCCCGCCATCTCGGGAATCAGTCTGGTGAACCTTCGCTGCACTCCCTCTTCGCTGCAAGAATGTCCTTCCTCAAGTTAGGAGACCAAAACTGTACACAATACTCCAGGTGTGGCCTCACCAATGCCCTGTACAACTGTAGCAACACCTCCCTGCCCCTGTACTCAAATCCCCTCGCTATGAAGGCCAACATGCCATTTGCTTTCTTAACCGCCTGCTGTACCTGCATGCCAACCTTCAATGACTGATGTACCATGACACCCAGGTCTCGTTGCACCTCCCCTTTTCCTAATCTGTCACCATTCAGATAATAGTCTGTCTCTCTGTTTTTACCACCAAAGTGGATAACCTCACATTTATCCACATTATACTTCATCTGCCATGCATTTGCCCACTCACCTAACCTATCCAAGTCGCTCTGCAGCCTCATAGCATCCTCCTCGCAGCTCACACTGCCACCTAACTTAGTGTCATCCGCAAATTTGGAGATACTACATTTAATCCCCTCGTCTAAATCATTAATGTACAGTGTAAACAGCTGGGGCCCCAGCACAGAACCTTGCGGTACCCCACTAGTCACTGCCTGCCATTCTGAAAAGTCCCCATTTACTCCTACTCTTTGCTTCCTGTCTGACAACCAGTTCTCAATCCATGTCAGCACACTACCCCCAATCCCATGTGCTTTAACTTTGCACGTTAATCTTTTGTGTGGGACCTTGTCGAAAGCCTTCTGAAAGTCCAAATATACCACATCAACTGGTTCTCCCTTGTCCACTCTACTGGAAACATCTTCAAAAAATTCGAGAAGATTTGTCAAGCATGATTTCCCTTTCACAAATCCATGTTGACTTGGACCTATCATGGACAAAACAGAAGCAAATTTTTCTGATGCCTGGAATATTCAAAATAGTAGAAAAAAAGAGGCACTCCAAATTCCCCTAAAAAGTATATTATTGCCTGTCCATTGACAAAGATTGTCTACGCACTCCGATTGCTATTGCTGGGAAACTTTCACTTCTGCTTCCTATTTTAAATATTTAAATTAGATCTCTTAAATTACTCTTTTTGATAAAACAGATACATATTGAAGAATGGGCCACAGCTTCTTGGAAAACATTCTAGTTGGGTTCACCTACAATTCAGAGTACAATATTTTTACACTTACACAATGAAGTACATTAAAATGGATTCTGATGAACCTGCCAAGGGATCTAGAATCCAAACCATAAGGATATGTAGGGCTCTTGGTCAAATTGTATTTTTGTTTCCATTAGTTCATCTAACTTACAAATTCAACAGTAGGAAGACTTCAGGTGATTCATGATCACTGTAACAGAGGGAAATAAACGATGCATTTTGTGCTCATCATAATCATGATCTAAGCTATTTATTAGCACACATGCCACATCTGAGAGCATGAACGTTCTATATTAGTGAATGGCTGGGACCATTGCATTAACTCAAAGGAGATGGAATGGGATAGTTCGAGGCTATCTGTTGCTAACATCCAAACAGGAAACAAAGCCTTGTTCATTGACCAAGACCTTTAGAAAACAAGAATACTGAGAGATCTACAAGCAGTAGTAAAACTAGGCTAATGTGAATTTGCAGGAGGTACAACAGCTGATACGCGAGGGACATTCAGAAGGGCCAGATCTTGTGCTTAAACCTGCGCCTGTTTTAAACATAGAAACATAGAAACATAGAAACATAGAAACATAGAAACATAGAAACTAGGCCCAGCTAAGAGGTGGGCCTGTATGTGGAGTTTCACAGGTCAGGCAAATGTCTTGGGTGAAGAAAACCGAGTACACCCTTTTCCTCTGAAGCAGAACAGTGAGTTGAAAAGGGGACCTGGCCCAGGTAGAATTGAATCAAAGATTGGCAGGTAAAACAGTAAATGAGCAATGGGAGGCCTTTCAAGAGGAGATAGTTCAGGTACAGACTAGACACATCCCATGAGAGGGAAAGGAAGTGCATCCAAAACTGGAGCTCCCTGGATAACGAAAGATATAGGGCTCAATTTTGGAGCACCCCTTTTCTCGGCGCACTTACCGGAGATGCGGTGCTTTTCTCCGTTGATAAGTGCAGCGAAAAAAAATCGCTCTCCACTTTGGCCGCTGTCCGGCCTCTCCCCGGTCGTCGCGCAGCGTGGCCAGTCGAGTTGGGGGTGGAGCCATCGTCTTGCGCTGAAAACAGTGCCGGGATGTCTGCGCGTGCGCATTGGAGTCGGGTCGCGATGTCCACGCATGCGCAGTAGCGCCGAAATTTGGCAATCGGTCATTTTTAAAAAGAATCGTCGCTGCTTGTGTTTTGCTGTCCAGTGAGTTTGCTTCCTGCAGCCTGTGTGTACTCCGATGTCGGCAGTTCCCACCCTTATCCCTGGTCGAGTGGTCTCCCGGTCGTCCCTGCCGATCCCTGGCCGAGTGGTCTCCCGGTCGTCCCGCCCCTATCCCTGGCCAAGTGGTTTCCCGGTTCGTCCCGCACTTATCCCAGGCCGAGTGGCCTCCCGCACTGACCGGCCCGCAGTTCAAGTAGCTGCTTGTGTTTTGCCCTTGCTGCAGCCTGTTGCAGCCTGTCCGGTGAGTTTTCTTCCTGCAGCCTGTGTGTGCCTTCCTGGGCCGAGTTTTCAGATGAAGGTAGGACTTAGTTCTATTTTTTAATTTCTTCTTGGATACTTGTTACTTTTTGTGCTTTGTAAGTCTTGGTGCAAGGTCCTCTCCCCTTCCATTCCTGCCCCTATCCCAGGTCACGGCCTCCGATGTACCTACCTGCACTGATTTCTTATCTCTCCGCAAGGGTTTTCTGAAGTGGCCACATACGCTGGCCTAAGTAGATTTGGAGTAACTATTAGCTGGCCAAAGTGGCCTAAATGGGAAGAACTGGCGTAGGTGGCTGGTAACGCCCCCTTTTGAGAAAACAAACTAAACAAAAAAAATCCTAACTAACTCACTTCCACTGGCGCAAATTGAATGTGCAAAATGGGGATTTTTAAGATACTCCTGAAAAATCAAGTTGCTCCAAAAAAAAACGGAGCAACTCCTGGCCAAAATTGAGCCCATAGAGATTAAAATGAAACAGAAAAAGGAGGCTTATGATAAATGTCAGGTTCATAATTCAGTTGAATAGACAAAGTATAGGGAGAACGGAAAAGGAAATAAGAGGAGCAAAGAAAGTGTATGAGAATAGATTACCACCTTTAATGTTACCACACACACTAACATTAAAGGGAACTCAAAAGTCTTTTACAAACATAAATATTAAAAAAGGGTAGTCAAAGGCAGGGTGGGGCCAATTAGGGACCAAAAGGGAGATCTTCTTGTGGAGGCAGAGGGCATCACAGAAGGTATTAAATCAGTACTTTGCATCTGCATTCACTAAAGAAGATACTGTCAATGTCACAGTAAAGGAGGCGAGAGTAGAGAAATTGGATGGGATAAAATAGATAGAGAGAAGGTACTTAAAATGTTGGCAATGCTCAAAGTAGAAAGTCACCCAGTCTGGATGGGGTGCATTCTCGTTGCTGAAGGAAGTAAGGGTGGAAATTGCGGAGGCTCTGGGCACATACCTCTTCAGATATGGAAGTGGTGCCAGAGGTCTAGAGGATTGCAAATGTTACTCCCTAATCAAAAAAGGAGTGTGTGATAAACCCAGCAATTACAGCCCAGTCAGCCTAATGTCACTAGTGGGACATTAATCAGGGACAAAATTAATCGGCACTTGGGAAAATATGGGTTAATAAATGAAAGCCAGCATGGATTTGTTAAGGCAAATCATGTTTGACTAAGTTGACTGAGTTCTTTGGAAGTAACAGAGAGAGTGGATGAGGGTAGTGTGTGTGGTTGATGTGATGTATATGTACTTTCAAATGGCATTTGATAAAGTACCACATAGTAGACATGTGAGCAAAATTGAAGCCTTATAGGGATTAAAGGGGGAGTGGCTGCATGGATACAAAATTGGCAAAGGAACAGAGTATTGGTGGATGGTGGTTTTTCAGACTGGAGGGAAATGTGCAGTGGTGTCCCCCAGGGGTTGGTATTAGGACCGTTGGTCTGTTTGATATACATTAATGATCTGGACTTGGGTATACAGGTCATCATTTCAAAGTTTGCAGATGATACAAAACTTGCAAATGTGCAAACAGTGAGAACAGTAACAGACTTCAGTGGGACAGACAGACTGGTGAAATGGGCAGACACATGGCAGATCAGATTTAACGCAGAGAAGTGTGAAGTGATTCGTTTTGGTAGGAAGAATGACACGAGGCAATATAAACTAAATGGCACAATTTTAAAGAGGATGCAGGACCGGAGAGAGCTGGGAGTGTACGCTCACAAATCTTTGAAGGTGGCAGGCCAAGTTGAGACGGCTGTTAAAAAAGGCATACGGGATCCTCGGCTTTATAAATAAAGGCATAGAGTACCAAAAGCCAGGATGTAATGCTACACCTTTATAAGACATTTGTTAGACCCCAGTTGGAGTATTGTTGCCAATTCTGGGCATCACACTTTAGGAAGGATGGCAAGACGTTGGAGAAGGTGCAGAGGAGATTTACCAGGAATGAAAGACTTCAGTTATGTGGAAAGACAAGAGGAACTGGGGTTGTTCTCCTTAGAGCAGAGAAGATTAGGGGTAGATTTAATAGAGGTGTTCAAAATCTTGAAGAGCTTTGATAGATTAATTAAGGAGGAACAGTTTCCAATGGTTGAAGGATTCATGAAAGGGAAATCATGTTTAACTTATTTACTGGAATTCTTTGAGGCTATAACGAGCATGGTGGATAGAGGTGTACCGATGGATGTGGTGTATTTAGATTTCCAAAAGGCATTCGATAAGGTGCCACACAAAAGGTTACTGCAGAAGATAGAGGTACGCGGAGTCAGAGGAAATGTATTAGCATGGATAGAGAATTGGCTGGCGAACAGAAAGCAGAGAGTCAGGATAAATGGGTCCTTTTCGGGTTGGAAATCAGTGGTTAGTGGTGTGCCACAGGGATCAGTGCTGGGACCACAACTGTTTACAATATACATAGATGACCTGGAAGAGGGGACAGAGTGTAGTGTAACAAAATTTGCAGATGACACAAAGATTAGTGGGAAAGCGCGTTGTGTAGAGGACACAGAGAGGCTGCAAAGAGATTTAGATAGGTTAAGTGAATGGGCTAAGGTTTGGCATATGGAATACAATGTCGGAAAGTGTGAGGTCATCCACCTTGGGAAAAAAAAACAGTAAAAGGGAATATTATTTGAATGGGGAGAAATTACAACATGCTGAGGTGCAGAGGGACCTGGGGGTCCTTGTGCATGAATCCCAAAAAGTTAGTTTGCAGGTGCAGCAGGTAATCAGGAAGGCGAATGGAATGTTGGCCTTCCTTGCGAGAAGGATGGAGTACAAAAGCAGGGAGGTCCTGCTGCAACTGTATAGGGTATTGGTAAGGCTGCACCTGGAGTACTGCGTGCAGTTTTGGTCACCTTACTTAAGGAAGGATATATTGGCTTTGGAAGGGGTACAGAGACGATTCACTAAGCTGATTCCGGAGATGAGGGGGTTACCTTATGATGATAGATTGAGTAGACTGGGTCTTTACTCGTTGGAGTTCAGAAGGATGAGGGATGATCTTATAGAAACATTTAAAATAATGAAAGGGATAGACAAGATAGAGGCAGAGAGGTTGTTTCCACTGGTCGGGGAAACTAGAACTAGGGGGCACAGCCTCAAAATACGGGGGAGCCAATTTAAAACCGAGTTGAGAAGGAATTTCTTCTCCCAGAGGGTTGTGAATCTGTGGAATTCTCTGCCCAAGGAAGCAGTTGAGGCTAGCTCATTGAATGTATTCAAGTCACAGATAGATAGATTTTTAACCAATCAGGAAATTAAGGGTTACGGGGAGCGGGCGGGTAAGTGGAGCTGAGTCCACGGCCAGATCAGCCAGGATCTTATTGAATGGCGGAGCAGGCTCGAGGGGCCAAATGGCCTACTCCTGTTCCTAATTCTTATGTTCTTATGTTCTAAGTGACTGTATCCAGAGGACGTAGATTTAAGGTAATTGGCAAAAGAACCAGAGGCGACACGAGGAAACATTTTTTTTTACAGAACAAGTTATGATGATCTGGAATGCACTACCCGATAGGGTGGTGGAAACAGATTCAATAATAACTTTCAAAAGGGAATTGTGTAAACACTTGAAAAGGCAACATTTGCAGGACTATGGTGAATGAGCAGCGGACTGGGACTAAATGGATCGCTCTTTCAAAGAGCCGGCACAGGCACGATGGGCCAAATAGTCTCCTTCTATGCTGCATCATTGTATGACAATGATCCTTGGAAGGTTTATCTGTGTTTACTCACTTCACTTACAGGAGCTAAATCAATTGGGTTTAATATGTGACAGTGCAAATTGTAGCTGGTACATGGTCAGTTGGATGACGTGAATGGCAGAGTATGCCTTTTACTCATTCCCATTTTATGTTTTGTTCAGTCATAATATTGGCAAGCACAAAAAATAATTCAACTATTGAAGAAATTGGGGAGAACTAAAAATAATTGATACAATTCAATTTAACTAAACCACATAGGTAGCATATAGCATGCATGTAAAAAAATAACCGCAAGCATTTACTATATTTACACAGGATGGTTTGTATTTTTCTGAGACCACAGACTTCTGAATTGAGAAACAGAGACATTTAAATGAGCTGATATAAATATCCAACAATAAATATCTGAGTCACCAGAACAAGTGAACCAATTCGTACAAATACCAAGTTCCAATAAAAATATGAAAACTCTTGGTTTGATCTTAAAAGCTCACTTGTGACGGAGGCACTTTCCATTTTCCAGGCAAATGGATGTTACATAAGGGAAACGAAAACAGAAATAAATAACTCCAGACATCCCGGTGGAACTCAAGCCCTCGGCCTTCTTAATCATTGCACAGTGTCAGAGTTGACACACTTCAGGAAATATAAGGAGATTGTGAAGCCAACCCCAAGAAAATGTCCTGTTTTGTTTCTTCAATATTATCTGGACTTTTACACAATACTATTCCACATAAAACATGAAAATGGGATAATATGCTAATCTTTACTAATATATGGTCTAACATTTGATTTGTAAATGAAATATTTTTTGCTCTCATTTAAGAAGCATTTGACAGGTATAATGCTTTTTTAAGTGTTAGCTGTGGCTCAGTGGGTGGCACCCTTGCCTCCGAGTCAGAAGGTTGTGGGTTCAAGTCCCACTCCAGAGACTTGAGCACAAAGATCTAGGCTGACACTCCAGAGCATTACAGAGGGAGCGCTACACTGTCGGAGGTGCCATCTTTCGGATGAGACATTAAACCGAGGCCCCATCCGCTCTCTCAGGTGGACATAAAAGATCCCATTACACTATTTCGAAGAAGAGCTGGGGAGTTATCCCCGGTGTCCTGGCCAATATTTATCCCTCGACCAACATAACAAAAACAGATTATCTGGTCATTATCACATTGCTGTTTGTGGGAGCTTGCTGTGTGCAAATTGGCTGTCGTGTTTCCCACATTACAACAGTGACTAGACTCCAAAAATGTTTCATTGGCTGCAAAATGCTTTGGGATGTCCAGTGGTCGTGAAAGGCGCTACATAAATGCAAGTCTTTTCTTTCTTAGAAAAGTATATTATTTGATGAATGGAATTACAGGTCCATGGTTTGATGGTAAACTATTCTTACCTGGTGTCTTCATTTCATCTTGGATAAATGTCAGAAGGTCCTTGCAAATGTTACAATAAGGTATAGGCCATGTTAGAAGATTGTGGTAGATGCTGTATGCATTTTTGAGCAGGTTACATTCTGGAGGAAAATACGGAGTCTGCAAACCACCAGAGAGCAGATTAAGTAAATGTGCAAAGACTGTAAAATACTATATCAAGACAACAACTCTTTGAAGGAATTACATTTAATTAAAAAAATCTCTTAATTTCCTAAACATTTTCGAACATTTTTTTTTATATCAACTGAGAGGCTTCTTCCAATAACACTCAGTAACTGCCCACTCGAAGATGTTTATGAATCTGGGACAGAATTCTTCAGTTGTTGTTCTCAGTAGACAACAACAACTTATTGCATTTATATAGCACTTCAATGTAGAAAGACATGCCAAGGGCAATTCACACTTGTGTGAAGAAAAAACAGAGTCTGAGGCAAAGGAAGGAAGGGTGATCAAAGGCTTGGTCAAAGAGGTGAGTTTTAAGAAGCGCTTTATAGAGGAGAGGGAGAGGAAAAACAATTTAGTGCAGGAATTCCAGAGAATGGGACCTCAGATGGTGAAAGCACAGCCACCAATGATGGGACAATAAGAGGGGAAGGTGCAGAAGCGGAATGGAGAGTTCAAGGAGCAAGAGGGTGGTAGGGCTTGGGAAGGTTACAGAAATAGGGATAAGTAAGGCCACAGAGGGATTTAAATACAAGGAGGAGAAATTTAAGTTTGAGGTGTTGCAGAACTCCTATGCACTCTCTCCTTTCTAAAGTGTGGTGTGCAGAATTGGATACAATACTCCAGCTGAAGCCTAACCAGTGATTTATAAAGGTTTAGCATAACTTCCCTGTTTTTGAAGATGTAGAAACGCACACTACATAGTGAATATTGATGCGTGTGAAAGTTTTCCTATTAAGGAGCTATGAGGGAGAAATTCGGCTGCTTAGCACCTCCCATTAGCACCAGGGGGGCTCTAAGGGGTTAGCAACAGGACGTGGCGAATGCAGCGATGCCCACGAGCTTCCGTGCTTGTTTAGCACTGGCACTAGCTCTTACCACCTCAGCCTCGAGTGCCTCACAGACCGTGATGTCATAAAGTGCGCAGCGCCCCATTACCATCCCGGATGTGAAATTGCCTCCCGCCCCCTGCTGTATTGTCGGGCGTCAACAATGGCAGGAAGAGGAGGCAATGTCAACTCGGTTGGCTGCTTGGCGAGCGCTAATTAAAGGGATTAGTTTGCAGGTAGGCCAAACTTTATTATTTGCACCAGTCTCGTTCCTGCTCAAAGTTTTTGCTGTTTCAGTGCTGCAAGATGTCCAAGCTCTCCACTTTGGGAGTGTGTTTGGGGCTGTAATGGCAGTCGCGCAGGTTGCCTGGAAATGCAGACCATGCCGACATTGTGCACCATTATTGGCCCTTCCCTTTAAGCGAGGGAAGCAGCCTCTGATGCTGTTAGCAATGGGCTCTACATTGCTCAGCGCTCTGCCGCTACTGCCCCGCTCTTGGACTTTAGCGCCCGAAGAGAAGTGGTTAACGCTTGATTTCGCACTCCACTTCCCTCTTGGAGCACAAAAGCTGAATTTCCCAGCAGGAGAGAATCATTCGCGCCTGGCGCTGCTTTTTCTGCTTTTCAAAAGTTATCGCACCAGATCACTATGGAATTTCTAGCCCTATAAGCAAGAAAAAGTTAAAAATCACGAACATCCTTGAAGAATTACAATGTTTTCATAAATCACTCCTGCATCCTAAATGTGCTGGAGTACCATTATACAAATCACATTGTCTGACCAATTACATCTTTCTATTATATACAAGACATATCTTTAGTACTTACTCGCAGAGCAGCAGAATAAAACATTAAAGCCAGTGGCACCAATAAGTCATACTGACACATCTCCTGTACCTGCAAAACATAATTCACACATGTAAGACATTATGTTATCCTCAATAATGATTTATCCTTCACTCATACAATAAAACAGAAACAAATGGCTACATAACACTTGTGGATAAATGTGTTGTCAATATTGCACCAGGATAACATCTGCTAGGTAACTTGGCATTTATTCTTGTTTAGTTGTTCAAAGGAAATTATCCATTTGTTTTTTTAGAAATATAAAGTACCGAATTAGGGTGTTGAGCATTGGTCCTTCGACACACTATGCCTCAAACCGGCAGGATGCAGGTTTATGTGCAGAATTCACCATACAATATGATAGGGACTTCCTCGGTTGATTGTAAAGAGTACACTCAGGATTTTACTCCAATGGTGAACAGAGCAAAAGTTCCCCAAGGTCAGCAGCCGATCTCAGCTACATACTAACTTCAAGATGTAGTTCAGGATCTGGAATATTAGGTCTTTCATTGAAACACCTGTGAACTCAACCCTTTTTGGCGTGGAAGCAAGTCATCCTCGTTTCAAGGGGCTGCCTGTGATGATGATGATGACTAACCCACCAGAGCCAAAAATTATACAAAATAACCATGGGGCCTCACTCGTGCAGCCTTGATCAAGTCGATCGATGATAGAGGCCTGGGAACAGATTGCCCATTTGCTCTCTCTCCTCGGAGCTGTTTATGGTTAAAGAGAAGGGGAAAAACACATTGGTTAGAGGGAGGCTCGTGTTGAGTATGACTAGCAGCATAGACCAGTTGGGTGGAATGGCCTGTTACGATACTGTAAATTCCATGTTAAACACAATTTTAACATTTCAATATAAAACTGTAAAAATTAGATTGAAAAATTAAAACTCTTGATCCTTATTATTCCTTAAACTGGATGAATTGGTCATGATTTTGGGCTACACTCATTAGGACTTTCTTAACCCTTGTTCTGAAGGCAGAAATTCATGCTGGGGTAAAGCTATACTGAATAAACCAACTCTCTGATATCTCATCCAAGTGGTTTGTGTGAGAGACTGGTGGCTATTCCATCCTGGGCAGCATCACAGCCTAGCTCAGTGGTGTCTTCCCACCCCATCATCCACACAAACCTTGCTTTCTAGCAAGGAGCAAACGATGATTCTTTTTTTCTGCTAAGGTCGTAAAACCAGTTGCAACAATCCTACAAACATCAACAGAAGATGCTGGAACACTCAGCAGGTCAGTCAGCAACTGTAGCGAGAACTTTGTAGCATAGAATGACATTGAATTTACAACACAGCAACAGGCCATTCAGCCCAACTGGGCTATGCTGGCATTTATGCTCCACACAGCTTTCCTCCCACCCTGTCAACATAACCACCTTTTCCTTTCTTCCTCATGAACTTATCTAGCTTCCCCTTAAATGCAACCACTGTATCCTATTTGCTTCAACTACTCCATGTGGTAGAAAGTTCCACATTCTCACCACTCTCCTACATAAAGAAGCTTCTCCTGAATTCCTTATTGGATTTATCAGTAACTAACTTATATTTATTGACCCTGAAGGGGAAAACTTCCGTTGCGCCCCATTTTGGGGACGGTAACACCCAGGAGGCGGGACATTTTGCAGAAGTCCCGCCCTGCTCGTGAAATTGGAGTTACCACCTCCGAAAGGAAGTGGAGCACAAAATAACGAGCCCCACTTCCTTTCTGGAGCGGGAGTGGGGCAGACGGGTCGGGAGTGAGACGCAGCGCTACACACAGAGCCGGGTAGCGCTGCCGCAAAGGAGGGGCTCTTCCCTTCATACCTGGACCACTGGGGAGCAGGGGTGCCGGGCTGACCGATCTTGGCACGGACCCCATGGGGCGAAGGAAAAAAGCAGCAATTTTTTTAAAAATAGAAAGGCCCACAGCTCCCCTTTAACCCTGTACGTGCCCCTGAAGCTGTCGCTGTCATCGCCCGGTGCAACTTCAGGGGGCGATACCCAATTTAGGGATCAGAGCACTATCATGGGTGCTGCACATGGTGATGACATCATCATCGCCGACGCAGCCGAGCAGGATGCTATGGGTTACTGCCACCGCTAAACTACCACAGAATTTAGCGGGAGTCGTTAACAGCGCCACACCGCGCCCAGGTGAAAAGTTATTTGCGCCCCATTAGCGGCCCCGGGGGCACTAATTTCTCAGCCTTCGTTTTGGACTCCCTCACAAGTGCCAACATCTTCTCTACATCTACCCCCAAAACTCCTCCATAATTTTAAGGACCTCCATTCGGTCATCCCTCAGCCTTCTTTTTTCTAGAGAAAAGGACCCTAGCCTTTCAACACTCTGAACACTACCCTGTCTGAAGTCAGCAGAGGCCAGCAGTTGAAGGCTTTGTAGTAGTTTGGTGACTTTTGGCAATGTAGTGAATTCTACGTTGTTTATCAGAGTCATATCGACCACAAGCTCCACCTTGGAGCAAACAAGTGTGTGGTTAACATCCCATATTTCACATCGCACTCATTCACTTAAATGGACAGTGAGCACCATTCCTGAATAGTCAGAAAATCGGATCCAACAATATTGTCAATATCTGGTAGGGTAATCTGTGCTCTGATTGTCTTATTGTTATCGGTATAACGTAGCTCGCCTAGAGACGGGACCCATAGATGAAACTTGACAGACACTTGGAAAATGTAAAACTTCACCTGTTGTGGTTATGACCTCAACTACAAAACATGCACCATTGAAAGTAAACATTCTGTGGTGAGCGCTTTACCAAGAATCTTCACGCTAACCTAACAGGGAGGCACATTTGTATTTCAAAGTGACGTTTATATCAGAGCTGCAAATTTGCAACTAGTTTGCATTTTAAGATAAAAGCCCATTGCTGTACGTGCAAAATATATGTCCTATAACTAGCTCAAACAGTCAATACAGAGTCAGGCTTTGAATCAAACTTCACACATTGGAATCTACAGCATCTGAAAAACAGTATATTTTTGTAATTTAGTCACTATAAAAATACATAAAGTTGTATTATTTCGTAGTCTTGGTTTGGTTTTGAATTGGTCAGGAATGTGAATTGAATTCAAACCAAACTCTGAATGCTAAACAAAGTATCAAGCCCAGTATAAATTGAGCAAGGTAATTGAATCCAGTCACACATCTATGTAAAAAATATTTACCTTCAAGTTGCTAGTTTCAGCTGTGTTTTGAAGCAGGGAATTGACATTGAACAATTAATTTTCAGTAAGCAAATGCTCAGTACATGAGCTAGACTAATATGGACCATATTGAGCTGCAGTAAATCTCAATGATAGGAAGTCACAATCTGTCTGGATCATCGCTGCCTGAACAGAATGCCATCGAGGTATAAAGGATTGAGGAATGTTTTTGCACAGAGTGTAATGTGAACATTTTATACACCTTTAATCAAAGGTTCAATTTTTTCAGCAGACAAAAGTATCTTATTCTACAATTAAGCCACATTCAAATGTACGTTTTGGTTTACATTTTGGCTGCAAACATTGTCTGGCAAATTAGAATTATAGAAACAGTGTGAAATTATATACCCCGATAAAATAAGTAAAAATGAACCTCAAAGTTAGTGTGACCATCATACTGTTAACTGTGTGGTGTTAACCTCCCACATAGTAGTGGAACGGGGACATTGCCAGAATAAGGACAGGGTACGGTGATCGCGCAGCCATCACCTGGGGCAGTGCACATCTCTGAATAACAAAAGGACTAAGGCTGGGAAATTCCACTGCACTTCTGGCAAAGTAACACTAGGAATTTGCTGGCCGACTGATAGAAATCGGCACGTGGGCGTAATTTGGGCGTAAAACCGGCACAAAGCACACCAATTTAGCAGTGGGACAATCTGCATTGGTTCCACTGCTAAATTTGTGAGGACACATTTTTTTAAGACACGCGCTAAGATCCTTGAATATGTTAATTAGTCGCCCAATGCCTGTTGTAGGCCCCCTCAAAATTAGTTCTCGATGAGCGGGACAGACATCATGCCTGCTCCGCTCCAGATTCTTCAGTGGCTGTCAATCAAAGGTACGTTTGAGAATTTTGTTAAACCCTTTCTGTGGATTCAGGAGAAGGAGGAGTGTTCCTCCAACTCGACAGGCATTATGGTCGCTCCCCCGCCCATAGCCCAGTCCAATCCCTCGATCGGGACTTAATGTAGGCCCGCTGCTGGGGTGGTAGGTGGCCCGAGAAAAAAAAATTCCCCAGTCGGGAGAGCTGCCTGAGGAGGCGCAACCAGCTCGAACCAATTATTCACATAAGGCCAGAGGACCAATTTGCTTCCCTATGTCTCTGAGCTCACAAATACCTTGGCTGGAGGGGAACAAAAAAGGTGCAACAAGGAAGTGAGCAGAAAAATTCCTTGGAGTATCTGGAACGAGAGAATAAGGAGAAATGTTGAGATGAATAACTCGGAGGAACATAAAAGACCAAAGAAGAGATGATTTGCAGTTGGAATAGAATCATAGAAGTTCACAGCATGGAAGGAGGCCATTTCGGCCTGTCGTGTCCATGCCGGCCAACAAGAGGTTATCCAGCCTAATCCCACTTTGCAGCACGAGGTCCATAACCCTGCAGGTTACAGCACTTCAAGTGCACATCCAAGTGCTTTTTAAATGCGGTGAGGGTTTCTGCCTCTACCACCCTTGCAGGCAGTGACTTCCAAACTCCCATAATCCTCTGCATGAAGAAATTTCCCCTCAAATCCCCTCTAAACCTTCTGCCAATTACTTTGAATTTATGCCACCTGGTTGTTGACCCCTCTGCTAAGGGAAATAGGCCCTTTCTATCCATTGTATCTAGGTCCCTCATAATTTTATGCACCACAATAAGGTCTTCCCTCAGACTCCTCTGTTCCAAGAAAAACAAACCAAGCCTATCCAATCTGTCCTCATAGCTAAGATTCTCCACTCCCGACAACTTCCTCGTAAATCTCCTCTGTACCCTCTCCAGTGCAATCACACCCATTCTTAATGCGGTGTCCAGAACTGCATGCAGTACTCCAGCTGTGGCATAACCAGTGTTATATACAGTTCAAGAATGTATTATATTCTCTGCTCTATTATTCTGTGCCTCGGCTAATAAAGGCAAGCTTTCTGTATGCCTTCTTAACCACCTTATCTACCTGGCCTGCTACCTTCAGGGACCTGTGGACATGCACTCCAATGTCCCTTTGTTCCTCGACACTTCTCAGTGTCCTACCATTTAATGTGTATTTCCTTTCCTCGTTAGCCCTCCCCAAATGTATTACCTCACACTTTTCTGGATTAAATTCCATTTGCCACCGTTCTGCCCACCTGACCAATTGATTGCTATCTTCCTGCAGTCCGCAGCTTTCTTCTTCATTATCAACCGCACAGCCGATTTTAGTATCATCTGCAAACTTCCTATTCATACTCCCTATATTCAAGTCTAGATCATTGATGTATATCACAAAAAGCAAGGGACCTAGTACTGAGCCCTGCAGAACCCCACTGGAAACATTCTTCCAATCACAAAAACACCCATCAACCATTACCCTTTTGCTTCCTGCCTCTGATCCAACTTGCCACTTTGCCTTAGATTCCATGGGCTTTTACTTTCGTGACCAATCTGCCATGTGGGACCTTATCAAAAGTTTTGCTAAAATTCATATACACTGCCCTCACCAACCCTCCTGCTTACCTCCTCGAAAAATTCAATCAAGTTAGTCAGACATGACCTTCCCTTAACAAATCCATGCTGACTGTCCTTGATTAATCCATGTCTTTCTAAATGTAGATTTATCCTGTCCTTCAGGATTTCTTGCTATAATTGTCCCACAACTGAGATTAGGCTGACTGGCCTGTAATTACTCAGTCTGTCCTTTCTCCCTTCTTAAACAAAGCTACCACATTAACAGTTCTCCAGTGCTCTGGCACCACACCTGAAGCCAGAGAGGATTGGAAAATGATGTCAAAGCCTCTGCTATTTCCCCTTTTGCTTCGCTTAACAGCCTAAGAGACATTTCTTCTGGGCCCTGGGGATTTATCCACTTTCAAAACCCCTTAATACCTCTTCTCTCACTATGTTTATTTCATCTAATATTTCTCACTCCTCCTCCTCGATAGCAGTGTCTGCATTGCCCCTCTCTTTTGTGAAAACATACGCAAAATATTCATTAAGAACCATACCCACATCTTCCACCTCCACACACAGATTACTCTCAAGGTCTCTAATAGGCCCTACCCTTTTTTTAGTTATCCTCTTGCTCTGAATATAGCTTTGGGTTTTCCTTGATTTTACTGGCCAAGAATTTTTCATGCTCTTTCTTTGCTTTCCTAATATTGTTTTTAATTTCACCCCAGGACTTTCTATACTCTGGAGATTCTGCAGTATTTCGCCCTTGGTATCTGTCATAAGCTTTCCTTTTTTTCTTTATCCTACCCTATATGTCCCTGGACATCCAGGGTTCTAGATTCGTTAGTCCCACCCCTTTTATTTAAGGGCACATATTTGGCCTGAACCCTCCAGATCTCCTCCTTGAATGCCTCCCACTGCTCTGACACTGATTTACCTTCAAGTAGCTGTTTCCAGTCCACTATGGCTAAATCACCTCTCAGCTTAGCAAAGTTGGCTTTTCCCCAATTTAGAACTTTTATTCCAGGTCTATCCTTGTCCTTTTCCATAACTATCTTAAATCTAACTGAATTATGGTTACTAGCACCTAAATGCTCTCCCACTGATACCCCTTCCACCTGCCCAGCTTAATTCCCTAAAACTAAATCCAGAACCGCCCCCTTCCGTGTTGGCTTGCTACATACTTCTGAAAGTTCTCCTGAATGCATTTTAGGAATTCCGCACCCTCTATTCCCTTCACACTAATTTTGTCCCAGTTAATATTAGGATAGTTGAAATCCCATCCATAGTCCGTCACGGTCGACAGTGTCAAAGGCCTTTGTGAGGTCAAAGAAAGCCATGTACGAGGGTTGGTGTTGTTCCCTGCATTTCTCTTGTAGTTGTCGCGCGGAGAAGATCATGTCCGTTGTACCCCTTAGTGGATGGAATTCACATTGTGACTCTGGGAGGAGATCTTCAGCCACAGGGGAAGACGGTTGAGGACTTCTAATGATGACTTTCCCTGTGGCCGACAGCAGGGAGATTCCTCTGTAGTTGCCCCGGTCGGACTTGTCCCCTTTTTTAAAGATGGTCACAATTACGGCATCTCTGAGATCTCCCGGCACGTTCTCCTTCTTCCAGAAACAGCTACTTGAAGGTAAATCAATCAGTGTCAGAGCAGTGGACCATTTTCCATACCTCGGGAGCCTACTATCAGCAAGGACAGACATTGACGACGAGGTCCAACACTGCCTCCAGTGTGCCAGCGCAGCCATCGGTCGCCTGAGGAAGAGTGCTCGAAGACCAGGACCTCAAATCTGGCACCAACATATGGTCTACAGGGCTGTAGTGATACCCGCCCTCCTATATGGCTCAGAGACATGGACCATATACAATAGACACCTGGAGAAATACCATCAATGCTGCCTCTGCAAGATCCTGTAAATCCACTGGGAGGATAGATGCACCGTCAGTGTTCTCGATCAGGCCAACATCGAAGCATTGACCACACTCGATCAGCTCTGTTGGGCGGGTCACATCATCCACATGCCCGATACGAGACTCCCAAAGCAAGCGCTCTATTCAGAACTCCTACACTGCAAGCGAGCCCCAGGTGGGCAGAGGAAACGTTTCAAGGACACCCTCAAAGCCTCCTTGATAAAGTTCATCATCCCCACCGGCACCTGGGAATCCCTGGCCAAATACTGCCCTAAGTGGAGGAAGAGCATTCGGGAGGGCGCTGAGCACCTCAGGTTTCGTTGCCGAGAGCATGCAGAAGACAAGCGTAGGCAGCGGAAAGAGCATGTGGCAAGCTAGACTCCCCACCCACCCTTTCCTTTAACCACTGTCTGTCCCACCTGTGCCAGAGACTGTAATTCCCGTATTGGACTGTTCAGTCACCTGAGAACTCACTTTTAGAATGGAGGGACTGACGACGACGACGACGACGACGACGATGATGATGATTTGAAATCCCCTACTATTACTGCCCTAAAGTTTTTGCACGTCTCAGAAATTTGCCGACAGATTTGCTTTTCTATCTCCCTGTCACTGTTTGGGGGTTTATAGTACACGCCCAGCAGTGTGATCGCCCCTTTTTTGTTTTTCAGTTCGACCCATGTGGTCTTGTTTGATGATCCCTCTAACATATCATCCCTCCTCACAGCTGTAATAGTTTCTTTAATAAATACCGCGACCCTCCCCCCTCCCTTTTTACCCCCCTCCCTATCTCTATAAGCTGCAGACAAAGCGGGGGAAACATAGAAAATAGGTGCAGGAGTAGGCCATTCGGCCCTTCGAGCCTGCACCAGCATTCAGTAAGATCATGGCTGATCATTCCCTCAGTACCCCTTTCCTGCTTTCACTCCATACCCCTTGATCCCCTTAGGGCCATATCTAACTCCCTCTTGAATATATCCAATGAACTGGCATCAACAAGTAAGGAAAGGATGTTTAAGCTGAAGGTCGAAGCAGCAGTGAATGAACTACTGTAGTGAAAGGAATAGAACTTGATTTTTCCCATTTACCCCGGCAGAATCAGGGATTCTTTGGTTGTGGCTCCGTCTCAGCTGGAAGATAAAGAAACTTCTCTCCATCTACCAACAGGCTATCGATCTGCTGCTGGTGATTGGCAGTCACAGCTTGTTCCAGCCCCAGCAGCCTGTTTGGAATATGTCATAAATTGAGAGTGTAGTCTAGAGACTCTGCCAATGGCCAGTTTTGAACTTGCGAAGATATGGACAGGAAAACTCATCTCATTCACTGTTATACACTGATGTCTACTGATTTGAGAAGTTTATGTCCTTCAATCATCTCTCACTCCTGGCTAAAAGTGGACAGAGGGACGGCAAAAACCACAATATTTTTAAATCATACACAGTAAAAATTCTACCAGGTTTCACCAAGACGACTATTAAAACAAGAAATCTGAGGCTCAGTGACTGTTAATTTAGAATATCTTAAGATATTAGTGGTGTTTTAGTCTTAAGATATTAGTGGTGTTTTAGTCATATGACTAAAACATTACTCATTCTTATCATGCAATCTGTATTTTTCGCATTATAGCTCACACATCAAGAAAGATTTCGGCAACATTTGCAAATCTGTCCCAACAGCTTGCTTGCCATGCATTTAGGTCATCGAATCATATCATGCAATAAGAAATAAGTTGAAGCATGGCACTGGCTTCCTACTATTGTAGGAAAAGGATTAACCTAAAGATGTGTCGCCATGCAACTCAACTGTTACAGCTAAACACTAAACAATTCACCTGGATATTCAAATGGTTGATGACAATAACATTCAGGAGTAGAAAGCCTGCCTGGTTGAACGTTCCATGATTTTTGTGTGACAAACTTAACTATTGCCATTTTTTACGTGATAAGGTTAAAGGAGATGTACTCCTAGCAGAAAACCTGGTTCAAAAGAAGTGTGCTTCGGAGAATGAATGCTATCTCTGACCTGTACTCCCTTCGAGCACAGCTCCCTCAAGGGATTAGTAAATTTACATGATAGTTCACTAGTAGGCTATATGCTTTGCATGTATGAAGATGTGAGTTCAGTCCCTGCAATCTCCATTGTGCACTTTATCTTAGTATCAGAGGGTGGGACCTTCTACTCTGGATAACTTGGTGTGACGTCAGGAGATTGAACAACTGGATCATTGCCATTTCTGAAAGAGATGGTAAAAGGGCTTCTTGTATCAAATATTGGGGACAATGGTCTTTGACAATTTGATCATTGGCTGTCTTTTGGCACTCATGGCAATGTATTGATCTTCAGGGTTCAGTCCTGGAGTTACCCTACCCCTCCACCCTATCACCCCCACGGCACACACACCGATGGGATCTTTGGTGAGTTGCAGAAGTGCATTCTTACGGAGGATCTAACTGAGGTCTGTTCTGTTAGATAATAAATATGGCAGATCACCAATCACAAAGAGCAGGTTAACCTTGCTGTTCTGACCAATATTTCCCCCAAGAATTTCACTCCAAGTATCTTGGCCCACATGGGCAATTCTCCAAATTATTATGGTATAATCAAATGAATGCATACACTGTAACTAATCTAAAAATTCATACATGAACTTTTAATCCTCAAACCCAAGTCTCCAATGCAAAATTAAGTTGCTGCTCGGTTTGTCTAACAATGTTTAAGGCTGTGAAAGTCTCCTGTAAAATATTGAATGTGACACAGACTTGTAATGTTGCTGATAGAAGATTGTGAGAGAGTGTGGGTGTCAGTGACATACTTTAGTTTAGTTTTTTGACAAGAAATGCTTAATAGATTTTGCATGCCAAACCTTCTAATTTCATACAGTAGGAACTGTTCCTAAACCTTGCTGAGATGGGTTGCTTTTTCACCCTTACCTCTTGAGTTTTGAGCAGTATCTTCTCAATGAGGATTAAGAAGCTGTTGGGATCTCTGCTTACGAGTTCCTCCAAGCTCCAACGGTTCACACAGAGACCAGCTGAAAAAGAAAACCAGGTTTGATTGGCAAAATCACAGCAGCAATAACATCTTGTATTTCTATAGTGGAATCGATTATAACCGTTCCTCCCGGATGGCAAATGGGTGGCATCAGACTGATTGCCTGTTTTGCACCCTGCCTGATATTCCTTTCTATTAACTTCAACATGTAAACTTAGACAATGAGGTGACATGACTGCCAAGCTCAATATCTACACATACCCTTTTCTCAGTGATGGTCACTGGATAGCAACCAGGAGAGAAACCACCAGGAAAAACTTTGTTACGCAGTGAGTGATTAGGATCTGGAATGCCCTGCCTGAAAGGGTGGTGGAGGCAGATTCGATCGTGGCTATCAAAAGGGAATTGGATAAGTACCTGAAGGAAAAAAATTGCAGGGCTACGGGGAAAGGGCGGGGGAGTGGGACTAGCTGAAGTGCTCTTGCAGAGAGGCTGCACGGGCTCAACAGGCCAAATGGCCTCCTTCTGTGCTGTAACCATTCTATGATTCTATGAGGTTCGGTGTCAAATTTTATCTGATTACGCTCCTGTGAAGCACCTTGGGATGTTTTACTACGTTAAAGATGCTATATAAATGCAAGTTATTGTTGTTGCTTAATGCCCAGGGGCACTGCGGCAATTGCAGTGCTGCCAATGCTCCACTGGCTGAGATCTGCTAACTCCGTGTAGAACAGCGATTGAGTCTTGGAGCATGCAAGACTAATGGCTCAGTTTGGTGCATTTACCAATTTCATATCAGGAGAGCACGATACTCACTGCTCAGATAACATTATTTTAAAAAGTTCAACTGAAACAAACATAAATAATAAAAGAATATGAAAGTTAATTAGAATTTCAGGTAATGCTTTCCGAATGATTAATGAAAGTTGGGGAAATTTCAGCTTTTGGATTGTTGAAACAAAGAGTTCAGAATGGATTCATCCGCGGTGCTTTTGTCATGGCAAAATAAGTGAAAGCAGAAACTCTGTGCAATGCTGTGCAGATTTGATACAATTTGAATATATTAAAATATCACTGTTGAAAATTGTTGCATTTCAGCCTAGTTCCCATTTTCCACACAGATGTACAAAGGCGAACCAATCAGTACAGTGCTGAGTAATTAATGCAATCTAATATACCGTCAAGACACTATTTACAGAATCTGTTACTGTAAGTTTCGAACTAAAATTACACAGATTTGTCCTTAGGAAAGCAGCTTTTTTTTAACATTTAAGTGAAAGAAGTCATTGTGCTGGTCACTTCCCTTTAAAAATCTGAAACTGACAATAGGCATCACACTCAAGGGTAGGGACTTTTCCCGGTGAATTACCCAGTCTACATATATTAGGAAATAAACTGTGATTGAATCTTTATAACAGTACACTTTGGTAGCCAAATTACTGTATGAAAAGAAAGAAAAACTTGTATTTGCATCATTCATGACTTCAGGATGTCACAAAGAGCTTCACAGTCAATGAAGTACTTTTGAAGTGTAGTCACTGTTGTAATGTAGGGAAACAGCAGCCAATTTGTGCACAGAAAGATCCCACAAATAGCACTGAGATGCTGACTAATGAGATATCAGCCAAATGTTGTAGTGATGTTGACTGAGGGAACAATATTGGACTGGACACTGGGAGCAACCCCCTGCACTTTTTCCAAATACAGCCATGGGATCTTTCACGCTGAGACGGCAGATGTTGCTTTCACGTCTCATCCGAAAGATGGCACATCTGACATACAATGTTCCCTCAGTACTACACTTAAGAGTCAGCCTAGATTATATGCTCAAGTCTCTGGAGTGGGACTTGAACCCACAATCTTCTGACTCAAGAGACGAAAGTGTTACCCACTGAGCCAAGGTAAACACCTATACCATATGCTAAGAGGCTGCAGGGTGACTTGGACAGGTTAGGTGAGTGGGCAAATGCATGGCAGATGCAGTATAATGTAGATAAATGTGAGGTTATCCACTTTGGTGGCAAAAACAGGGAGGCAGATTATCTGAATGGTGGCAGATTAGGAAAAGGGGAGGTGCAACGAGATTTGGGTGTCATGGTACATCAGTCATTGAAAGTTGGAATGCAGATACAGCAGGCAGCGAAGGCGGCAAATAAATGGCATGTTGGCCTTCATAGCGAGAGGATTTGAGTATAGGAGCAGGGAGGTCTTACGGCAGTTGTACAGGGCCTTGGTGAGGCCACACCTTGAATATTGTATACAGTTTTGGTCTCCTAATCTGAGGAAGGACATTCTTGCTATTGAGGGAGTGCAGCGAAGGTTCACCAGACTGATTCCCAGGATGGCAGGACTGACAGAAGAAAGACTGGATTGACTAGGCTTATATTCACTGGAATTTAGAAGAATGAGAGGGGATCTCATAGAAACATATAAAATTCTATGGCATTGGACAGGTTAGATGCAGGAAGAATGTTCCCGATGTTGGGGAAGTCCAGAACCAGGGGTCACAGTCTAAGGATAAGGGGTAAGCCATTTAGAACCGAGATGAGGAGAAACTTCTTCACTCAGAGAATTGTGAACCTGTGGAATTCTCGACCACAGAAAGTTGTTGAGGCCAGTTCGTTAGATATATTCAAAAGGGAGTTAGATGTGGCTCTTACGGTTAAAGGGATCAGGGGGTATGGAGAGAAAGCAGGAATGGGGTACTAAAATTGCATGATCATATTGAATGGTGGTGCAGGCTCAAAGGGCCGAATGGCCTACTCCTGCACCTATTTTCTATGTTTCTATTCTGATAACAAGAAAATATTTGAACATAATAGCCCTCTGACTAGATTTAAAAGATTTGAAAAAGGGAATTGTGTATAGAATGAATCAATCATAGCTTTAAAGGGGAGTCTCTTTAGACCAGTAATTGGATGAAGCGCTGTTATTAAGTCAATTTTAAGCAGTGGCGAGATTGGGGCGAAGGACCGACGAGAGATTGCAGAGCAATGTGATCGGGGCCCAGGAGAGGCGAGAGTTCGGGGCCCAGGAGAGGCGAAGGCCCAGGGGCAGCACGGGCCAGCCCACACTGCGATACGTGTGTACACTAGGTCTGTGCAGCAGAGCTGGTCTCCAGTCGTCTTGGTTAATCCTTGCTACTGGACCAAGACCTAGCTCTGTCAAGCCCATGTGGTGGCTGGTGTGCAACGGCCACCACACGTTAAAAAAATCCACGCACAGGCATCCTCCACCCTTCAAGATGTAGTTCGGGACCTGTAATATTAGGTCCTTCATTGAAACACCTGTGAACTCATCCCTTTTTGGCGCGGAAGCAAGTCATCCTCGATACGAGGGACCGCCTAAGAAGGATATGCAGTCTTAACAACATTCCTTTGCATGCAAATCAAATATTCTTGCATATAAACGAAAGATCTAGCATCTCAGAAGATTTTCTTGCTATCTAACAACTTTATGTATGTCTTTAGTACATATGGTGGGCATGGGCACATATTCATGCATGGTACGGGGGAGGAGATGGGGGAGGAGATGGAGGTGGAGATAGTGAGAGATACTGCAGGGCCATGTTTATTCTCAGAAGTGGAGAGGATGCTCACATTAAAATAGCATCTTGTGTAAACAATGCATCTAACATTTAGCAAACATGGCCTTTTTTCACTGATAATAAATAATATACTTATCAGTTCAATGCTACTTGCAAAAGTGTGTACATCTTATCCACTTATCAAACTCCCCATCTTACACCCACTACCACTGTGGTTTGATCAGGATATGGTGAATGCATCTTCACTGAATACTTAGCATGATACAAAATGTTATTCATTATCTGGAATATATCAACTCAGCAGGAATTCATATTAGTTACTGTAGTTGACTGTAAAGTTATGGTCAGTTTAATTTACGTGCAAGAGGAATTTTGGAATGACATTTTCATACATGTTTCTTTATTTTAACTGACTTTAATGATAGATTGTCAATATTGGTTTCATCATCTAAATGACATCATTCATAATGTGTTCTCGGGTCCGGCATGTATTCAACTTCTCCGTCATCAGTAGACTCAGAGAAAAGGAAGAAAAAAATGAATGATGCCAACAAAGCTAGGGGAGAGGCTAAAAGTGAACTGAGTGTTGGTAGATTGAACACTGACCATGTTCAGCCATTTCAGAACAGCAATTAATAAGCAAACAGAATGTTGAGCGATACTACCAAATCAGTAAACTACACATCTTGAGAATAGCACAGTGCTCTGGTCAGATTACACCTTGAATACTACATTTGCCTCTGGTTACCGAGATACAAGAGAATACTCCAAGCTTTGAAAATGGTGCTGAGAAGGATCACAAGGCTGTCAGAGGACTGGCTCATGAACGGTTGGAAAAACGTGGACTCTTCAACTTCGGAAGGAAGCAAATAAGGTGGTACTTCACAGAGGTAATTAAGATACTAAGAGGAATAGAAATGATTAATCCTGCATACAATTTCAAATTGAACCGTAACTAAAGGGCCAAGGTCCATCAACTCCATCTAACAGCCCAGTTTAAAAAAAAACTAATACTAAATGATGGTCTCTATGTTTTTCTAACTTGTTCCTGGGATGTTGGCATCGCTGGCAAGGCCAGCATTTATTGCCCATCCCTAATTGCCCTTGAGAAGGTGATGGTGAGCCATCATTTCAGAGGGCAGTTAAGATTCAACCACATAGCTGTTGGTCTGAAGTCACCTATAGGCCAGACTGGGCAAGGACGGCAGATTTGGACTCATGCTCCTTCTGAGAATAGGACTTTAAAGCATTTCTGCTGAAGCTACTAGGCTATGTGGAGCCAAAATCCATGCTGATTACATCTAGCCTTTCTCTCTGTTATACCACATCTCCATTTTCTTTCTACATCAATTCTCCATATTTATTGAATTTTAATTAACATGAAAAACACATATCTGTTATTTTTATTTTACATGCTTTAAGTATCTCATAATTCTTTTTTTTACACCAGACAAGTATGTAAACCATTGTAATGCTTTTCCTTAGAAATTAATGCATCTTACTAGGCTGCAATTTGAAATGAGTGTGTCGAAAAATTGCACCGAAGTCTTGTCACCCATCTGCCTGAAGAACCATTGTTCTTTGTTCAGCCGTATTTTCTAATTAATAAATACTTTAAATAGTATTAGGTTATCAAATGATGCAGAAGTTTTATTTTTACTTCCTCCCAGTTCCGACATGAGCACATTACACGACACGCAAAGAATAATAAATGAATTATATGAATGAAACAGGTGGTGCATGAATCCAACTATAACAGGGTGTATTTAGTCAAATCACTTTTGCACAGTATCTCAATACAGAAATTAACCTCGTTTTCCTGGTACGCCTAAAATTTGCATATAAATAGAGGGTACACAATAGAATGAGCGAGCATCTATGATTCAGTCCAGGTAAAATGGAAAAAGTACAAATAATGAAAATTTGAAAATTCTGGAATTATACAAACACATTGTATTTGAAAGAGAAAGACAACAATGTTTTGGGTGGTATCAGATATTACAACATCAGCCTATATTTATATAGCACCTTTCACATAATAAAATGTCCCAAGGCGTTTCACAGGAGTATTATGGACAAAAAAGAAAATTGACACGAGGAGAAATTATGGCAGATGACCAAAAGCTTGCCAAAGAGGTAGATTTTAAGGAGCGTCTTAAAGAAAGAGAGATAGAGAGGGAATTCCAAAGCTTAGGGTCTAGGCAACAAAAGACACGGCCACCAATGATTGAGCAATGATAATAAGGGATGCTCAAGAGGGAAGAATGAGAGGAGCGCTGATATCTCGGTGGGGGGGGGGGCGGGGGACCCTGAAGGAAATTACAGAGATAGGGAGGGGCGAGGCCATGGAGGAATTTGAAAAAAAAAGATGAGAATTTTGAATCGAGGTGTTGCTTAACCAGGAGCCAATGTAGGTCACCGAGCACAGGGTGAACGGGACTTGATGAGAATTAGGACACGGGCAACCAAGTTTTGGATCACCTCAAGTTTACATCGGGTAGAATGTGGGAGGCCAGCCAGGAGTGCATTGGAGTTGTCAAGTCTAGAGGTAACAAAGGCATGGATGCTAGTTTCAGCAGCGGATGAGCTGAGGCAGGGGCAGAGACGGGCAATGTTACAGAGGTAGAAATAGGCGGTCTTAGTTATGCTGGGGATGTGTGATCGGAAGCTCATTTCAGGGTCAAATATAACACCAAGTTTGCGAACATTGTGGTTCAGTTCTTTTCCTGTATGTCCTGGCTTTATTTTTGGTACAGTCCATTTTTATTAAAGAGTATAGCTGTTCTGTCTCTATGTGAACTTGTCGTTTTGTTGCTGCCACAATTTTGACTAGCACAGCATTCCATTCAGTTTGTGCAATGGTGTGGCAAGATACAGGTTTGCATTCATGATTTGGTTTACATGGTGAGTTCCTAATTTTGGCCATACTATCTGGGGGTGGTGATAAGCAGAGGTTAGGTACTTCCTCTGCAGTGAGGTGAAGGGAAACCAGAGTGCATCATCCCAGGCCAGCCTCACAGGCCTTTTGGTTAGTTTTTCTGGCTGTGGTCTCCACAACTGGGTAACTCCCAGACCCTTGCCTGCAGAATAGGCTATCAGATAAATGAATAAATTACATTTTAAAAATGATGAGGGAAAGTATCAAAATTCCATTTATTTACATTGATGCCTGTTAAATGCACTTTTTACAAGGCAAGTTTGCGTCCATTACCCTGTACTCACCAATTACAAATGCAAACCTGTTTAATTATTCATCTATCACTAAGTGGCTCAGTGGGTAGCACACTCGCCTCTGAGTCAAGTCCAGGAACTTGAGCACATAAATCTAGGCCAACACACCAGTGCAGTACTGAGGGAGTGCAGAGGTGCTGTCTTTCAGATGAGACGTTAAACCGAGGCCCTGGCTGCCCTCTCAGGTGGATGTAAAAGATCCCATGGCACTATTTCGCAGAAGAGCAGGGAAGTTATCCTCGGTGTCCTGGCCAATAGTTATCTCTCAATCAGCATTATAAAACAGATTATCTGGTCATTATCACATTGCTGTTTGAGGGAGTTGCTGTGCGCAAGTTGGCCTCCGCATTTCCCACATTACAACAGTGACTACACTCCAAAAGGACTTCATTAGCTGTAAGTGCTTTGAGGCGTCCGGTGATCGTGAAAGGCGCTATATGAATGCAAGTCTTTCTTTCTTTCTAAAAACGAGTCAATATAAAGATCATTCATTTAAATACTAATCTATATTCTGTTTTATGCTGGGATGAATGCCTGCTTATTCAGTTAGCACAAAGGCTGGTGGACAGGTACAAAAAAATAATTTACACGACTAATGGATTGTTGGCCTTTATCTCAAGGGAGCTGAAATACAAGGGGGTAGAAGTTATGTTACAGTAATATAAAGCTCTGTTAGACCCCATCGAATACTGTGCTAAGTTCTGAGCACTGCACCTCAGGAAGGATATATTGTAGCCTTGGAGGGGGTGTAGCGCAGATTCACCAGATTATACCAAGGCTAAAAGGGTTAAATTATGAGGACAGGTTGCAAAAGCTGTTAAGGCAGGGCCAATTGAAAATTTCAAAACTGAGATTGATAGGTTCTTGTTTGACAAGGGTATTAAGGGTTATGGAACCAAAGTGGGTAGATGGAGGTAAGATAGCCGATGTCTAGTTGAATGGCAGAACAGGTTTAAGGGGCTGAATGGCTTACACTCTGTTCCCATGGGCTAAAAATTTGCTGACCTTGCAACCGGTTTTTCGGCGATATTTCACCGTTTTTGCCAAAAAACAATGCGGCGGGAAATTCGGACAAGTCTTGCGGCTGCGCTTTTCAAATACCGCTGGAGAGAGGAGCGCCGCCGTGCAGGACGCGAAATATTGTTTGCGCCAAAAATTTGGCTCTTGAGCGCATCTATATTTAGGACGGAAAAAACCGGCAAGGGAAAAGCTACGTTGCAGCCCTTGGTTCAGCAGTAAGACCTGCAAAAAAGGCAAGTTAAAGTTTTTATTTTTTTTAATTCTTTTGCAGTGATTTTCTAGTTAAGTATCTTGTGAATGTTTTGTGATTTTTTATTTTTTGTTTTTGCAATTTATTTTTTGGTGTTTTCCCCCTCCCAAGGCCCAACTCGCAGATGTATCGGCCTCGGAGAAAAGTTGGCGAGGATCGCGGTTTGCACCACGAATCTTCATGCAACGCAGATTTTTACCACAAATTGAAGTTCGAATTTACTGCCTCATAGCCATAGCGTTGCCATCACGATAATTTGGGAGAAAAAATACAATTATCGCCGAGAACCGAATTTCTAGCCCCATTAATGTTCCTTATTTTCTCTTCTCTTCTGGTATTCTCAGGCTTCTTCTGATACTGCTCTACATATCCATTAAGAATATGCAGGAATTTCCCAGCAAATTTCCTAATCTCCTGCAGAAATTTGTGCTTTTTGCTGGCTATCAACCAAGGTGTCAGCCTTGGTTCATGGTAGCACTCTCAGCTCTAAGTTAGAGGATCGTGGATTCAAGCCCTACTCCAAGTACTTAAGCACATTGTCTAAGCTGAAAGTTCAGTGTAGTACCGAGTGCAACACTACCAGAAGTGATGTCTTTTGGATGAGAATCATAGAATCATAGAAATTTACAGCACAGAAGGAGGCCATCTTGACCCATCGTGTCTGTGCCGGCTGACAAAGAGCTATCCAGCCTCATCCCACTTTCCAGCTCTTGGTCCGTAGCCTTGTAGGTTACAGCACCTCAAGTGCTTATCCAGGTACTTTTTAAACTTTCGGGCAGTGAGTTCCAGACCCCCACCACCTTCTGGATGAAAACATTTCCCCTCAAATCCCGTCTAAACCTCTTACCAATTACTTTAAATCTATGCCCCCTGGTTGTTGACCTCTCTGCTAAGGGAAATAGGGCCTTCCTATCCACCCTGTCTAGGCCCCTCATTATTTTATACACCTCAATAAGGTCTCCCCTCAGCTTCCTCTGTTCCAAAGAAAACAAACGCAGCCTATTCATAGCTAAAATTCTCCAGTCCAGGCAACAGCCTCGTAAATCTCCTCTGTACCCTCGCTAATGCAATCACACCTTTCCTGCAATGTGGTGATCAGAACTGCACGTTGTATTCTAGCTGTGGCCAAACTAGTGTTTTATACAGTTCAAGCATAACCTCCCTGCTCTTATATTCTATGCCTCGGCTAATAAAGGCAAGTATTCTGTATGCCTTCTTAACCACCTTAACTTCCTGTCCTGCTACCTTCAGAGATCTGTGGACATGCACTCCAAGGTCCCTTTATTCCTCTACACTTCTCAGGGTCCTACCATTTAATGTGTATTCCCTTGCCTTGTTAACCATCCCCAAATGCATTACCTCACACTTCTCAGGATTGAATTCCATTTGCCACTGTTCTGTTTACCTGACCATGTTCATTGATATCTTCCTGCAGTCCGCAGCTTTCTTCTTCATTATCAACCACACAGCTAAATTTTGTATTATCTGCAAACTTTTTCATCATACCCCCTACATTCAAGTCTATATCATTGATATATACCATAAAAAGCAAGGGACTTAGCACTGAGCCCTGCGGAGCCCCACTAGAAACAACCTTCCAGTCACAAAAACACCCGTCGACCATTACCCTTTTGCTTCCTGCCTCTGAGCCAATTTTGGATCCAACTTGCCACTTTGCCTTGGATCCCATGGGATTTTATTTTCGTGACCAGTCTGCTATGTAGGGTCTTATCAAAAGCCTTGCTAAAATCCATATAGACTACATCATATGTGCTACCCTCATCGACCCTCCTCATTACCTCCTCTATGTGCCCAGGCTTCTCTCTCTGGTGGGCATAAAAGATTGCAAGGTATTATTCGAAGTGCAAGGCAATTCTCCTGGTAGCCTGGTCAATATTTATCCCTCAACCCACATCACTAAAAACAAACAATCTCACTGCTGGTTGAGGGATCTTGCGGTGTGCAAATTGGCTGCTAAAGTTTCCTACAACACAACGGTGAGAGTGATTCAAAAGTACTTTGGGTCATCCTGAGGTTGGGAAAGTGTTATATAAATGCAAGTTCTTTTGTTCTTATCCATGAAGTCACAACTAAGACCAACACTTCAGTGTGTGGGGCAACAGATGAAGATTTTTAACAATTACATTTTTTTGCTACAGCGCATTTGATTGTCATTAAACTAAGCCATCAAATCCAGGCCAATCAATCACTCAACCCAACATCGACAACATGGGCAAAATGCCTATGATGGAAAGTGCCACATTAATCTACCTGATGAAAAGCTCATACTTCTGTGCTCAAATGCAGTTTCCAACAGAACCTTATACAAAAGGATTTAACCACAAACTAAGCTTTCGCATCACAATTATTGAATCAAGATTAAAGGAAGGTAGATAAAACTCCTTCAAAGCTTGCCTGAAATTTGGAACATTCCAATTCACAAATTCTAATGTCGGTCAGATTGGAATGAAAAATGTTGTCAGAGCAATTCAATTCCAGGTCACCGGGGAAGGATTGGCAATAAGAACAAGACAATGCCAGAGACAGTTGTATTGATGAGGCCTTCAATTTGTTAAACACTAGCCAATGTATAGTGGTTCAAATTGCATTTATTTAAACTTGCTCAAACTGAGACAAGATTGAAACTTAAAGACTAACATGGTCTGATGAAATTGTTTACACATATCATTCCTGACACCCTTGGTGTCAAAGTGTTGCTGCTCTAGGGTGTGAATGAGTAAATGTGAACAATGCATATATAGCTCTTCAGTTCAGAGTCAACATAAGGGTGGAGCTCATTTGTGCTAAATTGCCAAACTCAATTGAAGTTAAAGTCCTGCTGGCTCATGATATCTGGTGTTCCACTTTACAACCAATTGTAAGAAAATTCCAGGTCAATATGGCAGAGATATCTCATCTCAAAAGTAGATAATGTTGGGAAGGTCAGTCAAAGCCTAGTTAATATGCATTGAGAAGAAAATCAAGCAAATATCATTAATTGGGAAACTGATTATTAAAAAATGTGCTAAAGTGTGGGTTTCTTCATCTTTAGAGAAAGTACACCAAAATTTAAGTCATTGAGAGAAGTATAGTGCTTTGAAAGGACAGTGAGTATATATTGTGAAATAGGGTATTTCAAAATATTACAACAGATATTACTGTCTGGAAGAGAGCACCGACGTTATTTCCACTTACCATGTATTACTGGATGGATGGCCTATAAACTATTTTAAAGATTTTATTTGCATTTGTGAGGTTGCAGAACTTTAGAGAAGGGAGTGATGTAATAGCCTAGATAGATTACAAATGTTAAAAGCAAATGAAATGTAATAGGGAAATACTAGTTCACAACGGATTAAAATTTTCCTAAAGAGGAGTATAAAGATTAATATATTAGACCATTTACCAATAAAAAAAGGCAGAGAGACATTGTAAATATTCGATGCAGTGATTCTTAACAACAATAATTTGTATTTGTTAGCTCCTTTAATGTAATGAAATATTACAAATGTAATCAAACATTATTTTGTAAAAGATCCCAGTATGTTTACGGGCCAATCAAGTGCTTCTACTTTACCAAACTACATCCAGCACATGACCCGAATTTGAAAATTCAAATGAGAAAGATTTGCTCTGAGTCAACCTTGGCTCAGTGATCGCACTCTCGTCTCTGTCTGAAGTTGGTGGTATCAAGCCCCATTCCTGGGACTTGGGCACAGAATCTAGGCTGACACTCCAGTGCAGTACTGAGGGAGTGCTGCACTGCCTTTTAAATGAGACACAAAACCAAAGTTGCCCTCTTAGGTGGATGTAAAATATTCCAATGCACTAGTTGAAGAGGAGCAAGGGAGTTCTCCCAGTGTTCTGACCAACAATTGTCCCTCAGACAACACCTAAAACAAATGATTTGTTATGTTGATGTGCGCAAATTAGCTGCCATGTTTCCTATCTTACAACAGTGACTACATTTCAAAAGTACTTCCCTGGTTCCAAAGCACTTTGGGATATGTCATGTAAAGGCGCTACATAAAGGCAAGTTCTTTCTTCATTCTTTCTGAGCGAGAGTGAGAGAATGTGTGACTCGTTTTACACTGACTGATGCATTGCGTTGTTTTCTGTGAACAATCCCTACTGACTCAATGAGAAAACAAATATGTCACAGTAGCACCCTTTGATTGGCCAATATTTTTGGTATCTTTGACACCAGTCCAAATGGAAAATATTTTTCAATTCCCATTGTTTTATTGATACTTTTCTTCAATTTGATCTATTTTCTGAGTTATTAAGCACTGCATGAAATATCAAATTAACATTGTGAGCTTAGAGAAACCCAACTACGCCTTGTATTGAATGAACCTTGATTCAGTCTCACAACAGTGAGCAGCTAAAGTGAATAATATCACAAAAAATTCCAGAGTTTCATCTTCAATCTACATTTGCAAATGAACTCCAGTGGTTATGTGACATTTCTCCTATTTAAAAATGCCTGTACGCCAAATTAGCAGAATGGGGCATATCACATGTCTTGTTATTAGCTTGAGTAAAGGGTGCAAAGTAATCATCCATGCATTGGGGTAACTCTGCTATACTGGATATTTCTCTGCATTTATACAAGGTTCTTGATCGCAGTAGCTAAAACACACACAAGTAAATCTGTGCAACAATAAAACACAGTCATATATCTGCTGCACAGTTTAGAGAAAGATGGCCCAGATTTTGCTACCAAAATAATGGTGAGCTAATGGCATGAGATGTTATTAATGTGTAAACCGTTCAACAACTTGTGGTGAGGAAAAGACACGGTGAATTGTGAATTGACACAAGTTGCTGGGCGATTTGCACTGCACCGCCGTTAGCCTCACAAAACTGGCCCTCAACCTCACCGTGACTTTCATGAAATTACTTCATTTGCGCATTAATTGCCAATTACACTTGCTGTAGAAAGTTAAGACTGCTATTTCATAGCGTAAGTACCTATTTAATGAGGAGATTTATGTCCTGAAATGTCTATTAACCTCTCCAACCAAGAAAGGGAACAGTTAAAATGTGGTGTCTCATTCCTACAGGTAGTAAATTGTTGTTAGAGAATTTTTTTAAATTCTTACTTTTCCTTTCCGTCTCTATTTTTTCCTCTCCCCTAATCTAATCTTTCTTTCCTGCTCTTTAGTTTTCTTTCTGTACCTGATTTGACTCAAATTCACTTTATTTTCTTCTCGGTCTTTCCTCTGTTTCTTTCTCAGTGATTAAGGAGATACACTATTGGTCCCGTAGTTCACCAAGGTCCCAAATGCCCTGTTATCAGTTTGCACTTCTGTCAACTTACAGGGCAACATTTTTTCAAGCTGAAGAGTGTGGGAAAAAGTCTAACTAACAGGGCACACTGCAAGGTACCTCACTCCAGCAAAATCTTGGCGAATAGATCTTCTCTCCGATTTGAGTACTTATTTTTCCCTTCCAGCTTTGTTAGCCTATATGTATCATGGGATCCAAGTGCAATCCCACAAACTGGAGACTGGTATTTTTAAGATTTTCAAAGATGTAAAAGTTTCCAGATATGATGTGTCCCAATACAGGAAGGATGAGGATTCCAACCACAAAAATATTCCTATAGCATCTGTGACTCTAATTATTAGTTCTGATTATGAGGAAAATATATTTCTATTATAATTCTATAATATTGCCCTTGGCGTTAAATGTCACACTACAGAATCACCAGAAAATCTCTCGCCGCAGCAATACTTGACTCTAAGGACATGCAAACTAAATTCCCAAGAAACTCAGGTAGGTATCATCCACCGTCAAAGAAAGAATATAAATATGTCAAAACTGGGTGAAGATTAATTGCACTTAAATGAAAGAGTAAAAATCAACAAGCTCCTTAAATTATTGAGTTGACAAGATGATGCTCAAAAACAAAATAGGTGGATGGGCAACACCATTAAAATTGATTCGTTTTACAAACAGCACCAGGGAAAATTGGGACTTTTTCAAAATACAGGGAGATGTCACCCATATGTTTTGAAGTATCACAAGTCTTCTGCATCTTTCAGACTAGTTACCCATTGTATCATATTGTAGGTATAAAACAAAGTAGAATTTTCTTTGATGATCATAAAGTAGAATTAATCATATATGTGGGGGACCACTAAAAAATGCCTTAATTTGTTTGTAAATTGGGAATGTTTATACAATGATAGGAAGAATCTCATCTTTAAAAACTTACATCAGTTTTCATTACAATGTCCACATTGGGTTCAACGCTGGGTTCAACCTATTTTGGCAGGGGGAAGGGAACCAGGACATAGCAGTAAAAAGGGGAGACAAGATGCATAAAAAAATAGAGAGTTCAAAGACTGGAGGTGTTCGGTTAGAGTTAAGGAAAAGAAAAGGAGCCAGTACATTATTGGGTGTTTACTATAGACCTCCAAATAGCAAAAAGGAGATAGAGGAGCAATTATGTAGACAAATTTCAAAGAAATGTAAAAAATAATAGTGGTAATAGTCGGTGATTTCAATATAGATTGGGGGGGAAAACAGTATAAAAAGTAAGTGATGAATTCTTAAAACGTGCACAGGAGAACTTTCTTAATCAGTATGTTCCTAACCCAATGGAGGAGGAAACAGTGCTGGATCTATTCTGGAGAATTAAGTAAGGCAAGTAGAGTATGTTTCAGTGGGAGATCGTCTGGATAACAGTGGTCATAATATAATTAGGTTTGAAGTAGTTTTCGAAAGGCACAAAGAAAATCAATGGTGAAAATACCCAACTGCAAGAGAGTCAGTGTCAGTGATTTGAGAATGGATCTAGCTCACTTGCAAGCAAAGATTGGCAGGTTAAATAGTAAATGAGCAATGGCAGGACTTCAAGGTGGAGATAGTCTGGGTACAAACCGAGCATATTCACATAAGAAGGAAAGACAGGGCATCCTGGATGCCAAAGGAACATGAAGTTAAAATAAAACAGAAAAAGGAGGCTCATGACAAATGTCAGGTATAGAATACAATAGAAAACCTTGCAGAATACAGAGATGTAAGGGGAAATTGAAAAATAATACAAGAAGAGCAAAGAGAAAGTATGAGAAAAGTTCAGCGGGTAACACAAGGGATCCCCAAAATCTTTGATAAATTATAAAACGTAAAAGGATAGTTAAAGGAATGGTGGGGACCTTTAGGGATAAAAAAGGAAATCTTCTTGTGGAGGCAGAGGGCATAGCTAAGGTACTGAATGAGTTCTTTCCACTTGTCTTTGCAAAAGAAGAGGGCGAAGTTAATGACACAGTAGAGGAGGGGTGGGAGGGGTGGGGGGTGGGGGGTAAGAGTAAGAGTAAGAGTAGAGATATTGGATAAGATAAAAATTGATAGAAAAGTGGTGCTAAATAGGTTGGCATCACTCAAAGTTGACAAGTCACCCGGTCCAGATAGGATGCATCCTAGGTTGCTGACAGAAGCAAGCGTGGAGATAGCAGAAGCTTTGACTGCAAACTTTAAATCCTCCTTGGATATTGAAGTGATGCCAGAGAACTAAAGGATTGCAAATGTTACACCCCTGTTCAAAAAAGGGGAGAGGAATAAAGCTGGTAACTACAGGCCAGTCAAGATTTCCTTTTTTGTTCCTAATGGTCCCCACCATTCCTTTAACTATCCTTTTACGCTTTCTAATTTATCAAAGATTTTTGGGATCCCTTGTGTTATCCGCTAAACTTTTCTCATACTCTCTTTTTGCTCTTCATGTATTCTTTTTCAATTTTCCCTTACATCTCTGTATTCTGCCAGGTTTTCTATTGTATTCTATACCTGACATTTGTCATGAATCTCCTTTTTCTGTTTTATTTTAACCTCGTGTTCCTTTGTCATCCAGGATGCCTTGTCTTTCCTCCTTATGTGAATATGCTATTAGAGACCATTATCAAGGACAACATTCATTTTTATTTGGAGAAGTATGGGTAAAGAAGGGACAGCCAGCACAGATCCATTCAAGGCAAATCATGTCTAACCAATCTGACTGAGTTCTTTGATGAAGTAACACAGAAGGTTGATGAAGGTATTGCAAGTATATGGATTTCCAAAAGATATTTGATAAAATATCACATAACAGACTTTCATAAATAGAAGCATATAGTAAAGGGATGGTAGTAACTTGGATATGTAATTGGCTAAGGGACAGAAGGCAGAGGGTAGTGGTGAACGGATGTTTTTCTGACTGCAGTGGAGTTCCCCCAAGGGTTGATATTAGGACCATTGCTTTTCTTGTTACATATAAATGACCTGGACTTGGGTATAGGGAGTACAATTTTGAAATTCACATATGATATGTAGTAAATAGTGAGCAGGAGGATATACTGGTGAAATGGGCAGACACATGGCAGATGCAGAGAAGTGTGAAGGGATGCACTTTGGGAGGAACAACATGGCGAGACAGTGTGATCTAAATGGTACTATTTTGGCCGGGGGATGGGCTGGGGGGGGGGGGGGTTGTGGGGTGCAAGAAGAGAGGGACCTCGGGTGCATATTCACAAATCTTTGAAGGGGCAGGGAAAGTTGAGAAGGCAGTTAAGAAACCGTATGGAATACTTGGCTTTGTAAATAATCCTTAGAGCAGAGAAGGTTTAGGGGAGAGCTAATAGAGGTATTCAAAATGATGAGGGGTTTTGATAGAGCAAGTAGAGGGAAACTGTTTTCGCTGCTGTGGGTCAGTAACCAGAGGTCACAGATTTAAAATAATCGGCAAAAGAACTAGAGAAGAAATGAAGAGAATTTTTTTCACACAGAGGATTGTTAAGACCTGGAACGCACTACCGGAAAGATGCCGTAGCAACTTTCAAAAGGCAACTGGTGATGTACTTGAGGAGGATTCATTTGCAGGATTATGGGGAAAAATGTGGGGTGAGGGATTAAATTGGACAGCTCTTTCAAAGAGCCGGCATGGCGGGCTGAATGGCCTCCTTCTGTGCTGTAAGATTCTATGATTCTAGATCAGAAATATTTTGAAAAAGCCACCTCAGGGTAAATTTTCATGAATGACTTCATGTTTGCTATACTATCAACTTCAGAAAGGGAAGTAGGGACATTTCAGGATGTTGCACAGTGTTTTGCTGCGGATCTAAATCTGATCAGCAAGTTTCAATATGAACAACAATTAAATCATTTCCGTGCAATAATTCCAAAGTCTGACGTGTTGTAGCAAAGATTGCGTCTGTCAGGCAGATTTCTGTTACAAAGGTCATGCTTGCATCTGGTCCTTAGTATTTGCTATTTTAGATCAGCAGTGCCCTGGTCCAATCCTTGCTAGTACACAGGGCAGTAAGCGTCTGTGATTTGAAGACGTTCAATGGAGGGATAGGTTCATGCTTCCTAGGGGTTGATGAACTGACTTCTGATTTTTCTAATATACCAGTTTCACAAGTTGCAACGTTCCCTTTGAGAAAAAAAACTAAATGCCAATCTCGACTAAGTTTAGTCATATTTAACTATCTTATCTGAGCTGTTGAAAATCCACATTGGAAATAGTGTGGCCAATAATTTGAAATTCAAGTGTAAACGAACTATAAACAAATTTTACAAGAATAAAGTTTGTAACAAAGTGGCTCACCCTTCCAATTAGAAGAAGCAGTCCTATCCAATCCATGTAAACATCTCTCCAGGGCGTGATGGATGCGATCCTCTGTACAGGAGGTATGCTGCATTTTATATCATTTCCTTAAAAGAAAAAAAATATATGGGCGTCATTACTATCCCTGCTGGTTCGATAGAGAAGAGCTGCCCATTCGAAACAATAGAATAATAGAGATCAATGACAGACATTCTAAGAAATACTTACAACTCAGAGTTTAAAATGTTAAAACTCATTTCGCACTGCAGTGTTGTCTCCGTTTTTCCAATGTGTCTTTCTCATTATTAGAAAGGCTGTAATGTAGAGGAAAGGGTGACATTTCCTCAATTTCATAATCTCAAGTAATTCTACTAAAGTCAGGAAGTCACGTGTTGCTGGGACGGCTAGTATATGATGTCACGGTACTGAGCACACAATGTCCACGCAGAAAGGGTGGACATTGCCTAAGCAGAGTTAGTTTTGTCATTTTATACTTGGATACACACAGGAACACACACAAAAAAGAATTGCTCCATTTTTGTGGGGTGGGGGTGGGGGGGGGGGGGGATGGGACTGCAATTGTTGGACTTGGCTAACTTGAATCGTACAATTCTGCGGCTCAATCATCAGAGAGTTGAGGTGGGAGCTTATATAGCACTTGCTGAGACATTTAGAGTCCGTACACCCTTTCCTTTTCTGTTTATAGAGGCTGTTTGATCATGGGTGACATAAAATGGGGGCAGTTGACACGTCATAAGAAACCTGAAGCTACAGTAGCCTTTCAAATAATTAATCCTTTTCCAATAAAGTACTTGTGTTGCTATTTATATACCGACTCCAACTTTCCCCCACCCTGAGCACAGGTGCAACAATAGACACAAGAGAGGACCAAACAGCCTGTTGCATGTCTGAACTGGACCCAATTAATTCATATTGTACAATTATGTGAAAGAGCTTTGTGCAAACACATCCTCACTAGTTACAAAATACATAATGGCCCTGATTTTGCAGTAAAATAACGATAATGCTATCAGTGCTCACTGTTATTACAGAGTAAATCAGACAGCAACTGCCGGTGACTGCACATGTGCAGTTAAACACGGAATCAGGAAGTAGCTATTCGAGTTGCCTTACTCCCCCAGATGCTGCACGACCTGTATCTCACTCAAAGACTGGCCATTGAAACACATGGAATGCGTGAAGTTACTGTATATCATACAATTCTGCTGTCCGATTTTGGCGATGTGGGTTTCTTTTAAAAAACACTAAATATTTCGGTATTTTAGAAAATTCGTAATTGTGTATGTAAGGAAGAAACTTATGATCGTGTAACAAATAGTTAACAAAGGAAATCTCACGATCATGTTTTTAGCAGAATTTTTGTGCTTTGCTTGGGAGGTGATAATATGAGTATTTTTCTTTTTTGACAGATATTAAGTGGCCGAAATGCCCCTGTTCTGCGCCTCCCGTCAGTACTTCCGGGGGGGGGGGGGGCACTGCCGGCTCCCGCGAAATTGTATGGGAATTAGCGGAGGCGCAAACACGGTAGAGGCGTGAACACGGTGGCACCGCGCCCTGCTGGTATCAGCCCAAGTCACCGCGCTTCCAGCGATAATGTCATTGCCGTGCACGGTGACCCCTTTCATCCCACGCCGACCCCTTTCCGCCCCACGGCAGAAGTTGGCCAGCGTGCTATGAGACTGCTGCGGGCAATGTCAGCACCAGCCTCACGGGTCTGGAACCGAGCCAACCTCCACTTATGGGGTGGAAGTCAAAGGGGAGGTGCGCTGTGCCATGCGCCACCATTTTTTTTTTTATTCGTCCTGTCAGCCCATTCTGCTTTGCTGTCACGTGGTTCGGGCCGCCATCGTGCAGCCTGGCGCTCCGTCTCGGGGCCAGGCTGCAGCCACGGTTCCACGCAACCCACGTGGCCCAGTGCAGGCCTTGAAATGGCCGTGCAGAGTTTGCAACGTCCCTCCCTTTTAACGGAAGGGGAAGGGCTTTGAAATCCGTCAGTGTGCGCTGCCGAACCCGCCCGAGTAGCGCCCCTGAACCCACCCCAAAGGGAAGTGGAGCACATGACATTATGCTCCATTTCCTGTGAGGGGTGGCAACCACAATTTTGCGTCGGGCGAGGGACTTTTTCAGACTGGAAGGTGGCATACAGTGGTGTACCCCAGGGGTCGGTACTAGGACCACTGCTTTTATTGACTTGGACTGTGTGTACAGGGCACAATTTAGAAATCTGCAAATGAGGCAAAACTTGCAAGTGTAGCGAACAATGAGGAGGAGAGTGATCGACTTCAAGAAGACATAGACAGGCCGATGAAGTGGGCAGACACGTGCAGGTGAAATTTAATTCAGAAAAATGTGAAGTGATACATTTTGTTGGGAAGAACCAGGAGGGGCAATATAAACTGAAGGGTACAATCCTAAAGGGGGTGCATGAACATAGAGACCTGGAGGTATATGTGCACACATCGTTGAAGGTGGCAGGGCAGGTTGAGAAAGCGGTTTAAAAAGGCCTCAGGATTTTGGGCTTCATAAAGAGAGGCAGAGAGTACAAAAGCAAAGTTGTTATGATGAACTTTTATAAAACACTGGTTTGGGTTCAACTGGAACAGTGTATCCAATTCTGGGCACCACACTATAGAAAGGATGTGAAGGCCTTAGAGAGGGTGCAGAATAGATTTAGGAGAATGGTTTCCAGGTATGAGGAACTTCAGTTATGTGGACAGACAGGAGAAGCTGGGGTTGTTCTCCTTGGAGCAGAGAAGGTTGAGAGGAGATTTGATAGAGGTGTTCAAAATCATGAGGGATCTAGACAGAGTAGATAGAGAGGAACTGTTCCCATTGGTGGAAGGGTCGAGAACCAGAGGACACAGATTTAAGGTGACCGGCAAAAAAAATAAAGGCGACATGAGGAAAAACATTTTTACACAGCAAGTAGTTAGGATCTGGAATGCACTGCCTGAAAGGGTAATGGAGGCAGATTCAATCGTGGCTTTCAAAAGGGAATTGGATAAGTACCTGAAGGGAAAAAAAAAATACAGGGCTACAGGGAAAGGGTGGGGGAGTGGGACTAGCTGAGGTGCTCTTGCAGAGAGCCGGTACGGGCTCGACGGGCCGAATGGCCTCCTTCTGTGCTGTAACCATTCTATGAAAGAGACAATAAATCAAAATATTTTTATTCTTACTACACTATCACAGACCTCTATCAAATCACATTTTCTCAGTCAGAACAGCATAACATGGCTCTGACCATCAAGAGAACCTCTTTTAAAAATCAAACATTTGCAAAGAATTGTGATCGTGAGAAGCTTTTTGTTTGTTCTGTCCTATCAGTCAATGTTAACAATACTTCTATTTAAAAAGTGTTGATGACATAATTAGGGTTACTGGCAATGGTTACTGAGCATGGGAGTACTGTGCTTATAAGGTATCTTCACTGCTGATAATTCAGCTCCCTCATAGTCAGGCTAAGTAAATCCTTAACGTTCAGATAATGTGATTAACACCAACTTTTTCAATGAAACACATTAAAAAAAATCAACAGAAATGGACAGTGCAAAATGAAAATTAATGTCAATCACAATTATTTGAATTTTCAAAGTGGCCTGATTAGGAGGCTTCCTCTTTCGTATTATAAATAATTTCTGTGACGATTCCTTAGCAAAATTGACTGAGCATGGGAATTATTTTGCTTGGCCCTAGAGTGATTTCTCTGGTAATAATAAACCTTCATCTTTGCCAGCCTTTGTTACACAACAATTCAACCAACATTTTCATTCTCTCTCAACCAACCACTGTCTACTCTTGCTAATTTGAAGTCAATTCATTCAAATTGCTGGATAATTTGATTTTCTTAAGCACAAAAAATACTTTGCATTCACAATTACAGGAGTAAAAGAAAGACTTGGATTTATATAGCGCCTTTCACGACCGCTGGACGTCTCAAAACGATTTACAACCAATGGAGTACTTTTGGAGTGTAGTTACTGTTGTAATGTGGGAAATGCAGCAGCCAATTAGCACTCAGCAAGCTCCTACAAAGAGCCATGTGATTATGACCAGATAATTTGTTTTTTGTTATATTGATTGAGGGATAAATATTGGCCAGGACACCGGGGATAACTCCCCCGGCTCTTCTTCGAAATAGTCCCATAGGATCTATTACATCCACTTGAGAGCAGACGGGACCTCGGTTTAACGTCTCATCCAAAAGACGGCACCCTTCGACAGTGCAGCACTCCCTCACAGCACTGCACTGGAGTGTCAGCCTAGATTTTTTGTGTTCATGTCCCTGGAGTGAGACTCGAATCCACAACCTTCTGACTCAGAAGCGAGTGTGCTACCCACTGAGCCACAAGCTGGTGCTGTGGACTATAATTATGCTGACATTACTAATCTTTCTACATCATCTAATCTCAGCTAAACTCAGGAACAGCTGACCCTGACTGCGGCTTGGTCACATTTAATCCCTGCTGTACGAGTTTCACATGCAGAGGAAGACTTTTATAACTCAGCCAAGCTTTCATTCTGTGATCATCTTCACTTCTGTAAGACAATGGATACTCACTCCTCCCCACTGTAAAGCTTCCATATTCTACTTGTGCACTCCAATGCATTTTCCCACAACTAGTGAATCATTTTGCAAGGGCCAGGCTCAGTCATGGTTCTTGCACTAAATGTATAAACACGGATGTCCGAAGTGAGCCATTACTTTGAATCCAAGGTGTCTAGTGTATTTGGGACTTTCACTGGATCTTGAAATGGTTCCAAGTAAGGAAGAGATCTAAACAGGCTTATGTAAAAGGCCATCCCACACAACACTGTTTGGCAATCAAGTGACTCACTGGCAGATGTTGCCTACCATTACCGCAGTCATGACATATTGATTTGTCCTGTGTTTGGAGGATATGTATTAATTTCCTCAAAATGACAAAAGTCTATTTCCTCCATGTGGTCTTTGTGTTAAACACCAATAGTTAGTATTGTTATTAAGAAAATAGTAAACAGCAAAGCTACAGTGGCTAATGATTGGCACCTACACGTCAACCCTGTGATGCAGCCCTGAATACACACCTAGTTGCCTTTTTTTTAATTCTTATGTACAGTTATGCTAGTTTTTCTTGAGTGCGCTTCCACTTATCAGCTTTGCTGTTAATGTTTCATCTTCCCTTATCGCGTCGTGGCACCAATACACTAACAAATATTGTTGTGTTGCTTCACATTATGTGGCAGGAAGGGTGATAGGCTTTGAAGGATTATGATGCTAGACCTAATAATTACTTTCTGATCTCTTCGCTTCTACGTTTAACAACAACAACCTGCATTTTCCTAGTATCCCATATGAAAGAATGTCTCTGAATGCTTTACAAGAGGGTGACGAGGATACTGAGCAGGAGATAGGAAATGTTGACAAAGGGTGAGGTCAAAAGCTGGTTCAAAGAGGTTTTTCCAAAAGGCTTTGAAGGGGGAAGAATGGTAACAAGATGAAGTGGTTCTGAGATTAAGTTTTAAAAAGCAGTGACTGAAGGAGTGGGCATTGATGGTGGAGCAGAGAGAAGGAGAAATAAACAATAATCTAGCATCAGAGGAATGGAAGGCATGGTCTGGAAGATACAGCCTGTGGTAATCATGGAGATTGGTGGAGATGAGAAGCAGTGATCCCCGGGGATCTGTACTGAGGCCTCAGCTTTTCATCACATACATCAATGACTTAGATAAAGGAACAGAAAGTTGTATATCCAACTTTGCAGATGACATTAAATTAGGAGTCACAGTAAATTGTGTAAATGGAAGCAGGAAGATACAAAAGGGACAGAGGCAGATTAAGTGAGTGGCCAAAACTGTGGCAGGAGGAGTACACCAAGGTGAAATTCAAGGTCATTGACTTTGGATCCAAGGAAGACAAATCAGCATATTTGTTTACGATATTTCAGCTTCCAACATAATCCCATATGTATATCCCAATCTTTATTTCGCTCTCTGTAAAAATTTATTAAAAAGTGAAGGATAAGTAGTGCATTTTACTTCCTGGTTTGCTGTCTGTGATAATTCTTCAATGTGATTAGTTTTTTAACTGCATACGGTTAGCCAGCTTGATGACATCACTGTTGCTGGATGCTGGCACCAGACTTGACACCAGAAACAAATTAAGGTCGGGAGAGGTAAAATCAATGCCACAGAAATCACTAGATTTTTATGGGCAGCTTTCTTCGAGGTCAGCAGCAAGTGCCATAATTTCGCCACTGACTGCAAAATCTGGGCCATTAAATATTTTTGTAAGATGTGCAAAATTTTATCTTGATGCTTAGTCATGCATTCTAGGTCATACAATCAGGTAATAAGATTATAATCCATAAAAAGCATTAGAGACATGCATTCTAACCACATTCTTACACCAAACTATCCTGTAACAACAACCTGAGGCTGCAAAATGTTGACTCAAATAGTGCTGCAAGTTGATTCCATTTTTCACAAACTATACTGCCCATACTGTATTAGAGTACAAGTTCTACTCACAGAACTGTTAAATATTTTATGAAGGATGGTGATTTGTTTCATGGTTTACGGTCTGAAACAACTCGTTGTGCTGCAAGGTTCTGCTGCACCATGACCCAATATTCTGTAAGATTTCGGGTTATTACCGCAGCATTGAAAAAATTCCACAGAAGAAAATCCACATAACATTTTTTTTAAAAACCTTGAGTGAATGGCAGGAGATTACAAGCAGTTCTTCAACCACAGGAGTTTAACTAAGGGTGCAATAGGTGAAGAGAAAGCTACAGCTATGGAGTAAATGCAGCCTGAATCCAGAGCAGAGCTTGACCCGACACTGGAATGAAGTGGCGTGACGCTCCCCGGAGGAAGTAATCCCACTCTGCTTCCTTTCGGAGCATGTGCAGGTTTTGATACTCAATTTACACTCAAGGTCAATGCAAGGTTGTCTCAGCTTTGCATCGACGGTAAACCTGCGAATAACAAACCGTTCAAGTTTTTGCTTCCACATTTATAATCATTCGTTGTTGGATTTCTCGGCTTTTAACCCACTTCAGCTCTCCAGCATCCTCCACTTCACATGCAAAAATTGAATGTTATTTCACATTGCCTGCAGCAACAAAGTGTCAAAAATTAATTAAAAGGCTTAGGAGATGGTATAATGGCACTGAGGGGGCAGGGTGGGGGATAAATAACAGATTTATAAAGACATGTGTTTTATCAATTTATCAAAGTGGTGAAAAAGTGGAACAGGGCTGTTGGGTGGATTTGTGATGTATCCTGAAAATTAGATTTTTATTGGAATGAAGGATCTGATATAGAATTGAAGATGATCAGTAACTGGGTGTTTACACAGTGCGATGTAATTTCAATCTATTTCATTGCCAGATCATTCCAAATTATTAGGAAATAAAACAACGCCAAAGCAAAAATCAGGAAACGTTGGAAATTTAAAAGATAAGCAAATGGCGATGCAAGGGTAAATTTTCCGATGTGGGCACCCAACAGGACCAGTGCACCCAAGATACGCTGCACTGGTCAAAGAGGATCTCGTAATTTTTCTGTCCCCAGCCATTTGGATGACCTGGGTGCACTGCTGGCTTATAAGAACATACATAATAAATAGAAGCAGGAATGGGCCACATGGCCCTTGAGCCTGCTCCGCCATTTAATAAGATCATGGCTGATCTGATCATGGACTCAGCTCCACTTCCCTGCCCGCTCCCCTCAGCCCTTTACTCCCTTATCGTTCAAAAATTTGTCCATCTCCGCCTTAAATATATTCAATGACCTAACCTCCACAGCTCTCTGGGGCAGAGAATTGCACAGATTTACAACCCTCAGAGAAAATAAATTCCTCCTCATCTCAGTTTTAAATGGGCGGCCCCTTATTCTGAGACTATGTCCCCTAGTTTTAGTTTCCCCTTTGAGTGGAAACATCCTCTCTGCATCCACCTGGCTTAGGTTTGCCCCAGCTGGAACTTGCACTTGAACATCGGGCAGGACACAGGATGGCAGATCTAGAACAGAACATCCTGGGGGCGGGGGGAGGAAGTTCAAAACATAGAAAGCTTGATGTACTGTTAATGAGTTTGCATTAAAGCTGTTTGTTTCTCCTGTAAACTCTCCCTCCATATCAACTCTCCTATCCACAACCACGGCCACCCCCTCGACCTTGCCATTTCATGTGGCCAACTATTCCCATGGTCTCTATCACAGATAAGGCCATCTCTGACCAATTCCTTGTATCCCTCACTAGCCACATCTCCTAACCCCTTCCAACCCTACTTCCTTCAGTCCCTAGAAAAACCCTCCCCCAAGTCACTTTCAAACTCCCAACAGCCTAACCATTAGCCTTCCATTTGCCACAATACTTCCGCAACTGGCGATCTGTTCCATCACCTCCACCTTTGATGCCTTTGGCCCCAATAAATCTTTTGCTCGCTCCCATTCTGACCATTCCTCCTGGTATGGCTCCCTCAAGTCCAAGGGGTACAGACTTGAGCGTATCTTGTCCAAAACTGGTTGAGCTCTCCATCATCAGATCCAGTTGGATCTCATCAAGCACTATCGGCCACACTTGCCATTGCCAAACTGTCCATTACTCCAGGATAATCTTGGAGAGCTAAATTAACTCCCGGCTTCTTCCCTCTACTACCAACCATTTCCTTAAACCCCTATCCCCTGCTCCCTCCACTCTCACATCCAATAACAAGTGATTGGAGCTAATGGATTTCTGTGTCATTAAGATTGAGACAATCCATGCAGCTGCCTCTGCTACTTCACCTCCCCGTCCCCACCCCTTCTTCCCCATCAGCCATACCTCCCCCAGACTTCCCTCTGCACTAGTCCTTCTCTACTTTCTCCCCTATCTCCCCTCATGCCCTCTCAGATATCATCTAGTGCACGGGACTAATTTCCTGCTCCCTTGACCCCAGTAAACTTCACTTCATCCCAAACCCTCTGCCCATATCCTATCCCACATCAACTTTCACTCATCCTTCACCATTGGTGTCACTGACCGACATTGGCTCCCGATCCTCCAATGCCTCCAATTTAAATTTCTCATCCTCCTGCTTTAGTTCTTTAATGGCCTTGCCCTCCTTATATCCGTATCCCCCTCGTGACCTACAAATGTCCAACCCCCCACCAGAACCTCTGTTGCTCTGATTCTGGCTTCATGCATCCCTCCCTCCCTCCTTTCTGGAATTCCCTCCATAACTCTTCCATTTCTATCTCCTCCTTTAAGACCTTCCTCAAGCCGCACCTTAAGACCCACCTCTTTGACCAAACGTTTAGTCACCCCTCCAAATTATGTCTAATTATGCTGCTGTGAAGCGCCCTGGTATTTTTTTCTATGTTAAAGGCGTGATAGAAATTAAAGTTTTATTGTCATGTGCAAGATTAAACAAAAGTGACATATTTCCTGGCTACAGCAATGTGTGAAAACTGCTCCAAATTTGTACAAACACAACTTGTTAAAGTAAAACAAGATGAATCATGTCCCACAAGTTGTTATGATCTTAATTTTCCATGCAAACCAACTTCTGCATTTGTACACTGAAGAGCCTGTTGAGCACTCCTGCTAGTTGTAAAGAGGAAGTGACCCTTGTTCCAAGAGGAAGTTATGAGGTGACTTCCTTTTTCAAGGATATGATACATTCTAAGAAGTGTACACTTTTTTTTGGATTGCTAGTTTCTTACCCCAAATTGCCATCAAGTAAACAGGGTTTAATGTATATCCCTTTGGATATATATCCATGGATTAATGTTGAATTACGTCAATTGATCATCCAACATGAACTGCAGAAGCTAACTTTGCAGAAATACTGGCAGATACAACAACAACTTATATCTATATAGTGCCTTTAACATAATAAAACATCTCATAGGAATGTTATTAAATAAAAATTGACACCGAGCCATATAAGATGATGTTCAGGCAGATGACCAAAATCCTGGCCAAAGAGGTAAGTTTTAAGGAGCGCCTTAAAGGAGGAAAGAGAAATGGAGAGGCGGAGAGATTTAGGGAGGGAATTCCAGAGCTTAGGACCTAGGCAGCTGAAGGCACGACTGCCAAAGGTGGAGCAATTAAAATCAGGGATATTCAAAAGGCCAGAATAGGCAGAGCGCAGAGGTCTAGGGCGATAATAGGGGTGAAGGAGATTATGGAGATAAGAAAAGGTGAGGCCATGGAGGAATTTGAAAACAAGGATGAGAATTTTTAAATTGAGACATTGTTTAATTGGAAGCCAATGTAGGTCAGCAAGCACAGGGGACATGAGCTGGACTTGGTGCAGGTTAGCACCCGGGTGGTAGAGTTTTGGATGACCTCAAGTTTATGGAGGGCAGAACGAGGGTGGTTGGAATAGTCAAATCGAGAGGTGATAAAGGCATGGATGAGAGATTCAGCAGCAGATAAGTTGAGGTAAGTGTGGAGTCATATCACAATTAACCCATAGATTACAACATCTGTTACTTTTATCCCAATTCAGTAAATATTACTTTTACTTCACAGGTAGTATGTGATATTTTGGTCCCAATTAACCATCTTGAGTTGTGCAAGAGTAACCCTGTTAACATCTTCAGATCCTCTCTCAGACATTGATATTGGGAATTCACAGAGAGGACAGTAGTGGGGGGAAACTTACATTAATGCAATTGATCATGTATGCACTCTTTTAACATACAGATCAAAGGCTATACAAATATAGAATGTACAAATAAAGCAAATTCAATCATTGCTGATAATATTGCATCCTTGGGAAATTAGATTAAGAATATACCTCAGTCACAGGCCCTTCCTGTTACTTGGTGCAAGGCTTTACTGTGAAAGTTTGCTGTATCTCTCTCCTGCAATGGCAAGCATCAGCACACACATATCTATTCCACAGGGTTAGCTATTGAGGTTTAAGAAGGACCACTGATTGAGAAGCACAGAGCACGAGTGAGGAAGAGCAAGATCACATGAAACTGGAGGAACTGTGACTTGCTGAAAAAGCCTGTGCATTTGGAATAAATAAACAGTTGCCAACGTCCAATGCATTCTCCCTCTGAGAAGCTGCACCAAACTTAGTCAAATGCTCCTAAAATGCTTTGTAAGACAACTCTGTTAAATCGTGCCAAGTGTGAACACACTTCCCTTGGCAACTTTGCGTCGCCCAGCATATTTCTTTTTCATCCAAGAGGCCAGCTTAATAAGAACATAATAGGAGTAGGCCATACGGCCCCTTGAGCCTTCTCCACCATTTAATACGATCATGGCTGATCCGATCATGGACTCAACTCCATTTCCCTGCCCACTCCCCATAACCCCTTATCGTTTAAGAAACTGTCTATTTCTGTCTTAAACTTATTCAATGTCCCAGCTTCCACAGCTCTCTGAGGCAGCGAATTCCACAGATTTACAACCCTCTGAGAAGAAATTTCTCCTCATCTCTGCTTTAATTGGGTGGCCCCTTATTCTAAGATCATGCCCTCTAGTTCTAGTCTCCCCCATCAGTGGAAACATCCTCTCTGCATCCACCTTGTCAAGCCCCCTCATAATCTTATACCTTTCAATAAGATCACCTCTCATTCTTCTGAATTCCAATGAGTAGAGGCCCAACCTACTCAACCTTTCCTCATAAGTCAACCCCCTCATCCCCAGAATCAACCTAGTGAACCTTCTCTAAACTGCCTCCAAAGCAATTATATCCTTGCGTAAATATGGAAACCAAAACTACACGCAGTATTCCAGGTGTGGCCTCACCAATACCCTGTACAGCTGTAGCAAGTTTTCCCTGCTTTTATACTTCGTCCCCTTTGCAATAAAGACCAAGATTCCATTGGCCTTCCTGATCACTTGCTGTACCTGCATACTATCCTTTTGTGTTTCATGCACAAGTACTCCCAGGTCCCGCTGCACTGCGGTACTTTGCAATCTTTCTCCAGTTAAATAATAGCTTGCTCATTGATTTTTTTCTGCCAAAGTGCATGACCTTACACTTTCCAACATTATACTCCATCTGCCAAATTTTTGCCCACTCACTTAGCCTGTCTATGTCCTTTTGCAGATTTTCTGTGTCCTCCTCACACATTGCTTTTCCTCCCATCTTTGTATCATCAGCAAACTTGGCTACGTTACACTCAGTCCCTTCCTCGAAGTCGTTAATATAGATTGTAAATAGTTGGGGTCCCAGCACTGATCGCACCAGTTACTGGTTGCCAACCAGAGAATGAACCATTTATCCCGACTCTCTGTTCTCGGTTAGTTAGCCAATCCTCTGTCCATGCTAATATATTACCCTCAACCCCGTGAACTTTTATCTTGTGCAGTAACCTTTTATGTGGCACCTTATCAAATGCCTTCTGGAAGTCCAAATACATCACATCCACTGGTTTCCCTTTATCCACCCTGTGCATTACATCCTCAAAGAACTCAATCAAATTTGTCAAACATGACTTCCCCTTCATAAATCTATGCTGACTCTGCCTGACTGAATTTTGCTTTTCCAAATGTCCTGCTACTATTTCTTTAATAATGGACTCCAACATTTTCCCAAACACAGATGTTAGGCTAACTGGTCTATAGTTTCCTGCTTTTTGTCTGCCTCCTTTTTTTAAAAATAGGGGCATTACATTTGCAGTTTTCCAATCTGCTGGGACCTCCCCAGAGTCCAGGGAATTTTGGTAAATTGCAACCAATGCATCCACAATCCCTGCCACTACTTCTCTTAAGACCCTAGGATGCAAGCCATCTGGTCCAAGGGATTTATTTGCCTTTAGTCCCATCATTTTACTGAGTACCACATCCTTAGTGATTGTGATTGTGTTAAGTTCCTCCCCCTCTTAGCCCCTTGACTATCCACTGTTGGAATATTGTTAGTGTGCTCTACCGTAAAGACTGATACAAAATATTTGTTCAGAGTTTCTGCCATCTCCAGGTTCCCCGGTCTCGTCCTCTAAGGGACCAACAGTTTCTTTAGCCACTCTTGCTTACACCTTGTTGCAGTCCAGCGTTCCCCTTTTTGGTAAGGAGCAGTATGCCACAGACTGGCTGCTTGGTGACAGAGGATATCCTCTGTAGTCATGGCTGATAATCCTGCTCAAAAACGCAGCAACACTTGGGGAGATCCGATATACCATCAGTCATGTCTCAACCCAAGCACCCAACAAGCAGTCCATAGGAGTACTGAATCAATACTTCCACTGCTTGGACCAGTCAGGGGATTCCTTCAGTACATCCTTGCCAGAGTGTTGGAGATAGTGGTGGTGTGGCAACTCTTGCAATACCTTTGTCATTAAATGGGGGGAGCTACATTTGACCACCGATGAAGACGACCATCCACTGCATGGAAGAGGAGAAAGCTGATGACCACAAGATGTAGCAGCATCAGCCTACAGACAGAGCTGATCGCCCGATGCTCACTGGCCATTGCTCGGTGTACAACCAGTCCATCTACCCTCCAATAATGAATTTCCATCCCACTGACCATTATTTATATGCATGGAACCTGGCTTTATTGAGTCCACAGGGACTACAGAAACAGTTTGTAGACATCATCAAATGAAAAGGACACAGGGGATAATTTTAGCTTTGTGCAATGTTGTAAAATGGATGATAGTGAATCAATAGGCTATTTTATATCTCTTCCGATTTTTATTTCCACTAACTTCAACTTGACTTTAATATCTTCTTTGACCTAATTCTACCACTCCTATGAGATTCTTCACCAACTCGCTTCAGCATGGGAGATGGAAGGCTGTTGATGCTTATATTAGGGCTCTGATGATGCTCGTGGTCCGATGCCCAAGGGGGCTCGGCTGCAGACTGCAGCATCTCGGCTGCTGCCCATCTGACTTCCTCACACCATGGTGTGCCCTGGCAGGGGAGCAGGCATGCTATCATCGTGAGATAGGGCAGCATCTACCACTCAGACTGTGCCACTGTCACTCCCATGGGGCTGCAGCTCATCACTCCCATTGATTTGTAGGTGAGCAGAATATAGGGGATCCCGTGTTATGATTAAAGGTAGAGGAGATGGCAGAGACCAGAGCCAGAACGGCACTAGCTTGCCCTTCAAGGATACCAGTGCTGGTGCCACAGAATTGCTCTGGCAGAATTTTAAAAGTTTATTTCTGAACCCATAAAGAAAACAAGACTTGCATTTATATAGTGCCTTTCACGACCTCAGGTCGTCCCAGATCGCTTTACAGCCAATGAAGTACTTTTGGAGTGTAGTCACTGTTATAATATAGGAAACATGGCATCCAATTTGCACACAGCAAGCTCCCACAAACAGCAATGTGATAATGACCAGATAATCTGTTTTTGTGATGTTGATTGAGGGATAAATATTGGCCAGGACACCAGGGATAATCCCCCTGCTCTTCTTTGAAATAGTACCGTGGGATCTTTTACATCTACCTGAGGGAGCTGACAAGAGTCTAGGTTTAATGTTTCATCTGAAAGACGGCACCTCCGACAGTGCAGTGCTCCCTTAGCACTGCACTGGAGTGTCAGCCTAGATTTGGTGCTCAAGGCTCTTGGGTCTTGAACCCAAAACTTTTTGACTCAGATGCGAAAGTGCTACCAACTTAGCCACGGCTGAGGTAGATAGTATGCATTATGAATGATTTTCCTGAAACTGCTTTTGTTCCCTAGATCAAGATCGATACTGATTTTTTTTTCAACTTAAAGCAGTTGTTTCCTCTTTACTCACACACTGTATAAAATCATGTGTTAATCCAGACTGTCTTTAGCAATTGCAGTGCACATCAGTGGAGGAATTAGAAATAAAATTAGGCAAGTCAAATTGTCTCTGGTAATATGCATAACCCAAGTACACGACTTAAAGCCTTTAAACCACATAGCATCACCTACAGCATTGTTTTTATTAACATTTTCTTACTTTATTTATCTGGGTCTGCATATTGTATATGATAATTATCTAACAGGCAGATTTAGCATCATGACATAATTGCAACTTTTGCTATGTGTGATTACATTTGTCCTTTCACAGGATGTGGGCATCGCTAGCAAGGCCAACATTTATTGCCCATCCCTAATTGCCCTCGAGAAGGTAGTGGAGAGCCAACTTCTACAACGCAGTGGTTTGCAATGCCATTTCAAAGGGCTGTGAGTCTGGAGTCACATATAGGCTGGATCGGGTAAGGACAGCAGATTTCCTTCCCTAAAGGACATTAGTGAACCAGATGGGTTTTCATGCGACAATCATGGTCAACATTTGTTTAATTCCAGATTTATTTAATTAATTGAATTTAAATTCCCCAGCTGCCATGGTGGGATTTGAACTCATGTCTCTGGAGCATTAGTCCAGGTCTCTGGATTACTAGTCTAGTAATATTACCACTATGCTACCATTCCCCTCATCCATTGAAATGTTGCTGCAATCCACCAACAGATTGCAAACTAGCCTGCCTGTAGCCATTGGCTTCTTTTAGAAAATTAATTTCACAGTCATTTACAACCGAAAAACAGAACTATTCAGCTGAGCAAAACCGAACTTTCCTATTTTGCTTTCGAGTTTAACAGCAGTGCTTTTCACCCAAGTTTAAAAGTATTTGAGATTAGTTTGTTTATATTTGTGAGGACTTGAGCTTTGTTCTCAAGTTCTGTTTGCTTTTTGTAATTTGCTTGGCAACAAGATGAGGGCTAGCAGTACGGGGAATGGAGTCTGTTTCCTCCCTGCCCTCCTCCCCAAGACTTCTTGCACCCAATAAGATGAACTAATTCCTGATCAGGTACAGTATATGCTGGATATAAAGTTCATGCATTCTGCTCTGCTCAAATTATGTGCTGCCATGTCTATCTAGGAAGAGCACCCTCTAATGGTCCATTATGTGCTTTTTATAATGCAAGCTTTATCCTCTCTGCATGAGGCTGCCAATTCCTGGGTCTCACTCAGTGCTGAATGATAGATGTTGTATGCTATAGATTCATGGGGCTAAATTGCTAAGAGCAGTGGCATCATAACTGCATTAAAAAAGATAAATTTCCAGCACCATCTCCCTCTCTCCTCTTCACCCCCTCCCCACCATGTCCTATAAGACTTAGATTGAGACCAGCTCATTTAACTGCTGGACCACTTGGAACCATTGTCGGCAGAGAGATGATATTCACATCCCTTCAGACTGGACTGAATTAAAATGTAGGCCCTGGTAGTGAAAATAGTTTGCTAACTCAACGCACCACTTTGTCCTCTCATTACGGTTTGCCTGCACCTATTTTATATTGCTTGGTGTCGCAAATCTAAAATTATGCTTCAAGGTGTCACATTAAAAAATAAAGTAACATTTTAAGGGTTAAATTTAGGCTACCCTGAAATACGATAGTGCTCATAGTCCAATGTCTTTTAACTTACAATTGAACTTTCCAGACATTTTTATTTCAGAGGTGCTTTTATAGATAATCACAGAGCTTAGCATGACACTATGTTAATAGACAGACTTATTTAGTGCACCAGAATGCAGTTAGTCGAATACATTTAGGCAAAAAGCCCCAGTAATTAGTCATTATTCTATATTTGAATGGTTTGCAGTGACAAGAAATTGAAAAGGAGCCATGTGTCAAACTTACCTGAAGCTTTGAAGACATCAGGAGACTTCCCATTCCCTCTCGGTCAGTTTTTTCTAATGGTATTTGTGACTGCAGTGCAGTTTCACACCCTTGTACAGACCCAGTGGGCTGGAGTTTAACCACATCTTTGGTTAAGAAGGTACTGAATAAAAAGAAAGATGTTGGCACAACTTAAAATCCACAGTTTCTAAGTTTGTCTCTTCCGTACGCAGTTAAAACAAACAGGAACTGAGAACATATATAGACTCACACAGGAAGTAGAGGGTGGAAACTAGTAACCAACGGGGAAGAGGAGTGGAGTTTACAGTCCTAATCCAATCATATCAGATTTGTTCTTCATACGATTTTTATCTGTTGTGAATCCATTTTTGCAATGAGTACTTTAGTTTGCATGTTGCTATGGAATGTAAATGATTAAATACCAAATGAAATCAAACCTGTGGTTGAAGATTTTTCAACATACTTTGAAAGTACCTCAACATCACATCCAAAAAATGCCAGGATGAATTGTTTATTAAACCAGGCCTTTAATAGAGACACTGGCGAGAATTGTAACCCCGAAGAACTGGTGGGTTGGGGTCGGGTGTGAGGTTAAAGTGTTAAAAATGTGAATAACAGTCCCAACCACCCCCCACCACTTCCCCCCCCCCCCCCCCCACTTCCAGTTTTAACGGAGGAGGGATTGGCGGCCAACCTAGTCCCAGGAGGCAGATTGGCATTTTAAATAGTTGAAGGAGTTGTGAAGCTCCATTTGAAATTTAACTCTGGCTGGACGGATTTCCCAGGCCTCGGTAAACTCGGCAGATAAAGGAAAGCAAGCACTGCTGGATTCAGGAGGTAGGTGTCTTTCCACTTACCTGCTGGCTCCAGCGTTCTTGCCTCACCAACCCCCCTGCGATCGGACACACCCCAGACCCTTCCGATCACACCCATCCCCCTCCAACCCCACCCCACCCCCAAAACAAGGCCTCCGCTCTCCAAACCCACCCCTCACCAACTTCCGATTCCCCCTCCAGCTTCCAATCCCCAAGCCCTCGACCCTCCCTCCGGCCTTATGGCCCCTGACCCATCATCCAGCCTTCCGGCTCCTGGAAACTTTACTCCAGTTGTAAACTGGTTAACATATACAAAGGTTCTAAAGTATCTCATTTGTTTCTGTTGACACCTTTTTTGTTAAATGTACAATGATAGTCATTTACTGTGGAGCATATTTCAATGTTAAACCCTACTCAGACTACTAAAACGGTTGTGATTGTGCATAAACTAAAATGTAGACAGTGCGGATATCTTCAGGCATTCTAAAATGCTCCGTCTCCAAATACAATTATTGTCTTGTTGCATACCTAGCAGCTACTCTGTTTATATATTGAGGTAGAATTATCGAAAACTATACATTTAGCAAGTGTATACTGTATATAATTCTTGATGTGATATAAGATGGGTCCATTTCTACCATACAAAAGCAAAATACTGCGAATGCTGGAATCTGAAATAAAAACAGGAAATACTCAGCAGGTCAGGCAGCATCTGTGGAGAGAGAAACAGCGTTAACGTTTCAGGTTGATGACCCTTCGTCAGAACTGGAAAAAGTTAGATATAACAGGTTTTGAAGCAAGTGCAGGGGCAGGGAAAGGGGGGCGGGGGGCGAAGGGAAAGGAGGCAGGGGAGGAAACAACAAAAAGGAAGGCCTATTATGGCGTGGCAGGCAGAAGAGATCAAGAGATAAAAGGGATGATGGTGCAAGGCAAAGGGAGATGGTAATGGGACAGTGACCTTCCCTGATCCATACAGGTTCCTTTTCAGCTGCAGCAGTATTCTGGCATTGGCTACAAATCACAGGCAGCCGTTGGCAATCACCGGCTGCGAGAAAGCACAAACTTTGGTTGCCATAAGCACCCAGAAATTGACAAATTGACCATGTGGATTCAACTTTACCCTGGTGCTACAACCATGGCAAACGCTTTACATATTTCCCCATTACTCAGGTCTACAAAAAAACAAATAGATATGGACAGCATTTTTAGATATATTCTTCAATCATTGCATTTTTTTTTGCTGCACTGATTACAAATTCATACTTTTTAGTAGCAAGTTTGACGTGTGTTGTTTTCTTTTAAAAATGTAATTGCATCGTTCCTCTCCTCATAAAATAAGCCCTCCAGGAAACATTGGTTGTATATGATTTAAATATTTGCATCAGACGACATTGAAATGTAAGCAGGCAAATCTATTCATATAATTTTGAAAGGTAAATTGGAATTTCACGATTAAGAGTGAGGAACCTTTTATAAAAATGTAACTGTATCCTCAATTTGCTTAACATTTTGATAACATTCATCTATTCATTGCATTTATGGAAAAGATTTTTATTAACATGGGCACATGGACATAGAGAGGCGCATCCAGTAGGATGCAGGTTCATGCTTGTGTATAAAACAGATCCCAATTTCAGCTGGGGTGCCACTGGCTAAGCATATTTCCATGCAGAGAACACCTGTGCAGGTCAGGCCATAAAAGAGATGGAGCGGCATGCCACTACAACTTCCAGCGCGAGCTTCTCTAAGTGTGTGATGATTTCGAGGTGGGCTGTTTGGAGCGTGGGCAGGAGTATTGGCGGGGCCCAGATACAGCAGAGGAGCGGGAAGGTCGTGGTGGAGGTGCGGCGAGTGAAAGAGGCAGAGAAGCGATGGGTGATCGTGGCGGAGGTGCGGCGAGTGTTTTGTGGCAAAGGAGTAGCGAGAGATCATGGCGTAGGTGCGACGAATATTTGTGGCGAAGGAGCGGCGAGAGTGTGTGGAATAGGTGCGGCAAATGAGGGTATGGGGCCCAGGGGCAGCACGGGCCAGCCCACACTGCTATATGTGTGCGCACTAGGTCCGTGCAGCAGAGCAGGTCTCCATTTGTCCTGGTTAACCCTTGCCACTGGATAAAGGCCTAGCTCTAAGCCCGTGTGGTGGCTGATGAGCAACGGTCACCAAACGTTCAAAAAATCCACGCACAGGCATCTTCCACCCCTTCGATTGGAGTGCAGGACTGGAATATCGGGTCCTTCATTGAAACATCTGTGAACTCGTCCCTTTTGGTGTGGAAGTCATCCTCGTTCGAGGGACCACCTGTGATGATGATGATGATGATATTCCCATGAGTGGCGTAGTCATCCTGGTTGCATATCTTGCACTTCCTGGCAGTTACAAAGGAGCAGCAACAAAGGCCGGAAAGTAGGTTCTCAACCTGTTCTCTCAATGGTGGAAATGGTACCTGGGCAGGGAACCATGAGAAGGGATAGCAATATCAAACTATATCTAAGGGTGCAGTAGTATAGTGGGAACGGTTGCACAGTGCTATTGTAATCCAGAGGCCTGAACTAATTATCCGGGGACATGAATTCAAATCCCACCACGGCAGCTGGGGAATTTAAATTCAGTTAATTAAATAAATCTGGAATAAAAATCTAGTATCAGTAATGATGACCGTGAAACTACCGGATTGTTGTACAAACTCATCTGGTTCACTAATGAACTTAAGGAAATCTGCTATCATAGAAACATAGAAATTTACAGTGTAGAAGGAGGCCATTTCGGGCCACTGTGTCCACGCCGGCCGACAAAGAGCCGCACGGCCCTCGATCAGCAGCGCTGAAGGTTACATATAAACCTACAAACAATGACGGAAAGGCAAAGAGCACCCAGCCCAGCCAGTCCGCCTCACAACTGCGACATCTGAAACATTCTACACTCCACCCAAACCGGAGCCATGTGATCTCCTGAGACAGGCAAAAACCAGATAAAAACCCAGGCCAATTTAGGGAGAAAAAAACTGGGAAAATTCTTCTCCGACCCATCTAGGTCATTGAAACTAGTCCAGGAGATCACCCTGGCCGTATTCGAATCCCTGCAGTACTTACTGGCCTACTCCTGCACCTATTTTCTATGTTTCTATCTATGTTTCTATTACCATTAATACTGGGCCGACCAACAAAAGGTCATCCAGTCTAATCCGAATTACCAGCTCTAGGTCCGTAACCCTGCAGGTTACTGCACTTTAAGTGCCCATTCAACCATCTCTTAAAAGTGGTGAGGGTTTCTGCATCCACCAGTCTTTTAGGCAACGACTTCCAGATCCCCACAATCCTCTGCGTAAAGAAGCACCCCCCCCCACCCTCAAATCCCCTGTAAATCTTCCACCACCCACCTTAAAACTATGCCCCCTCATAATAGACCCTGCGACCAATGGAAATAGGCCCTTACTATCCACTATGTCCAGGCCCCTCAATATTTTGTACACCTCAATGAGGTCTCCTCTCAACCTCCTCTGTTCCAATGAGATCAAACCCAGCCTATCCAATCTGTCCTCATAATTAAGATTTTCCATTCCAGGCAGCATCCTAGTAAATTTCCCCTGCACCCTCTCTAGTGCAATCACGTCCTTCCTATAATATGGCGACCAGAACTACAAGCAGTACTCCAACTGTGGCCAAACCAGAGTATTATAAAATTTAAACATAACCCCTGTGCTCTTATATTCTATGCCTCAGCCAATAAAGGCAAGCATTCCATATGCCTTCTTAACCATCTTATCCATCTGGCCTGCTACTTTCAGGGATCTGTGGACAAGCACTCCAAGGTCCCTTTGTTCATCTACACTAGTAACTGGCCTACCGCTTAATGTGTATACCCTTTCCTTATTAGCCCTCCCAAAGTGTATCACCTCACACTTCTCTGAATTAAATTCCACTGCTCTGCCCACCTGACCAGTAGATTGATAGCCCCCTGCAGCCCATGACTTTCTTCTTCATTATCAACCACACAGCCAATTTTAGTGTCGTCTGCAAACTTCTTAATTATATTCCCTATATTCAAATCTAAATTGTTGATATATACCACAAAAAGCGAGGGACCCAGTACTGAGCCCTTTGAAACCCCACTGGAAACATCCTTCCAGTCACAAAAACATCCATCAACCATTACCCTTTGCTACCTACCTCCAAGCCAATTTTGGATCCAACTTGTCACTGTGCCCTGGATCCCATGGACTTTAACCTTCTTGACCAGTCTACCATGTGGGACCTTATCAAAAGCTTTACTAAAGTTCATATACACTACATCATACGTGTTGTGTCCAAAATAAGGTAATGTAACTGAGTACTGTAGATGTGAGTAAGTGTGACCTTAGTTCCTTTTTCTAATTCCAGAGTGCCGATACATCATGGGAGACCTGCTTATATACAGTGCTCCCAAGGGATGCTGGGATCCCTTGGGACTCCAACAGGTACGCCCTCTGGTGGCGGTATAATACTGGTTACATAAAGTTGCATACTTAACATCACTCCCTCCCAAAGTCAATAATACACTTATTTACAGGGTGAGACGATCTGGGGCCTTTCGCTCCCTAGTTGATCATCTCGGTACAAATGCAGGTGTAGGTGAGTTGGTTGGTTCTTCGCTGGACTGCTGTGCAGCTAGCTTTGCTGGGGATGGTGAGTTCGGCTTCAACCTCTGGCGCCAGGAAAACACACTTCGAGCGTTTCAACCTGAGTCCCACACGATCTAGCCGACTTACAACCTCTTCCAGGTTCTGCAAGTCTTTGATTGTGTCCAGACCTGTGATCAATATGTCGTCCTGGAAAACCACGGTGCGCGGAATCAACTTTAGCAGGCTCTCCATGTTCCTTTGAAAAATAGCCGCGGCCGATCGAATCCTAAATGGGCATCTGTTGTAGATGAACAGACGTTTGTGCGTGTTGATGCAGGTGAGGCCTTTCAAAGATTCCGGCAGTTCCTGCGTCATGTAGGCGGAGGTCAAGTCCAACATTGTGAACGTCTTTCCTCCTGCCAGGGTCACAAATAGGTCGTCTGCCTTGGGTAGCGGGTACTGGTCCTGCAACGAAAAACGGTTAATCGTTACTTTATAGTCCTCACAAATTCTGACCGTGCCATCACCCTTGAGGACCGGAACAATCGGACTGACCCACGCGTTGAACTCTACCGGCGCGATGATGCCCTCTCATTGCAGCCTGTCCAACTTGATCTCCACTTTCTCTCGCATCATGTATGGCACCGCACGTGCCTTGTGGTGGATGGATCGTGTACCAGGAACCAAATGGATCTGTACCTTCGTCCCATGGAAACTTCCGATGCCTGGCTCAAATAACAACGGAAACTTGCTCAGAACCTGGGCACATGAGTCGTCGTCGATGGACGAAAGCGCTCGGATGTCGTCCCAGTTCCAGCGGATTTTCCCCAGCCAGCTTCTGCCGAACAGTGTGGGGCCATCTCCTGGTACAATCCATAGTGGAAGTTTGTGCACTGCTCCATCATAGGAGACTTTTAATGCTGCGCTGCCAATTACAGGGGTCAGCTCTGGTGCAAGTTCTCAGTTTGGTATGAATGGGGCTTAGCTTGGGCCTGTGTGCCTTGTTGCTCCACAGCCTGTCGAAAGCCTTTTTACTCATGATGGACTGACTCGCACCCGTGTCCAGTTCCATGAATACTGGAATTCCGTCCAGTTTGACTTTTAACATGATCGGTGGACATTTCGTGGTGAAGATGTGTACTCTGTACACTGCTGCCTCCTCGGTTTGATTCTGTGGTTCAGTTTGATCCACCATGGATCAATCTTCCTCTGCAACGTGGCGGTTTGCAGGATTTGCAGTTCGTCTGCACTATTGTTGGAGGTGTCCCATTGTTCCACAGCCTTTGCACGCATAGTGTTTGAAGCAGCATTAAGGGCTCAATAATCACCTCCGCAGCGCCAACAAGGTGTTAGCTGCCTCGCATTAACAATTGATGGTGGCATCTGGGTCATCCGAGGTCGTGCAGCTGCAGGCGTGTACATTCTGCCACATGCATTCCTACCTGAAAACGACGTTACTTTGTGTACAGTACTTGCCAAAACCCCTTTATGCTGTGAAATTTGTTTGGTGTTATTGCTGGTGGACATAAATGTCTGGGCTATCATTATGGCTTTGCTCAGGTTCAGTGTTTCAACTGTCAATAGTTTGCGAAGGATAACCTCATGGCCAATGCCAAGCACAAAAAAGTCTCTTAGCATTTGCTCCAGGAATCCATCGAATTTGCAATGTCCTGCAAGGTGCCTTAGTTCGGCGATGTAGCTCGCCACTTCCTGGCCTTCAGACCGTTGACATGTGTAAAATCGATATCAGAACGGGCTCCTTCGGATTTAGGTACTCCCGGACCAGCGTACACAGTTCTTCATACGATTTGGTTGTTGGTTTCACAGGAGCAAGAAGATTCTTCATGAGGCCATAGGTTGTTGCCCCACAGACAGCTAAGAGGATCGCCCTTCGTTTGGAGGCATTCTTGTCCCCTTCCAGCTCGTTGGCCATGAAGTATTGGTCAAGTCGCTCCATGAAGGCCTCCCAATCGTCCCCTTCTGAGAATTTCTCCAGGATACCAACAGTTCTCTGCATTTTCGCGTGATGGTTCGTTATCTTGTCGCCAGTTTTTGTGTCCATAATAATGTAATATAACTGAGTACTGTAGACGTGAATAAGTGTGATCTTAGTTCCTTTATTCTAACTCCAGAGTGCCGGTACAGCATGGGAGGCCTGCTGATATACAGTGCTCCCAAGGGATGCTGGAATCCCTTGGGACTCCAACAGATACGTCCTCTGGTGGCGGTATAATACTGGTTACATAGGGTTGCATACATAACATCACGGCACTACCCTAATCGACCCTGCTGGTTACCGCCTCGTAAAATTCAATCAGATTAGTCAAACACGATCTTCCCTAAACAAATCCGTGCTGACTGTCCCTAATTAATCCCTGCCTTTTCAAATGTAGATTTATCCTGTCTTTCAGAATTTTTTCCAATAATTTTTCCACCACGGAGGTTAGGCTGACAGGCCTGTAATTATGTGGCCTAGCCCTTTCTCCCTTCTTAAATAAATGTACTACATTAGCAGTCCTCCAATCCTCCGGCACCATGCCCAAATCCAAAGACGACTGGAAAATGATGGTCAAGGCCTCTGCTTTTTCCTTTTTTTACTTTGCCTAACAGCCTGGGATGCATTTCATCCAGGCCTGGGACTTATCTACTTTCAAAGCTGCAGAACCCCTTAATACTTTCTCACTATATTTATTTCATCCAGAATATCACACTCCCCCTCGGATAGCAGTATCTGCAATGCCCCTTTCCTTTGTGGAAACAGATGCGAAGTATTTGTTAAGAACCTTACCAACATCTTCCGCCTCCACACAAAGATTATCCTCATGGTCTCCAATAGGCCCCACCCTTTCTTTAGTTACCCTCTTACTCTTAATATATTTAAAGAACATCTTAGGGTTTTCCTTAATTTTACTAGCCAAGAATTTCTCGTGCTCTCTCTCTTAGCATTCCTAACATCCTTTTTAATTTTGCCTCTTAACTCTCTATATTCCTCTAAAGATTCTATAGTATTTAGCCGTTGGTATATGACATAAGCATCCCTTTTTTTCTTTATCCTCCCCTGTAAGTCCCTAGACATCCAGGGGGCTCTCAAATTATTATTCCTAACCTTTTTCTTCAAGGGCACATGTTTGGCCTGAGCCTTCCGGATCTCCTCCTTGAATGCCTCCCACTGTTCCGACACCGATTTACCCACAAGTAGCTGTTTCCAGTCCACTATGGCCAAATCACTCCTTAACTTAGCAAAATTAGCTTTTCCCCAATTCGGGACTTTTATTCCAGGCCTATCCTTGTTCTTATCCATAATCAACTTGAATCTGACTGAATTATGGTCGCTGGCACCCAAGTGCTTTCCTACTAATACCCCTTCAACCTGCCCAGCTTCATTCTCCAAAACTAAATCCAAGACCACCCCCTCTTGTGTAGGATTAGCTACATACTGACTAAAAAAGTTCATGAATGCATTTCAAGAATTCTGCACCCTCTATACCCTTCACTCTAAATTTGTCCCAATAGTTAAAATCCCCTATTACTACCCTATGGGTTTTGGACTTCACAGCAATTTGCCTAGATATTTGCTCCTCTATCTCCCTCCCACTGTTTGGGGGTCTATAAATACACACCCAGCAGTGTGATCGCCCCTTTTTTATTTTTCAATTCAACCCATATGGCCTCATTTCATGATTCCTCTAACATATCATCCCTCCTCACCGCTGTAATAGTTTCGTTAATAGTACCACAACCCCCCCTCCCTTTTTTTACCCCCCACTCTCTATTTTGTCTATAAATCCTATAACCAGGAATATTGAGCTGCCAAACCTGCCCCTCTTTCAGCCATGTTTCTGTAATGGCTATAATGTCATAGTCCCAAGTGTCTACCTGTGCTCTTAGCTCATCTGCCTTATTCGCTACACTCCTTGCATTAAAGTATATACTATTTAGCACAGGACGACCTCCTTGCTTACTACTTACTAAGCCTTGTTTCTTCTGTCGAACAGATTCGCTTTCTAGATTCTTGCTATGCAATTTCTGCTTTACTTCCTTCCCTCTTGAATTTGTTCTCAGGTTCCCATCCCCCTGCCAAGCTAGTTTAAACTCTCCCCAACAGCACTAGCAAAACTCCCCAAGAGGATATTGGTCCTGGCACTGTTGAGGTGCAACCCGTCCAGTTTCTCCAGGTCCCATCTCCCCCAGAAGCGGTCCCAATGCCTCAAGAATTTAAAGCCCTCCATCCTGCACCAATTTTCCAGCCACATGTTCATCTTCTCTATCCTTCTATTCTTGTACTCATTAGCATGTGGCATCGGTAGTAACCCGGAGATTACTATCCTTACCTGGTCTGGCCTATATGTGACTCCAGACCCACAGCAATGTGGTTGACTCTTAACTGCCCTTTGCCTTTCTCGGCCATTTCATTCAGTTAATGGCAATTAGTGATGGACAATAAATGCTGGCCTTGCCAGCGATGCCCACATCCCAGGAACACATTTTTTTTTTTAATTATTCTAAACTCCGGAGAATATAGGCCTAGTCTACTCAATCTCTCCTCATAGGACAGCCCTCTCATCCCAGGAAACAATCAAGTGAACCTTTGTTGCAAGTATATCCTTCCTCAGGTAAGGAGACCATACTGTACACAGTCCTCCAGGTGTGGTCTCACCAAAGCCCTGTATAACTGCAGGAAGACTTCCTTACTCTTATACTGCAACTCCCACAAGCAATAAAGGCTAACATACCATTTGCCTTCCAAATTGCTTGCTGTACCTGTATTTTAACTTTGTGATTCATGTACAAGGACACCCAAATCACTCTGAAGACCAACATTTACTAGTCTCTCACCTATTAAAAAATATTCTGCATTCAATCTTCCGACCAAAGTGGATAATTTCATACTTCCCCACATTATATTCCATATGCTGCCAAATTATTTAACCAGTCTAGGGCTCAATTTTCCCCAGTATTTGTTCCGGTTTTTTTTGGAGCAGGCTGCTTTTTCTGGCCGAACTTAAAAATCCCCAGTTTCCCCAATCAATTTGCACCAGCGTAACTGGCTTAGTTACGTTTTTTTTAGTTCAAAAGGGGACGTTACCAGCCACCTACGCCAATTCTGCCCATTTAGGCAACTTTGGCCCGCTAATAGATACTCCAGTTCTACTTAGGCCAGCGTATGTGCCCACTCGAGAAAACCCTTGCGGACAGTTAAAGAAATCCGCGCAGGTAAGGAAATCGACACAGGTAAGTGCAGCAGATGCCTGCATAGCAGCAGCAGGAAAGGTAAGAGAGAGGGGAAAAGAGAGGTGGGGAGGAAGAGAGAGATGGGGGGAGGGAGAGGGGGTGGGGGGAGGGAGAGGTGGTGGGGGGTAGCCTTTGACCGGGAGAGAGGAGACCACTCGGCCTGGGCTAAAGGCGGGAGAATGCACCTGCAAGCTCTTCGGCCAGGGCTAGGGGCGGGGGAGCAGACCGGGAGGCTGAAGACAGGTGGTTACAACATAACTACTGATACACTCATAATAAAGGATGAAACTGAGTACTGTGAACAATGAGCAAGTGTGACCTTAACTCCTTTAATAAGAATCCAGAGTGCAGGTACCTCGTGGGAGGCCTGCTTATATACAGTGCTCCCAAGGGATGCTGGGATTCCTTGGGACTCCAACAGGTAGGCACTCTGATGGCAGTGTGATACAGGTTGTAAAGGGTTAAATACATATCACTCCCTCGTAAAGTTAATAGTACACTTATTTACAGGGTGAGATGATCTGGGGCTTTTCGCTCCCTTGTCGATCGTCTCGGTACAAATGTGGGTGTGGGTGAGTTGGTTAGCTCTTCACTGGACTACTGGGCAGCCGGCCTTGCTGGGCTGCTTGGGATGGTGAGTTCAGCTTCGTGGTCAACCATGATGTCGGTTGCCTCTTGAGTGTGTGTTGGAGGGTCAAAGTTGGTGGTGTCTTCTTCGGGTTGTTCGTAGCTATTGGTGAACCGCAATTTGATTTGGTCCAAATGTTTTCTGCGCATTAGTCCATTGGCCAATTTGACCTGAAACACCCTACACTCCCCTCTTTGGCTGTGACCATGCCAGCGAGCCATTTGGGACTATGTCCTTAATTGAGTAAAAACACAGGGTCATTGACCTCAATATCGCTTGACAAATTTGGGTAGTCATGGTACACACTTTGTTGATGCCGCCTGCCCTCCACGTGATCAAGGAGATCAGGGTGGACAAGAGAGCCTTGTTTTGAGCGCCCTTTTCTTGAGCAACTCGGCTGGGGGAGCCCCGGAGAGTGAGTGGGGTCTGGTGCAGTAGCTGAGCAGTACTCGGGACAGTCGGGTCTGCAGGGAGCCTTCCGACACACGTTTCAAGCTTTGCTTGATGGCCTGAACTGCCCGTTCTGCCTGGCCGTTGGATGCGGGCTTGAATGGGGCAGATGTGACATGCTTGATCACATTGCGGGTCATGAATTCCTTGAATTCAGCACTGGTGAAACACAGCCCATTGTTGCTGACTGGGACATCAGGCAGGCCCGTGCGTGGCAAACATTGCTCGTAGGCTTTCGATGGTGGCCGTGGACGTGCTTGCAAACAGTATTGCACTTTCAATCCATTCTGAATAAGCATCCACGACAACCAAGAACATTTTGCCTAGAAATGGGCCCGCATAATCCACCTGGATCCTCAACCACAGTTTGGAGGGCCATGACCACAAACTTAGCGGTGCCTCTCTGGGTGCATTGCTCAGCTGAGAGCAAGTGTTGTACTGGCGCACGCATGACTCTAAATCTGAATCGATGCCTGGCCACCACACATGGGATCTGGCTATATCTTTCTTCATTGCAATGTCTGGGTGGGTGCTGTGCAGCTCACACATGAACGTATCTCTGCTTTTCTTGGGCAAGTCCACGCGATTGCCCCACAACAGACAGTCTGCCTGAAAGACATTTCGTCTTTGCGCCTGTGGAACGGCTTAATCGCCTCCTGCATCTCCGCTGGGACACTGGACCAGCTCCCATGGAGGACACAGTTTTTTCTTTTTATTAAGGACAGCAATGGATCCTGGCTGGTCCAGGTCCTGATCTGGCGAGCCGTAACGGGTGACTTTTCATTTTCAAATGCATCCATTACCATGAGCAAGTCCGCAGGCTGTGCCATTTCCACCCCGGTGGTGGGCAATGGTAGCCGACTGAGAGCATCAGCGCAGCTCTCTATGACCGGTCTGTGGCAGATTACATAGCTGGATGCTGACAGCTTAAGCGCCCATCTTTGGATGCGGACAGAGGCATTGGTGTTAATCCCTTTGCTCTCAGAGAACAGCGATATGAGCGGCTGGTGGTCAGTTTCAAGTTCAAACTTGAGGCCAAACAAGTACTGGTGCATTTTTTTTAACCTCGTAAACGCACGGCAGAACCTTTTATCAATCATGCCATAGGCCCTTTCGGCCGTGGACAAACTCCTGGATGTATAAGCGACCGGTTGCAAAAATCCCCGATTCATTAGCCTGTTGTAACACACACCTGACCCCGTAAGATGACTCATCGCAAGCTAGCACTAATCGTTTACACGGGTTATACAGGACAAGCAGTTTGTTTGAACACAACAGATTTCTGCCTTTCTCAAAAGCAGTCTCTTGTGAACTCCCCCATACCCAGTCATCTCCCTTGCGCAGTAGCACGTGGAGGGGTTCTAGCAGGGTGCTTAACCCAGATAGGAAATTACCAAAATAGTTAAGGAGTCCCAGGAACGACTGCAGCTCTGTCACGTTCTGTGGTCTCGGCACGTTCTTGATGGCCTCTGTCTTGACGTCAGTGGATCTGATGCTGTCTGCTGTGATTCTTCTTCCCAAGAACTTGAACTCCGGCGCCAGGAAAACACACTTGGAGCGTTTCAACCTGAGCCCTACGCGATCCAACTGACTAAGAACCTCTTCTAGATTCTTCAAGTGCTCAATGGTGTCCCGACCTGTAACCAGTATGTCGTCCTGGAAAACCACGGTGCAAGGAACCAACTTTAGCAGGCTCTCCATGAGATTGCCGCGGCCGACCGAATCCCAAACGGGCATCTGTTACAGACGAACAGACCTTTGTGCGTGTTGATGCAGGTGAGGCCTTTCGAAGACTCCTCCAGCTCCTGCGTCATATAGGCTGAGGTCAGGTCCAACTTGGTGAACATCTTCCCTCCAGTCAGGGTCGCAAATAGGTTGTCTGCCTTGGGTAGCGGGTACTGGTCCTGTAGCGAAAAACGGTTGTTACTTTATAGTCCCCACAAATTCTGACCGTGCCGTCACCTTTAAGTACTGGGACTGGCCCACTCGTTGAATTCTACCGGCACAATGATGCCTTCTCACTGCAGCCTGTCCAGTTCAATTTCCACTTTCTCATGCATCATATATGGTACCACCTGTGCCTTACCGTGGATGGGTCGCGTACCAGGCACCAAATGGATCTGCACTTTCGCCCCCGAGAAGCTTGCAATGCCTGGCTCGAACAATGATGGAAATCTGCTCAGAACCTGGGCACATGAGGCATCGTCGACGGACGAAAGTGCTCTAATGTCGTCCCAGTTCCAGCAGATTTTTCCCAGCCAGCTTCTGCCATACAGTGTGGGGCCATCCCCTGGCATGATCCACAGTGGGAGTATGTGTACTACTCCATCATGGGAGACTTTGACTTCTGCACTGCCGATTACAGGAATTAGTTTCTTGGTGTAAGTCCTTAGTTTGGTGTGAATGGGGCTGAGCTTGGGCCTGTGTGCCTTGTTGCACCACAGCCTGTCGAAGATCTTTTTCCTCATTATGGACTGACTTGCAGCCATGTCCGGTTCCATAGATACTGGAATTCTGTTCAGTTCAACTTTCAACATTGTTGGTGTACATTTCGTAATGAATGTGTGTACCCCGTATACTTCTGCCTCCTTGGTACGAGTCTCCAATTCAGCCTGATCCACAGTGGATCGATCTTCCTCTGCAACATGGTGGTTTGCAGGGTTTGCAGCTCATCTGCACATTCGCTTCAGGTATCCCATTGTTCTGCAACCGTTGCACGCATAGTGCTTGAAGCAGCATTGATGGGCCCGATGATCACCACCACAACGCCAACAAGGTGCTAACTGCCTCGCATTAACGATTGACGGCGAACTCTGGGTCATCTGAGGTCGTGCAGCAGCAGCCGGCGTGTACGTTTTGCCATGTATATTCCTGCTCGAAAACGACATTACTTTGTGCACAGTACTGGCCGAAACCCCTTTACTCTGCAAAATCTGTTTGGTGTGGTCGCTGGTGGACATAAACGCCTGGGCTATCGTTATGGCTTTGCTTAGATTCAGAGTTTCAACAGTCAACAGTTTACGAAGGATTATCTCATGGCTAATGCCCATTACAAAAAATTCTCTCAGCATTGGTTCTAGGAATCCCTCAAATTCGCAATGTCCTGCGAGGCGCCTTAGTTCAGTGACATAGCTCGCCACTTCTTGGCCCTCCAACCGTTGACACATATAGAACCGATATCTCACCATCAAAACGCTTTCCTTAGGATTTAGGTGCTCCCGGACCAGCATACATAATTCTTCATAGGATTTAATTGTTAGTTTTACCGGAGATAGAAGATTCTTCAAGAGGCCACAGGTTGTTGCCCCACAGACAATGAGGAGGATCGCCCTTCATTTGGCAGCGTTCTTGTCCCCTTCAAAGTATTGGTCGAGTCTCTCCACGAAGGCCTCCCAATCGTCCCCTTCTGAGAATTTCTCCAGGATACCAACTGTCCTTTGCATTTTTACGCGGTTGTTCGTTACCTCGTCGCCAATTGATACACTCATAACAAAGGATGAAACTGAGTACTGTGAACAATGAGCAAGTGTGACCTAAGCTCCTTTAAGAAGACTCCAGAGTGCAGGTACCTCATGGGTGGCACTGCTTATACACAGTGCTCCCAAGGGATGCTGGGATCCCTTGGGACTCCAACAGGTAGGCCCTCTGGTGATGGTGTGATACAGATTGTAAAGGGTTAAATACATAACAACTACAAAAAGAACAAGATTGAACAAGTCCACCACAAAAAGGGAAACCATGGGATTATGCATCATGCAAAATGTGGAGGGAAAAACTTATGCAGCTTAACAAGCGACCCCTCAAAAGGTCGGGATTCCAGTTCAAATGAGACATCGGGGCCCAGTTGGAAAAAAAAGAAACTCAAACTCTGTTGCACTCTACAAACTAAAACAACACGTATTATATAAACCAACCAAACCGTAGCAATGTTAAATAAATCAATGCGTAGTGCATTTGCAAACAAAAACTACTAACGAGACATTGAAAAATAAAATCCATTCAATAAAAACAGCACTTCTCAGAGGGAACAGACTTGCAAAACCATCCTTCACACAATTAAAATAATCAAGAAATAATCATTACCGCAGTTCTATAAGAAATAAAAATTTTAAGTCGTACCTTCAGCATCAAACTCCAATTCACCTCTCTGCACTCGGCTCGGGAAGGCAGCAGGCCGGTGCGAGAGGCCACTCGGCCTGGGCTAGGGGCGGGAGGGAGCGAACTGGCCAGCATCGGGGGCCACAGAGCAGTGGCAATTCAACGGGGAGGCTGGGGCTGGGGGTGGGTGGGGAAGGGAGCGAGCGAACTGGCCAGCATCGGAGGCCACAGAGCAGTGGCAATTCAATCAGAAGAAATCCAAACAAGTACATTTTTTTTTAAACTTTATTTTACTTTCCATGTGGGGCCGGAATGAACAGGGTCCTCCTGAAACCGCTTTTCCATGACTAACCTTGTTGCCAGCGACCGTTCTTTTGATTCCGGCCCACAATCTTACTCCTGCCCACCAACAGAAACACAGCACTCCTTCTGGCATGCTCGAAGCGCTACTGTGCATGCTCGAAGCGCAACTGTGCATGCTCGAAGCGCTACTGTGCATGCTCGAAGCGCTACTGTGCATGCACAGCCATTTCAGAGACGTCAGGAATGTCACTTATTTCCACCGCGCATGCGCAGACGTCCCGGCACATTTTTCCAGCGCAAAACGTAGGCTCCATCCCCCCACCCCGAGGCAACTGGTCACGCTGCACAGCTGCAGAGAGGAGGCCAAACAGCAGCGAAAGTAGGAAGATTTTTTTCTGTAGCATCCCCTGACGTAATGAAACGGCGCAACTCAGGTAAGTACGCCAGAAAACAGGCTCGGGGAAAATTGAGCCCTATATCCCTTTGCAGTCTCTTTACATCCTCCTCACAGCTTACTTTCCCACCTAGCTTTGTATCATCAGCAAACTTGTATACATTACAATAAATGATCTCCTAGTAAAGGATCCTAACATAACATGGTTGAATTTCAAATTCAGTTGGAGGGTGAGAAAGTTGGATCTCAAACCAGTGTCCTAAACTTAACTAAAGGAGACTACAAAGGTATGAAGGCAGAGTTGGCTAACGTGAACTGGGAAATTGGATTGCGGTGTGGGAAGGTTGATGAGCAGTGGAAGACATTTAAAGAGGTATTTCATAACTCTCAACAGAAATATATTCCAATGAGAAGGAAAGCCTGTAAGAGAAGGGATAGCCATCCATGGCTAACTAAGGAAATAAGGAATGGTATCAAATTGAAAACAAGGGCACACAAAGTGGCCAAGACTAGTGGGAGGCCAGAGGATTGGGAAACTTTTAAAAACCAGCAAAGAACTAAAAAATGAAGAGAGGGAAGACAGATTATAAAAGTAAACTAGCATGAAATATACATGCCACATAAAAGGTTACTGCACAAGATAAAAGTTCACGGGGTTGGGGGCAATATATTAGCATGGATAGAGGATTGGCTAACGAACAGAAAACAGAGAGTAGGGATAAATGGTACATTCTCGAGTTGGCAATCAGTAACCAGTGGGGTGCCGCAGGGATCAGTGCTGGGACCCCAACTATTTACAATTTATATTAACGACTTGGAGGGAGGTATTGAGTGTAACGTAGCCAAGTTTGCCGACGATACAAAGATGGGAGGAAAAGCAATGTGTGAGGAGAACACACAAAAGCTGCAAAAGGACATAGACAGGCTAAGTGAGTGGGCAAAAATTTGGCAGATGGAGTATAATGTTGAAAAGTGTGAGGTCATGCACTTTGGTCAAAAAAATCAAAGAGCAAGTTATTATTTAAATGGAGAAAGATTGCAAAGTGCTGCAGTACAGCGAGACCTGGAGATACTTGTGCATGAAACACAAAAGGTTAGTATGCAGGTACAGCAAGTGATCAGGAAGGCCAATGGAATATTGGCCTTTATTGCAAAGGGGATGGAGTATAAAAGCAGGGAAGTTTTGCTACAGTTGTACAGGGTATTGGTGAGGCCACACCTGGAATACTATGTGCAGTTTTGGTTTCCATATTTACGAAAGGATATACTTGCTTTGGAGGCAGTTCAGAGAAGGTTCACAAGGTTGATTCCGGGGATAAGGGGGTTGGCTTATGAGGAAAGGTTGAGTAGGTTGGGCCTCTACTCACTGGAATGCAGAAGAATGAGTTGATCTTATCGAAACGTATAAGATTATGACAATGTGGATGCAGAGAGGATGTTTCCACTAATAGGGGAGACTAGAACTAGAGGGCATAATCTTAGAATAAGGGCCCGCCCATTTAAAACTGAGATGGAGAAATTTCTTCTCTGAGGGCTGTGGATCTGTGGAATTCGTGCCTCAGAGCTGTGGAAGCTGGGACATTGAATAAATTTAAGTCAGAACTAGACAGTTTCTTAAACGATAAGGGAGTAAGGGGTTATGGAGAGTGGGCAGGGAAGTGGAGCTGAGTCCATGATTGGATCAGCCATGATCATATTAAATGGCGGAGCAGGTTTGAGGGGCCGTATGGCCTTCTCCTGCTCCTATTTCTTACGTTCTTTATAAAAACAGATAGTAGAGTTTCTACAGGTACATAAAAAGGAAAAAAATGGCCAAAGTAAATGTTGGTCCCGTAGAGGATGAGACTGGGGAATTAATAATGGAGAATTGGGAAATGGCAGAGACTGTGAACAAATATTTTATATCGGTCTTCATGGTAGAAGCCACTAAAAACATCCCAATAGTGGATAATCAAGGGGCTAAATGGAGGGGGAAACTTAATACATTCACTATCACTAAAGAAGTAGTACTCGGCAAAATAATGAGACTAAAGGCAGACAAGTCCCCTGGGACGTGATGGCTTGCATCCTATGGTCTTAAAAGAAGTGGCTGCAGAGATAGCGGATGCATTAGTTGTAATCTACCAAAATTCCCTGGATTCTGGGGCAGTCCCAGCGGATTGGAAAACCGCAAATATAACGCCCCTATTTAAAAAAGGCCGACAGAAAGTAGGAAACTATAGACCAGTTAACCTAACATTTGTCGTTGGGAAATTGCTGGAGTCCATTATTAAGGAAGCAGTAGCAGGACATTTGGAAAAGCATAATTCAATCAAGCAGAGTCAGCATGGTTTTATGAAAAGGAAATCACATTTGACAAATTTGCTGTTCTTTGAGGATGTAACGAGCAGGGTGGATAAGGGGGAACCACTGGATGTGGTTATTTGGATTTCCAGAAGGCATTCGATAGAGTGCCACATAAAAGGTTACTGCAGAAGATAAAAGCTCATGGGATTGGGGGTAATATTTTAGCATCGATAGAGGATTGGCTAACTAACAGAAAACAGAGAGTCAGGATAAACGGATTGGCAAACAGTAACTAATGGTGTGCCGCAAGGATCAGTGCTGGGGCCTCAACTATTTACAATCTATATTAATGACTTAGATGAAGGGACCGAGTGTAATGTAGCCAAGTTTGCTGATGATACAAAGAAGGGTGGGAAAGCAAGTTGTGAGGAGGACACAAACAATCTGCAAAGGGATATAGACAGGCTAACTGAGTGGGCAAAAATTAGGCAGATGGAGTATAATGTGGGAAAATGTGAGGTTATCCACTTTGGCAGAAAAAAATAGAAAAGCAAATTATAATTTAAATGGAGAAAAATTGCAAAGTGCTGCAGTACAGAGGGATCTGGGGGTCCTTATGCATGAAACACAAAATGTTAGTATGCAGGTACAGCAGGTAATCAGGAAGGCAAATGGAATGTTGACCTTTATTGCAAGGGGAATGGAGTATAAAAGTAGATAAATCCTGCTATAACTGTACAGGTTATTAGTGAGGCCACACCTAGAGTACTGCATACAGTTTTGTTCTCCGTATTTAAAGGAGTATATACTTGCATTGGAGGCTGTTCAGAGAAGGTTCAGTAGGTTGATTGCAGAGATGAGGGGGTTGACTTATGAAGATAGGTTGAGCCTATACTCATTAGAGTTCAGAAGAATGAAAGGAGATTTTATTGAAATATATAAGATAATGAGGCGGCTCGACAAGGTGGATGCAGAGAGGATATTTCCACTCATAGGGGAAACTAAGACTAGGGGGCATTGTCTCAGAATAAGGGGCCGCCCATTTAAAACTCAGATGAGGAGAAATTTCTTCTCTGAGGGTTGTAAATCTATGGAATTCTCTGCCCCAGAGAGCCAAGGAGATTGGGTCATTTAATATATTTAAGGCGGAGATACAGAATTTTGAGTGATAAGGGAATAAAGGGTTATGGGGAGCGGGCAGGAAAGTGGAGCTGAGTCTATGATCAGATCAGCCATAGAAACACAGAAACGTAGAAAATAGGTGCAGGAGTAGGCCATTCGGCCCTTCGAGCCTGCACCACCATTCAATAAGATCATGGCTGATCATTCACCTCAGTACCCCTTTCCTGCTTTCTCTCCATACCCCTTAATCCCTTTAGCCGTAAGGGCCATATCGAACTCCCTCTTCAATATATCCAGTGAACTGGCATCAACAACTCTCTGCGGTAGGGAATTCGACAGGTTAACAACTCTCTGAGTGAAGAAGTTCCTCCTCATTTCAGTCTTAAATGGCTTACCCCTTATCCTTAGACTAGGTCCCCTGGTTCTGGACTTCCCCCAACATCGAGAACATGCTTCCTGCATCTAACCTGTCCAGTCCCGGCAGAATTTTATATGTTTCTATGAGATCCCCTCTCATCCTTCTAAACTCCAGTGAATACAGACCCAGTCGATCCAATCTCTCCTCATATGTCAGTCCTGCCATCCCGGGAATCAGTCTGGTGAACCTTCGCTGCACTCCCTCAATAGCAAAAACGTCCTTCCTCAGATTAGGAGACCAAAACTGAACACAATATTCCAGGTGAGGCCTCACTAAGGCCCTGGACAACTGCAGTAAGACCTCCCTGCTCCTATACTCAAATCCCCTAGCTATGAAGGCCAACATACCATTTGTCTTCTTCACCGCCTGCTGTACCTGCATGCCAACCTTCAATGACTGATGTACCATGACATCCAGCTCTCATTGCAACCCCTTTTCCTAATCTGCCGCCATTCAGATAATATTCTGCCTTCGTGTTTTTGCCACCAAAGTGGATAACCTCACATTTATCCACATTATACTGCATCTGCCACACGTTTGCCCACTCACCTAACCTGTCCAAGTCACCCTGCAGCCTTTTAGCGCCCTCCTCACAGCTCGCACCTCCTCCCAGCTTAGTGTCATCTGCAAACTTGGAGATATTACACTCAATTCCCTCATCCAAATCATTAATGTATATTGTAAATAGCTGGGGTCCCAGCACTGAGCCCTGCGGCACCCCACTAGTCACTGCCTGCCATTCTGAAAAGGACCCATTTATCCCGACTCTCTGCTTGCTGTCTGCCAACGATTTCTCTATCCACGTCAGTACATTACCCCCCAATACCATGTGCTTTAATTTTGCACACCAATCTCTTGTGTGGGACCTGGTCAAAAGCCTTCTGAAAGGCTAAATACACCACATCCACTGGTTCTCCCTTGTCCACTCTACCAGTTACATCCTCAAAAAATTCTCGAAGATTTGGCAAGCAGGATTTCGCTTTCATAAATCCGTGTTGAGTTGGACCGATCCAGTCATTGCTTTCCAAATGTGCTGCTATTTCATCTTTAATAATTGATTCCAACATTTTCCACACTACTGATGTCAGGCTAACCGGTCCATAATTACCTGTTTTTTCTCTCCCTCCTTTCTTAGAAAGTGGTGTTACATTAGCCATGATCTTAGTAAATGGCAGAGCAGGCTCGAGGGACCAAATGGCCTACTCCTGCTCCTATTTCTTATGTTATGTTCCTTGAACATCAATTCTATCTCCAAGAAAAGTATGTCTTGTAGTTAAGGCACAATGTGCGCAATGCTTATGCATAATGCTTCAAAATGGTATCTCACAGGGCATGCAGGAATTCCCAAATTAGGTTTAGCTATGCATGACCAAAACCAAGCAATAAATGACTGCAAACGTGAGCAGTAAAGTCACCTTCCCATTCATATCAGTACACTTTTTTGTCAGTTACATCCAGCTGCAAAGGACCTGGGTGACTGCACTGACATGGTCAGCGGCATCCTTGCTGTGCTTTTGCCAGAGTGTTCTTCAGCCCTAATAAAGGGCCACCCTCCTTTAGTGCACCTCCTGCAGCAGGACCTCCAAGGGAGTTGTGTTGCCCGCATATCTCCACTTGTGAACAATCAGTCCATTTTTCTCCTACCCTCCCCACAACTTTCCTTCGTATGATAAGTTGTAGCCCAATTTCTGCCACTTTTTTTCCTGTGCTTGTGGCCTACTGACATCCATAGCAAAAGTTGGCACAGCCTGCCCTCTATGCTATGACTTTGGCAGCCCCAAATTTGGGGCTATATACATATATAGATGTATAAGCTTTCTAAATTAATTCCTTATTTGTTACAGTAGGCTTTCCATGATCTTGAGGCACGGGGAATAAAAGCACTCATGAAAGATACATTCTGCATTGTTTCTTCATTTCCAAAACGACTTCAAAAAGGCGAAAAAACATATCAAGATTGTTCAATGTTTCAGTATGGATAGGAAAAGTTGTAGCTGGCTTTAGGAGATCTTCATGAGTCCAGATTTCTTCTTGGTATGCCAGTTTATCCTGAAATAACCACAACTCATCATCATCATCATCATAGGCAGTCCCTCGGAATCGAGGAAGATTTACTTCCACTCTTAGCATGAGTTCTTAGGTGGCTGTACAGTCAAATATGAAAACCACAGTCTCTGTCACAGGTGGGACAGATAGTCGTTGAGGGAAAAGGTGGGCAGGGAGCCTGGTTTGCCGCACGCTCCTTCCGCTGTCCGCGCTTGATTTCTGCATGCTCTCGGAACAAAGATAATGTAAAAAGAATTTCCTTTCAAATACCTAGGGCTGGATTTTGGGCTTTTGCGATTTCGTGGTAAAGATACCGTCTGAAAATAGTTTGTGCGCTCGACTGCAAGATTCGCCAAAAATTTAAGATGGAGTAACGTTGGTGTTAAGGCATTGAACAATGGACTTTGTGCGCCTCAGCCGAAACTCGTGGTGGTAAAGGAGGTGGCCATTTTGTGCATGCGCAGTGTTTTCCCCCCGGGCACAATTGCTAATTCAGGGCGTGGCAGCTTCCTGCGCGCATATGAACCGCTCCACTTCAGCCACTTCTGCAGAAGATGGAGAAGCGGGAGGTAAGGCAGCATACCAGGCACTTCTCAAATGAGGCCGAGGCATTAGTGTGCTCTGTCGAGGGGAGGTGGTCTTCACTCCATCTTGCTGGGGGAGCCAGACCGCTGCCACCAATATTCAAAAGGCTGTGGTGGGAGATTGCCCAGAAGGTCCCTGCAGGAGACACTAGGCCCAGAACTGGGAAACAATGTAGGAAAAAGTTCAACGACCTTACGAGGTATTTCCGTGCGAGTATCATTCACATTTATGTATGCCTCCTATCCTTCCATCATAAATCTCAGACACTTTGTGAAGTCTTTCATGCATATGGTCCCTCTCAAAAGTCTAGCAATCTGTGGAGTGAGTTTCACAATGCACAAGAAAGATGAAGGATGATTTCTCTACTCATTGCCTCCTCATGACCAATGCACATAAACTTAGTCCTTAATCATGGCGAACCTTCCTCGCAATACACTCCCACTGCTGCTATGGGTTTCATAAAGATCACCTGCAGCCCCTATGTTACATCCCTCTCACCTCCTAACAATCGCTTACAAAGCTCATGCAACAGCCACACAGATTGAAATGAAGTCATTAGAACATCCACACTGTCTCACCTAATGAAGTATGTTTGGCATATGTGGCACAACAGGAGAGGAACCTTTTCTGAACCCCTACTATTTTTCTCTTTGCAGTCAAAGCACTCTCAACAGGAGCGAGCAGCTGTGCACAAGTGGGGGTCCACCTCAAATTCTGCCACTCACTGATGTTGGGGAGTGGGTGTCGGCACTTATAGGAGCACCAGCTCGGACAGTTGCCGGGGTCGATGCTGAGCCCCCTTCAGGTAGTGAGGGTACGTAACTGTATTGTGCGACTGAAGAGACTGCATTGAGACATATAATCAAGTGGCGTCGGGCCTTCAAATGAACATGTGCAATGCCACCTTCCTCCTGTCACCCTGCCCCCTCCCCTGCTGCACACGTATGCTTTTTTGCACTTGCAGAAGACCAGCCACAATCGCACCAGTCTTCCCGTGACGTATCGCCATCTGGCCATGGCGGTGATGTCGAGCCTGCTGAGACAACTCAGATGACTGAGCCGCAAAGCCCACCAGTTGCCCCGACTCAAGACACGACATCTGCGGACGATGACAATTTTCAGGGGTTTGAGTCTTTGGGGACTCCTGGCCCCAGTCGCCTAAAGCAAAGCAGTGCAAGGGAGGTATCTCACAGGCCAGCTCTCCGGAGGGTGAGTCGGCAAAGTAGGTCTGCTCAACGACAGGCAGACATGGAACTGGACTTGGTGGAAATGTCCAGGGAAAACACAGACATGCACCGTGAGCTCGCAGATATATTGGGGCGGATCCCAGAGAGCATCGACAAGCTTTCAGCGGCTGTTGCGGAGGCAGTGTCACGCATTGTCGATGCAACGCAGGAGTCCAGGGGAGGCCTCATTGCCAACACACAATGGCAGATGGCCTCCAGCAACGACAGTGGCGTTCCAGAGTGTGTGGTGCATGCCTTTGATCGCGTCGCAGCATCGATCAAATCGCAGACTCAAGCTATGCTGATGCTTGATGATCTGATGCAGTCGATGACTGCTGCCATCCGCTCTGCATTCCCAACGGTCCAACGGGGGAAGGGACGGTGCCGAAGCAGACCAGCAAGTTGCGGAGACACCTTGCGTTCCGGATGCTGAGGCCCAGCCCCGTCGGAGTGCCAGTGGCTCCCAGGAAATGGAAGGTGCTGTCCTTCCTCAGGATGCCAGAATTCCGACTCCCACCACTGACTCGCCAACAATGCACCAGACACAGTACACACACCAGCTGATGAGACGCAGCCGTCTGCAACTGGGCCTTCCAGGCCAAGAGCTGATCGAGGGCGTCCCAACACCACAGGCCTCTAGCAGCATTGCTGTAGGCACCTTCATTGAGGAGCAGCAGGCATGAGGGGAGGTGAAAGGAAGGGGGTAATGTCTGCATTTAGGGTGGCACAAGCTTGTGCTGATGCATAGCTGTACAATGACTTGCTGCAGAATGCAGTTTATTATTTAGTTTGGTTTGTTTGTACATTATATTGTTTGGGGTTCTTGGGGCGTCATTGTTTCTTATGAATTTTTATAAAAAGGTTTCTTTAACCTTTGCCATTGGTGTTGTGCGTCTCATTCCAGAATTCAGTGCAGGTTATCCTTTATGGTAGCACAAAGCCGCGAGTCTTGGATGCAACCCCACCTTCCCCATTTGAGCAAACCAGTGAATTATGAGCTGGCGATGTGCGACTCTTGCTGCAGCAGCATCTCCACGCTGCCTCCCCGTGGATGTGGTGGCTCTGCAATCGGTTCCTCGCCAGGCTCGTCTTCCTCGTCCTGAGGTGGGCCTGCAATCCCCACTGGCAATGCCTGCATCCCCCATGATGGCCAAGTTGTGCAGCATGCAGCACACCACAATGAATTCAGAGGCCTGTTGAGGGGAGTATGGAAGGCTGCCTCAAGATAGGTCCAGACATCGGAAGCGCTGCTCGAGCACGCCAATTCTATGTTCGATGATGTTGCGGGTGGCTGCATGGCTCTCATTGTAGCGCTGCTCAGCTTCTGTGGTGGGGTTGCGGAGGGGGTTCATGAGCCAGGTAGCTAGGCCGTAACCTTTGTACCCGATCAGCCAGCCCTGCCCTTGCCTTTGTCACTGAAACATTCGTGAGACACGTCTCACGTGCAAGATGAAAGCATCATGTGCGCTCCCTAGATAGCAAGCATTTACTGCGAGGATGCGCTGCATGTGGTCGCACACCAGCTGGATGTTTAGGGAGTGGTATCCCTTACGGTTTCTGAATGCCTCTGCGTTGTGTAATGGTGCTCACAATGCGACATGTGTGCAGTCAATGGCTTCTTGGACCTTGGGGAAGCCTGCAATTCTTCCAAACCGTAAAGCCCTCTCATTCTGGCTGTCCCTGCTCATTGGGAACTTTATGAAGTCCATTCTGTGGGCGGACAGAGCCCTTGTAACCTGGCGAATGCAGCAATGTGCAGCGTGCTGAGTGATGCTGCATATGTCACCTGCTGTTGTCTGGAAGGAGCCGGTGGCATAGAAGGCCATAGTCACCTTCACTTTGACAAGCAGCGCAGTCCTTTTGGCACTGGTAAGCGGTAGGTCTGCGTGTAGAAGCTGGCATATCTCAGTCAGCACTTCCTTTCGGAAGCACAGCCTTCTAGCGTACTGCACCTCAGAGAACTGGAGGTATGAGCAATGGTCCCTATTAACCCATTGCGGGGGGGCGGGGGGTAAGGCCTCCTCCCCAGACATCTGCAATCACTTCTAATCTGTGGCCCAACATGGCCGAGAACCCTTCTTCCAGCTTGAAGCTGCCTGTCAGTAGCATGATATGCTGGTGAACTAGTAATGCCCCCAATCAAATCTCACTGACCTTTTATGCAAACTGTCATGGCACATAAAAGTGCCGTTTGCAATTCACTGACAACTGCGATGTTTGATCCTCCATTCTCCGTTTAAATATGCCACCAATACTGCCTGCTGCACCCTGGGACCAGCTGGTTTTTTCAGGCGATTCCTGGGACGGGCGTTAAATGAGGTGTTAAGACCGAAAGTTCCATCCGGGGCTCCAGCGCATTGTTGCACGCCGATTGACGTCATCATCACACTAAAAATGGATGGCGGGGCGGGAAGTTTTTGCATTGGCCCTAACCAGTAGCTGAATCTACCGGATGGTAAATCCTGGACGCCCGTCATTATGCCCAGAAACAGCATTTACCTCCCCGCCAGGGCGCAAAAGAGTCGAAAATCTAGCCCATTCAATTTGCAGAACACAAAGTCATTGCACCTTTCAAACAGAAAGATAAGCATATTCTTCGCCTATTCCTTTTCAGCAATATATCATGTAATTTGAATTGATACCAATATCTGTAGACAATTATTTCAGGAAATTGTATGCCCAACCCTTTAAGTTCATTTGACTGTTGGGAGGGGTGGGATCGGGGGTGGCAGGGGGGGAAAGAGAGAGAGAGGTGGGTGGGGGGGGGGGGGGCGGTTCAATTTACTGAATGAACCAAATTGATAGAAACAGGAATAGTGAGAATTAAAGTAAAAAAACAGGAAGCCACGTGAAACCAGACGAGTCTTTGCAATTGTTCAAAGCAGTTCTGAAACTGCTGCTAACCATTTGAAAATTGCAACAAACACATTTACCACATGAAATATGCTGAGGTTAAATAACTGATGGTACAGAGCTTATTGGACTGCTTGTATCAATAAACAACTGGGGATTATTTTCTCCAGAAGGAAAAGCATTTGACGGATACTGCATACTGTTTGAAAACAATTTATACTTGGTAGTATTTGCTTAATACCTTTGTTTATCTAGATGATTTGATCTCAACTAACTGGTGCCACCCATTAACATGTGATCTTTCGAGGGATAGAAGATGCAAGCCTAGAAATTACTGTTTGTGATATTATCTTGAATTGCCATTGGTTGATGCGAGGGAGGTGGCGGTTATTTAATTCTCCAGTTCTTCAGATTGATAGTGCATGTTAATCTAAAAGGACATTTTAGTTCCTTGATGCACATGTTCTATCTTTAAACTTTATTTGAAAATCATTAAAAGTTAACACAAGCAACAAAAAGGGTTCACAAAGGAATTATTCCCCTATACCTGCAATAGTTCTGATCGCTCAAAGAACAATGGCGAAGACTTTGCGGTGGTAATAACATAGAAACATAGACATAGAAATATAGAAAATAGGTGCAGCAGTAGGCCATTCGGCTCTTATAGCCTGCATTGCCATTTAATGAGTTCATGGCTGAACATGCAAATTCAGTACCCCCTTCCTGCTTTCTCGCCATACCCTTTGATCCCCCGAGTAGTAAGGACTTCATCTAACTCCCTTTTGAATATATTTAGTGAATTGGCCTCAACTACTTTCTGTGGTAGAGAATTCCACAGGTTCACCACTCTCTGGGTGAAGAAGTTTCTCCTCATCTCGGTCCTAAATGGCTTACCCCTTATCCTTAGACTGTGACCACTGGTTCTGGACTTCCCCAACATTGGGAACATTCTTCCTGCATCCAACCTGTCGAAACCCATCAGAATTTTAAACGTTTCTATGAGGTCCCATCTCATTCTTCTGAACTCCAGTGAATACAAGCCCAGTTGATCCAGTCTTTCTTGATAGGTCAGTCCCACCATCCCAGGAATCAATCTGGTAAACCTTCGCTGCACTCCCTCAATAGCAAGAATGTCCTTCCTCAAGTTAGGAGACCAAAACTGTACACAATACTCCAGGTGTGGCCTCACCAAGGCCCTGTACAACTGTAGCAACACCTCCCTGCCCCTGTACTCAACTCCCCTCGCTATGAAGGCCAACATGCCATTTGCTTTCTTAACCGCCTGCTATACCTGCATGCCAACCTTCAATGACTGATGTACCATGACACCCAGGTCTTGTTGCACCTCTCTTTTTCCTAATCTGTCACCATTCAGATAATAGTCTGTCTCTCTATTTTTACCACCAAAGTGGATAAACTCACATTTATCCACATTATACTTCATCTGCCATGCATTTTCCCACTCACCTAACCTATCCAAGTCACTCTGCAGCCTCATAGCATCCTCCTCACAGCTCACACTGCCACCCAACTTAGTGTCATTCGCAAATTTGGAGATACTACATTTAATCCCCTCGTCTAAATCATTAATGTACAGTGTAAACAGCTGAGGCCCCAGCACAGAACCTTGCGGTACCCCACTAGTCACTGCCTGCCATTCTGAAAAGTACCCATTTACTCCTACTCTTTGCTTCCTGTCTGACAACCAGTTCTCAATCCATGTCAGCACACTACCCCCAATCCCATGTGCTTTAACTTTGCACATTAATCTCTTATGTGGGACCTTGTCAAAGCCTTCTGAAAGTCCAAATATACCACATTAACTGGTTCTCCCTTGTCCACTCTACTGGAAACATCCTCAAAAAATTCCAGAAGATTTGTCAAGCATGATTTCCCTTTTACAAATCCATGCTGACTTGGACCGATCATGTCACCTCTTTCCAAATGCACTGCTATGACATCCTTAATAATTGATTCCATCATTTTACCCACTACTGAGGTCAGGCTGACCGGTCTATAATTCCCTGTTTTCGCTCTCCCTCCTTTTTTAAAAAGTGGGGTTACATTGGCTAACCTCCACTCGATAGGAACTGATCCAGAGTCAATGGAATGTTGGAAAATGACTGTCAATGCATCTGCTATTTCCAAGGCAACCTCCTTAAGTACTCTGGGATGCAGTCCATCAGGCCCTGGGGATTTATCGGCCTTCAATCCCATCAATTTCCCCAACACAATTTCCCGACTAATAAGGATTTCCCTCAGTTCCTCCTCCTTACTAGACCCTCTGACCCCTTTTATATCCGGAAGGTTGTTTGTGTCCTCCTTAGTGAATACTGAACCAAAGTACTTGTTCAATTGGTCTGCCATTTCTTTGTTCCCCGTTATGACTTCCCCTGATTCTGACTGCAGGGGACCTACGTTTGTCTTTACTAACCTTTTTCTCTTTACATACCTATAGAAACTTTTGCAATCCGTCTTAATGTTCCCTGCAAGCTTCTTCTCGTACTCCATTTTCCCTGCCCTAATCAAACCCTTTGTCCTCCTCTGCTGAGTTCTAAATTTCTCCCAGTCCCCGGGTTCGCTGCTATTTCTGGCCAATTTGTATGCCACTTGCTTGGCTTTAATACTATCCCTGATTTCCCTTGATAGCCACCTTCCCTTTTTTATTTTTACGCCAGACAGGAATGTACAATTGTTGTAGTTCATCCATGCGGTCTCTAAATGTCTGCCATTGCCCATCCACAGTCAACCCCTTCAGTATCATTCGCCAATCTATCCTAGCCAATTCACGCCTCATACCTTCAAAGTTACCCTTCTTTAAGTTCTGGACCATGGTCTCTGAATTAATTGTGTCATTCTCCATCCTAATGCAGAATTCCACCATATTATGGTCACTCTTCCCCAAGGGGCCTCGCACAACGAGATTGCTAATTAATCCTCTCTCATTACACAACACCCAGTCTAAGATAGCCTCCCCCCTCGTTGTTTCCTCGATATATTGGTCTAGAAAACCATCCCTTATGCACTCCAGGAAATCCTCCTCTACCGTATTGCTTCCAGTTTGGTTAGCCCAATCTATGTGCATATTAAAGTCACCCATTATAACTGCTGCACCTTTATTGCATGCACCCCTAATTTCCTGTTTGATGCCCTCCCCAACATCACTACTACTGTTTGGAGGTCTGTACACAACTCCCACTAACGTTTTTTGCCCTTTGGTGTTCTGCAGCTCTACCCATATAGATTCCACATCATCCAAGCTAATGCCCTTCCTAACTATTGCATTAATCTCCTCTTTAACCAGCAATGCTACCCCACCTCCTTTTCCTTTTATTCTATCCTTCCTGAATGTTGAATACCCCTGGATGTTGAGTTCCCAGCCCTGATCATTCTGGAGCCACGTCTCCGTAATCCCGATCACATCATATTTGTTAACATCTATTTGCACACTTAATTCATCCACCTTATTACGAATGCTCCTTGCATTAAGACACAAAGCCTTCAGGCTTGTTTTTTTAAAACCCTTCGTCCTGTTAGAATTTTGCTGTACAGTGGCCCTTTTTGTTCTTTGCCTTGGGTTTCTCTGCCCTCCACTTTTCCTCATCTCCTTTCTGTCTTTTGCTTTTGTCTCCTTTTTGTTTCCCTCTGTCTCCCTGCATTGGTTCCCATCCCCCTGCCATATTAGTTTAACTCCTCCCCAACAGCACTAGCAAACACTCCCCCTTGGACATTGGTTCCGGTTCTGTCCAGGTGCAGACCATCCGGTTTGTACTGGTCCCACCTCCCCCAGAACCGGTTCCAATGCCCCAGGAATTTGAATCCCTCCCTGCTGCACCACTGCTCAAGCCACGTATTCATCTGCGCTATCCTGCGATTCCTACTCTGACAAGCACATGGCACTGGTAGCAATCCCGAGATTACTACTTTTGAGGTCCTACTTTTTAAATTTAGCTCCAAGCTCCTTAAATTCGTTTTGTAGGACCTCATCCCTTGTTTTACCTATGTCGTTGATACCAATGTGCACCATTGCAACTGGCTGTTCTCCCTCCCTTTTTAGAATGTCCTGCACCCACTCCGAGACATCCTTGACCCTTGCACCAGGGAGGCAACATACCATCCTGGAGTCTCGGTTGCGGCCGCAGAAACGCCTATCTATTCCCCTCACAATTAAATCCCCTATCAATATTGCTCTCCCACTCTTTTTCCTGCCCTCCTGTGCAACAGAGCCAGCCACAGTGCCATGAACTTGGCTGCTGCTGCCCTCCCCTGATGAGTCATCCCCCTCAACAGTACTCAAAACGGTTTATCTGTTTTGCAGGAGGATGACCGCAGGGGACCCCTGCACTACCTTCCTTGCACTGCTCTTCCTGCTGGTCTTCCATTCCCTATCTGGCTGTGGACCCTTCACCTGCGATAAGACCAACTCGCTACACGTGCTACTCACGTCATTCTCAGCATCGTGGATGCTCCAGAGTGAATCCACCCTCAGCTCCAATTCCGCAACGCGGTCCGTCAGGAGCTGGAGGCGGATACACTTCCCGCACACGTAGTCGTCAGGGACACCGGAAGTGTCCCTGAGTTCCCACGTGGTACAAGAGGAGCATATCATGTGACCGAGCTCTCCTGCCATGACTTAACCCTTAGATGCACTTAAATTAACAATGTTAAAAGTTACTGACTGATACAAAAAAGAAAAAGAAAAGCTACTCACCAATCACCAGCCAATCACTTACCCCCTTGGCTGTGACGTCACCTTTTGATTTCTTTCTACTTCTTTTTTGCTTTCTCTCCCAGCTGGAGCTGTACAAGCCACGTCTCTCTCGACGCTCCCCGGACTGCCCGACTGCTGAGCCTTTATAGGCCGCTGCCTCTCTCCTCTCTCGACGCTCCCCGGACTGCCCGACTGCTGAGCTTTTATAGGCCGCTGCCTCTCGCCAACTCCCGCCTCTCTCGACGCTTCCCGGACTGGCGATACTGTCAGTGTTCACCATCATTATTCCTCTGAAAGTGTCGGCAGCTTCTGGAGTCAGCGCATGTGTGGATAAATGCGGCAATCCAGAAGTTGCTGTCAGTGGGGTCAAGTTTTGGCCTGAGTTGCTCCTATTTTTTTGGAGCAACTGTTTTAGAATGGAGTATCTTAGAAACTGCAATTCTCGGCATTTAGTTTGCTCCAGTTCTAGTCAGTTAGAACAGTTTCATTTTGGAACAGATTTTTTTTTTTCAAAAGGGGGCGTGTCCGAACACTTACGCCTGTTTTAAAAGTTTAGGCAGTGAAAACTTACTCCAAACTAACTTAGAATGGAGTAAGTCTAGATTTTTGTACGCTCAGAAAAACCTTGCCTACACTTTAGAAATCAGGCGTAGGGAACGAGGAGGGGGGAGGAAGGGAAGTAATTAAATTCTACAAGCATTCAACAGTCTTACTTATAGAAATAAAGAGCCATCCTGACTAAAAAATTATAAAGAAAGCAAAAACAAAATATTGAATATTCCTACCTGCGTGAAACAGCAGCAGCCTTCAAGCTGCGGTGCTTCAGGCTGGCCTTCCTTCCATGTAGGAGACAGGGGCGGCGGCAGTGGCTCGACGGCAGCCGAAGACACAGCAAGCAGCCTTCGAGCTGCGAGGGAGACTGAGGCCATTCAGCCAGGGACAGGGAGAGGCAGCCAGATAGCCAGTTTGAAACTTAAATTTGTAATTGCAGAATGGGTGCTGCATTGTCAACACCACGAATTATGCAATGGTTCGCCAGCAATTCACTGCATAGGAGAGAATTGATTAGAGCTCACCACACCAGAAACATCACAGCCCATAGACTGATGGGCAGGAGACCTTACCCACATTGGCAATATCGAGCCAGGCGCTCGTACCTGGACATGAGCGAGGCTGATTGTGTCAAAAGGCTGCGTTTTCGCAGAGAAGTTGTCGTTGAGATCTGTGATATGCTGAGAGCATGTTTGCAGCCCAGAAGCAGAACGCCAATTGCCCTGTCTGTTGAAGTGAAGGTAACAGCTGCACTTGCCTTCTATGCCTCAGGATCGTTTCAGGCTACAACTGGAGATGTGTGCGCCATCTCTCAACGTGCAATACATGCCTGCGTTTACCAGGTCACGGCTGCACTGTATGCGCGGAGGAATGACTTCATCAATTTCCCAATGACCGCACAAGCGATCCATGAGAGGCCCGTGGGCTTCTTCAGGATTGCCGGCTTCCCAAAGGTACTGTATTGATTGTACCCACAAAGCCTTGCGAACACCTGTGGAGGATTCCGAGCAGTACAGTAATAGAAAAGGTTTCAACTCCATCAATGTGCAGCTCGTGTGTGACGACAAGCAGCGCATCATGTCAGTCGATGCGAGATACCCTGGCAGCACCCACGATGCGTTCATCCTACCCGACAGCGTTATGTCTGACATGTTTGAGCAGAGCTGGCTACTGGGAGACAAAGGGTACGGCCTGACGACCAGGATCATGACGCCCCTACGTGTGACACGGACGGAAGCTGACCGTCAATACAACATGGCGCACATTGCGACACGCAGCATCATTGAGAGGACCATTGGCATATTGAAACAGTGTTTCCGATGCCTGGACCATTCCGGAGGCCACTTGCAATACTCTCCTCAGATTGTCGGTCACTTCACTGTTGTGTGCTGCATGCTTCATAACTTATCCATCATGAGGCAGCAGGAGCTGGTAGTGGAACCAGAAGACCCACGTGAGGGTCCAGTGCCTGATGATAGTATTATGGAAGAGCAGGATGTGGATGATGACGACGATCGGGAAAGCATGCAAGTGCCTGATGCCGGAGCACGAGGTCGGAGGAGGGCCGTCCATCGTGCTCCTTTAACGATTGCTCGAGCCCTGCGCCAGCAGCTCATCTGTGAACGCTTCAACTATTGATGCCTGAGGGCTCTGCAACCAATGCGCATGGACATGTTTATTCTTTGGAGTTGTTCCTACGTTGTGTTGTGTTAATGGAAGATGATTCAGTTTTAATGAAAAAATATTTTATTGAAAAGTTAACGTCACTGTAATAAAATATTTGTTGTATCAAACTTCGCTTTGTAATATGACTATCACTTAAAAACTTTAAGATCACTTATAAACTTGTAAAGTTACAAAACAATTTCAATGTGAAAAATCTTACACTCTCAAGATCACAAACTTCAGGATCACTTTTTAGTTGCAAAATTAAATAAGATCCAAAAAGAGAGCATTTACACTATAAGATCAATTAAAAACCCCAAGATCACTTATAAGTTGTAAAGTTACAAAACTTGCAAAACAATTTCAATGTGAAAAACTGCTACTACAGCTACATCAAGAACAAGAATAAAAGCAGCAAAGAAAGACTGCAACCATCTCTCATCCACATATTAGTGAATGTTCACTACTTCATGGGGGTGTCATTTGATTGGCGGGGCTGTGTGCCCTTATTGCAGCAGCTATCTCCATGAGAGCCTGTGCCGTTGCTTGCATGCCCTCCCTGATGGCCTGTGCCATCGAATGCACTCCCTCGGACATCCCCTCCCTAAGTTCCCGTGTCATTACTGCTATTTCTCCCGTCAGGACCGTCACCTCTTCACCCACTGCACTGACGCTACCGATGAGCGATCGAGTAAGCTCATTGGTCTCCATACCCAATGACACAACCTGAGCCGCATCTGTTGCACGCTGCATCTCAGGAGAGCGTGTCTCCAATTTTCTCCTCCTCTGCCTGGGTCTGCCTCGCAGCACCGCTGCACTGCGAGCACGGACGGTGGGATGCTCTGTGTTCCAGACAGCAGTACTAGAGAGGCGCGGGCTGGGATGTGGGGCGCTCTGTGTTCCAGACGGCAGTACTAGAGAGGCGCAGGCTGTGACGTGGGGCGCTCGGTGTTCCAGACGGCAGCACTCGAGTGCGAGCCATGGGCTGGGATGGTGGGTTAATGGATGTAAACTGCTCCATGATATCACCAGCACCACTGGGACCCGTGACGTCGGAATCAAAACCATGGAAGATCAAACCAGAACCTATGCAAGGGGTTGAAACTCTGATGCCCCTTAATGGGGTCTCATAAACATTAATTTGGAAGCTCTCCCCTGTAGAAATTTCAGTCATCACTGCCATCATCCAGTCTGGATCATCTGCATCTGGTTGTACTGGTTCTTGTTCTGTATCTTCAGGATCCTCAGGGTTGGCAGCATCATCATCATGTTCTGCAAAATACATCAGAACAGTCAAATGTTTAACAGCAAGGGAGGAGGCCGGATGGGTGGCATGAGTACTCTCACACATAGCAGGCCGGGCAGCAGGTTGATTGAAAGGGCCACGATGCATTTTCAGGACTTACCCTCTTCCTCGCGTGCGGGCCCAGCTTGTGCTGTACTGATTGATTTTCTCCATGTACGACTCATCATAGCAGCTACCCTCTGTTCCAAGGGTGCCAGCGGATGCAGATTGGGTGTGCCTCCTCCTGTCCGAGTTGCCTCCCTTTTGTTGTGGGCCAATTTCTTCTGCAAAGAGTAAAATATAACTTTTTACAGAGTGCTTCTTTCTGCAGTGTGGGACATGCAGATAGTCATGTTACAATTACGATTACATTAAAAAATGAAAACTAACTACTTGACCAAGTTCGTGCCATTTTTTTTACACTGGCTTCCAGATCTCATGGTATGCACCACTGCGCAGTAATCTTCTGCAACTTGGTTCCAGCGTTTCTTCATTTCTTTAAGTGGCACTTTTATGCGACCTCTGTTGCTGGTATCTAGCTCCTGCCATCTCTGCTCAATGACGTTGACTAATATCTCCCCTTACTCATGCAAGAAATTCTGTGTTCTTGGGGGACGTTGTTCCATTTTGCTGCATTGAATTGACACTCTTATTTTTCAAAACACACAGTCCTTAATTTGCATGCACCAATACAGCACCTGTTCTGGAAGTTTAGCAGTGAAAAAGCAGCACTCACTGATTTCAGCAGGTGATTTATTCAACAGTACAGCTAAAAGCACTCCTTCAGACACCAAAAAATCACCAAAATTCAATCCCAAGCCTTTCCAGAGGTCCACAAGACAAATCAGCGCTTTTCTTTAAGTTCCTTTAAAAATGATTGAGTGCCAATGTTTATGGGCTGCTGCGCGTGCGTGCCTGCCGGCACCATGTTCTCTCATTTGTCTTAGCCCCGCCCCCCTTGGACTTGCAGAATTGGTGCGACTCTGTGGTTCCGCCCTCCGCTGCTGTCTGCACACTGTGCCGAGCTCCGAAGGAACTGCAAGGAGCTCGAGAATTACGAGGTACATTTTTGTCGCGCAAAATGGGCGTCCATGTCGGGGCTGTGCCGTTGTAGGCGCGGCCCGAAACTTGACCCCAGTGATTCTACGCTTCTCCATAGGCTGCACTATGGAACGCCCCGGAGCTGGCAATCAATTCAAATCACAGATATGTAGTTCCTGATGAAATCGTCCCCTATTACACTGGAATTTCCCTGTTAATACTCCAACACACTCCTGGCTGGTCTCCCACATTCTACCCTATGTAAAACTTGAGCTCATCCAAAACTCGGCTGCCTGTGTCCTAACTTGCACTAAGTCCCGATCACACATTACCCCTGTGCTCGCTGACCAACATTGGCTCCCAGTTAAGCAATGCCTCGATTTCAAAATTCTCATCCTTGTTTATAAATCTCTCTACAGCCTCACCCCTCCCTATCTCTGTAATCTCTTTCAGCCTCGCAATCCCACGAGATGTCTGCACTCCTCAAATTCTGCCCTCGAGCATCCCTGATTATAACCACTCAACCATTGGTGGCCGTGCCTTCAGTTGCCTGGGCCCTAAGCTCTGGAACTCCCTCCCTAAACCTCTCCGCCTCTCTACCTTTCTTCCCTCCTTTACGATGCTCCTTTAAACCTACCTCTTTGACCAAGCTTTCAGTCATCTGCCGTCATTTCTTCTGATGTGGCTTGGTGTCAACTTTATTTGTTTTGTCTTAGAACACTGCTATGAAGTGCCTTGGAACGTTTTAAAGACGCTATATAAATACAAGCTGTCGTTGTTGTTGAAACCTCTCTAAAAAGTTAAACCTTGTTGAAAGAGGTGCAACTGGGTTTTTAAATGATGTGTTTGTTGAATTAAAATTTTTTACTTGAATGAGCTAAGAATTAAACCTGCCCTGAATTTGCGGTCGGAGGCGCACCTCCGGAGTATGCCTCCAACCCGCAAAATATTTCCAAACTTACCTCCTGGCTCCACAGCTACAGGAAGTTCTGGTCCTGGGCCTGCAAACGTACATCTGTGTAAAGGCCCATAGATCCCAGGGACGCAAGCAGTTCGGAAGCATCCCTGCGATCACGTGGGCCAGGTCCTCCAATGCTCGGAAGCACCGCCGGGGAGAGCTGTGTCGGGGGTGCAACGACTCGGATTGCATTACTGTCTGAGTTTCGGCACTCACCCGACCCATAGGCCGCGCCCAGAAGGTCAGGTAAAACATACTGGTGCAGCCCTGCCAGCAGCACAAAGTTGGAAAACCTGAATAGGTTAAAGTTTTTTTTTGCAGCAATTTGTGAGGTAAGCGTCTTGGTAATGTTTTTTGAATGTTCCTGATACGTCCTTACTACACAGTATAAATGCACACGAGGCCCATGCTTGAGAGGTCAGTCTGTGACCTGTCCTTTATTCCTTAGCACTCAAGTGATGAAGGTGGGTGGAGCTTCCCCTTTTTCCCTGAAGGTCCAGGTTAGGAGTGTCTCCCACCTAGTGGTCATTGTTCTCATGGTGTACAACTTAGGTCAGTTTAGACATGGGTTACAATGCTGGTTGAATACATGACATCACCTCCCCCCCCAAAGTCTTATTGGGATCACAGGTTGAGTCTCTCTGGTGGTTTACGCTCCCTTGTAGAGCGCCTGAGTTGGGGCTCCGGTTGTTGGGCGCTGGCTTGAGTGTCTGCTGTTTGCGGTGCCTCAGGCCTGTCCGGACTGCCCACAGTGATTGGGCTCTCCTCCCTTTGGTTCCGGTGTTCGGTCACCTGTGGTGGAGTAAACTCTATATCGTGTTCTTCCTCTGCTTCTTCTATGGGGTTGCTGAACCTCCTTTTAGTTTGATCCACAGATTTGCGGCAGATTTGTCTATTGGTAAGTTCAACTACCAGAATCCTACTTCCCTCTTTGGCAACCACAGTGCCTGCGAGCCATTTGGACCCTGCAGCGTAGTTGAGGACAAAAACAGGATCATTTACATCAATACATCGCGCCCTCGCATTCCTGTCATGGCAGTCATATTGTGACTGGCGCCTGCTCTCGACAATTTCTTTCATGGTGGGGTGTATAAGGGATAATCAGGTTTTGAGCGTCCTTTTCATTAGTAGCTCTGCGGGTGGAACCCCTGTGAGCGAGTGTGGTCGGGATCTATAGGCCAACAGGAGGCGTGATAAGCGGGTTTGTAGGGAACCCCCTTAGAATCTGAGCATCCCCTGTTTGATTATCTGCACTGCTCGTTCTGCCTGGCCGTTTGAGGCCGGCTTGAACGGTGCCATTCTAACATGGTAAATTCCATTGCCTGCCATGAAGTCCTGGAATTCAATGCTTGTGAAGCACGGGCCATTGTCGCTGACCAAGATGTCCGGTAGACCGTGGGCGGCGAACATTGCCTGTAGACTTTCTACCGTGGCAGAGATGTGCTTGAATTTAAAATGTCACACTCGATCCATTTGGAGTAGGCGTCTACTACAACCAAAAACATTTTCCCCATGAAAGGACCTGCGTAGTCCACATGGATGCGTGACCAAGGCTTGGCGGGCCATGGCCAGGGGCTAAGGGGGGCTTCCCTGGGCGCATGGCCCAGCTGGGCACACGTGTTGCACCTGCAAACACAAAGTTCCAGATCTGCATCTATCCCTGGCCACCAAACGTGTGACCTGGCAATTGCCTTCATCGTGACAATGCCCGGGTGCCCATTGTGGAGTTCTCTGATGAACACCTCTCTGCCCATCTGGGGAATGACTACGCGGTTTCCCCACAGTCGGCAATCGGCCTGAATCGAGAGTTCATCCTTGTGCCTGTGAAATGGTTTAAATTTCTCAGGGCATGCCCTGTACGTGGCTGCCCAGTCCCCATTCAGGACACATTTCTTGACTAGAGACAATAGCGGGTCTCTATTTGTCCAGACTTTAATCTGACGGGCTGTCACAGGTGAGCCTTCGCTTCCGAAAGCTTCAACAGCCATGACCATCTCAGCAGCATGCTCAGCTGCCCCCTCAGTGGTGGCTAGTGGGAGCCTGCTGAGTGCATCGGCGCAGTTTTTGGTGCCCGGTCTGTGCCGAATTGTGTAGTCATAGGCAGCTAACGTGAGTGCCCACCTCTGTATGTGGGCCGATGTGTTTGCATTTATGGCCTTGTTGTCGGCCAAAAGGGACGTTAGGGGTTTGTGATCTGTCTCCAGCTCAAATTTCCTGCCAAACAGGTACTGGTGCATTTTCTTTACCACATATACACATGCGAGCGCCTCCTTTTCTACCATCTCGTAGCCCCTTTCTGCCTGGGACAGACTCCTGGAGGCATAAGCTACCGGCTGTAACTGACCCTTGGCATTGACAAGCTGCAACACACACCCGACACCATAGGACGACGCATCGCACGTTAACACAAGTTTCTTACATGGGTCATATAGCGTTAACAGATTGTTGGAACATAACAAATTGCGTGCTCTATTAAAAACCCTTTCCTGGCTGATCCCCCAGACCCATTCGCGACCTTTGCATAGGAGCACGTGTAGCGGCTCTAACAGTGTGCTCAATTTGGGAAGAAAGTTACCAAAATAGTTCAGGAGCCCCAGGAACGAACGCAGCTCTGTCGTGTTACGGGGTCTGGGTGCTCTCTGGATCGCTTCCGTCTTGGACGCAGTAGGGCTGATCCCGTCTGCTGCTACCCTCATCCCCAGGAATTCTACCTCTGGAGCTAGGAAGACGCACTTCGCCTTTTTCAGTCGCAGACCTACCCGGTCCAGTCTGAGTAGTACCTCCTCCAGGTTGTGGAGGTGTTCTTCAGTATCGTAATCCGTAATGAGGATGTCGTCCTGAAAAACCATCGTCCCTGGAATCGACTTGAGGAGGCTTTCCATATTTCGTTGGAATATCGCAGCGGCCGAGCGAATCCCGAACGGACATCTGTTGTACTCAAACAACCCCTTGTGTGTCGTGATGGTGGTCAGCTTCTTCGACTCACTCGCCAGCTCCTGGATCATGTAAGCTGAGGTCAGGTCCAATTTTGAAAAAAGTTTGCCACCGGATAGCGTCGCAAAGAGGTCCTCCGCTCTCGGTAGCGGGTACTGGTCTTGGAGTGACACCCGATTGATGGTGGCCTTGTAATCGCCACATATCCTGACCGATCCATCCGCCTTGAGCACCGGCACAATCGGGCTCGCCCAGTCACTGAATTCGACTAGCGAGATGATGCCTTCCCTCAACAGGCGGTCCAATTCGCATTCTATCTTTTCCCGCATCACGTACGGCACTGCTCTGGCCTTGTGGTGTACTGGTCTGGCGTCCGGGTTTATGTGAATCACTACTTTGGCCCCCATGAAAGTGCCAATGCCAGGTTGAAATAATGAGTCAAATTTGTCCAGGACCTGTGAGGATGATACTCGCCCCACAGAGGAAATTGCATTGACATCGCCCCATTTCCAGTTCATGACAGCAAGCCAACTCCTCCCCAGTAGTGCGGGACTGTCCCCTGGGACAATCCAGAGTGGCAACCTGTTCTCCGAATCTTTGTGGATCACGACTACCGTGGCGCTGCCTAGCACCGGAATGATCTGCTTTGTGTAAGTCCGTAGCTGTGCGTCAATCGGCGATAATTTTGGCCTCCTGGCCTTGGATGCCCACAACTTTTTGAACTGTTTGATACCCATCAGGGACTGGCTGGCACCAGTGTCTAACTCCATTGATACTGGGATGCCATTGAGGAGCACTTTCATCATTATCGGTGGCGTCCTGGTGTATGAACTGTATATGTGCTCCACATGAACTCGCTGAACTTCAGCTTCCAGCGATTTCCCCCAGTGTCCATTTCTGCAGGTATTTTGCTCATCTCTGCAAACTCCGGCTGAATGTATGCCTCCACGCCTCCAGCATGAGTTGCGGTTTGAAACAAAAGGTCCCTTGCCAGTCGATCGTCCCTGACTGCCCGCTATTGTCCTTGAGTGCACCATTAACAGGTGTTGATGGCCCCATTACTGGCCGCATTGTCCCTTGCAATGGCGTGAATCGCTGTTCAGCTTGCCATTGTCTCTGTCGAACTCCCCCTCTGGGTTCGACTACATGTTGGGGCATGCCTGACTGCCCTTGTCTGCCTGGAGAACTGTGTGCTGCTTTAACAATGTTGAATCTCTGTCCCAACCATTCCTTAACACAGTACCTCTCGTCTGATCTGCTAGTGGCCATGCTCGCGTGGTTTAAATCCCAGTTTCTTGTCGCCATTGATACATCCTTACTACACAGTATAAATGCACACGAGGCCCATGCTTGAGAGGTCAGTCTGTGACCTGTCCTTTATTCCATAGCACTCAAGTGATGAAGGTGGGTGGAGCTTCCCCTTTTATACCTGAAGATCCAGGTTCGGAGTGTCTCCCATCTAGTGGTCAGTGTTCTCACGGTGTACAACTTAGGTCAGTTTATACATGGGTTACAATGCTGGTTGAATACATGACAGTTCCCCCCACCCATCCCCGTCCCAAGGCCTCTCTTCCAGTGCTCACGGCACCGCACTAAAGTTGGCGAGGATTGCATTTTTGCGCACAGAATAATAGTGCAACCCCTGGCGCAAACCCCAAGTACCAAAAGTTAGGCCTTAAATTGTTAACAGAACGAAAATGGTATCGCTTATGTTTTCGCCCAAAAACAGAGAAAGTGGAAAATCCAGCCCATTTAATGTTTTGAAAAATAATTTAAAACATTTTAATAGGAGTCAATATTTACATAAACTAATTTTAAGTGTTTGTGCATCATTGTTAATTTTAAATTTTTAATTTAAGATTTATATTAACACTTACGCTGGTGAAAACATCTGCGTTTACCAGCTGCAAAGTTTTCGTTGGCAATTGCTGGGTTAATAGCATTATACAATGCATCTATACTATAAGGAATTGGGTCAACTGATTATCAGATTATTGAAAGTCTGATAATTTAGGTAATTAACAGACGTTTCAATGATGCCTTAGCATTGAGTCATATAAACAGAGGTTCCTGGTCTGTGCTGAACTACTGTCTTCAGCTAGGTGATCTCCGCTGAGATGGTGGTGGAGGTTCTAGAATTAGCACCTAGTCCCAATGGGCTGGGAAAGACATTTTACTGAGGAAGCAACAAGCAAGGAAGATTATAAGACCTTGGGGCCAAGTTTCGGCCTGAGTTGCTCCAGATTTTTTGGAGCAACTGGTTTAGAATGGAGTATCTTAGAAATTTGAATTCTCGGCATTTAGTTTGCTCCAGTTCTAGTCAGTTAGAACAGTTCCACTTTGGAACAGAATTCTTTTTTCAAAAGGGGGCGTGTCCGGCCACTTACGTCTGTTTTCAAAGTTTAGGCAGTGAAAACGTACTCCAAACTAACTTAGAATGGAGAAAGTGAAGATTTTTGTACGTTCGAAAAAACCTTGTCTACACTTTAGAAAATCAGGCGTGGGTTACAAATTAGGTGTAGGGAAAGGGGGGGGGGGCTAGGGTTTAAAGGGAAGTTTACAAACATTAAACACTTCAGTTTTACAAATAAAGAGACATCATCAATAATAAATGATAAATACATCAATAAATCAACCAATAAATCAATCAAAAAAAATAAATTAAAAGTAATTTTTTTTTTTAAATCAATAAAACAAAACATTTTCTACTTACCGACTGCAGCACCGGGAGTCCTCCAACAGCGTGCTGGGACGGCCCCCCCAGTGTGTCGTTGTGTTTGTCTCTATCTCTCTGTCTGTGTGTGTGTCTCTATCTCTCTGTCTGTGTGTGTGTTTCTGACAGCGAGGGGAGGGGGAGAAGGTGGGTGGGAGGGGGAGAAGGGTGGAGGTGGAGGGGGAGGGGGAGGGGGAGGAGGAGGGGGGAGAGGTGGAGGGGGGTGGGGGGGGAGAGGAGGAGGGGGGTGGGGGGGAGAGGAGGAGGGTGGAGGTGGAGGGAGGGTAGGGGAGAGAGGAGAGAGGATGGAGGGAGGGGAGGATGGAGGGAGGGAAGGAAGGGAGGGAGGGAAGGAAGGGAGGGAGGGAAGGGAGGGAGGGAAGGGAGGGAGGGAAGGAAGGGAGGGAAGGAAGGGAGGGAAGGAAGGAAGGGAGGGAGGGAAGGAGGCTGAACGGCCAGGCCCAAGACTTTGGGCTGGATTTACAGGTAGGTGGTGTCGGGTCTCGGGGGGGGGGGGGGGAGAGTCGCGGAGGTCTGGGGGGGTGGGGGGGGTGGGGGCGGAGGTCGGATTGGGGGGGGGGCAGGGGGAAGCAGAGGTCGAGTCGGGTGGAAGGAGCCTTATTCGCGCAGCCCCAGTGAGGCCATTCGGCCAGGGCTCGGGGCTGCGTGCTTCAGGCCCCTCCCACAGTTTTGTTATAGCATTTTTTTTCTTTAAAAGTTAATATTTAAGACAAATATTGCACATTTGTCAGTATAGACTATTTAACACAAGCACACCACCTAGTGTATCACCAACAGAATATTTGTTCGAATACATTGGACAAAAATACTGCAAAAGTACAAAGTAATTTGTAGCAGTTGTTACCTAGATTCTAAGGCTATATTTTTTTTATTTAACCCTGTTTTGAGGTCTGTGGAATCTGCATGCCTTAACAAGAAAATATGCTCATATCCACATCTAAATTTGAACAGTGACAACAAGAACTTATCATAACAGGACTACACATATGAAGACTACACAGGTACGTCCTACTGGATGTCAGTGTACATGAGTTACTGCTGGTTGAATTACAGTACATTATACCCGCTCATTCAATATATATTGTTGTTCTTGAAGAAAATAAGCTGCTTTTACCAGAAAGCACCAAAACAAAATGGGTAGCAGGAAGCATCAATATAAACCACTCATTTTTTTTTTTGATGAGGTTGATAAGCTGGTTTTGGGCGGGGGGGTGGTGGGGGGCACGCAAGCTGAAGGAGCGGAGTATGCTTCTGGTTTGTACAATTATAATTGCGCACCTTATCTCTGCAAATGTGTTTCAGCAGGTGTAAAGGAACCACTGTGATAACCCAAAAAATAATGCGTGCATTGTCCATACACCAACCTATCTGAATGTGTAGTAGGATCCGAGGAACAACAAGCTGGTTCCTCTCAACAACAAACCTCACCACAGAAATCTGATTCATAATGTAAAGCAAGCACCACTTCAGACAAATAGACACAAGAGGTTAGACTTGAACAGAAAAGGAAGCACAGGTTGAGCTTTGTCTCGTGGGTGTAAAATGGGCAGAGGTGGGGGCTGAAGATGGGCAAGCTGTTACTGAGTGGAAGCATAACATGGTCACTCCTGATGTTGGAAACGTTACAAGGACACCCTCAAAGCCTCCCTTATAAAGTGCGATATCCCCACTGACACCTGGGAGTTTCTGGCCCAAGACCGCCCTAAGTGGAGAAAGTGCATCCGAGAGGGCGCTGAGCACCTCGAGTCTCGACGACGAGAGCATGCAGAAATCAAGCGCAGGCAGCGGAAAGAGCGTGTGGCAAACCAGTCCCACCCATCCCTTCCCTCAACGACTATCTGTCCCACCTGTGACAGAGTCTGTGGCTCTCGTATTGGACTGTTCAGCCACCAAAAAACTCACTTCAGGAGTGGAAGCAAGTCTTCCTCAATCCCGAGGGACTGCCTATGATGATGAACAAGGCCACTTGTCCTTGGTTAGTCCCATTGCGATTTTGATCGCACAGGATCAGCTATGAAATCGAAGATACATCATGAGCACAAACAGTACTCCAATTACTTGGCTCCTTGTAGAATATACTACAAACTGGGTTCACACTCAGAGTTCTCTGCTCTACTGACAGCTATTGAGCAACTTACAACACCAATAACATCCTCTGAAGGCCTCAAGCACACAGGCAGCAAGCACAATTAGACCATTTATGCAATCAAATTGTTGATGTCCACATTTCAAGGCACAATGGCAGTTAATTTTGCCACCTTTGGTGCACACTGTGAATGCAACAGTCTCTGTACGCAGATCAAGCAGCAATAATTTTCACTCTTGCAGCAAAGACTTAGGCTCCGGCAGCATCATGTGTGCAGATGCACAAGGATAATAGAATGATTCTCAGGACTCCACTGGTCCTTTTTGTGTCTCTGCGCATGTCAAAAAAAGACACCCCAAAATATACAGACTAGCCTGGTCAGAATACACAACAACAATTTGTATTAATATAGCACCCTTAATGTAGTAAATCGTCCCAAGGCGCTTCACAGGAGTGTTACGAGCCAAAAGAAAATTGACACCGAGGCACAAGAAATTAGGACAGGTGACCAAAAGCTTGGCCAAAGATGTAGGTTTTAAGGAGCGTCTTAGGGAAAGAGAGGTAAGTGAGGCGGAGAGGTTAAGCAGGGAATTCCAGAGCTTAGGGCCTAGGAAGCAGAAGGCACGGCCACAAATGGTTGAGCGATTATAATCAGGGATGCGCAAGAGGGCAGAATTAGAGGAGCGTAGATATCTCGGAGTTGTGGGGCTGAAGGAGATTACAGAGATAGGGAGGGGCGAGGCCGTGGAGGAATTTGAAAACAAGTTTGAGAATTTTGAAATCGAGGCGTTGTTTAACCAGAAGCCAATGTAGGTCAGCGAGCACATGGGTGGTGTGTATATGAGATTTAGTGCGAGTTAGAACACAAACAGCCGAGTTTTGAATCACCTCAAGTTGACATAGAATAGGGCAGACTATGCCTGACACTTAGACAGGACTGTCTTGGTTGAGGTAAGCAACCGCTGGAATCACAAACAGGTAGTCAGAAGAACTCTGCATCTCTTTCTCCCAATAGTATATCACTTAGGAACAGTACTGTAGAACAACTACAGTACTAGTACATATAACACAAGGGGAATTTACAATGGCACTTCACATTAAGTACACATTTACCATTACTAAAATAAAGACACAACAGATCCCCTATTGCTCCAATGTTTTACAGATAAGCATTAATAAAATGGACTGGTTCATGGAAAAGAAAAAAGTCCAATTAAATGTGTAGCAACACAATTGGAATAGGCCACTTGGCCCATCAAGCCTACTCCATAGGCCTCTGGGGAAAAATATTCTGAATCAGAACCTCAATCTTGTACTGCTTCAGCCTGAATAGCAACAATGGGTATCGTAGGCACTCCTTGGAAACAGTGCATTGACACAGAGAATTCTTTGGACTTGGTTCCACATATTTATCGCAGTTGCTATGGGTCCTTGCTGTGTGCAAATTGGCTACCATATTTGCCTACATAACAAAACTTATTACATATCTAAAATTCAGTTAGATTTTTGTATTCCATAAAATTAAGGCACTTGGTAAATCAATTCAAAAATGCAATAGCTTAATTTTACTTTTATGAACTGGCAAAGTTAAAGGCAATTAATGTTAATAATCAATTTGACTGATTTGGGCCAGATTTTGATGAATAAAAAGCGGCATGCGAATGACGCACGCTGTTATTACTCTGCAATTCAGCCAACAACTTGTAGCGAGGAAGAGATACTCCCATGAATTGCAAATCGCCACAAATTGCTAGCCAATTTGCAATGCTGCACCATTAGCTTCACAAAATGGCATCGTGTGCTTAACCTCCCTGTGATTTTCATGAAGTTGCTGCATTTGCACTTGAATTGCCCATTAAACTCACCACAGAAAGTTAAGTCTAATAATTAACAGCATAAGTATCCTTTTAATGTGATAATTAGTAATGACTGCCAATCAACCTCTCTTGCCCAAAAGTAAACAATTAAAAGTGTTGAGTCTCATGTCTTCAGGCTGTGAATTATTTTAAGAAATTTAAAAAATGTCAAATTTAATTTTTTTTCTTACTTTTCCTCGGTCTTTTAAAAAAGTCTCTTAATCCAATCTTTCTTTCTCTCTCTCTATTTCTCTTTCTGTACCTAATTTGACATTGAATTCATTCACTCTGATTTACCCTCCTACTCAGTCCTTCCTCTGTTTATTTCTCAATCCTTAAATCTCTTGGTTAAGGAGATGCATCGTTGGTCCTGTTCCCGCACACTGCGAAATGTCCTGCTACAGCAAAATCTGGCCCATTATCATTAACTACAGGGCTTCGGGTGCAGTGTTCAAAGCAGATTCTAATTTCAAAGATTACAGCTACCAGAAACAAACTGCCATCGCTCTGCAACAGAGCTTTAATATATTCACATCAATTTCTGGTTTACCTCAAATTGCACTTTCAAATGGTCGGTATTTGTCTAGACATGAACTTCCTGTGCACTCTTCGTATCGGTTAATCTGAGACTGAGTTTGAATGTTCCATTTTAAATGCAATTGTCTTGTGCTTAGGAACATCAAATGTAGGAACAGCTGTTATACAAGTTAGGCAAAATCTGAATATTTTATTATGTCTGCACATGTTCCTGAAAGTAACTCTACTGCAAGAAAATTGCTCCAATCTTTTAATCCAAATATTCCCAGATTAAGTAAACAGGTTGGTTGCTGTGCTGGGCTCTTCCATTAATAAAGCACCAGTCAGTAAATTGAAAACCTTCTTATACTGTGGACTGATTGCTACTGGAGACTGAATTGTGACTGCAAAACTACAGTCAACATGGAGACCACCAGCATATCTTATTAGCATTTGATGCCAAAGATTACAGGATTCAATCCTCACTAAAATTCAGGCCCTAATACTTGAAAGAATGCTTACATTTGGATATAACAGCAATGAAAGCCTTTTACAATATTTTACATACGAACATAAGAAATAGGAGCAGGGGTAGGCCATTTGACCCTTCGAGCCTGCTCTGCCATTCAACAAGATCATGGCTGATCTTCAAACTCATCTCCACCTTCCCACACTATCCCCCTATCCCTTAATTCCCCCCAAAATTATTGACCTCCGTCTTGAATATACTCAATGACTGAGCTTCCAAAGCCCTCTGGGGTAGAGAATTCCAACGATTCACAACCCTTTGAATGAAAGAATTTCTCATCCCAGTCCTAAATGGCAGACCCCTTATTCTGAGACAGTGACCCCGTGTTCTAGACTCCCCAGCCAAGGGATACATCCTCCCAACAGCTATCCTGTCAAGCCCTTAAGAATTTTGTTTCAATTAGATTACCTCTCATTCTTCTAAACTCTAGGGAATGTAGGCCTAGTCTACTTTTCTCCTTCCCTTCAGTTTGGTCAATATATCTCCAACAGATGGCATAGTCTGCAAGGGGGTAGGGAAAGAGGGGAAATTGGAAATTGGCAAGATTGACTTTTACCTCAGTTTGTCTGTGAAATAGTGGATCACACTAAATAAGGGAATTCAAATATGAGATCTTGGGAATGAAGCCGACTGCCTCTGAGTTGCGAATCCAGTACTCTGCCAAGAAACATAGAAAATAGGTGCAGGAGTAGGCCATTTGGCCCTTCGAGCTGCACCACCATTCAATATGATCATGGCTGATCATAAGAGCTAGCTCCATATTAACTTTTCCATTCATCTTCACTGGAGCACAATGACTCTCCTAATTTAAAATGCTTGCTGGAGGCAACATTCAGTCATTATGTGCAACAGATACTTCATTTCCATTAATTTCAATAGAAATCAGCGTTCGAAACCCTTTCCAGCACAAGTAGGTCAAAACCATAATGCTGATCTTGTGATCGTAGAGTCCCAAGGCAGCTTATATAAAGACTAGCTGATATCCCAGCTGGAGGCCGGTAACTCAACGAGGATGAACTGTTTAGACAATGGAGAGAGCAGACCAAGGCCCAGGGCTCGGACCGGGCTTGAGTCACATATAGATGTCGTGAAGCAAGTGGAGGGAGCAGGGCAGGACTGAAGCTCAGGTTACATCATGGGTGCTAAATTTGTTCGACATGGGAGGGTGCAGGCTGGAGCTGGGCCTTAAGCGGAGGTCATACCCTGTGTGTTGATTGCAGTCATGGCAGGTCCATCGGGAGAATGCCAGTCATGGCCAGAGGCCAGATTCAGATCAGGCCAGATAGGCATGGCAGGTCTTGGGCAGGGTTCCACTTGAGGCTGAAATCTGCTTTGAAGTCTGGACGAGCTGACTGTGAGACCACTGATCAGTCTTCGAGTGAGGAGGCTCGGGATGCTGCTGGATGACAAGCACAGCATTAGCACTGACCAATGAGAAGGTATTACTCCAAAGCAATGAAGGGAGATGTGGTAGTCACAAGGCTTCCACTGGACCAATCAGATCACCAGGAAGTATGAACTTACACATTGATAATATAATTATGAGATAACGGTAAACATTAAAACTCTCCATCAGGCTTAATTAGATCTCTAAACCTTTAAGAGCCTTTTATAATTAGACAGAAAGATGAAGAGGCGAATCTGCACTGAAAATCTGCTGGGTTTTTACAACAGTCCAGCTTTCATGGTAATTTTCTGGTAGTAGCCCACAAATAGCCAGATTTATCAAATTCAATTCCACATGACACAGTGGCATTTGACCGCAGAACCTGTGGGTTACTAAACCACTAGGACTAGCATATCCAGTTGCTTGTATACTCTGTCTAACCCGTGCTGACCTCAGAGCTCTTCATTCTGGATACTGGGTGCAAGTAGTGTTAAAAACATGAGTACCACAACAAGCGACATCCATCTTGACAGGAGAAAAAGCAAAAGGTGTTAAACAGCCAGTTTAGCTGGAGGCAAGAACTTAAAATGCCCAAGATTCTTTGCTGCTTCTGAGTCAAAAGTGTTCCCTGGGCCTAAGCTGAGCACAGCTGAATAGGTTGAAGTCATTCTGCACATTTGTCAAAAATCTAACAAAGCCTTTGAGAGGTATTAACATAACAAGTGTCTACAGACAAAAGCACAGTTTGCAGCAAATCTACTGCTGAAGGGAAGTGAACTCAGAGTGGTGAAAGGAATTTACTCATTAGATTTGATGAGAATCAAATATTTGAAAATGTGATCGTCATTAAAGCTGCAATTCACACTTCTCCTGAGACTCTTTACTTGTGCTCACTACATAAGTATTTTCCATAGGCTGGCTCACATATCCTTTAAAATTGAACCTCTTTTAAAATGATTGGTTTGTGAAGTCTCCGCTGTGGCAAAACACTGTCAGCATCTTCTATAGGCAACTGCAATGATTTTGCAGAAGATTGGCTATTTCTTTCAGCCATAATTTTCTCCTTATTAATTGAATTGGCTAGAACTTCATGTTACTTGTTACCGAACAAAACACCAACCAGTACGGATACTGGAACACTTGCTGCATTACACTGATCCACGAGATTGAATATTCTACCCACACTTTGAACATGGGTATATCTAATATCCTCACAAGACCATCAATGCAGCCGATCCTGACCTTTATATACTGCTGTATGTCAGGTATGATAGTGCAGTGGTTATGTCACTTGACTAGTAATTCAGAGGCCTGGGCTAACAATGCAGAGATTGAGTGTTCAAATCCTACCGTGGCAGTTTGAAGATTTGAATTCAGTTTTTTTTTAAATCTAGAAATAAAAAGCTGGCAACAGTAAACGTGATCACGGAGCTGTTGCATTGTTGTAAAAACTGAACCAGCTCACTAATGTTCGCTGGGGAAGGAAACTTGCCGTCCTTACCTAGCCTGGCCTATATGTGACTCCAGTCTTAGACCAATGTGGTTGATTCTTAAGAGCCCTCTGAAGTGGCCTAGCAAGCCATTCAGTTGTTGCAAACATTCAAGGGCAATAAATGCTGGCCTTGCCAGCGTCGCCCACATCTCGAGAATGAAACTAAAAAAGATGTTCTGCATCAGACATGGATGTACCAGTATGAGGCAATGTGCGGTACCCTGCAAGTCTTCTGTTGGATACTTGTATACTTTGGTTGAGCTTCAGTATGGGCATAAATTTCTTGCATTGAAGGCCATTACACACCTGCCAGTTTTATGCCACATGGCAGCAGTTCCCTGAATTAGGCCCATGATACATCCACCAGCATCACACTTCACTGTAGCACCTGGCTTCCCTGAATGTGTGTTAAGACTCTCTTTCAGACCAGCAATTCTCTGTTTGGTGTCCCATCTTATTGAACCTATAACTTTGAATTCATTTTAATTAAACTTTGAACAGCTTGTTTTGGCCTCAGGTGATATTTACCCCATTTTAGCTACGACCAAGCATAACAATTCATGCTATCCCTCAACGTGCTTTATTTCTGCCAGCCACAAACGCAGCTTCCACGATTCATCCCTTTGCCCCAACAGTTAACTTAATGCATGAGGCAAGTGTCACAGTAGGCCTGAGAGCTAACAATAAGGTCTTGTACTGAAAATATTACGCGTTTCCCACTGCACGCTAATGACCTGTTTGACAGGCAGAAAAGCATCACGCTAACCAGGTTAAACTAAAAGAACCAGGGGGGAGATCAGGAGAAATTTATTTATGCAGCGATCTGTTGTGATCTGAAAGAGTGGTGGAAGCAGGTTCAACAATAACTTTCAAAAGGCAACTGGATATAGATTTGAAAAGGAAACATTTTCAGGGCAATGGGAAAAGAGCAGGGCAGTGGGACTAATTGAAAAGCTCTTTCAAAAAGCCGGCACAGGTACGATGGGCCAAAAGACCTGCTTCTATCCTTTTATTATTTTAAGTGTACTTTTACTTAACTGGCATACCCTTTTCTATTCTTTCAAATTCTTCAAACTTTTAATGCTTTGCTTTATTTTCTAGGCCTTCCATGTCCCACTATCTTTTTGGAGGTGCAAACAGCGCTGGAAATATTGGCTCCAAATGCATTTTTTTTTAAGCTCATTTAGTGACAGGACTTCAAAGATGTGATGTATCCTGCAAGTCTTCTGTTGGATACTTGTATGGTACATGGTTCCAGGATGATCAGGGCTGGGAACTCAACATCCAGGGGTATTCAACATTCAGGAAGGATAGAATAAAAGGAAAAGGAGGTGGGGTAGCATTGCTGGTTAAAGAGATTAATGCAATAGTTAGGAAAGACATTAGCTTGGATGATGTGGAATCTATATGGGTAGAGCTGCAGAACACTAAAGGGCAAAAAACGTTAGTGGGAGTTGTGTACAGACCTCCAAACAGTAGTAGTGATGTTGGGGAGGGCATCAAACAGGAAATTAGGAGTGCATGCAATAAAGGTGCAGCAGTTATAATGGGTGACTTTAATATGCACATAGATTGGGCTAGCCAAACTGGAAGCAATACGGTGGAGGAGGATTTCCTGGAGTGCATAAGGGATGGTTTTCTAGACCAATATGTCGAGGAAACAACTAGGGGGGAGGCCATCTTAGACTGAGTGTTGTGTAATGAGAGAGGATTAATTAACAATCTCATTGTGCGAGGCCCCTTGGGGAAGAGTGACCATAATATGGTGGAATTCTGCATTCGGATGGAGAATGAAACAGTTAATTCAGAGACCATGGTCCAGAACTTAAAGAAGGGTAACTTTGAAGGTATGAGGCGTGAATTGGCTAGGATAGATTGGCAAATGATACTTAAGGGGTTGACTGTGGATGGGCAATGGCAGACATTTAGAGACCGCATGGATGAATTACAATAATTGTACATTCCTGTCTGGCGTAAAAATAAAAAAGGGAAGATGGCTCAACCATGGCTATCTAGGGAAATCAGGGATAGTATTAAAGCCAAGGAAGTGGCATACAAATTGGCCAGAAATAGCAGCGAACCTGGGGACTGGGAGAAATTTAGAACTCAGCAGAGGAGGACAAAGGGTTTGATTAGGGCAGGGAAAATGGAGTACGAGAAGAAGCTTGCAGGGAACATTAAGGCGGATTGCAAAAGTTTCTATAGGTATGTAAAGAGAAAAAGGTTAGTAAAGACAAACGTAGGTCCCCTGCAGTCAGAATCAGGGGAAGTCATAACGGGGAACAAAGAAATGGCAGACCAATTGAACAAGTACTTTGGTTCAGTATTCACTAAGGAGGACACAAACAACCTTCCGGATATAAAAGGGGTCAGAGAGTCTAGTAAGGAGGAGGAACTGAGGGAAATCTTTATTAGTCGGGAAATTGTGTTGGGGAAATTGATGGGATTGAAGGCCAATAAATCCCCAGGGCCTGATGGACTGCATCCCAGAGTACTTAAGGAGGTGACCTTGGAAATAGCGGATGCATTGACAGTCATTTTCCAACATTCCATTGACTCTGGATCAGTTCCTATCGAGTGGAGGGTAGCCAATGTAACCCCACTTTTTAAAAAAAGGAGGGAGAGAGAAAGCAGGGAATTATAGACCGGTCAGCCTGACCTCAGTAGTGGGTAAAATGATGGAATCAATTATTAAGGATGTCATAGCAGCGCATTTGGAAAATGGTGACATGATAGGTCCAAGTCAGCATGGATTTGTGAAAGGGAGATCATGCTTGACAAATCTTCTGGAATTTTTTGAGGATGTTTCCAGTAAAGTGGACAAAGGAGAACCAGTTGATGTGGTATATTTGGACTTTCAGAAGGCTTTCGACAAGGTCCCACACAGGAGATTAATGTGCAAAGTTAAAGCACATGGGATTGGGGGTAGTGTGCTGACGTGGATTGAGAACTGGTTGTCAGACAGGAAGCAAAGAGTAGGAGTAAATGGGTACTTTTCAGAATGGCAGGCAGTGACTAGTGGGGTACCACAAGGTTCTGTGCTGAGGCCCCAGCTGTTTACATTGTACATTAATGATTTAGACGAGGGGATTAAATGTAGTATCTCTAAATTTGCGGATGACACTAAGTTGGGTGGCAGTGTGAGCTGCGAGGAGGATGCTATGAGGCTGCAGAGTGACTTGGATAGGTTAGGTGAGTGGGCAAATGCGTGGCAGATGAAGTATAATGTGGATAAATGTGAGGTTATCCACTTTGGTGGTAAAAACAGAGAGACAGACTATTATCTGAATGGTGACAGATTAGGAAAAGGGAAGGTGCAACGAGACCTGGGTGTCATGGTACATCAGTCATTGAAGGTTGGCATGCAGGTACAGCAGGCGGTTAAGAAAGCAAATGGCATGTTGGCCTTCATAGCGAGGGGATTTGAGTACAGGGGCAGGGAGGTGTTGCTACAGTTGTACAGGGCCTTGGTGAGGCCACACCTGGAGTATTGTGTACAGTTTTGGTCTCCTAACTTGAGGAAGGACATTCTTGCTATTGAGGGATTGCAGCGAAGATTCACCAGACTGATTCCCGGGATGGTGGGACTGACCTATCAAGAAAGACTGGATCAACTGGGCTTGTATTCACTGGAGTTCAGAAGAGTGAGAGGGGACCTCATAGAAACGTTTAAAATTCTGACGGGTTTGGACAGGTTGGATGCAGGAAGAATGTTCCCAATATTGGGGAAGTCCAGAACCAGGGGTCACAGTCTAAGGATAAGGGGTAAGCCATTTAGGACCGAGATGAGGAGAAACTTCTTCACCCAGAGAGTGGTGAACCTGTGGAATTCTCTACCACAGAAAGTAGTTGAGGCCAATTCACTAAATATATTCAAAAGGGAGTTAGATGAAGTCCTTACTACTCGGGGGATCAAGGGGTATGGCGTGAAAGCAGGAAGCGGGTATTGAAGTTTCATGTTCAGCCATGAACTCATTGAAGGGCTGAATGGCCGGCTCCTGCACCTACTTTCTATGTTTCTATGTCATTGGCATGAACTGGTCAACTTTGACCATGCTTTTATATGTCAAATCACAAAGGGCTGCTGGAGGATGCATGCTTGTTATTCATGCCACCAGCAGCTGAGTGACAAAATGCAGTATTACAAGAAGGGGGATTCCTCCAAATGCAGACAACTTGATTCAATACCAAAATCTAAATAGCATTCCAATTGAAGTTGGGAACTGGGTGCTTTCCTGAAGGTTCTGCTGGCATGTGCAATGTCCAATGTGGAACCAAGGAGGTTCCTGGTTGAATCCCCAGTTGTTGCTGGGGGATGCAATGCTGGTGTAACTGGACTCTGCCTCAATTAGAATTCCTGCTCCTCATTCCTAGCTACCGCCCTCTGCTGAGAGTTGCAGATGCATGACAGGCATTGGCGAGGACAAGATCAAATTTCACTGCAATGTGGCTAAAATTGAATAGCTTGTTCAGACTCACAAGAATGGCCACTTTGACAAGGTATCAGAAGACAAGCCAGCTTCATGGAACTGTGCCCCAATATTAGCCACGAGCTTCAGAAAAAGGGAGCTAAACTGGGGAGAACAAAGAAGTGGTGTTATCCTGAACAATTCAGTTCGTTCGCTCCATTTCCTAAACAAAACAAGCATTTTACAATAATTGAACGGTACTCTGAAAGTGTTTTAATCAATATGAAAGTTTGTGCCATGTTCCCTTACATAAATGATAATTTAATACAGAATAGATGTTAACAGCTGACATTCAATTTTTAGACAGCAAAAAAGGACTGTAAAGTATTTCCTGTAAATATTAACATTTTTGGTTACACCGTTAAAACTTATCTACAATACAAATTTCAATTTTTTTTTTACAAAAGTATTCTTTTATAACAAAGCAGTGATTAAAATTTGTTAATATGAGACAGATATAGGCTTTCAACATTAAAATCTTATTGCATTCTGATTAAAATGAGCCAATTATTTTAAAGGGAAAGGTATGAGCTCTTATAACACACAAAGTTAGCAAATCTATATATCTGACGTCTGTCCTTAGATATCTGTAAAATTTCAAACGTTATTTACAAATATTGGCTATTAATTGAAGAATGCAAAACAAGTAACAGAAAAAATAGTGTAGCTAATTATAAAACTACAATTACTTCATTGTGTTCAATCCATCTACAGTTGTAACAGCTTTAAAAACTTGATTCAGGCACGGGTTTTTTCCTTCCCAGAGAGGCAGTGCTGTATCTCATCCTCTGCAATGTACCATATCTTTCCACATTTAGGTTTCTGGTCTGTTGAGAGATTGGTCCATTCTTCTGAAGTGAAGTCGATCTCTTCAAAGTCAAGTCATCCTTGATCACAATGTTGGATGAACTCTGTGATCGTCTTATTTCTTCTCCTGATATGCTTATTCTGCCGTTATTTAATTCCTCCCTGTATTTGGCAGAGTTTTTGGTACCATTCACTCCTAGTTTTGCCCTGCTTTCACTTACAGAGTCTACCCTGTGCTTACCATTCAAAGCTCCGTTGGAGAGAGATATCCGAGTTGATGCACTGACAATTTCAGGAGTTCGACATTTCTCCAATTCACTTTGCCTTTTAGAATCCTTCTTCAAAAAGTTTGTTTTCAGAAATGAAAACTTTCTCTCATTTAGCTTTGTTTCTTCTGCTTTACTACCTTTATCAGCTTCTTGAAGACTTGGTGATGACATTGGTTCAAGATCTGTACTCCTCAAGGAGAGAGACTTTTCAAGCTTCTTGCCACCATGATGTCCTTTTCTTCTCTTCAAAGTGTCACTTAGAGCCAAGCTGTTCACAGAGCCAATACTATGTCCACTGGTGCTCTTACTTGGTCTGTCATCTCTTGGTTGCAAGGGTTCTTCTGGTTTGGTGAGTGATGCACCTTTTACCCCTTCTGATTTGTCAGCTGCCATTTTAGATGATTTTCTTTGCAAGGTACCAGTGCCTCTTTGTTTGCCATTTCTCTTCAGTGTATTTGTCTTTTCATCTGTGGAATTCTCTTTGTTATGGCTGCTACGAAGGCTGTTTGAAGAATCGTGTATTCTCTCACCGGGTGCATCTCCATGCCTGTTTCCAGTGGAAGTTATGTTTTGGTCTACAGTCGACCCTTTTCCTGCCTGCTTTGTAGAGTCAACATGGCAACCTGAAGTAGGTTGCTTTGGTCTATCTGATGATGGCACAGAATCAGGGTCTGCGGTGCCCGTCATTATTGGCACAATGGACTCTTTTGTGCACTTGGGCCTGCGACCAGATTCCAAATACTCAACCAGGGCACCAGGGATTGATTTTGGTCTGTCCTTGGCTCCCAGTGACCAACGCAGTGTTGTGGTTTTCAGAGTCACATCTTTAGGCACGGCCGGTGCAGCTGAGCCCTTCATACTAATACTTCTTCCTTGAATACCACGCACAAATGGTCGTATTTCAAAACCACCTATGAAGAGGAACAGACCATCAGTTACAGGGTTTCATACAGCATTTTAATAATTTTCTTTCTGCAACTGAATATCAAAATCTTGCACTTTGAATTGTATATTTCCATACCAACACAAAATGTATGGCTGTGCAAAAATCACATTAAAATTAAGAAGGACAGCACTGAAATTTGGAGCACCAATGCGCAAAGGCAGAATAGTAGGTCATGAGTTCATGTTTGCGAAACCACCACACTACTGAGCTATCAATTCAGTCATGTTGAGTGGTGGTGAGGAGCCTATCCTCTGACTTTGCTAAAATAGTGGAGGGGAGAATTTCAGACAGACACATTAAATATTTGCATAGTAGTATCCCACATTGCATAATTTCAGGGCATTTTTCTCATTTTTAAAAAAAAGTCTCCTGCTGGCATAACTGGTGATTTTTCTGAGAACGTGACACAGGCTGTGAATATGCATGCATGTGGCAGTGATGAGATGACCTTCCCACTGACCTTCTCCCTGAAAGCTCCAACACAAAAAGGGATACCATGAGTAGAGGGTCAATGACATTGGCAAAGAAGCATCGTGTCAATTGGCCCACCTCCTTCTTTGAGACCTGCTGGTAAGCTCCTTAGTGCCTAGACTCAATCACAGGGGCAAATTACAAACCTCTCGTTTCACTGCTAATGTCCAGGATTAAACTTCAATTCATGCCAATGCTGGTTGGGAAGTTCCCAGTCATAGCTTTTGAATATATGAAGACAGTGCATGTTTGAGCTGGCATAATTTGCATGTGTAAGGTGTAAATCAGTATGCTTCAGTGATTTTGTTCTGCCCTTTAGCAGAACGAGTGCACCCATCAACTTTCATTTATACCCGCAGGAGTACGTCTGATAGATGGGTGACAAAGCTACAGTATAAACTGTTGTACAAGATGGTGAAATCCTTTGGGAATGGGATTTTTGCTTATTGATTTTGACCAAAACTGCAATTCTGTTATGTCTTTTTGAGGTGACCAGAACTTTGAAGAAATTCCACAAGTGAAAATCTCATACATGCTCATTTTGAGTCTACATTTTAATAGAACTGTTTCAGATTCAGCACACCAGAAAGTGCGGCAGTTACTGAGTGCTCAGTAATATAAAAGAGCTGAAAGGGACTGCCCCTACATTCCAAATTGTCTTTTGCAATAAATATAATTTGCCAACGCAAACTGGTCCGATTTGTATTAAGTTTCATAAATGGGGGAGTTACACTTTTAGACAATGCTTGCCCCACTGAATTTTCTATTCTTGCTTCTCTGCTTCTCCTCCGTTACATTTGCACAGTGAAATTTAATAATGTGCTGTAATTAAGACGTTGAAGCAGTTTCTCGAGGCTTTTTTTTAAGAAAACAGATAGAACAGATTGACAATAATGGTCTTGAGTTAACATTCACAGACCTTGGTGATTGTAACAAATATATAGCAATGGAAACCAGAACAGTCAGGGACTAAGCTCTTCATGTATGCAGTTGCTATCAAAACATTTCAAGTTAATTGAAACATACTTTTACAAGTGTTAAGGGTGTCTAATGACTCTAGCCGACATGGCACCAGTAATGACCAACGGTCAATCTTTTTGAACAAGCTGTACCATTTTTATCCTTTATCGGATTATCAGGGAAGACAGGAGAGTCCGGAGATGAAGGCAGGGACGTGCAATTGGTGGATGCTCGGGATACCAAGCTCCCTCGTTTGTTGTCTCCAGTAAGCCTGTTAAGCCAATGATCAGAGATTGATGAGCTCGTGGATCCTGCATGAAAGAAAGATTTGCAATTATATAGCGCCTTTCACGACCACCGGACATCTCAAAGCGCTTTACAGCCAATGAAGTACTTTTTGGAGCGTAGTCACAGTTGTAATGTGGGAAACACGGCAGCCAATTTTGCGCACAGCAAATTCCCACAAACAGCAATGTGACAATGACCAGATAATCTGTTTTTTTTAATGTTGATTGAGGGAAAAATATTGGCCAGGACACTGGGGATAACTCCGCTGCTCGAAATAGTGCCAAGGATCATTTACGTCCAAGCCTGAGGGAGCAGACAAGGCCTCGGGTTAATGTCTCATCCAAAAGACAGCACCTCCGACAAATAAGAACATAAGAAATGGGAGCAGGAGTAGGCCATTTGGTCCCTCGAGCCTGCTCCGCCATTCAATAAGATCATGGCTGATCTGATCATGGACTCAGCTCCACTTCCCTGCCCGCTTCCCATAACCCTTTACTCCCATATCGCTCAAAAATCTGCCTATCTCCGCCTTAAATATATTCAATGACTCAGCCTCCACAGCTCTCTGGGGCAGAGAATTTCATAGATTTACAACCCTCAGAGAAGAAATTTCTCCTCATCTCAGTTTGAAATGGGCGGCCCCTTATTCTGAGACTATGTCCCTTAGTTTTAGTTTCCCCTGTGAGTGGAAATATCCTCTCTGCATCCACCTTGTCGAGCCCCCTCATTATCTTATGAGTTTCAATAAGATGACCTCTCATTCTTCTGAACTCCAATGTGTACAGGCCCAAACTACTCAACCTATCTTTATACGTCAACCCCCCCATCTCTAGAATCAACCTAGTGAACTTTCTCTGAACAGCCTCCAATACAAGTATATCCTTCCTTAAATACGGAGACCAAAACTGTACGCAGTACTCCAGGTGAGGCCTCACCAATACCCTGAACAATTGTAGGACTTCTCTGCTTTTATACTCTATCCCCCTTGCAATTAAGGCCAACATTCCATTTGCCTTCCTGATTACTTGCTGTACCTGCATACGAACTTTTTGTGTTTCATGCACAAGGGCTCCCAGGCCCCTCTGTACTGGAGCACTTTTGCAATTTTTCTCCATTTAAATTATAATTTGCTTTTCTATTTTTTCTGCCAAAGTGGATAACCTCACATTTTCCCACATTATACTCCATCTGCCAAATTTTTGCCCACTCACTTAGCCTGTCTATATCCCTTTGCAGGTTTTTTGTGTCCTCCTCACAATTTGCTTTCCCACCCATCTTTGTATCATCTCAAACTTGATTATATTACACTTGCTCCCGTCATCCAAGTCATTAATATAGATTGTAAATAGTTGAGGACCCAACACCAATCCCTGCGGCACCCCCCTATTCACTGTTTGCCAACTGGAAAATGACCCATTTATCCCGACTCTCTGTTTTCTGTTAGTTAGCCAATCCTTTAGCCATGCTAATATATTACCCCCAACCCCGTGTAATTTTATCTTGTGCAGTAACATCGAATGCCTTCTGGAAATCCAAATGCACCACATCCCCTTATCCACCCTGCTCGTTACATCCTCAAAGAACTTCAGCAAATTTGTCAAACATTCGTAAAACCATGCTGACTCTGCTTGATTGAATCATGCTTTTGTAAATGTTCCACTCCTGCTTCCTTAATAATGGACTCCAGCATTTTCCCAACAGATGTTAGGCTAACTGGTCTATAGTTTTCTGCTTTCTGTCTGCCTCCTTTTTAAAATAGGGAAGTTATATTTGTGGTTTTCCAATCCACTGGGACCCCAGAATTCAGGGAATTTTGGTAGATTACAACTAATGCATCCATTACCTCTGCAGCCACTTCTTTTAAGACCCTAGGATGTAAGCCATCAGGTCCAGGGGACTTGTCCGCCTTTAGTCCCATTATTTTACTGAGTACTACTTCATTAGTGATAGTGATTGTATTAAGTTCCGCCCTCCCTATAGCCCCTTGATTATCAACTATTGGGATGTTTTTACCGAAGACCGATACAAAATATTTGTTCAACGACTCTGCCATTTCCCTGTTCTCCATTATTAATTTCCCAGTCAAATCCTCTAGGGGACCAACATTTACTTTAGCCACTCTTTCCCCTTTTACGCACCTGTAGAAACTCTTACCATCTGTTTTTATATTTCGTGCTAGACAATGTGGAACTCCCTCAGTACTGCACTGGAGTGTCAGCCTAGATTTTTGTGCTCAAGTCTCTGGAGTGGGACTTGAACCCACAACCTTGTGGGCGAGTGTGCTACCCACTGAGTCACTAACACAGCATAAAAACAAATAACTCTTATAAAATCTACATGGTTGTTAGATTATAATAGACCTTTATGGTCATTAAAACATCTCATGCCTGCCACCACTCAAGCCAACTTTGAGAATTACAAAATTGATTATATTCTGTTTGACCTGAACGATTAGCTCAATTGCATGCCATGATCAGGTCAACTTGGGTCCACAATTTGTTGTTGCTACTTTTCCAAACTACTTGAGACAACATCCTACCAAAAATTAAAAATCAGTTAGCTGCTGTAGATGTGAGAAATTTAATTATTCATAAGTATCAACAAAATTTACATTTCAGTTTTACAACATGATCTCCCCAATCCAGTTAAACCAATTTGATCATTTAGGCCATGGCTGATGTTCCTTTCAGTTGCCATCGTGCATGACTGTGATAAAAAAATATCTATCAGAATATTAATTAAATTATATTCAGAGATATATTGAGCCAATCACTCAAAATAACTCATGATCAGGCCGACTCTAACAAAACCTATGGCCCTGTTAATAACGGGGAGGGTGTGGGGGAGGCTGTATTCGGCTGAAGAACCCAGCAAGGCCGGGGACATAGAAGCTCTGCCGATCTTACAGCAATCTCCAACCAACAGCTCGTCAGACTGACAGCATGGCCAGTGGGCGGCAACACACACAAGCAGCAGGAGGCCACAGCCGAGGACAGTGGGGTCGGTCCCCGGCAGTTAATGGGGTTTCAAGGCTCACGGCCACAATTGGGAGGCTGAAAGGTCGGAGCCATGATCTCGAGCGGGGGGTCTGAGAGCGGGGGGTCTGAGAGCGGGGGGGTCTGAGAGCGGGGGGGTCTGAGAGCGGGGGGGGGTCTGAGAGCTCAGGGCCACGGTCGGAGGTGGGGGAGGAGAAAGAGAGCCCAGTTTAAGGAAGGCCCCAGACCCTCCTGCCCCTCAAGAAACCTGAAAAATACATTTCAAACTTACCTGCTGAGCCTCTTCTGGGCCAGGAGCAGGTTCTTGGCAGGTTTTGCCATTCAACCCCCACCCCCACCCCCCCCCACCCCACCCCTCCCTCCCCGCCCCCACCGCTCTTCCCCCCGCCCCCACCCCCTCCGCTCTCCCCCCGCCCGCCCCCACCCCCTCTGCCCCCACCCCACTCGCTCTTCCCCCCCCCCACCCCCACACGCTCTCCCCCCCCACCTGCGCTCCCCGCCCCCCACCCGCGCTCCCCCCCACCCCCACCGCTCTCCCCCCCCCACCCCCTCCGCTCTCCCCCCCCACCCCCTCCGCTCTCCCCCCCCACCCCCTCCGCTCTCCCCCCCTCACTGCTCTCCCCCCCACCGCTCTCCACCCCCCGTCCCCACCCCCTCCGCGCTCCCCCCGCCCCCACCCCCTCCCCTCTCCCCCCGCCCCCTCCGCTCTCCCCCACCGCGCTCCCCCCCCACCGCGCTCCCCCCCGACCGCTCTTCCCCCACTCCCCCACCCCCACCGCTCTCCCCACTCCCACCCCCTCCACACTCTCCCCCCCCATCCCCACCACTCCCCTGTCTATCCTCCCCCCCCCCCCCACCCACTGTCCTCCCACCCTCTCATCCCCTCCCCCCAGCTCAGGCCTCTGGTTGATTTTGCAGAGCTGCATATTTAGAACAGGACCCCACTTCCTTCCTGCGGGTGTCCTGTTTGCTGGCTCAGAAGAGCAGGTTAATGTGGGGACTCGGTGGGGGTAACTGTCACCCATTACTTTAATTGAACCCCTCACCCCTGGCAGTTAAAATCAAGGCTCATGTCTCAGATATTTTGGGGAGTGAAAAGCTCATCCAGTACTTGGATTTTATTCTAACCTTCATCCTTTTCTGATGACGGGGAGAATGTTTCAATCTGATGTGTCTGAGCCACAAAATAACCCGCTTACAGCACAGCAAGCAAACCAGGACCATTTCTTACCAATTCATGAAGGAACTTTCTGCTTAGTTCCCTGTCGAGAACTAACCAGATACCCAGCTAAAGCAGATTGCTCTGGGACCTGAAACCTATGAATCTTGAACAGAGCACTGTCATGTAAAACAGTGCATAAACAAAAAACAATTTCGCTCACCATGGTTAAAAATGTGTAAAAACAGTTGACAGTTTTTCTTCTCAAATGCCAAAAGACAGCCCAATGAAGGCAAGAGTTATATTCAAATTTTCCCTAACTGATGACTCTATCTGTTCCAATAATCAAGTTTTAGGATGACAAATGGAAGCTGATCTTTCACCATTTTGCAATAAATTACAATTAGTGCAAATTTCATCAACTGTTTCCATTTTAAAATTCATCGCCAATATACTGGCACTTTCAAAAATGTAGTTAGTGTAACATAACAATTACATTGTGCTTCAGTGATTTATTTGGTGTTTTAAGGAAAATGAAAACAGCTAACTATTTATTTGAAGAAAAGGCTAAGAACGGTATTATTGCACCAGGATTTAGATATTCAGTAAAATGCAGATCGAACGATCATACGAACAGTTGAATTTTCCTTATAAATATTTGCATCCCCACTTTTCACGAAGTACTTTATGTACTAAAACAGTTCAGTTAGAGTTGGGTAAATGGTAATACTACGAATGATGACTACATACCACTATGAAAACCCCTCCCCTTTAACAAAAATATGGAGCTGTTTTCAAGGTTTAAGCTTTAAAACAATCATAACATTATTGCGAATCATTTGTGGTTAGGCCGTTGGCAGTCATTCTAGTAAAATGCAGAAAACAGCTTTACATCACCCGCAAAGGCGGACTGAGAAGAGAAAGATGTTACACACTGAAAGGTCGGCATTAACAGCATCAATGATGCTGCAGAGTGAACACTTGTCAGTATTGGGCACATAGGACAACTGGGAAATATGGAACATCTGCCCCGATAATGGCAACTTCCCCTGGAGTCTAGCACAACCCCAAGTGTCGGTTGAAGCAAATTGAAAGTTCGTTTGGGCTCTTGGGTTCCACTAATACGATTGCAGGCATTTTTGATCAATATTTGTTTTAACAGGTTCACTTAATTGCAAAAAAGATATTGGGCCAAATTTGCTGGCAAAATAACGAGTTTAATGCGCATGTTGTCACGAGTGTGTAAGTAACCCAGCAATATGTGATGAGGAAGAGATTCACTGAGTTGCAAATCACCACAAATTGTTGGGACGATTTGCGACACTCTGTTGTAAGGCTCACAAAAAAATGGGAGCTCGCTTACATGCCCCCTCCCCGTCCCCCCACTGTTAAAACTAATTAAACTTGTTGCAGAAAGTTATGGCTGGTACTTTACCAGCCTAAGGACCCTTTTAATGACCGAGATTTATGTTCCTGCAATGCCACTTACCCTCGGAGGCCCAGAAAGGAACAAATGATGTACCAAATGTAGTAAATTATTGAGGCGCTTTTAAAATGTAATTTTTTTTCTTACTTTTCCTTTCTGTCTCTTTTTTTTAATCCAATCTTTCTTTCCCTCTATGTTTATTTATCTTTCTGTATTTAATTTGACTCTAATTCGCTCGGTTTCCTTCTCTGCCATTCCTTTATTATACAGCCAGCGCCTCACAGTTAACCTGGCGTGCCTCGACAACCCCAAGTCGCAGGATGCCCTCCAGGCCTCCATAACCAGTGCCTGCAAAGAGACACTCGGACCAGGAAACACCAGGACTGGTTTGATGAGAATGATCAGGAGATCCAAGAGCTAATAGATCGCAAGCGCAGGGCATTTCTGAGCCTTAAACAACAACCCAGTGCGGGAGCAGCAAAACAGCATTACAGACAGCTCAAGGCTGAGGTCCAACAAAAAACCCGGAACCTAAAGAACAGGTGGTGGGTGGAGAAAGCACAGGAGATACAGCAGCTGGCCAACAACCATGATGTGCGAGGATTCTTCATCGCAGTCAAGGCCACCTACGGGCCAAACACCCAAGGCCCCACCTCACTGCTGGCCAAGAATGGGGAAACACTTATCAAGGACACCGAGGCAGTCAGGGCCCGCTGGAAGGAGCACTTCGAAGATCTCCTCAATCGAGACTCTGCCTTTGACTCGAGTGTTCTCGACTCCATCCCGAAGCATGCTATCCGCCACCACCTCAGTGAGATCCCAACACTGCACGAGGTAGAAAAAGCTGTAAGACAGCTTAAAAACAACAAAGCTACGGGTGCGGATGGAATCCCTGCTGAGGCATTAAAGTATAGCAGAGAGGCACTGCTGGCATGAATACACGACCTCATCTCTCTCATCTGGACGGAGGAGAGCATGCCGGGGGACCTGAGAGATGCAGTAATCGTGACCAGTTTTAAAAAAGGGGACAAGTCTGACTGCAGCAACTACAGAGGAATCTCCCTGCTATCAGCCACTGGGAAAGTCGTCGCTAGAGTCCTCCTCAATCGTCTTCTTCCCTTGGCCGAGGAGCTCCTCCCGGAGTCACAGTGTGGATTTCGTCCTCCACGGGACACAATGGACATGATTTTTGCAGCGCGACAGCTACAGGAAAAATGCAGGGAACAGCGCCAGCCCTTATACATGGCCTTCTTCGACCATACAAAGGCCTTTGACACTGTCAACCACGAGGGTCTATGGAGCATCCTCCTCGATTTCGGATGCCCCCAAAAGTTCGTCACCATCCTCCGCCTGCTCCACGACGACATGCAGGCCATGATCCTTACCAACAGATCCATCACAGATCCAATCCACGTCCGGACCGGGGTCAAACAGGGCTACGTCATCGCCCCAACCCCCTTCTCAATCTTTCTCGCCACCATGCTCCACCTCACAGTCAACAGGCTCCCCGCTGGAGTGGAACTAAACTGCAGAACAAGTGGGAACCTGTTCAACCTGCGCTGTCTCCAGGCCAGATCCAAGACCAACCCAACCTCTGTCATCGAGCTACAGTACGTGGACAACACCTGCGTCTGCGCACACACAGAGGCTGTACTCCAGGACATAGTCGACGTATTTACTGAGGCGTACGAAAGCATGGGCCTTACGCTAAACATCCGGAAGACAAAGGTCCTCCACCAGCCTGTCCTCACCGCACGGCATTGCCCTCCAGTCATCAAGATCCATGGCGCGGCCCTGGACACCGTGAACCACTTCCCATATCTCGGGAGCCTCCTATCAACAAGAACAGGCATAGACGACGAGATCCAACACCGCCTCCAGTGCAGCCTTTGGCCACCTGAGGAAAAGTGTTTTTGAAGACCAGGCCCTCAAAACTGCCAGCAAGCTCATGGTCTACAGGGGCTGTAGTAATATTTGCCCTTCTGAATGGCTCAGAGACATGGACCATGTACAGTAGACACCTCAAGTTGCTGGAGAAATATCACCAATGTTGTCTCTGCAAGATCCTACAAATCCCCTGGGAGGACAGGCGCACCAACATCAGCGTTCTCATTCAGGCTAACATCCCCAGCATTGAAGCACTGACCACACTCTATCAGCTCCGTTGGGTAGGCCACATAGTCCGCATGCCAGACACAAGACTCCCAAAGCAAGTGCTCTACTTGGAGCTCCTTCATGGCAAACGAGCCAAAGGTGGGCAGCAGAAAGGCTACAAGGACACCCTCAAAGCCTCCCTGATAAAGTGCAACATCCCCACTGACACCTGGGAGTTCCTGGACCAAGATCGTCCTAAATAGAGGAAGTGCATCCGAGAGGGTGTTGAGCACCTGGAGTCTCAATGCCGAGAGCATGCAGAAATCAAGCACAGACAACGGAAAGAGCGTGCGATAAACAAGTCCCACCCATACCTTCCCTCAACGACTATCTGCCCCACCTGTGACAGAGTCTGTGGCTCTTGTATTGGACTGTTCAGCCACCAAAGAACTCATTTCAGGAGTGGAAGCAAGTCTCCCTCGATTCCAAGAGATTGCCTATGATGATGATGAAATCTCATTGGTTAAGGAGATCAGACTGTTGGTCCCGTCATTCACCAAGGTGCCAGATGCCCCATTGCCCTCGCAACGTTAGCAGTTTGCACATCCAGCAATTAGTGGCGCAAAAAAAATTGAGAGATGAATGGTGAGGAAGAAAAAAAAAAATCGAACAAATGCAGCACGCCACAAGATGCCCTGCTCCAGCAAATTCTAGGCCATTGTTGCAATTTGAGCTTTTCTAGATACTTTATCTTGGGCCCAACACAAAAATCGGCTTCCGTAGGCAATCTGTGGTCCCATGAACTGAAGCAAAACCTTGTTCATAAATTAATTTGAGATCGGCGAAAAAATACACCCTTTGGGTTGTTTTCTGGATTACACGGTCGGTTTCCTCCACATAGCTTCATCAGTCATACCAGACACTTTAATAACATACAAAACTACCAAGCAGAAGTCTGTTGAAAGAACAAAGCAGCTTTGAACAAGTTCATGAAAGGGTCAAAATTAGTCAGTTGGGTACTCTAGAACGGCTTTCTTTGCAGATCTTTCAAAGAATGGGTAAACATTTGTTGGAGAGGGAATAGTTCCCTGAACTGTACCTGTTCTAGTTTTTCTTGGAATTGCTCACAGAGCCATGGATTGCATCCTGGTCTGTTGCAGTTCTGTCAAAACGATCCTTATTTATCATTTTTAAAAATTGCCTGCTTTTCATAAAATCCATTCAAATACATAGTCTTATCTTTGAGTTAAGCTGTGATACTGGAGCAGTTCACTTGAACAAGCTTCATAATACATATACAAGGATGTTAAGCGACAGCTGTGCTCAGACTTGCCTGATCAGATGGTGCGTTGGCTTAATAACCCTATTTGCTAGATGTTAATCGTTTCTAGTACTTGGATGCATTGAATGATTTTCTTTCCAGATGCACACAATTATTGAATTTATATTGCACCTTTAGCATCGAAAAATGCCTCAAGGCACTTCTCAGAGGTGCTGGAGGAAACAGTCTGTTAGTAGTAAACAGTATTGACTTGGCTAGATTCTTCATGGCAGAGGTAAAAAATTAAAAGCCAATTTTCTAGTATGCAGTTGCTGAAGCCATTTTGAGGGTATATCGTTCTCTAGAAAAACTGTTGACCACTTCAATCTCATTCATCCTCCTAACTGCAGCAATAGAATGTTGTCAATATTGCTAATCACTCAAGTCTTAATCCATTTCATTTCAGCTGTTCAATTTTGCATGACTATTGCTCCTCCATTGCGAGTATCCCATACTGTGGATCTTTTAAGGTCAGCTTCAACAAATCCCCGTCTCATCTCATTTCTGCCTATTGTCCTCTTTCCTCAGCCGTGTAAACAAACTAGCTCCAAATATGCAATACAGCTCCATCACTTGATGGCAGCAAATCCGCACAAACCTGCACCCAAATACACCTAGAATAAATTCCTCATCCTCAGGCTTGTAAGCTAAATTTTGCATCACTTGTTCACTTGTCATTGATGCACCATTTCCTAACAAGAGTCTAACCTTTTCATGAACTGTCTACTAGCTGCCTTTGACCAGAAAAGGGCTGGTCACCGAGTCACATACTATTACGGTAACAAACTGCAATTCTTAAATTCCACATACCTGCCACAGAGCTGTTGGCCGACCAGGGTGGAATGGAGTTCCTTTTTTGGTAAAAGAGTATGTAGGCACCACGAGTACAGACCTCTCCTTCTGGAATCAATTCTGCATTACTGTCATCATAACCATACCACTGCCCGTCCACAGAGTTTCTGCAGTATGCTGATAAACACAAGAGTAAAATCAACAAACCAGAACAAAACAGCTGCAGTGTTGAGCATTTCCCCATTTACTTCCCCAATATCCACGTTACATTAGAACATAGTAACATAAGAAATAGGAGCAGGAGTAGGCCACCTGGCCCCTCGAGCCTACTCTGCCATTTAATAAGATCCCGTTCCCCATAACTCTTTACTCCCTTATCGCTCAAAAATCTGTCTATCTCCGTCTTAAATGTATTCAATGGCCCAGCCTCCACAGCTCTTTGGGGCAGAGAATTCCTTAGATTTACAACCCTCAGAGAAGAAATGTCTCCTCATCTCAGTTTAAATGGGCGGCCCCTTATTCTGAGACATCGGGCCCAAATTTGCCCAGGAGTTGCTCCGTTTTTTTTTTGGAGTATCTTAAAAATCACAATTCTGCCCATTTAATTTGCTCCAGTGTAAGTGAGTTAGTTAGGTTTTTTTTTAGTTTAGATTTTTTTTCCCCAAAAGGAGGCGTTACCAGCCACTTACACCGGTTTTGGCCATTTAAGCAAGTTTAGACAGCTAAAAGTTACTCCAAACTAAGTTAGGCCAGTGTATGTGGCCACTTGTGACCGCACAGCAAAACCTTGCGGTGAGTTAAGAAATCAGCGCAGGTAGCCAGAGATTGGGGCGGGGGGGGGGGGGAAGGGAAGTGAGAGGACCGTGCAAATGTTGTTGTGAATCACAACAACATTAAAGCAGCATAAGTACATTTAAAGCACCAAGCACTAACAAAGCACAAAAATAAGCATTCAATAACAAATAAAAAATACAAGGAAGCTAAGAGGACCTGCACCTAGCACCAAGACTTACAAAGCACTAAACAACAACATTAAAAATGGATTGGTAAACTAGCAAATATATTATAGCAAGTCCTGTAAATAAGAGTTTCAGCCAAACTATTTTACAGAATTCCTTTTGAAAGCAGATGAAGAGTAAACTTGAATGTAAATGGCTGAGACCTTAAACAATTATTTTGCTTCGGTCTTCACAGTGGAAGAGACAAAAACCATGCCAAAAATTGCTGGTCACGGGAATGTGGAAGGGAGGACCTTGAGACAATCACTATCACTAGGGGGATAGTGCTGGACAGGCTAATGGGACTCAAGGTAGACAAGTCCCCTGGTCCTGATGAAATGCATCCCAGGGTATTAAAAGAGATGGCGGAAGTTATAGCAGATGCATTCGTTATAATCTACCAAAATTCTCTGGAATCTGGGGAGGTGCCATCGGATTGGAAAGCAGCTAATGTAACGCCTCTGTTTAAAAAAGGGGGCAGGCAAAAGGCAGGTAACTATAGGCCGGTTAGTTTAACATCTGTAGTGGGGAAAATGCTTGAAGCTATCATTAAGGAAGAAATAGCGGGACATCTAGATAGGAATAGTGCAATCAAGCAGACGCAACATGGATTCACGAAGGTGAAATCATGTGTAACTAATTTACTGGAATTCTTTGAGGATATAACGAGCACGGTGGATAGAGGTGTACCGATGGATGTGGTGTATTTAGATTTCCAAAAGGCATTCGATAAGGTGCCACACAAAAGGTTACTGCAGAAGATAAAGGTACGTGGAGTCAGAGGAAATATATTAGCATGGATCGAGAATTGGCTGGCTAACAGAAAGCAGAGAGTCGGGATAAATGGGTCCTTTTCGGATTGGAAATTGGTGGTTAGTGGTGTGCCACAGGGATCGGTGCTGGGACCACAACTGTTTACAATATACATAGATGACCGGGAAGAGGGGACAGAGTGTAGTGTAACAAAATTTGCAGATGAAACAAAGATTAGCGGGAAAGCGGGTTGTGTAGAGGACACAGAGAGGCTGCAAAGAGATTTAGATAGGTTAAGCGAATGGGCTAAGGTTTAGCAGATGGAATACAATGTCGGAAAATGTGAGGTCATCCACCTTGGGAAAAAAAAACAGTAAAAGGGAATATTATTTGAATGGGGAGAAATTACAACATGCTGCGGTGCAGAGGGACCCGAGGGTCCTTGTGCATGAATCCCAAAAAGTTAGTTTGCAGGTGCAGCAGGTAATCAGGAAGGCGAATGGAATGTTGGCCTTCATTGCGAGAGGGATGGAGTAGAAAAGCAGGGAGGTCCTGCTGCAACTGTACAGGGTATTGGTGAGGCCGCACCTGGAGTACTGTGTGCAGTTTTGGTCACCTTACTTAAGGAAGGATATACTAGCTTTGGAAGGGGTACAGAGACGATTCACTAGGCTGATTCCGGAGATGAGGGGGTTACCTTATGATGATAGATTGAGTTAACTGGGTCTTTACTCGTTGGAGTTCAGAAGGATGAGGGGTGATCTTATAGAAATATTTAAAATAATGAAGGGGATAGACAGGATAGAGGCAAAGAGGTTGTTTCCACTGGTCGGGGAGACTAGAACTAGGGGGCACAGCCTCAAAATACGGGGGAGCCAATTTAAAACCGAGTTGAGAAGGAATTTCTTCTCCCAGAGGGTTGTGAATCTGTGGAATTCTCTGCCCAAGGAAGAAGTTGAGGCTAGCTCACTGAATATATTCAAATCACAGATAGATAGATTTTTAACCAATTAAGGGTTATGGGGAGCGGGCGGGTAAGTGGAGCTGAGTCCACGGCCAGATCAGCCCTGATCTTGTTGAGTGCCGGAGCAGGCTTGAGGGGCTAGATGGCCTACTCCTGTTCCTAATTCTTACGTTTTTATGAATGTTGGGGAAGTCCAGAACCAGGGGTCACAGTCTAAGGATAAGGGGTAAGACATTTAGGACCGAGATGAGGAGAAACTTCTTCACCCAGAGAGTGGTGAACCTGTGGAATTCTCTACGACAGAAAGTTGTTGAGGCCAATTCACTAAATATATTCAAAAAGGAGTTAGATGTAGTCCTTATTACTAGGGGGATCCAGGGGTATGGCGAGAAAGCAGGAATGGGGTACTGAAGTTGCATGTTCAGCCATCAACTCATTGAATGGTGGTGCAGGCTCGAAGGGCCGAATGGTCTACTCCTGCACCTATTTTCTATGTTTCTATGTAAATCAAACAAGAATTTAGGACCACATAATCAATCAATAAATAAATAAACAAATAAAAAATAGAAGTCCTACCTTCAGCAAAGCTTTACTGCAGATAAACACAAGCAGCTGGGTACTGTTGCACAGAGTCTATAGCAAGCTCTGCACATTCTGGCCGCTGATGAGGGTGCTCATTCAGCTTCGGGCCCCTTCCACACAGCCTGTGAGCACACGCAGAGATTCTGGAGGTACTGTACATGCGCGTACACTCTAGCGCCCATGTGCAGAGGTCCCGACACGGTTTTCAACGGCAGGACCTGGTTCTGCCCCCCCACTGCTTGTGCTGCGCCACGCCTAGGCCTACGACGTCCCAAGGAGGCGGGGAGAATACCGAGGTAAGTTTTCGGCGCCATTTTTCGTGTATAAGCCCAACCTATCTTTATAAGTCAGCCTCCTCATCTCCGGAATCAACCTAGTGAACCTTCTCTGAACAGCCACCAATGCAAGTATATCCTTCTTTAGATACGGAGACCAAAGCCGTATGCCTCACCAATACCCTGTACAGTTGTAGCAGGACTTTGCTGCTTTTATACTTTATCCCCCTTGCAATAAAGGCCAACATTCCATTTGCCTTCCTGATTACTTGCTGTACCTGCAAACTAACTTTGTGCTCCATGCACAAGGACCCCCAGATCCCTCTGTTCTGCAGCACTTTGCAATTTTTCTCCTTTTAAAATTATAATTTGCTTTTCTATTTTTTCTGCCAAAGTGGATAACCTCACATTTTCCCACATTATATTCCATCTGCCAAATTTTTGCCCACTCACTTAGCCTGTCTATATCCCTTTGCAGATTTTTTGTATCCTCTTCACAATTTGCTTTCCCAACCATCTTTGTATCATTAGCAAACTTGGCTACATTACACTCGCTCCCTTCATCTATGTCATTAATGTAGATTGTAAATAGTTGAGGACCCAGCATCGATCCCTGCGGCACCCCACTAGTCACTGTTTGCCAACCGGAAAATTACCCATTTATCCCGACTCTCTGTTTTCTGTTAGTTAGCCAATCCGCTATCCATGCTAATATATTACCCCCAACCCCGTGAACTTTTATCTTGTGCAGTAACCTTTTATGTGGCACCTTATCGAAAGCCTTCTGGAAATCCAAATACACCACATCCACTGGTTCCCCCTTATCCACCCTGCTCGATACATCCTCAATGAACTCCAGCAAATTTGTCAAACATGATTTCCCTTTCATAAAACCATGCTGACTCTGCTTGATTGAATTATACTTTTCCAAATGTCCCGCTACTGCTTCCTTAATAATGGACTCCAGCATTTTCCCAACGACAGATATTAGGCTAACTGGTCTATAGTTTCCTGCTTTTTGTCTGCCTCATTGGTGGAACACATTCATTAGAAAATATTCCAGTTCTTTAAGTCATTTATATTGCAAGTAAGGGTGTCTGTGGTAGCTTAACATATGAACGTGTAGCTGATGTCTAACAGAAGTGAGAAAAACAGTTGGGACTTCTGTTGAGGCCATCACCCAATCCACGTCACTTTGGCAGAACAGTGACACAGTTTAGTTTAACTAATTATGGGCACACACATGAAAGCCGAACACGATATTTAGCATTGTTTGAAACTTTAAATCTTTTGCAGGATATTTTCGAGCTGTATCATTTTATTTTTAGACTGTATTGAGAGTGTTTGTTTTTTTCCTAACACATACAACATATGTCGTGAAATAAAATCATTTTTTGGGAGGTGGGGTGGGGGAGTTTCTGATTTCATTTTTTTTCCATTCACTAGTCTCCCCACACCACCCACTTTTCCTTGAGAACAGACAAATGAGTACTTCATTCACCAGTTTCCCCACTCCACTTCTGGGATAGTTTCCATCCTGCACCTCTCCATGACTGCTTCACTAAGATTGGCAGCTCACCACATCCTAACAGCCCAAGCCGCTGTGCCTCACAACACCACTAATATTGCTTTACTTTAAGCTGCAAGGCATCAGCATTACCAAAACTCAAGTCACATGATAAATTTGCCACTCAGAATCACTCTGATTTGCTCCTAAAATATCTTTAAGTCATCCACTAAATTCTATTAATAGCCATCTATTATACAGAACATGTATGTCGAAGTGTACATCTGTGTGTCTAAATAGTTGAGTGGTACATCAGTCATCTGAATCACTTAATATGGTGTTAACCTTGGCTCAGTGGGAGAACATTCTTCTCTGAATCAGGTGATCATGGGTACAAGCTCCACTCTGGAGACTTCAGCACATAATCAAAGCACAATGACAGAATGCTGCCACTGTTGGAGGTGCTGTTTTTAAATGAGATGATAAGCTGAGGCCTAAATTGCCCCCTCATCGAGATGTAGAAGATCCCATGGCAATATTCAAAGAGCAGGGGAGGTCCCCCAGTGTCACAGCCAATGTTTATCTCTCAACTGCTATTAAAAAAAACTGCCTTTCTGAACATTTATTACATTGCTGTTTGTGAAAAATTTCTGTGTGCAAGTTGGCTGCCACATTTCCCAACATGATGAAAGTGACTATACTTCAAAAGCAATTAACTGCTTGCAAAGAGCTTTGGGGTTACCTGAGGTTGTGAAAGGTACTATATAAATGCAAGCTCTTTCTTTCATATGTTAGTAATTCGTAACATATCCCCCCTTGGTACCTATTGTTCTATAGCATCACTTCATAAAGACTTCGCTTTTTCTATAATTTGTAAAATATACATTTTATAGGCTGGCTACAAAGTATGATTTAGGTCAACTGCCAAAATTGATGTCAGCTTGCTTTTGTCCTGCATGGTCAAATTTCTGTAAAAAAAACAATTTGGTGTCAGTTGTAAGCTTGTGACTCAGGAAAGGCCATTCTTGCTCCCTCGTTCTCACATCTCTCTGTATAAGCCTCACGATGGTTTCTGAATCAAATTCTTCCCCAGTAGAATGCTGACAATGTTGGTCAATGAGGAGCATTCAAAGCCACGAGTCTGAAAACCCAGAGCAAGCCACCAATACTGGAAGCAATGGTGCTACTAGAAACACCAATATATTTATGTTAGATTCTGTCGCCAGAACTATCCCGGGTCTCGTGTGATTTTATGTATTTTGTAGACATGCAATTCAGAGCAAACTGTAGCTTATTCAAGACTGGATGTCAGACAAGCAATATGACAATAGAGAGATAGTGGACGAGTAGAGAGTGGCAGTGGATAGAGCTGGGTGTCTTCAACATATACGTGGAAGCTGACCCAATGTCTTCAGATGATGTCACCAATGGGCAACATGTAGGTAAGAGGAAGAGCCAAGGATAAATCTTGGGGGAATCCAGTGCCATTGCTGGAGATGCTCTGGCTATGATTGTATAGGTGATAGTGGAACCAAACAGAGGCAGTGCCACTATGCTGGATAATGGAGAGGCATTGAAGGAGGATAGTGTGGCCAACTGCGTCAACAGCTGCAGAGAGGTTAAGGAGGATAAGGAGAAAAAGTGCAGTAGGGTCAGTCACAGCGGATGTTTGAGGAACCACCATCAAGAAGTTATTGTGCATTGTGTTACTGTCTTCTTTTGTGTACAAGTTTAAAAATCCATACATGTCTTTTACCAAAATTCCCAACTGATGGTCCCTCCTTTTTTCATTGTTGGTGGATGCAGTTAAAACAAAACCTGGTTAAGAATTGATACAAGATGAGCCAATTCAATGCTGCAATGTTATTTTGAAAAAAAAAACAGAGTTAAAGAGGTGTGGTTTGTTGTTTAGATCTAATCCGGTGTAAACGGTTTCCTCCACAAGTAATCTGATAAGGTAATTTCCTGTTTTTATTATAACTCTACCATTAACTTGCTATGAACTGGTGACATTTTTGTATTTTATGAAATATTTAAGGAACTGTTTGGTTTTATGTTTTGATTTGCTTTAACTGGAGACTGCAGTTAAGTTGTGATCACTCTTATACAAAACTTTAGCGCTGAAGCATCGGATTGTGCTGCCACATAGTTGTTGGGATTTATCGTGGAACCAATAAACCACTTGCCCTAGCTATATTAAAAGGGGGCCCAGTCATTTTCATGAAGAATAATCCTTCTTAAATGGAAGATCAGAAACATGACACGTACAGAACAATGCTCTCTGGCCTCGAACTTCATAACTCAATTGTGACCTTTTCATGTTTGATTTTTTTTATATATATACTCCTCATATAATGGACAGGATGATTTTGTGCTGTGATTTGATGCGCAAGGCCTTGCTGGTAACTGGATTTAAGTCCATCACATCCCCCTTTAGTTGGGATCCTCCCAGTACAAGAGAGGAAGCTCCATCACCCTACGCTGATACAAACTCAGAGCCCAGAGGATGAGCAATATCAGGGGAGATCTATTAGCATTTAATTAATTGTCGGCTATCACGTTGCCCCAGAGGCCATAGTCCATGATTTGAAGATGCATTTATTATTGAATAAATGTGCAAACTGAAGCCCAAATTGTGTCTCGAGGCTGTACAATTATTTAATCATTAATTAATTATTTAATTCATTCACAGTTGCCGAGCTAACTGTAGACATAACTCTGGACAGAGTTTTAGAACTGCAATATTTGGGAGCACTGAAAGATAATTACAGGCAAGTACAATGCTCATTTTAATAGACATTATAGCATGACCCATTAAAATAATGCAAGATGGGACTTTAAGTATTACCAGTGTCACATTGGTGAAAAAACGATGGTGACTAAGGAAGAAAGAAAGCGTGACACCAGAAGTGTACACAATTGTAAGAAATTGACGCCCACATTTGAAGATCACTTGTGGCATTGCTCACTACAAGTCTAGGGATACGCTTAAATGTGACGGTGTGTGATGGCTAAAATGTGGTGGGAAGCAAGTCTGATGCTTGCAAGAAGTGTGTGCTCTACATATGACATTATAAACACACACAAACAGATCTCAAATAAAGTTGCTCACAGAAAATCATGATATGCTGTTTTATAAGAACGCAAGTATTATACCCTGTAGTGAACAAGGTATTATTCTGCTGTAACAAGTGGAGCTGTGCCAAAAGTCACAAAGTATAATTATTGTTCAGTAAACACATGCACAGGTCAATTAGTGATTAATTGTTGTTTGGTCATGCAGATTCAAAAGTGCTGATTGGTTTCAAGCACCCAACACTGACATGCTCTTTGTTTTAAGTATGTTTAATGAGGACAAATAGAAGGTACAGTCATTCTGACTCGTAAATAAGATATCTTCTGTTTCTCTGTGCAATGCAATTGATCAGCTTTCCTGGCCCTTTAAAAAAAATGCTTCCAATGAAGTGTGGCACAGAACAGAAAGTTAAATAAATGGTGCAATGGACACAAAGCTGCTGGACATTGTTAATGGATCTTCTGTGGGGTGCCGACAGGAAGTTGGATGATATTCTACTTTTAAGAGACTGTGGAGGGACGTGATCGGGGCCCAGGGGAGGCGCGAGTTCGGGTCCAGGGGCCTAGGGGCAGCACGGACCAGCCCACACTGCGATGTGTGTGCGCACTAGGTCTGTGCAGCAGAGCTGGTCTCCAGTTGTCTTGGGTAATCCTTGCCACTGGACCAAGAACTAGCTCTGTCAAGCCCGAGTGGTGACTGGTGTGCAACGGCCACCCCACCTTAAAAAAATGCATGCACAGGCATCTTCCACCCTTCAGGACATAATTCGGGTCCTTCATTGAAACACCTGTGAACTCGTCCTTTTTTTGGCGTGGAAGCAAGTCATCCTCGTTTCGAGGGACCACCTATGATGATTCTGCTTTATAAGGATAGAAGTGTAATGCAGTAAGCCTAGTTCTAAGGTCGCAAAATCTTACTGTTGATAAACAGAGAGTCAGGCCATTTAGAAATGTTGCTTGGACTGGAAGATTGAAAATTGAAATGCACTTGTCTGATACCAGGCCAGATATACAATGGGCCAGAAATTGCGGTCGGAGGCTTCCCGCAAGCAGATGCCTCCTGCTGAAATTTATTTACAAAAGTACCTTGAGGTCTCGGAGGAACGAACACTTCTGCACCGAGGCCGATATGTGCAGCCCAGTGCAGAGGCTCACGCATCCCAGGATCGAACGGGCATCCTGGGATCATCAGGACCATCATCATCATCATCATAGGCAGTCCCTCGAAATCAAGGAAGACTTGCTTCCACTCAAAGTGAGTTCTTAGGTGACTGAACGGTCCAATATGGGAATTACAGTCTCTGTCGCAGCTGGTACACACAGTTGTTGAAGGAAAGGGTGGGTGGGACTGGTTTGCCGCACGCTCCTTCCGCTGCCTGTGCTTGCTTTCTGCATGCTCTCGGCGACGAGACTCGAGGTGCTCAGTGCCCCCCCCCCCCCCCGGATGCTCTTCTTCCACTTTGGGTGGTCTTTGGCCAGCCAGGGACTCCCAGGTGTCGGTGGGGATGTTGCATTTTATCAAGGAGGCTTTGAGGGTGTCCTTGAAACGTTTCCTTTGCCCACCTGGGGCTCACTTGCCATGTAGGAGTTCTGAGTAGAGCGTTAAGATTTTAGGAACTAGGCTTACTGCGTTACACTTCTATCCTTATAAAGCAGATCATCAACCTTACTGTCGGCAACCCCACAGAAGATCCATTAACAATGTTCATAGCATTGTGTCCATTGCACCTTTTATTCAACTTTCTGGACCACGTGGGCCTGGACCACTAATGAAAATGGAGTATTCTCATTGATAGTAACGGTGAGTTCCGTTTGTATGGAGCTCCCATTATCATTGAGAATACCCCTAAAAACACCAGGCGTAAGAGTGTTAAAGACATTCGCTGGGCAGGAGTTGGACAAATAGCCCAATCTCTGCCCGCGAAGGCCCTTCTCCCGGGGATGTGTGCAATCCGTCAAAATAAATTTTGACAGATCACAAATGCAGGGTTTAGGCGCATGCTCTTCGCGCGCCTAAGCATGGACCCTGCGGGGCCTCTTTGGGGGCGTGCACACATCGTACGCACCCGGAGAGGCCGCAATTCCGGACCCATTATTTTAAGCCTATTCTGTATCAGTGTGACATATTCGATGACGTCTGCACATGCTAATGCACCATTTTTAATAAATGAATGTATTTTATATATATGGATGGATAAATAATTGGATTACTTGCACTATGGGTGGGTAGAATGCAGTAATACTGACTGTACATGAGGGTACAGAGATACTGGCGACCTACCTGTATAGTGACCTCCTTGCATGCTCCCATGATGGTTGCACACAGCATACAAGTCATACACGTAGTTTTCTTGACTATTCCCAGAAGGGGCACGCGGTCGCCGCCATGGTGACCAGTGGGATAAAAAGTTCTTCGAGCTCGGAGTTCTCTTCACCACATGAGGAGTCATATCGATGCCAATTAGTGGAAATTTGACCAGAGTAGAAAGTTTGGTTCTTCTCTCTCCCACCTGAAAAATTGAAATGTTACATGGCATCAACTTTCTCTGGTTTATCTAACCTTGTACTAACATCCCTCACAATAAAAAAAAAAAGAGTTGTCAGCATAAGTCTGTTAACGGTTTATTGATTTTCATCATTGCTTTAATGCTCACAATTCACAGGGCGGAAGAAAAACGGTCTCACTCGCCCTTCTACTTTGGGGAATTCCATGTGTTAAAACACTGATGCAAAAATCAACAGAATAACAGGTGTCGACAACTCTGTGTACAATAAAACATTATTAACTCCACAACCCTGTAGCATTGCAATATCTACTTTGAAAATCCATTCTAACTTCAGTAGCGGGTGTGTAATTATTTGTTCTTCCTGTGTGGGTGTTGAAAGGTTTATACCTCAGCAACAGCCTCCCAAAGCATGAACCCCTTCAAGTACATCACTCACTCAGGGGATTTTAACGTTAACTCCCAGTCTCCAACCAAAGTTGTGTTTAATTGGAATTGAAAAAGTGATAATTGAATGAACATTTACACAGGATCACAGTAGTTCAAATGACAATCTACTACGAGAAGATCACACCTAATACGTTGAAAATAATTGAGGAAAATTGTTCCAAGTACAAAGACAAAAAGAGGCTGAAATGAAAAGTTAACTTTTCACGAAAGCATGACAAAGTAGGTAATGAGACAAATAACTGGCTCACGGATTAAATTGTCACCCAACAGATTAAAAAGGAGTCTTCTCGTGAAGTTCTGCTGATGGCACAGAACCTTGTTCGATGCAAGTGGGAGTCAGAGGTAGGGGCGAGCACTGTGGAGCCCCATTCCCTGACCCATGCTCACCACAGCTTCTGTAATAGCAGTGAAGATGTGTAAAATGACCCTTGAAATGTGCAAAGCAACAACAACACAAATAGCTTGAAATCACACTGTGATATTACTAATCATTTTGTGTTAACGCTTTTGAATCAAATTCTGTTGTCTGCAATTTTAATAAAGATGTGTTAACTAGTTTAAATCAACTGGATGATCATTTTGCTAAAATAATAAAGGGGTTTCATATTAATATAAAACATTATTATTACTATCACACAGCATAATTTCAACTGAAAAGAGGGTAATGTGAAGTTGATTCATCCCCACAGTACAGGGACCAGTGGAACACACGGAGCGAGACTGAACCATTCACACTGCAGCACCGATACATGGTGCACTGCTCATCCTTCCCAATATAAACATTATATTAAATAGCCTCTCCATCAATGTCACCAAAACACACTTTTTATGCTGCTCCCAAAGACAATCAATTCATACCAATGGTTTTGTAAAGTAAAAGAAAAGGTTTAAATAAATCAGAGCTATTTTCTCACAGATACCTGTCGGAATCGCTTCAGATGAATTATAAGAATGTCAGGCAAAGTCCATAAATTAAGCTTGACCATCCCCTGTTGAAGATTTTTACAGTGTGGGCATCGCCAGGCATCATCTGGAGCTAACTGTAGAGAAACAAGTGAATTATATCAACATTCTAAAGCTTTTCAACACTTGAGGTATAGCCTGCCACAGAAAACAAGATTTCATGTTCATTGTGTGCCTACTTCGTGTTGAAAAAGATTACGAGTGCACTGATGTAACACTATGCCTCACTGCAGATTTACAACCAATAATTCCTGACCAGCGATTCACCACTTGGTAAAATGTTGATTTCAGCCGGACTGTTGGGAGGCAGGTGGCAAAAGGACGAGAAGAAAACAATAAATCATGTACAACAACAGAAGGGCAGGCCGCTCTCATGTAGCTCCTGGGGACTGGTGGTAGCGTGTGCTTGTCAGAGGCCCGATAGCAAGTCACTTAGTCAAGCTCTCCATTGGGAACGGTTGATGATACGAGGAGATTGAAAAGTATGGGAGAAATAAGTAAAGACTTGGCTTCAGTCCTGTATTTGTCAAATTAAACCCAATTATGTTCTTGATTTTTTTTTTACACTGCAGCATCTATTGATAATTTTATATAGCTGAACTTGTATGTTGCCCTCGAACTTTATCTCTGACCAGTAATGGTTGCACGGTGCTGTATTTGATGGACAGTCCAACCTCCCTCCTTACCTGTTCCTCCTTTGTATACAGTTCAAAGCACTCGGCCAGTGTACAGCTGTGTGCCTGCTGATGTGCCTGCTGCTGTGTCCGAACACTCTCTGCATCCTGGACAACTTCTTCCTGAATGCTTCCAAACAAGCTGAAAAGCAAATAAATATTCCACTGTGGTTACACACTGTAATGAAGCCAGATTGCTCTTTACAAACAGGAGCACGTGTGCATAGGAATATATAGCACTGGAAATCCATTGCAGTCCAACTGGCCAGTCCTATGCTTAGAACACTGAGTTTAGTGTGGCAATCATTTGTATCTCTCAATCGTTTCTTTAGCCAAAAATGTATTTCACTCTTAAGTTTGCTGAGGCTCCATCATCTTCCTGGTCAGTCTGTTTCATGCATTCACCAACCTGTGTGTGAAGTACTTAAATCACAGCTTGAATTCATGGTTCAAGTTTGAGGTTATGTCAAACAGTTTTTGAGGGTTCAGTACTATACCCCTTATAATTCTGAAAACCTCAACATCGGCCCCCGAGCTGCCTTTTCTCCAATGTGAACATTGTCAGCTCAGTCTGTCTCTCCTCATAGCTCAGATGCTCAATCCCTATTGTATGCATGTTCTTTATTTATTTTTGTAATAGCTGTAGTACATGAATAGAAGTTACACTGATTGTACCAAGTGTCTCTTGTCATCCTCACTGGTCTGTACATTTTGCCGATTGTGGGATAAAGCAGCTAATGAACTGAACCCAACGTCATCTCACCCCGTGTTGACTGGGTTCACCTTCAAAAAGTGATTACATGTGCACAAGACTCAGATCTGGTCCAGAATTCAAGGGAGTTTCATTGTACAGTCCTGGGTCCTGTACGAGTGCATACAGGACAGTGGGAGTCCAGGCAGCTTAATGAACTGCTGAACCACTGAACCCGAGTGAACACCCGTGTCAGACCTGAATCTGTAATTGTGCAGTTAGATCTATTGACCCTGCACTCTGCAATTCTGGATGTTATCATCTGTAAGAACTTTACCGTCCTTATTTTTATCTCACGTGCTGTATTATTTTCCTTGATGGAATTCCCATTCCTTCATATTCATAATCCATCAGTGCACGCCCACTACGCATTTCACATTGCAGTGCATTTTGAGTTCATTTTAACAACACGTTTCTGCAGATGAAAGTCAAATACTGATCCATCTTGAGTGTTTGCATTTACTGACTCACCTATCTTTAGTCCTTTGATCCCATTCCAAAACAAGCTTTATATGTGGGGGTCCACCTGGACCACAGGAATGCAATGCCCTAAAAATAACAAGTACATGTTAGAATCACTCAGCAAAACTTTCATACCTGGCCCTTACATTGAAAGCAACACGATACCCTTTAATCACCTCCCTTCCTACCGTCCAGGGTCCCAAACACTCCTTGCCAGGTAAAACTGCGATCTACATGTACCTACTTCAATTTAGTATACTGTATTCGCTGCTCACAATGCGGCCTCCTCTACATTGGGGAGACCAAATGCAGATTTGGTGACCGCTTTGTGGAACACCTCCATTCAGTCCGCAAGCATGATCCCAAGCTTCCGGTTGCTTGTCACTTTAATTCTCCACTCCACTCCCACTCTGATCTCTCGGTCCTTGGCCTCCTACACGGTTCCAATGAAGCTCAATGCAAGCTCGAGGAACAGCACCTCATCTTTCTATTTGACATTTAACAGCCTTCTGGACTGAACATTGAGTTCAACAATTTCAGATCATAACCTCTGCCCCCATTTTGTCGGATGGCAGCTGCTGACGATTCTGCTATTCCCACTTATACCTCCTCTAGACCTATCTTTTGTTTCTTTACTTGTCCCATCAACATCTCCTTTTGCCTTGCACCATTGTCTCTTTGTCATTTAATCTCGCTCGCCTTCCATCCCATCACAGACCTTTCCTTTTGTTCTTTCCTCCCCCTTCCCTGCCCCTGCTTAAAACCTGTTACAACTAACATTTTCCCGTTCTGACAAAAGGTCATCGACCTGATACGTTAATTCTGTTTCTCGTTCCACAGATGCTGCCTGACCTGCTGAGTATTTCCAGCATTTTCTGTTTTTAGTTCAGATTTCCAGCGTCCTCAGAATTTTGCTTTTGAATGATAGGATAAATGCAGCCTTGAATAATCTATGCAAGGATCTGTCTACTGAGCAGCATTATACACCTGAAAATTTAAGCATAATATAATTGGGGCATGCCTCCTACAACCCCTTTAGTTAAGTGCAGAACAACCACCCCTTGGGCATGCTTACAGCTGTTATTGCATATGGAAGTAATGGAAAGTAGGTTGCTCATGGCCTATTAAAAAATCAAATCGAACCCTTAAAAACAACTATTGTATGGCTATAGATAAAACACTACTGGTTTTAATTGCACCGCACACTCCTCCCAAGCCACTTAAAAAAATCTCAACGAGGTCAGAAACCTTGTATTCTACATACAAGTGAATGACAGTAACAATAGTTCTTTGGCTGCCTTCAGCAGATAAAAGGTGGATAGATTTCTACAGACAGAATTGACCATATCACAGACAAGTGTGCACTTTAAAGAGTGCAACATAAGTTGAAACTTCAAGCCCGAGCATTTTCTGTTTTTAGTTCAGATTTCCAGCATCCTCAGAATTTTGCTTTTGAATGATAGATTATTCAAGGCTGCATTTATCCGATGCAAGGATCTGTCTACTGAGCAGCATTATACACCTGAAAATTTAAGCATAATATAATTGGGGCATGCCTCCTACAATCCCTTGAGTTAAGTGCAGAAACAAGACATTGTACAAAGAGAAGGTATCTAAAATGCACAATAAATACAATGAACAATGGATTCATACAGGGTTAAAGAAATAACAGGCCAAGAACAATGACACTAATCTTAGCCTATATAATTTGGGGGTGGATAGAAGGATTAAAGGACAATCAAAATGGCCACATTGAATTTTGCTGAGTTTGACAGGAACAACATTTGTGTTTATATTAAATTAAATTGTTACTAGCAAACTCACAGCTTATATTCCTTCTCCCAGCTTGGAGAGGACAAATCTTTCTCAAGCAGTTAAATCGATCAAAATCAAATAACCAGTGTGACTGTGTCTGGTTAGCAGTGTAAGGTCAGCAATACAAGAGCACTTTGGGGAAAGCTGACAAATCTACTCCAGTATCTCTCAGTCTGTTAAATTGTGCGTGGAGCTCACTGTGAATTTTCAGTTCATAGACCATTATCTTTTCAGATAATTGTGATCTTTAGTCTGCTCCCATGTTGATTTCGCAATTGTTTGCCACTTGAAAATGACACTGGAGGAGAATTATTATTTCAAGTCACAAAGGAACTACTTAAACTATCCATTACATGAATTAGAACTGGACAGTAAATAAAACGCAGGGGCCCAGAAATTCATACCAGGCGGTGGAGCAAAATGGGCGCTATCGGATCAGCGCCCGCTATACGCAGCATCCAATATTCAGTTCCATTAACTGCAGTAACAGACAACCGATCCGATACCTATCGCTTTGCACCACTGCCAGAGACAAATTTCTCGGCCAAGGTGTAAAATTGTGTTATACAACATTAGTAACTAATAAAAGTGAATATATTTGCATGAAACTTCACTATCCACATTTTTAACAAAAATGGTTTGAATTTATATGGTGTACTGATGACAAGACGCCTTCTTTAATATGCTTTAGATCAAAAACAAGAGTTATACATCTCTTAGCTGGAGTACGGTGTGCAGTTCTGGTCACCGTATTACAGGAAAGATCTGGTTGCACTAGAAAGGGTACAGAGGAGATTTACAAGAATGTTGCCTGGACTGGAAAATTTTGATATGAGGAAAGATTGGAGATGCTGGGTCTCTATTGTTTGGAACAGAGGAGGTCGAGGGGAGACCTGATTGAGGTGTATAAAATTATGAGGGGCCTGGATATAAAGCACCTATTTCCCTTGGCAGAGGGGTCAACAACCAGGGGGCATAGATTTAAAGTAATTGGGAGGAGGTTTAGAGGAGATGTGAGGGGAAATTTCTTCACAGAGGGTGGTGGGGGTCTGGAACTCACTGCCTGAAAGGGTGGTAGAGGCAGAAACCCTCATCACATTTAAAAGATACTTGGATGTGCACTTAAAGTGCCGTAACCTACAGGGCTACGGATCAAAAGCTGGAAAGTGGGATGAGGCTGGATAGCTCTTGGTCAGCCAGCACGGACACAATGGGCCGAAATGGCCTCCTTCCGTGCTATAAATTTCTATGATTCTAAGATCCTATCTCAGAACTATTCAACTATCACACACAAAGATTTCCAAAGAAATCGGATAGTCTCTTCCCCGCAGTATAGGTGTATTTAGTTAACCTCAAATCCATGCCAACATCAAGAAAATAAAAACTCCAAAAAAGGTCTCAAATTTAAAAATCAGTTTAATGGGAGAAATTGTAGAGCAGGGTAAGGACTACGTAGAGAAGTGGGTCCCCCCCAACTAAATTTCCACTGCCACCTGCCCTAGATCCTTTGAAAAATCAGGAGTTAGTTGAATGGAGAAGATTGAGGGGGAATTTGATAAAAGGGAATAGACAGATAGATTATTCCTATTAGTATGTAAATGGAAGACAAGAGGCCATGAGCTCATGATAAGCATAGACGTTTGTAAAAGATGAGGCAAGAAATGGATATATAAGATTGAAAGAGCAGCAAGCTCTGTCCATAGCCGAGCCAACATTCCTCCCTCTGGCAACACAAGCAAAAAGAAACGATCTGCTCATTCATTCATTATGGGACCATGCTGTGTGCTACGCAGCTTACAGAAACAAGGGACTGTATTTGCAAAGTAGCCCATTGGTTGTACAGTGCTTTGGGATATCCTGAGTTTGTAATAAGGTTCTATATAGATGAACCTTTTATTTTGATAAATAAAAGGGGCGATTAGCCAAACTTGATCCTGTCCTCAACCAATGTTCATGGGCACACGTTTCCAACACTCCCTGAATAGGGATTAGGATCAGGATTCCTAGCTAAATTCCCCGCCTACTTGTAGCAGCCTGTTTCCGTCTCACCAGAGATCAGCTGACTCCCCTGGAATGAACCTGGTCTGTATAGCTTAGCGATTCACTCAATAAACCTGTCAAACCACCGGCAAGTTACAAATTTAATTAGCTGACCGTCATTTTCTGAAGCTTGGAGACTTTAGAAGAAAAAATGTCCTAAAATACTATGAGGAGATGGAAAACAATGACTGAACAAAAAGATGACTGTTCCTTGTAATACAAAGAAAAACAAATTGAAAATAAAAATACATAAGTCGAACAAAGATTATATTTTGTTGCCACGGCAGTTTTGAGCTGGTCACGAGTGTGAAGGGAGCTTAGGCAGAAATCTGTAATAGAAAGAAATGACTGATAATCCCTCTCCGAGGGACGAGAGAGGAGCAAGCACTTTATTGTCTACACAGCAGGTTTTACACTCCCTTTTGCCGCAGTTACCCAGTGAGATGGAAGACCATACAATTGTGTGAAAAATTTTTGTTTACTTCAAATACAACAATGGTGACGTAACTGGCCTTCTACCAGTAGAGGGTGCTGATGCGGCTTGTAAAGAAGCCGAGTGGCAGAAAACTCAGTATAAGTGTTACATAAAACTAAGGGCCAGACTTTTGGCTTTCGGGGGTTTTCGGCGAGACTGTAGCGATACGTGACACTTACTGTTTTCGCTGTGCTACCATTTTTAGGCCGAACTTTCGGCCTTTACGTCTGCACCAGGAAGGAAGGCGTTGCACAAGCATTCTTGGCGCAAAACACGAGTTTTGGCAACTTTAGTCCGGAGCTGGGAGCGCTACGAGAAAGGCCTTGGACGGCGGAAATTAATTTTTTTCCAAAAAACATTCCAATAACATTTACAAGACCCTTAACTATCTAATTGTTGGAAGAAAATTAAACAATAAAAACTTTAACTTAGCTTTTTTGCAGGTTTTCTTACAGGTTTGACCTGTCGCTATTCTGGGCACGACGTACAGGTCGGGAGTGTCGAAACTCGGACGCAAACACAATTCGAGTCGTTACACGTCGGCGCACCTCTCCCCGGCGGTACTTGGAAGCGCCACCACAAACAGGTACCCGAGGATCCCGCCCGGGCTTAGCAACTGGGTTTTCGCCGCGGAGGGTCAAATCGCAGCTAAAACCCGGTCGCAAGCCTCTTGAAAATCTGGCCCACACTGCATAACCATCGAAAACAAAATATCTGCCACTAATTGAGGTCTACCCTACGTTACCCATCTCAGAGTACAGCTCATGCACATAAATCAAACTTAAATCACTGTTATTGTGGTAGAAATATAGGATGGATCGCTGATTTATCATGGGATTCATAAAGTCTAGTTTGGCACAGTGTGATCTGCATGTACTTCATTTTAAAAATCCCTATATACCGGTACTTAACACTCATTCTAAAACAGGTAAGAAAAGGACTAAACCTAACAAAACAAATTTAAAACTTATTTAACTAGTATTACAAGGATCTACACTTTAAAAAATGCTGCCACATTATAGAAAGACTTGTATTTATAGTGCCTTTCACAATCAAAATTTTCCAAAGTGCTTTAAAGTCAATAAAGTACCTTTGAAGTTGAGTCACTGTTGCAATGCAGGAAATGCAACAGCCAATTTGCGCACAGCAAGCTCCCACACAAACAGCAATGTGATGATAACCTGATAATCTAATCTAATGATATTGGTTGAGGGATAAATATTGGCTCGGACACCGGGGGAAAACGCCCCTGATCATCTTCGAATAGTGTCACGGGATCTTTTACGTCCACCTGAGAAGGTAGACGGGGTCTTGGTTTAACATCTCATCTGAAAAATGGCACCTCCAACAGTGCAGCACTCCCTCAGTTTTGCACCGGAGTGCCAGCCAAGATTTTTTGCTCACGTCTCTGGTATTAGAATATTTGAGTAAATAACTACTTCAGTAAGTGAGATACGCTTAATTGAAAACTCATTACGAGTACTGGTAGTATCTATTACTCCTATAGGCACTACTACGACAGGTATTTTTAATGTTAAATGTGTCACACTGTGTGACCCACAATAGCTGCTATTTTATATTTAAGAGTATATTACACAGAGATTGTACAATGTGGCCACGAGTTCCCCATAAATCACTTACATGATCTAAAATAAATGTTTGATGCCTTTTTTTCCTCAGTTACTGAAATTTCATAATATTCAAAATGAGGGCTTAAACAAAATATTAAATTATATATTTCACATTAAAAAGGATTACATTTATCCACTGAATTGTCCTTTAACATTTTTATTGAAGTTTTACTTGAAGATCTCAGCCTCTCCCAAAAAGCCTGAGGTTGGACTTGGTAAATTTGCTCAGAGTTATGACTCGGAGTTGAAATGATGCAAATTGCTATAACATAAAATTTGGAATGTGCAGCCTTAGCATGTGTAATGTATCTAATTTGCCAGGACGCATCAGTATCAACCAGTTGTACTTTTTTGGCCTTTGTGCTCTATTAACTTTAAAAAGTGCATCAAACTAAGGATGGGAGAAAGAGATAGAGAGATGAGACAGACACAGAAAGAGGTTGAGAGGGAGACAGACAGATGTGAGAAAGAGAGTGGGGCAAATTTTAACATCGACCACCAGACGGAAAACCTGAGGTCGTAGGTCGGACGCCCATTTGTATTCACTACTGCCAGTTTTCCTTCAGGAAAAATTACTTGCATGGCTTAAAATAAAACACCAGTTGAATTTTGAAGTCAACTAATTATTTTCACCACATAAAGAAAGGATCAATACTTATTGTGTACACCTATGATTCCAATTTTTAACATTTATGAGACAAAGAGGCAAAGCTCGAGTGAGACATAAATAAAGAGCAAGGCAGACAGATGGTTTCATTCCAAATCGATTTATTTTTAAATCGTTCAATTTTGACAGCTAATAATGTCTCTGAGGGAAACAGATAGGAAAGGAAGGAAGATAAAGATAGTAGGAACACTGCAGAGGGACGGAACACTGGATAAGGAGGAAGTCATTGAGCCCCTCGAGCTTGTATCACAATTCAATTAGATCGTGTCTGATCTGTATCTTAATTCCATTTACCTGTTTTGGTTCCATATCCTTAATACTCTGGCCTAACAAAAACCTATCTATCACAGATGGGAAATTTTCAATTGTCCTAGCCTGGAGGAGAGTGTCCCAGATCTCCGCTACCCTTTGTATCAAGAACTGCTTCCCGACATCACCCCTGAACAGCCTAGCTCTAATTGTAAGGTTATACTCCCTTGTTCTGAACTCTCCAACCAGAGGGAATAGTTTCTCTCCAGCTACCCTATTAAATCTTTTAATCATGTTAAACACTTCAATTAGATCACCCCTTAATTGTCTTTACTCAAGGAACTACAAGCCTGGTCTATGCAACCATCCTCGTAATTTAACCCTTTTAGTCCCGGTATGATTCTGGTGAATCTATGCTGCACCCCATCCAAAGATATCCTTCAATGGTGAGGAAAATCGAGTGGGGTGTATAACGGGCTGCTAATCCAATACCACCTGCTTTACGCCCGCAGCGAAATTGAAAGCTCCGCCCAGAATGTTACCAGACAGACTAAACTTGCACCGCATGTTTAGCAGCCCAGAACAGAACCAGTAAATCCAACAGCAGTTCACAAAACTCAGGAAAAAGTGGGTCTCTGTTGCCGCTGGACCGATGAAGATTGGGTCCTTTAGAATCGCGAGCACAGCCCACGGCTGTGGAAGCATGCATCATCAGCTACACTCGAGTAATGCAAAAGTGCCTTTACGGGGTCCATATGTGTGCGCAATGAGTCATATAATTCATATTCTGATCCAAAGCCAAATAGGTTGCAATGAATTATACATATTCAAAAAAATAACATGGGCATTACTGGAAAAACAAAGTAACCAGACCAGACAGTATGGGTATTAAAAAAAGATTATTGCAGCTGCAGTTATTGACTGTCTGTAGTGTTCATTTAGCGCTCTCACACAGAGGCTAAAATTCCTGTCCTGTGCTAATATTAGTGAAATATTAGACGCAAGTAAAAAGAGTGGAATGTCAGGGACAAGAGACTTTCCTCAAGGAAACGAGAAGCCAAAGCAGGAATAGATGTTTAAAGCTACGGTCCTCTCATTCAGGGAATAGAGAGTGACGGAAAACAATTTTCAAGACTCCTACCATTTGTAATTTTTTAACAAAAGATTTGAAAATTGCAGCAATTGCGAGCTCGTCAATGCTGTATGTGGTATAAGCTCGAGATGAATTAGTGAAAAAGAAAATGACTTGAAACAAAATGCAAGATATTATTCAATGCTCTAAATTTTTGACTATAGATTTGCAATTAGGATAATTTATCTCGTCCCCACATTCTCAATGAACTACAATTCAAGAGTTGAATCTGAACTTCGACCTTTTGTGCATTGAGTTCAAATAAAGAACCCATCAGCTGTCAGAATTGATAAAGCACGATGGTTATATCAGTAATTACTAGGAGTCATCTTGTTCAATTGAAGTCTCTTCAGCTTTATGAACACGTTACAATTTTCTGTATCCTGCAGAGAATGAGATTAGATCCAAGAACTTTCAAGATTGAAACAGGAGGTAGCAGTAGAAGGAAGGAGGGGAAAACAAAAATCTGGAAAGCAGAAATGAGATACTGTAGCCAACTGGGGATTAAGCACAAGAACCCCAAATTAGTTCTGAATGTGACAGTAAATAACACGGAGGTTTGGATAGTTAGGGAACATAGATAAGCTGGACATTAGAAGACAAGGAGATGAAACAAGAGCTGAATGGTGTACCACGTGCAGCAAGAGAAATTTGAAAACCAGACCGTGATTCAGAAAATAATTACATTGTTATTGATAACATACTTCAGTGGAGAGACCCAGCACCACTTTAAACTGGAAGGCTTTTAAGCTCAATTTGTTACCGATATAAAGATCGGTACAGAGTGCCATATAGAGCTCCACCTAGTGCACTACTGCTCCACCTAGAGGACTACTGTGGTAATGCAGCCATTGCTATTAATACAATAAAGGTATCAGGTGACAGGTCACCTGACAAGTTCCTGTGTTAAGTGCCATTTTGTAAGAGTGTGTTGTGATGTCGTAGAGATTATACATCGATAAATCCATTTAGAGGCATTTAGTTCTCTTCCTGCACTGTTTGAAGTGGAGTGTGGTCTTCCTATTGGGTTTTGTCAATATAGCCTATGTTGATGTGGCAGTCACGTTTGCCAAGTCCAACACCAGTCAGAGGATGGGGGCTAGGGGTTGGGCCTGTGGTGAGGCTCAAGGGAATAAAAACATTTCAAAATTTGTATTGTGACAAATTATTTCGACTATTGCGTAATATCGAGATACATTTCTTTCAATGTAGTATTTCTGCTACACAGGGTGTCCTGCTTTTTGCCAGCTCAAGGTTGAGACACCGCAGGCTTGTTAATTTCCACAATCAGCTGGTGATACTGAAATTCATTTAGAGGCACTGAAGATTTTGCAGCTTCAGAAACAGTTCCTATGGATTTTAATATTTTAGTATGAACTCTGGATGAAAAAAATCCGCTGGAAACCAGAGAATAAGTTAACAGAAAAACAGACTTCTGAAATAAAAAAAAGACAGCTTGCTCAAAAATTAAGGTTGGCTAAACACTGGAGCAGCAGTGACTGTAACAATGTGCCACAGTCAGTAATGTAACCCTGGCTAAAATATGATTATATATATTACAATTGGCAAATTCCAGTCCCGGTAACAGTGCGCCAACAGTATAATCACAGACAGGTGCAATTAATGCCATGAGCAATTCCACTTCCCCTTGACTTAATGAGCCATACTCTGTTTGTTTTACAGTGATGCTGTCGCATTTATAGACATGGGAAGAGCAGACTCACAATTTATTTCAATGTCACTCCTTTCTCTCCAATGAGGGAGAGGTGCTGCCTTGTTTTGTACAAAGTGATACTGGCCACAAGGTTGTAAGTTTGATTCCTGGTCTGTGCTGGGTTTGTTTAACTGAAGCTAATGTGTGTGTGTGTGTGTGTGTGTGTGTGTGTGTGTGTGTGTGTGTGTGCGCAACTACACCTGGATTCATATGAGGATTCAACAAGGATTCACATTCTTGAAGTATGCCTGCGGTAATACTATGTGAAAACAGCATCCCATTCAGTTGTGAAGCACTCTGCGCATGGATAGCTTGGCAACACTCACCACCCTACCCTTACACATGAAGGTGGACCACTTGGGCAAGGTAGCAGAGGGCTGTCTTCAACATAGGAAGTGACAGAGTTGGTCTTTGTGCCATAAAGGTAAATCAATTCTAACATCTCCATGACTCACTGGTGAAGGTGGTAGGAATTGCAGCCAAAACAGATCCATCCATTTAATAGTCAATCCCACTGAGAGGGTTTACCTTAACCCAGAAGAGAAGTGCAAAGCAGCTCATGGAATGATTGTCAAGTATGAAAGTAATATGCATATTTACATTCCAAATTTAAAAAAAAACACAAAGAAATAGTACAATCCTACATTGTAAAATCTTAGGGCAAATTCAACAGAAGTTTCTGTTTCTTTTAACTTCGATAATATTTGTTAAAGGGTATATTGTTACAATCCTCTTTGATAGTTCAGGGAATGTGTACACGATGTTGTTTGCTTGATAATTAATCCGTTAGATTTTATATATGACCTGAAGCAGCGGGTACAACAGAAATTAAAGGGAGGAAAGAACAGGTTTAAAGGACAAATCCAAGCTCCATAAACCTATTTAAAAGAATGCTCCTTTGGGAAACTAGACATTAAACTGGTTTGACAGAAGCACCGTGTGACAAACAGCAATTCTCACCTGTCAACTGCTGGCTGGTAAAGAGGTCTAATGTCTTGAGAAGAGAGGTAACAGTTGGTTGTCAATCCTCCAACCACCCGTATTCGGAACAAATGGCCAAAGTTCTGAGTCAAAAAAAGATTTAAACAGTGACTCCCTTTAATCATGCCCATGTTGACTTTTTAAACATTAATTTATACGTTGGAAAATGTATAGTGATTTTTGCAAAAACCATGAGATTTGCTTAAGAGGCAAACTGCAAGATTTGCAAATAGCATGTTTATAATACATTTGATACCGTAAATAAAACGTACATACGCTACTGTGACAGTTTTTCATTTCCATCACCAATTATCCAGCCTCTTAGTGTGTAAATGCCAATTTAATGTTGAATTAGGCATAGTTTATTGCTGTGAACCTAAGCCAACAATAAACTGGGTTGCGATTCTCAAACTCATTTCTGACAGGACCGTTACAACTGGTAGACTCTAGATTTGAATTCAGGTCGCAGAAGTACAATCCCACTGCAACATTCAAGTCCTCCCCAAAGTTATGAAATAAAGCTTATTTCTTGCCTGAAAGAACTTTAAAAAAAATATATATATAGATTGCCCGAGGAAATAGTGCTACAAGAATTATTTGAGAATTTGAGCACCATTAGATCACTGCCAGTGATTAAAATAACTCCAGGGTTAGATATGCCTGTGGCAAGCCCTGCTTCAAACAGGCATGGGTTTCCATCTTGGCGGACTCCTGAATACACATGATGGATGGTTTGTGTCAATTAATGCAGCTGTACAACTTGGGAACGGTATCTCTACAGGAATGGGAGTGCTTCTTAGTTTAGAGAAAACAAACCTTAAACTTACTTTTAAAACAAACCGCACAATCTTTTCCTATTGTACCTTCCGGATTGTTCGACTAAAACTTTGCAGCATTGATATATTTCTTGCGGTGTTGGGGCGGACTCCTTTTTTTTAAAAAAAAACTAGTCTTAAATGACATTACCTGGAGGACTGAGAGGCAATAAAGCACATTTAATAAATAATCAGAGATTTTCACACCAAGTGACTGACCTGCCCTATTTCTTTTGTGATCTGGACTAGAGAGAAAGAGAATCAGCAGAGGTTTTTCTTCTCATGTGGCTTGGTGTCTTATAAAACTTTTGTGAAGCGCCTTGGGACATTTTACTACATTAAAGATGCTATATAAAAAGTTGTTGTTGAGGTTCCTGCACTCGTGATCCCTATTCGGCAATGCTTGCGAGAAAAAGAGAGTATGTGCATGGCAGGTAAGAACAGGATGGTCCCCATGATCGAAAGAATCTGCCAAAGGTCAATCTTCACGTTCAGACATGAAGAAAGGCCAATTTGGAAAGACGGCAATGTAATCATATCCCAGTATGAGTCAACGTGTTCAGGAGGGAGAGTCAGAGATAAAAAAAATGAGATGGAAAAACAAATGGGAGAAGGCTCTCATTCATTGCTCTTCAAAGTGCCGAAGAAATTCCAAAACAGACTGCAGCAAGTACGTGCAAGGTAGAAAGTTTGACAGATTTTGACTTTTCTTCACGGGCTGAGAGTTCCACAGTGCATTCCATTTCCTGCCACTCAAACCATCCTCATATCAAACCTGTCAAAAGGGTTTCACTCATTGAGCACGACAACATTTTATCTGTTCATGGCAGTATCAAGCCTTGATGTGGCTATCAATCTAAATTCTTTTTGACTTCAATCTACCTGCAGTTAATTACAGTCAGAGATTGTTCAATCTTAGAAATGAACTGGCAGTTACATTATCAGTTCTGTGAGATTGCTTTTTCTATCAGCTCTACTAATTCCTATATTGTCTGCCAATTTATACTGGGCATCAGCTTCTGGAAAAAATGAAATGTCTCCAGACTTTAATTAACTTTAGTTTGGATACTTCTATAGTGAAGGAATGAAATACCCAAGGTTGGTATTTTAACTCTTTTATATCCATAACATTAACATTAATCTTTCTCTTTCTGGCATTGAATCACGGACTGTGCATTGCTGGAATGTTCTTTTCACTTCAGATATTCTATTCCTTTAAAAAAATAATTTTAAAAAAGCTACTTTTCGAAGCACATTAGTTCTGAGCAATATGTTGAATCGGAGTTGGCTAAATTCATTTATAACAAAATGGAATTGATAAGTTTGGCTGTTAACTTTTTTTTTTAATTCTTGGGATGTGGGCGTTGCTGGCAAGGCTGCCATTTTATTGCCCATGTTAGGACATCCCAAATCGCTTTACAGCCAATGAAGTACTTTCTTTTTTAAAAAAAAAGCGTAGTCACTGTTATAATGTAGGCAATGCAGCAGCCAATTTGTGCATTGCAAGCTCCCACAGCAATGTGATAATGTCCAAATAATCAGTTTTTTAATGATGTCGATTCAGTGATAAATATTGGCCAGGACACCGGGGATAACTCCCCTAACCCTAACCCTGCTCTTCTTCAAAATAGTACCATGAGATCTTTTATGACCATCTGAGAGAGGAGACGGGGTTTAACGTCTCATCTAAAAGATGGCACCTCTGAGTGTGCAGCACTGCACTGGAGCATCAGCCCAGTTTTTTGTGCACAAATCTCTGGAGTGGGACTTGAACCCACAATCCTTCTGACTCAGAGGTAAGAGTGCTACCCACTGAGCCATAGCTGACACTTGGGTATGGGTGGAGTCCACGGCCAGATCAGCCATGATCTAGTTGAGTGGCGGAGCAGGCTCGAGGAGCGAGATGGCCTACTCCTGTTCCTAATTCTTATGGAAGCTGTATTTAGTGATTGTGTTTTGCAACAGAATTGGGCTCACAATACACGAATGTCATTCAGAACATGCACTTTATAAAAGACAAATAGAATTGTTTTTGCTGCCTGGGATACTGCAGATTTTGCTCAACACTGCAGAGAAGTTCATAAATTGCCCCATGTCACATAAAACAACCACCAGTTACCAACTCTTAAGTCACAAGCTGCAGAGCTGCAGTAGCAAACAAAGATTGGTAAACTTTGTTTCTTTAGTACCCGCATCAACCAATTTCAAACTCGGCGTCATTAATAAGAAACCAGATTTACAAGCGTACGTGCAAACAGAATTTGATTTAGAGTCCGAATTCCCTCCTGCACTACATAATGGTCCAGGCAGTCACTACTCAGTTGTTTTCTGCACTCGGGTCAACTCCCAGAGATGTTTTCATTGTGCTCAAACTTTCCAAATGGTTTTGCTGTCAAGGCAGGATTTATTTTCTTATTTTTACTGCCACCTGCAAAATAGCATTTTAAATGTAGGCCAGTTACTACACCCAAGTCACTTCTACAAAGTTCGGGACAGCATTGTGCAGGTTAGATCTATGACATTGTTCGTACTGCAGGCAGATGTATATGGCAGCTTGGCTGCCACTGGTATTGAGGTGTTGAGTTCATCCATTAGTCCGACAATACTCTTTGGGGCTGAATTTGCGGCTCCTACGGGTGAGTAAGAGGTGTGCACACGCCCGTAGGGGTGCCCGCAAATTCCGGGTGTAGGCATGCACTGCGCGTGCTGAAACCCGGAACTTGCAATCTGTCAATCCTCTTGATAGATCGTACAAATCTGAAAAGTAAAGGGCCTCCGCAGGCAGAGAGTTGGGCTATTTGCCCAACTTCTGCCCAGCGAATGCTCTTGAAATTCTTACGCCTGGTAAAAGCAGGCGTACAGCCTGCTTTTACTAGTGTAAGAATTTTTTAAAAATAGAAAAATAAAATGTTATCACTCATTTATTCATTAAAAACCCTGTCCAATAAGGTACGTTTATTTTTAGCCCCATTAAAACATACAAAAAAACATTTCAAAAAATGTTTTTTGTTTAAAATGTTTAATTAAATTGCAATTTAATTAATTTTAAATTTGTAATTAAAAAACATATATATTTCTTGTGTTTGTAAGCGATTCCCATTCATACGATTTCCGTACAAACGGGAACCCCATAAGTATGAATGGCAATTCCCTTCTTTTATAGGTTGGGCAGCCCATGTGATCCCTGGTGCTCTTGCGAACTGCCTGCGCTCCTGGGATATGTGGGCCTCTACTCACGGTTACCCGGAGATGTCCAGCAGCACGAATCTCCGTACCTCCCGGACCACAGGTAAATTCATTGATTTTCTGCAGGGCAGAGGCATTTGTCCGCGGGATGCCTCCGACCGCAATTTCTACCCCATAGGTCTTTAGCAGCCGCTATCATGTACACATTCATCCGCGTACATTCAAACTGTACAATTATCCCAGAAGGTGAACAGAATATTTTAGGCCCTGCAAATTTTCCCAAACCACTACAATAGTTTCTACTTGCCCAGCACCCTGAAGAGGTCAGGCACAAACTAACACCTGAAGAAGAGGGCATATATATGCCCGTGGGTATACAAGAAAATAAGGGGAAAAAAAAGGGGGGGAAAAGTAGGGAGTATGAGGAAAGAATCTCAAAAAATTAAAAACCGTAAAATATTGTACAAATACATCAGTAAAAAGAGAATTGTTAAGTGTGAGGACCCCTGAAAAGAGAGGATAACAAGTTAGTAAGAGGAGTGGAAATTGGTGGGATTACTTGACAAGTACTCACTTCAGTGTTTACAAAAACGATACTGGGGAGGAGATAACTCTTTATTTTCTAAAAGCGAGAGGAGAGATATTATTATAAATAGGAAAGCATCAGACAAATTAGTTAAGCTAAATCAGGACAAAGTGCTAAGACCTGATGGGATACAACCTAGGATTCTGAGGGAAATGGAGGAAGAAATATATATATATATATATATAGAGAATCACCTGCAATATTTAGCTCCCAAGCATATTCAGGTTGTAGTCATATCTCTATTTATGGCTACTACATCATAGCCTCTAAGTTGAATGTGTGCTTCTAACTCATTTGTTATGCTATGTGCATTTGTGCACAGAACTCTTATCTGGGTTACTATACCTTGCCTGCTGGTCCTTTCTCACACTTTTTGACACAATGTGGATGATGGTTTATCACAGGCCTCATTTGTTACACCAAAGCTTTCTAACATTTACATTGCTGATATCCCCAGCTGAATAAATTGCCAAGAGCAGATGTGTTGGTGATCAAATATGATTTGAGAATGTAAATCCATCCAATCTTCTTGCTTTCAATCTTCACAATAGGAGGGTATAACCTCAGCTACATCAATATTCAGCAGGTGGAGAAAGCATCGGATCTTGTGGTGAAATGCGACCTATCATTACCGTTACAGGGGTCTAAATCGCATCAAGAGTCTCTCTTATTAAGAAACCAGCTGGTACTATCTGTGGTGCCTATACTCCGTCTTCACATTACTGTTGTTTCACTTGTATAGCCACCTGCAGAATACTGCTGTCCTGTACAGTGTAAGAATCATTACACAAGGATGATTGATATGCAATTTAACTCACTGCACGACTCAGATTTCCTTTTATTCTACTGTCACTGAAAAATGACCAGTTCTCATAAGCACTGGTTAAACCTCAGTTAGTGTATTGTGTCCAATTCTGAGCCTTGGAGAAGATGCACCAGAATTGATGGAATTCAGTTATGTGGACAGACCAGAGAAGCTGGGATTGTTCTCCTTGGAGCAAAGAAGGTTAAGGGGAGATTTAATAGAGTTGTTTAAAACAATTAGGGGGGTTTTGATAGAGTTGATAGGAAGAAACTGTTCCCACGAGCAGGAGGGTCGATAACCAGAGGACACAGATTTAAGATAATTTGCAAAAAAACTAGGGGGAGAAGAGAAGAATTTTTTTAAATCAGCAAGTTATTATGGTCTGGATTGTATTGCCTGAAAGAGTGGTGAAAGCAGATACAATACTAACTTTCAAAAGGGAAGTAGATATATACTTAAAAAGCAAAGGGTTCCAGGACTACGAGGAAAGAACAGGGAGTGGGACTAATTGGATAGCTCCTTCAAAGAGGCACAGGCATGATGGGCCAAATGGAAATTCTATAATTTCCCCTGGAGTTCTGAGGAAGAATGAAGTGACACATTTGTAGTTTTGGAAGGCCCAATTTGATGTGCCATGGAAGAGTTTGATAAGAAGGGATCTCAGACTGAAATCCAGCCAACATTTCAATCAACATATCTATAGTCCAGCTACTGGTATACAGCTACTTTAAGCCACATTGGAAAAACTCTCAGAAAGATTATGATTGGAAGCTGGTGAAAAACTTTATTTTGTTGATCAATGCTGCAAGAACTTTATCGGTGCCCAGATGTCAAACTTTAAGGGCTCAATTTATGGCAGAGCCTACGGATAGGCTACAGCCACTGTCTCATTTGTTATTGGGAATCTAAATGCACATGATGTGGCTTCAAGGCATACTTGTGAACAGATGTCTTAGCACATAAATAAATAAACTCCCTATTTTCAATCCAAATGCTGGCAAGAAGAACTATGCCATCCAAGTAAGGATGCGGTTAATGGTTTGACACTTTATGTACAGATGTAAAATAGTTGGAGGAGTTGCAGTAGTGGCTGTAGAAACATAACTGTTGCTTTCTCTTCACAAAGTTGGTTGGAATTAAACATTTATATCAGTAATAATTAAGCAATGACCAAGAAAGCCTTGTGTTCCAAGAGGTTCTCGTAGATATTGATTGCTTTTATTTTTTGGCAAACTGGGATGAATCCAAATTTACATTCTGCAGCAGTCAAATATTGTTCAAAAGTAGGTTGAACTGGCTTTCAGACAATAGCATAGCACTTGTATCATCCTAATGCAAGTTGTCATAAACATGCTTATTAGAAAGCTTACTGAATATTTCAAATTGTGTCTGCTCTAAACTGTTAAGCATGAACTTGGCAAGTAACCTCTGGGGAACCTCAATTTATTTTCCTGGTATCAATACTTTTAGCCTCATTAGACGTCATACATTTTTTTTTGGGGGGGGGTGCGGGGGGGGGGAGGGAAGGTGGTGAATTAGCCATGCACATAAACCCATTTGGTGTCACTTTGTTGGGTATGGAATATACACTCCCTCCTTGTCTACACCCATATGAGGAACCACTGGTTAGAGTAAGATACAAGCCTGAAATATAGTTAAAGCAGTTGAAGCACTATATAGTATGAAGGATAACCTTGAATTGTTTCAGAGTGTCATCTAAACCCCAAGAGTGTACAACAGCCCTTCACCTACTTATATCTGTTACTCTGTACAGAAAATGCTCAACATAACCTGGTGGTTAATGTAAATCTAAACCATGAAATGACTTCAGGCACAACTTAATAAGCTAGATTTGTAAGTCGTGCAGATCTAATTCACTAGTGGTTTATTTTTCCGTAACCAGAATTTGTGTTTCTTGCTCTTATCGCATGTTTGATGGGTTCTATTATGTGTTTTTTAAAAAATGTATCAAGACACGCAATGCCTTTATTGTGCAGGGACTTCCAATCGCAGAGCACAGCTGCCCTCTCTGAGGTACAACGCTGCTGATGCAGTGATGGGGTCTTTGGGGAGCTTGGTGAAGAGGCGAGTTGGCTGGTGTACACATTGTGGAACACGGACTACCAATGGGCATTTTAATTAAACAAATTCTAACAGCAAATTTCTGAAATGGACACTGTAGCAAGGCAGCAATTAACAAAGAACTGTAGTACATAAAATACAAGGCTGAGGGAGATAAATCTCAAAAAGTATCACTGTGTATATATATCTGTGTTGTACAATATCAGCAGTCAACAAAGTGTCTGCTTCAGAAATAATGTTGCGCATGGAAAGAGTTGGTATGTTTGGTACATCTGATGTATATTCGGCTATTTTTGTGCTTACTGGTAGTCACAGTGCTGTAAAGTTTAGTAGATCTGGGAAGACCACAGTGACGTGTTCTGATCGGTATGTCAGGTGGGAAACACAACTCCAAATATAATTGATGATCCGATTCACATCACATCACGTGGCAGGGACTCTGCAAGTACAATACCAGAAAATAACAGTGCCCCTGTTGTGTTAAGTTGAATGGAATACTACCAGCTTAGTCTAGACTTGTGTTATATCTATCTTTGGTCGCTTTCTTGACTGAACGACTTCAGAAGTTGCGTGTTTCCTAATTTACATTCAACTCCACTGACCTGTGAATGGGTCTCATTTCTCATCAGATAGCACATTTTGTTCAGGATGCAGTGCTGTAGCTGATCCCAGGTCAACGATCGATCTTCCCTCACCAAAAACGGTGGGCCAAACCTAAGATGATCAACATAACATTACTCACTTAAAAGTCTAATTGACTGATGGGTATTGATCAGGCTGTACAGTTTCATCAAGCTAAACATGCATTAAATGTTTATCAACTCTATTCAAGCAACAGTGGGTATCACCACAGTGGGTTTTGTTGTTGTAAGAGAGATTCCCCTCCCCACCCCCCTCCACTGTAATGTATTTGCTTCATGGGTTCTTTGCTTAAGACATTACTATTAAGAACTAATTGGTTTATTAACAAAGGTTTAACAATCACACTACACATTACCAGTTCATCCACTAGGCTCACAACTGCATACCTCATCGTGGATGACCTCGACCCAACTGATTGGGGTTTTATTGAGTCTTGTGAACGTCACGTGACTGGTTAAGCCACTCGCAATTCAACAGCTCTACAACTATTTTAGTAGAAACGTAAAATCAAGTGCCCCCTTTTGGCAAGGACACTAGAACCCACAAATTTCAAAATAAACTTTTGCGGAAACTTAAATCAAATTAAAATTTGGTTCCCGGGGGTCATGATGCACTCCAGTCCCTCCGGTGCCCTCCTCTTGCAGATGGCCACGAGCGTACCGGTGGACACTGTGTGCTCCATCTCCAGGGACACCCTGGCGCGAACGTAACCGCGGAAAAGAGGCAGGCAGTCGGGCTGAACGACCCCTTCCTCCCTGGACCGGTTAATGGCCACCTTGGCCAGGCCCAGGATCAGTCCTATGAAGAGGCCCTCCAATTTACTCGCTCCCCTCAAACCTGTGAGCATACTCACAGGTGCATACATTACACCCCCCACCCTTCACAGAAAACACAATGTATTAGAGGTTGGTAAATTTATCCACGAAGTGACAATCCACACCCAAGTAAGTTCTTCAGTTGGGGAGTTGAACTGAATACCAAAATATAAATGGCTGAACTATTCTTGCAGTTTGTAAGTTTTGTGAAAGCATTTTTGTCAATTAAGAGGTATTGAAACCTCTATACAAAATCACTAGAAATCATCAGTGATAGCAAATGCCATTTAGTGCTGTGTGTGGGGCATAGATCCCAAACTAATGATAAATCAATAATTTGAATACTGTGACTTTTATTCAAACTGAGGAAGTTTAATTGATAAAGGAAAATACCGTGAGTTAATTTAATGCTTCACTAAAGATCTTTGAATTACAAAATGCAGTTTTGCATCTCAAAAAGGCATTCAAAAAACCGTGTAGGACTGAGCGGATTCAATTTTGGCCTTTCACTTCTGGATCATGGATTTGTAACAACTTATCTTTATATAGTCCTTTTAATGTGGTAAAGCATCCCAAGGCTTTTCACAGAAGAGAACAAGATACAAAGCAATAATGGAAGGAGAGGTGACCAAAAGCTTGGTCACAAAAATAGGTTTTGTGGGAGGTTTAAACGGCAGAAAGAGCAGATACAAGGAGGAAAAGTTTAGGGAAGGAGGTCCCGAGAGTAGGCTGAGGTGCTCGATGGCCCTGCTACCGATGGGGACGTGAAGGGGGGAGGGGGGGGGGGGGAGGGAGGGAAAGTTGGGGGAAAAAATGGGTCTGGAGATAACAAAAATGTGCTGGTGCATCAGCAGCAATTGGAGTGAGGTAAAGCTGGATGTTGCAGAGGTGGAACGAGGCAGTCTTGGTGTTGGATCAGATGTGAGGTTTGAAGCTCAGCTCAGGATTGAATAGAGCAGCTAGGTTGTGAACTGTCTGAATCATCCTGAGCAAGCAGCTGCAAGAGGGATAGAACGAGAGACAAGGGATCCAAGTTTTGGTCAGGAGCCGAATTTGAATGGCTTCAATCTTGCGGATGTTCAATTAGAATAAGTTTTGGCACATTCACGATTTTATGGCCGGCAAATAACGACAACTGGTCAGGAGTCATGGGTGGTGCCAGTGAGAGAGGTAGAGCTGGATGTTCTCAGATTATAGATTAAAAACTGACTCCATGCTTATGTACATTTGTTAATTCAACATAATTCATATAACTAAACTTAGTTGGTGCTAAAATCCTTCTCGACTCCTGAATGGATTTCTGCATGGCCATTAAATCACCTAGGTCAGACGGGGAATTGAATCCCTTCCCAGTCCCCACATTCCCACGGTTTCTCCGTGGTGCGGGTGTCCTCGTGTCTCTCCAGGTTGGATGATCAGTTGAAGCCTCGTCCATGCACAGAACATGTGTATGGTTTCTCCCTGGTGTGAATGGTGCGATGTTTTTTCAGGCTGTGTAACTGCTTGAAGCTCTTTTCACGGGCAGTCCATTGGAACACTCTCACTCAGGTGTGTGTGTCTTGGTGCTTTTCCAGTAACAGTGATGTTTGAAATCTTTTCCCAGGCAGAACAGACAAATATTTCTCCTTCCACATTCAAAGGCCGACGATATTCAGATCCTCAGGAATTGAGTGACTCTGTCAGATCTTGACATGATGTTTAGTTTGAGTTTCCCGTCTGCAAATCCTCCCTTTCTAATACCTGATAGGCCGACTCAGAATCAAACCCTCAAGCACACTGACCTGGAAATTCATCGATGCAGTCACACCAGGGAGAGGCCGTTCACCTGCATCATGTGTGGAAAGGGATTCACTCAGTCATACAACCTGCTGACACACCAGAGAGTTCACACTGGGGAGAGGCCGTTCACCTGCTCTCAATGTGGGGGATGGGATTCACTCAGTCATACAACCTGTTGAGACACCATCGAGTTCACAAGTGACTGCAGGGTTTGGATTCTACTGTTACTGCTGCTGTTATTCCCATCCTACTAAACGGTGTTCATTCTGTTAGTTGCCGTTTGTTTCTGCTGATGTTAATAACCCTTCAACTAGGCTGGAGTTTAATATTTTGATATTTCAAATAAGTGTGTCGATATTTGATATCTCCAAGATAAGAGGAGACTAATTGATGTCCTGTTACTGACCACTCCATTTTTGATGAGGGCGGAGGAGCGGCGAGAGATCGGGGCCCAGGAGCGTCGTGATCGGGGTCCAGGAGAGGCGAGGGCCCAGGGGCAGCACGGGCCAGCCCAAACTGTGATATGTGTGCGCACTAGGTCCGTGCAGCAGAGCTTGGTCTCCAGTCGTCTTGGTTAACCCTTGCCACTGGATCAAGACCTAGCTCGGTCAAGCCTGTGTGGTGGCTGATGTGCAACGGCCACCCCGCTTTAAAAGAATCCATGCACAGGCATCTTCCACCCTTCAATATGTAGTTCAGGACCTAGATTGTCAGGCCCCTCATTGAAACACCTGTGAACTCATCCCTTTTTGGTGTGGAAGCGAGTCATCTTCGATACAAGGGACTGCCTAATACTATACTAAATCACCTAGTAGACAATTTGGTGACAAATATCGCCAGCACCAAAGAACATAGTGACATCTAGTGGCAGAAAAGGTGCTTGGCCTGAGGGACAGATCGTCAAAGCAACATGCAATCCAACTGGCACCTGTTGGTTTCTACAAGTTTGAACATCGCTGCCAGTTTCAAAGCGCTATAAAACCTTAAAGACTAGCATACCATCACTCAGTACTGGTGTAAGAACCAGTGCTATAAATAAAAACAACTACTTGTATTTATATAGCGACTTTAATGTAGCAAAATGTTCCAAGGCACTTCACAGGAGCATTATCAAACAAAGCAGATATTAGGGCGGACTTGGTCTTAATGAAGCAAAAGAGAGGTGGAGTGCTTTAGGAAGGGAATTCCTGAGCTTGGCAGCTGAAGGCACGGCCACCAATGGTGGAGTGATTAAATTCAGGCATGCCCAAGAGGGTAAAGTTAGAGCAGCGTAGATATTTCGAGCAGTTGTGAGGCTGGAGGAGGTTAGAGAGAAATGGAGGGGTGAGGCAATGGAAAGATTTGAAAACAAGGATGAGAATTTTAAAATCGAGGCGTTGATTAACCGGAAGCCAATGTAATTCAGCAAGCAGAGGGGAAATGGGTGAAGGAGACTTAGTGTGAGCTAGGACACTGGCAGCAGAGTTTTGGATGATCTCAAGTTTATGGAGGGTAGAAAGTGGGAGGTTGGCCAGAATTGTTTTGGAATAGTCAAGTCTGGAGGTATCAAAGGCGGATGAGGGTTTCAGCAGCAGATCAGCTGAGGCAGGGGCTGAGATGGGCAATGTTACGGAAGTGGAAATAGGCGATCTTAGTTATGCTGTGGATATGTTGTCGGAAGCTCATCTCGGGACCAAGTACAAAACACCAAGGTTGCAAACAGTCTGTGTCAACCTCAGACAGCTGCCAGGGAGAGGAATTGAGTCGGTGGCTAGGGAATGGAGTTTGTGGTGGGGACCGAAGGCAATGACATAGTTCTTCCAAATATTTAGTTGGAGGAAATTTCTGCTCACTGAGGAGTGGATGTCGGACAAGGACTCTGACAATGAAGAGGCAGTGGAGGGGTCGAGAGAGGTGGTGGTGAGGTGGAGCTGGGTGTCGTCAGCGGACATGTGGAAACTGATGCTGTGTTTTTGGACGATGTCACTAAGGGGAAGCATGTAGATGAGAAATAGGAGGGGACACAGGATAGATCCTTGGACTCGCGTCCTGAGTCAAAAGGCCATGGATGAAAACCCTGAGCACAAAATCTGGGCTGACGCTTCAGTGCAATGTAGAGGGAGTGCCACATTATCTGTGTTAAATTTTTAAATGAGACATTTAGCTGAGGCACCCTTGGCTTGCTCAGGTGGATGTAAAATATCCCAAGACACTATTCGAAGAGTAGGCTAACTAACTTTCTTTCTTTCCAAACTCAGCAAAGGACTGTCCAAAAGAAAGTTTTGAGAGAATTTTATTCAGTAAAATCACTTTATATTCTGGGAAAGAGCTGTTTACCTACAGCTAGACAGAGTTGCTGATAATTTCCAGCATTCCTAAACTGATGAGAAATTAATTTAAATTGTGCCTAAATCTAATACATTGTTCCTACACTATTACGGTATTGCAGTGTTCATGGAAAGAGTTAACACCACGCGCACACAAAACATAAATCCAGCTTTCAGAAGCACAAGCTGGTTGTTTAAAACCAGGCCATTGTCTCAATGCACTCATAATTTTCAAATTCTACACACTGTACATCGGCCATTCAAACAAACCTTAGCTCTTAGGTGCTGCTGGCAAAGGCAGGTGAATACATGCCCTCACAGAATGCAATTCTGATCCTTAAGGGGCCCAGTAAATTACAAAGCACGAGTTTTAAAGAGCTACTTTAATGGGTTTTTATTTCTCCTGCTGTTTTTGCTTTGAAATATTGGTGCTTCCAAAAAACCTTCATTAACTTCATGTCAACTACCATATTGAATGCTTTCAACATGTTTTCATGCTGATTTTCTTTAAAGTTAGTACAAGTAAGTCTCTTGTAGTGAGGCATGTACTGAACCACAAAGAAGCACGGATAGGCAGAGTTCTTCTACATTCAAGAATATTGTGCAACTAACTCGAGCTTCTTTCAGACTTAGATCTCTCGGCTGACTGTTTTCTATCACTTCTAGTTTGGGGAAAATCTGACAAAAGTAATTTTCCACTATGGGAAGGAGCAAGAACTCAATGATTATGAAAATAACGTTTAATACTACACCAGCAAGCAAAGGCAAAAAGCCATCACAGAACTGGAAATCATGCGAGATGAGTGGTAGGGAAGGCTAGATAGCAGAAGTCAAAGGAGCGGGTGAATGACCTGTTGATGGGCATTACATAGCTCAGTTAGGATTTAGCTGTTGGTTTTTGCACCTTCATTGGGCTAGTTGCGGAGATTCAAGTAGAGAACTGCCATGAAAGTTGCATCTCAGAGAGGAACAGTAGCAAGGCTGAAACAATAAAAGTGCACCTACAATACAATTTAGGGTGCGTGAAGTTCAAAAAATTCTTTGAGTTGTTCAACTACAGAAGTCACCTTTTGATTTTCTGTATGCCACTTTTGAACTTGAGTATGAGAAGTATATCCCAGGCAGCATGCTCCCAGCTCCAGTAGTTTTGGGCCCACCAAAGCAGAGTCTGCAAATTCTACGTTGGTAGATGAAAACTCACAGCTGAGTTATGTTACAGATGTTGGGCCAGTCTAACTTTAACAAAGTATTCCATTTTTGTACATGAAGAGGTACAAGTTTAAAAAAAAAACAATAATTAAGTTAAATCTGCTGTATTCATTTCTGCTATTGTTCAATTGTTACTTTTAATAAACTAGTTTTTAGCCTCAGTCGCATGGGCATGGTGTTTATTCTTCTGAAGGCAAGGAAAAATATAAGGGGTTTGTGCCAATTCAGAGAGTTATGTGCAAAAACAAGGTTTTTTGTTTGACCCTTGGGCACTGTCATCGCCGAGAGCATGCAGAAGCCAAGCGCAGGCAGCAGAAGGAGTGTGCGGCAAACCGATCCCACCCACCCTTTCCTTCAACCACTGTCTGTCCCACCTGTGACAGAGACTGTAATTCCCGTATTGGACTGTTCAGTCATCTCAAAAGTCATTTTTAGAGTGGAAGCAATTCTTCCTCGATTTTGAGGGACTGCCTATGATGATGATGATTTATTACCAGATATTGTCCATATGAAGCCATTCTTTCGTTCATAAAGACACACTTATGAGAGTGGCTTTTGGTGGTGAGTACGAGACAAATATCTGGATAAAGCCAAAAATTATAACAAGGAGCTCTGTCCACATGTGGAATTACCCTTCCTGGACAGCAGAATTCAAATTTTATATGATGCGTCCTTACTATACAGTATAAATGCACACGAGGCCCATACTTGAGAGAAAGTCACTCTGACCAGTTACCTTTATTACCAAGACCTCAAGTGATGAAGGTGGGTGGAGCTTCCCCTTTTATACCTGAAAGTCCAGGCTAGGAATGGCTCCCACAAGTTCAGCTCTTGTGGTCAATGTTCTCAAGGTGTACAACTTAGGTCAGTTTATACATGGGTTACAATGATAGTTGAATACATGACATCACCTCGCCCCCCCAAAAGTCTTATTTGATCACAGGTTAAGTCTCTCTGGTGGTTTACGCTCCCTTGTAGAGCGCCTGAGTTGGGGCTCCGGTTGATGGGCGCTGGCCTGAGTGTCTGCTGTTTGCGGTGCCTCAGACCTGTCCGGACTGCCCACAGTGACTGGGCTCTCCTCCACTTGGTCCGGTGTTCGGTCACCTGTGGTGGAGTGAACTCTACATCGTGTTCTTCCTCTGCTTCTTCTATGGGGTTGCTGATCCTCCTTTTAGTTTGATCCACGTGTTTGCGGCAGATTTGTCCATTGGTAAATTAAACTACCAAAACCCTATTCCCCTTTTTGGTAATCACAGTGCCTGCGAGCCATTTGGGCCCTGCAGTGTAATTAAGGACAAAAACAGGGTAATTGACATCAATACATCGCGCCCTCACATTCCTGTCATGGTAGTCACATTGTGACTGACGCCTGCTCTCAACAATTTCTTTCATGGTGGGGTGTATAAGGGATAACCTGGTTTTGAGCATCCTTTTCATTAGCAGCTCTGCGGGCGGAACCCCTGTGAGCAAATGTGGTCGGGATCTATTGGCCAACAGGAGGCGTGATAAGCGGCTTTGTAGAGAACCCCCTTGGATTCTGAACATTCCCTGTTTGATTATCTGCACTGCTCGTTCCGCCTGGCCGTTTGAGGCCGGCTTGAACGGTGCCATTCTGACATGGTTGATTCCATTGCCTGCCATGAAGTCCTGGAATTCCGTGTTTGTGAAGCACTGGCCATTGTCGCTGACCAAGACATCCAGTAGACCATGGGCGGCGAACATTGCCCATACGTTTTCAACCGTGGCAGACGATATGCTTGAATTTAAAATGGCACACTCAATCCATTTGGAGTAGGCGTCTACTACAACCAAAAACATTTTTCCCATGAAAGGACCTGCGTTGTCCACATGGATGCGTGACCATGGCTTGGCGGGCCAGGACCAGGGACAAAGGGGGGCTTCCCTGGGTGCGTTGCCCAGCTGAGCACACGTGTTGCACCTGTGAACACAAAGTTCCAGATCTGCATCAATCCCTGGCCACCAAACGTGTGACCTGGCAATTGCCTTCATCATGACAATGCCCGGGTGCTCATTGTGAAGTTCTCTGATAAACACCTCTCTGCCCATCTGGGGTATAACTACTCGGTTTCCCCACAGTAGGCAATCGGCCTGAATCAAGAGTTCATCCTTGCGCCTATGAAATGGTTTAAATTCCTTAGGGCATGCCCCGTACGTGGCTGCCCAGTCCCCATTCAGGACACATTTCTTAACTAAGGACAGTAGCGGGTCTTTATTTGTCCAGACTTTAATCTGACGGGCTGTCACAGGTGAGCCTTCGCTTTTGAAAGCTTCAACAGCCATGACCATCTCAGCATCATGCTCAGTAGCCCCCTCAGTGGTGGCTAGTGGGAGCCTGCTGAGTGCATCGGCGCAGTTTTCAGTGCCCGGTCTCTGCCGAATTGTGTAGTCATAGGCGGCTAACGTTGAGTGCCCACTTCTGTATGCAGGCCAATGCATTCGCATTTATGGCCTTGTTGTCGGCCAAAAGGGACGTTAGAGGTTTGTGATCTGTCTCCAGCTCAAATTTCCTGCCAAACAGGTACTGGTGTATTTTTTTAAACTGCATATACACATGCTAGCGCTTCATTTTCTACCATCCCGTAGCCTCTTTCTGCCTGGGACAGACTTCTGGAGGCATAAGCTACCGGCTGTAACTCACCATTGGCATTCACATGCTGCAACACACACACCCGACCCCATAGGACGACGCATCACACGTTAAAACAAGTTTCTTACATGGGTCATATAACGTTAACAGTTTGTTGGAGCATAATGGAGATTGCGTGCTCTATCAAAAGCCCTTTCCTGGCTGTCCTCCCAGACCCAATCGCGACCTTTGCGTAGGAGCATGTGTAGCGGCTCTAACAGCATGCTCAATTTGGGAAGAAAATTACAAAAATAGTTCAGGAGCCCCAGGAACGAACGCAGCTCCATCGTGTTACGGGGTCTGGGTGCTCTCTGGATCGCTTCCATTTTGGAGGCAGCAGGTCTGATCCTGTCTGCTGCTACCCTCATCCCCAGGAATTCTACCTCTGGAGCCAAGAAGACGCACTTCACCTTTTTCAGTCGCAGCCCTACCCGGTCCAGTCTGCGTAGCACCTCCTCCAGGTTGTGGAGGAGTTCTTCAGTATCGCGATCTGTGATGAGAATGTCGTTTTGAAAAACCACTGACCTTGGAATCGACTCGAGGTGGCTTTCCATATTTCGCTGAAAGATCACAGTGGCCGAATGAATCCTGAACAGACATCTGTTATACTCAAACAACCCCTCGTGTGTCGTGATGGTGGTCAGCTTCTTCGACTCACTCGCCAGCTCCTGGGTCATGTAAGCTGAGGTCAGGTCCAATTTTTAAAAAAGTTTGCCACCGGATAACGTCGCAAAGAGGTCCTCCGTTATCGGTAGCAGGTATTGGTCTTGGAGTGACACCCGATTGATGGTGGCCTTGTAATCACCACATATCCTGACTGGCCCATCCGCCTTGAGCACTGGCACGATCTAGCTCGCCCAGTCACTGAATTCGACTGGCGAGATGATGCCTTCCCTCAGCAGGCAGTCCAATTCTCATTCTATCTATTCCCGCATCACGTACGGCACCGCTCTGGCCTTCTGGTGTAATGGCCTGTCATCCGGGTTTATGTGAATCACTACCTTGGCCCCCATGAAAGTGCCAATGCCGGGTAGAAATAATGAGTCAAATTTGTCCAGGACCTGTGAGCATGATACTCGCTACACAGAAGAAATTGCATTAACATCGCCCCATTTCCAGTTCATGACAGCAAGCCAACTCCTCCCCAGTAGTGCGGGACCATCCCCCGGGACAATCCAGAGTGGCAACCTGTTCTCCGAATCTTTGTGGGTCACGACTAACATGGCGCTGTCGAGAACCAGAATGATCTCCTTTGTGTATGTCCGTAGCTGTGCGTCAATCGGCAATAATTTTGGCCTCCTAGCCTTGAACAACCACAACCTTTCGAACTGTTTGATAGTCATCAGGGACTAGCTGGCCCCCGTGTCTAGCTCCATTAATACTGGGATGCCATTGAGGAGCACTTTCATCATTATCAGTGGCATCCTGGTGTATGAACTGTATATGTGCTCCACATGAACTCGCTGAACTTCAGCTTCCAGCGATTACCCCCAGTATTCATTTGGCCTCATAGGGCTTACATCGGGCCCATCCTCCTCGTACATCAACCTGGCTGCAGGCTTCCTGCACATACGCGTCAAGTGACCGCTGACGTTGCAGTTTCTGCAGGAATATTGCTGATACCTGCAAGCTCTGGCTGGGTGTTTGCCTCCACACTTCCAGCATGAGCTGGAGGCCCCGTTGTTGGAAACAAAAGGTCCATTACCAGTCGAGCGTCTCTGACTGTCTCTGTAACTATCCTTAAGCACACCATTAACAGGTGTTGATGGCCCCATTACTGATCGCATTGTCCATTGCGATGGCATGAATCACCGTTCAGCTAGCCAGTGTCTCTGTTGAATTCCCCCTTTGGGTTCGACTACATGCTCGGGCATGTCCGATTGCCCTTGTCTGCCGCGTTAACAATGTTGACTCCCTGGTCGTTTGCTGCATTGGAGCCAAGATTTTTGTCAAACATCATTCTGGTCTCTTCCTCCCCTGAGATAAATGTCTGAGCTATCAGGGCCACCGCTTCCAAGGTCAAGTCTTTGGTCTCAATCAGTTTCCTGAAAACCCCAGCATGCCCGATGCCCTCAATAAAAAAGTCTTGCAGCATTTCCACTCTGCATGCATCTGGGAACTTATATAGGCTCGTCAGTCGCCGAAGATCTGCCACGAAGTCAGGAACGCTTTGTCCTTCTCGCCGCCGGTGCGTGTAAAACCGGTGTCTCGCCATGTGCATGCTGCTTGTCGGTTTATGGTGTTCCACGATCAACTTACTGAGCTCGTCGAACGTCTTGTCTGCTGGCTTCTCTGGCGCTAGAAGGTCCTTCATCAGGGAGTACATTCTGGATCCACAAATCATCAGGAGATGAGCCCTGCGTTTGTCGGCTGAATCCTGTCCCAACCATTCCTTAGTGACAAAACTTTGCTGTAGTCTCTCAATAAAGTCGCCCCAATCATCACCAACACAGTACCTCTCTTCTGTGCTGCTAGTGGCCATGCTCGCGTGGTTTAAATCCCAGTTTCTCGTCGCCAATGATATGTCCTTACTATACAGTATAAATGCACAAGAGACCCATTCTTGAGAGAAGGTCACTCTGTGACCAGTTACCTTTATTACCAAGACCTCAAGTGATGAAGGTGGGTGGAGCTTCCCCCTTTATACCTGAAAGTCCAGGTTAGGAGTGTCTTCCATAAGTTCGGCCCTTGTGGTCAATGTTCTCAAGGTGTACAACTTAGGTCAGCTTATAAATGGGTTACAATAATAGTTGAATACATGACATTACACAGGCAGCTTAAACAAGGTATTGCCTTGCTAAAACCCGAGCTGCAGATTTCAGTCTCAGACTGGTAAGTGCAGTATATATCCATCCCCAAAAAAACTCTCTGACGTGAACCTACACTGAACTGGACGTTTCAACACAAGTCGACAGACACAAACAATATTTATGTGCAACAGCAATTTTCTGGGTTGATGCACTGTACATCAGCAACTTGCCTCTATCCTAAGCTCAGAAGAGAACATGACACCTTATCAGTGTAATATCTGCATACCAGCCATCTCGTGGACTCAGTGAATGAGATGACTAATTTCATGTCAATTAGCAAGTGATGTGTGGCAGTTTTGTGCTTTCAACCTACTAGGAAATGGATTCAGACTGCCCAAATAGGTCATATAGGTCCTTACATCCAGCAGACAGAGAAGACATTCACCCTGTTACGTTTAGAATAACTCCACAAGACTGTAGATCTTAAGCTCAAACTGTTGTGACCTTGGTCTCTTTATTGTGACTCCGGAATGAGGAGGCAGCATGGTAGTCTGACTTTTATACCTGCTTGCCCAGGGTGTGCAGGTGACCCTTGGGTCTCCCACAGATGCGCCCCCTGGTGGCAATTCTTACACATGGGGTGTGTTATGTATGCAAACACTACCAATCAGTCTGGGCTAGATTTGAATCAAGTTCTGTGAGCTGAAGGGCCAAGGTATACCCCACTGCACCAAACAATCCCCACAACCTCCCCACATGTGTAACCTGGAGGGTTAAGACAAAGAACAGCAGGTGCAGGGTTTGACTTTGCAGAAAAGAGAGTTTTTTTGTGTAGAGTTTCTAAGCCGGCAGAAATTTGCCTTCTCAAAATAGCTGAAAATCTATCAATTTATGCAAACTTTCCAACTAAGGTTCTCAACAGGAAGAATCCCTCCTCCCCCATGCGTTGACATGCACTGTACTAATTGCCATCATCATTGCTTGACTTTGTATTTTACATTGCCAAAACAATTACATTTCAAAAGGTGCAATACAAATGTATTTTTAAGAGGTTCAAAATGCTAAAAAATTAATTCCCCACGTTCTTCAATTATTTAAAGTAGGGGGCTGGAGCAATTATTAATTCATACACTGCACTGAAAAATAGACAAGTCAGAATGTTCCCTAAAGGTGGATTTTTTAATTATTAAATAACAGGTCAGGGTGGGGAAAATAGGTAATGGACTAAAAATAGCCACGTCTTACCACTAATGACCACCTTCGTATGACAGCTCTGAAAGTATCATTTAGCAAAGGGATAACACAAAAAAATGGTCTCAATGAAGGTGCACTGCAACATGACACATTCAGAGCAACCTCAGAGTAATTCTTATTTGCTTCCAGTCTTGAATAAACGCATGTGGCTGACAGCAAGATTAAAATAATATGGTATACTGCAGGGGAATGCAAATGTTTTACAGCGACAAGGTATACAGTGAAATATTGTATAATTATGTAAAATCTGCAAACTGTAGGAGCTAGTGGCATGCTCTGATGAACTATGCTGGAGCTGAGGTTGTTCGATGCCTCCCAATAAGAAAAAATTCTGTTCAGTGAAGGCCTTATCATTGTATTACTGTTCTAAATATACAACTACAATTGCACTTTCCCATCACAGCTTGATACTGGGGAACTTAGCACTCTGTGCATTGTAGGGCGATGTGTGTTGCAGTTAATGTCCCATGACTATAAAGTGCAATAAGAAACAGGTAGCCAAGATCTTCACAGCCATCATAGAACCATAAAATGGTTATAGCACCGAAGACCATTCGGCCCATTGAGCCGGTACTGACTCTCAGCTAGTCGCACTCCCTGCCATTTCCCTGTAGCCCTGCGATTTTTTTTCCTTCAGATACTTATCCAACTCCCTTTTGAAAGCCGTGATTGAGTCTGCCTCCACCACCCTTTCAGGCAGTGCATTCCAGATCCCAACCACTCGCTGCATAAAAAAGATTTTTCTTACATCGCCTTTTATTCTTTTGCCAATCACCTTAAATCTGTGTCCTCTGGTTCTCAACCCTTCTGCTAATGGGAACAGTTTCTCTCTATCTACTCTGTCCAGATCCGTCATGATTTTGAACACCTCTATCAAATCTGCACTCAAACTTCTCTGCTCCAAGGAGAACAACCCCAGCTTCTCCAGTCTATCAACATAACTGAAGTCCGCATTCCTGGAATCATTCTCGTACATCAGCTCTGCACTTTCTCCAAGACCTTCACATCCTTCCTAAAGTGTGGTGCCCAGAATTGGACAGAGTACTCATATTTTGCGACTGATCCAGTGTTTACAGCCTAATAATGGTAGGATATCGTTTGTATGCTGAAAACAACACATGAAATGCATTGAAGTACGACAAATCCCCATATGCATCCACAAAAGTTGGTGGAAACAAAATAAATACAATTTAAAATAAATACCACTTAAAGCATCAATTTTAATAATGCTCTTATCCATTTTTCCAAAATGTATTCCATTTACAGTTACTCTTCTAATTTTGAGGAATATATCACTGTACTTAAGGATATCAAAGGGGTGAACAGCACATAATTATAATGCTTTGTTATAATTCATGCAGGAAAGTTAAGCAAATAGAAAGCAACATTTACATTTGCAGCGCGAAACAAAGCACTTACAACTGTGTGCAAATTGCAGGTTTTGAGAATAAATTACAAGTACTGGCAGCACTGGCTCTATTCCCAGCTCTCTACTGCATCAGCTGCTCTCAGCCAAGAGACATGGAAGACCAAAGTCAGGCTCATTTCCCACGGGACGTGTAGAAATAATTCAACCAGGATTGGCAGGGCCGACAGATACATCGGACTCAATTTTCCCCAGTTATCTGCACCTTTTTTTGGCGTGCACCGTTTTGTTTTGGCGTAAATTAAAATATCTAAGTTTCCCCAAAGTTTCTGTGCCAGCGTAACTCAGTTAGTTCTGATTTTTTAGGTTAGGATTTTTTTGCGCCAGTTTTTCACATTTAAGCAAGTTTGGCCAATTTACATTTTTCCTAGGATGGCGTATGTGACCATTCCCCAAAAAATCTCCTGGGCACTTAAGAAAAGCCAGTGCACATTAAAAAATCAGCACAGAAAGACGCCACTGTTTATAGGTGAAGTTTTGGAGGGAGTCAAGAAGACAAAGAATATGCATCATGAAGCTTAATTTTTTCAAAGTCAAAAGGGAGAAAATGGAAGTTTAATGCAATTCTTTAATTTTAGATTTTTTTCCAAGTACCACACCACCACCGAACGTCTCCTCACCAGGCTTGAAGGTCAGAGCGCTGACCGGCAGAATCGCTCCCGCGCCAGAACACAGGGCTCGGCTTCAAAAGAAGCCTAGGGGTGGGGGGTGGGGTGGAAGCCAAACACAAGGGATGAGAACACTTAGGCTATACAGCAGCTTCAAAAGGAGCCTGGAGTTGTGGGGGGGGTGGGTAGTGGAAGCCGAGCCCGTGTCTGGGCGAGGGAGCAATTCTGCTGGCCGACCCTCGAACCCGATGATGGTGGGATAGTACTTTGAAAAAAATCAAAAATTAAAGAATTGCATTAGAATTCGTTTCTTCATTGAATGCCTAGCTTCCCGTTCTAAGCAAGCCTATTGCGCATGCGCAGACCAGGGTATGGTCCATATTGGGGCGTCGACCTTGGGGAGAGAGAGGGAGGAAAGATTTGAGTCCTTTGTCCTGCTGTTTTGAGCTTCTTGCAAAGCTACAATTTAATTACGGGGGCAATATTGACAATGCCATACCTCGTGCAAGCTTTCTGCATAATGGTGCTGCGAAGGAGAAGATTGATTATACATCATCACCTGAGGAACCTCCGAGCACGTAGGATGATGGGTAGGAGGCCTTACCCACATTGGGTATATCGAGACAGGCATTCATACCTGCACCTGAGTCTTGCAGGCTGAGAGAAGGGTGCGTTTCTGCAAAGAAGTTGTAAACGAGATCTGTGAGTTAATAAAAGCAGACCTGCACCCTAGAAGCGTCAGGAGGACTGCTTTGTCAGTTGAAGTGAAGGTTACAGCTGCACTTTCATTCTATGCATCTGGATCATTCCAGGCCACAATTGGGGGATGTGTACACCATTTCTCAACATGCAACACATACCTGCATTCAGCAGGTGACTGCTACACTATATGCCCAGAGGAATGACTACATAAAGTTCCCCATGACCGCCCAGGCAATGCGTGACAGGGCTGTGGGCTTCTCCAGGATTGCTGGCTTCCCAAAGGTACAGGGCTGCATTGATTGTACCCATATCGCCTTGCGAGCACCTTTGGAGGATTCCAAGATGTACAGCAACAGAAAAGGCTTCCACTCCGTAGAATGTGCAGCTCGTGTGTAACAAGATGCATCGCATGTCAGTTGATGCAAGATACCCTGGTAGCACCCATGATGCGTTCATCATACGCAAGAGCATGATATCTGCCATGTTTCCAGCAGCAGCCAGAAGGGCAGCGCTGGCTACTGGGAGACAAAGGGTACAGCCTCACCACCTGGCTCATGAAGCCCCTACGTGTAACCTGGACGGAAGCTGACTGGGAATGCAACATGTCGCACATTGCGACGAGCAGCATAAGAGAGAGGACCATTGGCATCTTGAAGCAGCATTTCCGATGCCTGGACCATTCTGGAGGATACTTGCAATACTCCCTTCAGATTGTCGGTCAGTTTACTGTTGTCTGTTGCATAACGTAGCCATCATGAGGCAGCAGCAGCTGATTGGAGGTGGAGGTGGAGGTGGAGGAGGAGGAGTAAGCCATGCAAATATCTGAACCCGGAGCACGACGGCGGAGGAGAGCGGGCTGTCGTACCCCTTTAACGATTGCTCGAGCCTTGCGCCAAGCAGCTCATCCGTGAACGCTTTGCTGCCTGAAGGCTCAACGGCAACTATTCCACATGGACAATGTTTACTGCTTGGACCTGTTCCGTAATGTTGTGTTGTGTTAATGGAATAATGGAAATGATTCTTCTTTAGTTCAAAAAGTTGTGTTAATAATGGAACAAATAATGGAAATGATTCAGTTAAAATTTAAAATATATTTTATTCAAAAGTTTAACACTTGTTTGTACTTAACTTAAATAAAAATATTCTTGTATCAAACTGTAAAGTTTTCTGTTAAGATCACTTACAAACTTTTAAACTTATAAATTTACATCACTTACAAAAAACTTTTAATTTGAGAACAGTTACAACAGTAACAATAACAACAGCAGGAAAAAAAGGCTGCACCCATCTCTCCTCCACCTTATTCTAAGACCGCCCACTGCGCTTGGTCTTGCTGACTTCACCCCTGCCCGCAGGCGGTGGCGCAGTGTTTCTCGGGTTGGTACCAAGCTTATTATTTTGAGAATCTCGGGTAATGCGCACTTCTTGATGGGGGGTGTGGGTAGGCGGTAATGTGGAAGACCCGGCTTGGGACTCTTCAGAGGCTAGTCTGGGGATTGGAGTGGGAGTAGCAGTTGATTCCATCAATGGCCACAGGGTCTGGGCGCGTTCCCTTATTGCAGCAGCTACCTCCGACATTCCCTCCCTCATGTGCCCTGACAGTGTCTCAACTACCTCCGACATTCCCTCCCTCATGTGCCCTGACAGTGTCTCAACTACCTCCGACATTCCCTCCCTCATGTGCCCCGACAGCGTCTCAACTACCTGCAACATTCCCTCCCTCATGTGCCCTGACAGTGTCTCAACTACCTCCAACATTCCCTCCCACATGTTCACCGACAGTGTATCAGCTACCTGTAACATTTCATCCCTAATGTGCCCGGACAGTTCCCATTTCTTGTGAGAATGTTGTTACTTCTCTTGACAGTCCCGATACCTCATCACCCACGCCACTAATGGTGTCGAGTTCTCCTTCCCCATCTCACCTTGGGTGTGGCTCACTGCAACCACTGGGACCCTGGGTGTGGCTTGCTGCACCCCGCTGGAACCCGCAGCCTCGGACTGTGCAAAACCATGGAATGTCCCAACACTCGTATCACTCAGGAAAGGGGCTGGCACCTCAATGGGTGGCACCTGCACCTCCTCCAGAATGAGTACAAGAGTGGGGGCCTCAACCATCCCCTCCCCCTGCCCTCCCCCCCCATGCACTTGGTCTGGAAGGTGGGATTGGAAGATGTTCTCCTCTTCAGGCTCGTCCACGTCTGAATCTTCTTCTGCATTGGCTTCAGCCTCGTCAGGGTTAGCTTCAAGTTCTGCAAAATATAACAAAACAGACAAACGGTTAGCAGCAGAGGAGGGGGCAGGGTGGGTGGCATGAGTAGGCTCACACAGCGCAGGCAGCAGGCTCATTTGAAGGACCACGATAAATGATAGCACAGCGCATCAACCGAAGCGTTGCTGACGGAGACATCCCCATGAACCGAAACATGGGTAGCCCACACAGCACTTAACTTTTAGCAAAGCCAGAATGTGGAATTTGCAGGACTTACCCTCTCCCTCGAGTGTGGGCCCAGCTTGTGCAGGCAGGACCCGTCAAAGCAGCGACCCTCTCTTCCAATGGTGTCAGTGGCTGCAGATTTGCCGGGCCTCCTCCTGTTCGAGTTCTCTCTCTTTTCTTGTGTGCCACCTTCCTCTGCAAAGATGAAAATATAACTTTTTAGAGAAGTGGCTTTCTGCTGCATGGGAAATATACAGATGGTCACATTTACAATTGCAATTTCAGCAAATAAATGAAAATATTACTTACACTAACTACTTGACCAAGGTCCTGCCACTTCTTTTTGCACTGGTCTCCAGACCTCGGGGTGGTCACCATTGCACAGTAATCTTCTGTAAGTTGGTTCCAGCGTTTCTTCATTTCTTTTGGTGAAACTTTTGTGTGACCTCTGCTGGTGTCCAACTCGTGCCATCTGGTCTCAATTACAGTAACCAGTGCCTCCACTTCAGCCTGTAAGAAATTCTTTGTCCTTTGATTTTTTTCCACTGAGAATTAATGTTCTCACACAACTGGCTCTTTAAAAATCGCCGAATGCAGATCGGGAGGTGTACTGCACATGCGCGCCCATAGCAGTCACGTAAAAAACTTCACTTTTTTCCCCCACATATGCGGAGAAGGGGAGGGGCATCCTTTTTTCGGCGCAGACATTAGGCTCCACCCCCCCTCCCCCCAAAGCTAAAGGACAGACTGTGTGCCGCCAATTTCAAAAATTAGAATGTGGAAGCTTACAAGTTTTTTTTTGGCCCCCCAAAAAATGGACGTAACTCTTGGAATACATCAAAAAAAACATTGGGGAAAATTGAGTCCATAATCTTTGTAACTTGCAGGTGCTGTATGGAACAGTTCTGGTTATGTATGGATGTAGTTATCTACTTCCTTATCCCAGTTTTGTGTGTTCTTATTGATTCCTGATCACTATTGCTATCCGGTGATCCTTGCTGGAAAGCATATTTTGTGTGGCTAGCAGAGGAGGATAGGATTGGACAGAAGTTTGACACTCTACCCAGTTAATTAGCCTACTGACAGTCTATGCCCAGACTTGGAGAAGGAATGGCTCTTGAAGTGAGGTACTGAAGCAACAGAGGACTGCCAACGTCTACGGGAGCAAATCCAAACGTGAGTCACCCCTTCAGGAGAAGGGGAGCAAGGAGAAAATTGGAAGAGGCTTAAGGAAAATGGTCGCTTGTTCTAGTGTTCACAAGATGGTTTCTACTTTAAAAAAAATGAGCTGGAGCAGAAAGTAGTATCACTAGCTATTCTTTCCTCAGATTAAAATGACAATGATGTGTGAACATCATTCCCAAAGGCAGCTGATACAACTATAAACTGCACCATTGGATGGGAATAATCATCCAATCTCAATTTAAACTCCAATCAAAACAAATTAGTTAGGCCATTGTAGATTTGACGATACACAAAATGCTCCTGTTGAGTCATTACCTAAGGTTAAAGCGTAATTTAGGAGGTTTTAAAATATTTTATACCATGGTTGCCCTGCTTATTGTACACCAGTGTGCTGTGCCAATAATTGTAGAATCAAAACCCAGGACCACAATTCCTGATCATTCATAATTTGTAATCACAATTCCCAATGTGCAAAGTTGTTAATTTTGGCATCAGCACTGGAACAGATGCTGAGCAGAAGCTCAACGCTCTCCAAGTAAATGAAAATGTTTTAAAAATCACAAGAATTGACAGTAAGTTCCACTGGCATGAACACAATGGGGCAGGGGGATAAAGTGTGCTATTTAAAGCATACTCTTACCCTCATTTATTTTCTGGTATCACGTGCTGTAAGTATATAGCAATTTGGTCATATTATAGTGATATGTTCTAAATAAGTGAAGCTTTAAAACTACAACATAATTACATGGGGTGTCTGCATTTCCATTGAAATTGTCCAACTCTTCAATATGGACAAGCCTTTTGAACATCACACACAGGGATCGTGATACCAGCTGAGTACATTCAAATGATAGGAAAATTAGTATCATCATCAGCACAAATTATATCAGTCAGTTTCCAAACATGAATTTAATTGCTGGAAACAAGTAGCTGGATATATGGGCATAGAAATTGGCCTATGCCCGAATTAATAGGCTCAAGGCTTACCTGATATTGGGCCTCAGGCATCATTTAAATGAGGCCAAAATACTGTGGACACATGCTGGTTGTCCCCAAGCAGCTTGTCGGTGAATTGACATTGGACTTTAGGCCTCTGCAACGCTGGCACCAGTCCACAGGTAGGTTTTGGGGGGGGCGGGGAGGTCATCGGGATGGAGGGGAAGCGATCGGGAGGAAGGGAGTGAACTTCACCAACCAAACCTTTTTGTTGGCGGTTTCCAGCGGTCTCTCTAAGGACTGCTCGTTAGGCCACACATAGACCCCGCTTTCCTGAAAGCAACCAACCTCACGCTGGCTAGGTTCAGTACAGCCCAATTTTGGAAAGGGGGCCTCAAAACAGCATTAGATCCTCTATTTGCCTGTGCAAAAGGCCCAATGCCCATCCTCAGGCAGACTGTGCACACCCGGCACAGAATGCACGCACACACATCGCCCACTATATTGGTCATTCGGTACCCATTTTGCATGTGTAAATCGAGCAATTTCTCCATCAGGGTGATAGTATACCTGCTCCCCTGCCACCCATTCTACCAGTGCTCCTGCCAGTGCTGTACAGCCTGACTGCCCTGGTTCACACCCAGATGCTGCAGCCAAGTCCTCAAGGCCCAGAACTGCTCAAGGTGGCCTACCATGGTCATCTGAAATGTCCTTAATAGAGTCTCAGCAGCTGTCCACCTCCAAAGCTGTTTCCGGTGGGGGGACATTTCGTAGGAGCAGTAGGATTGGTAAAGGAGGACACAAGACATATTTCGATCATTGCTGGGAGATGATATCTGGTTTTTGCCTCTCCCAGAAGATCACATGGCTCCGGTTGGGGTGGAGTGTAGAATGTTTCAGTGGTGTCGCAGTTTTGTGGGGCAGACTAGTTGGGCTGGTGCTCTTTATCTTTCCGCCATTGTTCATAGGTTTATATGTAACCTTCCGGGCTGCTAACCGAGGGCTGTGCAGTTCTTTGTCGGCCAGCGCGGACACGACGTGCCGAAATGGCCCCCTTCTGTGCTGTAAATTTCTATGTTTCTATGAGAAAGCCGACTTGCATCATCCCACCTTCTAGATTCGATGTGTATTACTGTGGATGGACGCTTCTCACAACCTCTGTACAGGTTATAGGATATCTGTCGAATCCCACCTGATATGCAACCTATATTTCGACCAATTTCTCTGATAATCTTCAATTATTAAACAAGGCAAATCTGGTCATTCTACTTCGACTGAAAATGCAAAACAAAATTGCTCCAGAAATAGATCAGTTGTTTGTGTTGCTATGTTACATTTGCCCAACACCATTTACATATACTGCTCCGTGGCAGCATCCCCCCCAAGGTGTGCGAGTGCGCGGGGCCACGCATCAATCAGGAGGTTCCACACAGGTCGCTCATTAGCTGGAAGAGATACCACGCATGCACGGGACTGCGTATGGAACAGAAATAGAGGGAACATTGCTCAATAGTGTTTACAATGAAATAAAGGCACTTAAGAGTCGACATATTTTCAAATAAACCTCCAGGTTTTTAAAAATCTAAACAGTACAAAGTTCAGTGGCAGAACTGAGAGAGAGCGAGAGAGAGAGAGAGAGAGAGAGAGAGAGCGAGAGAGCGAGAGCAAGAGAGAGAGCGCGAGAGAGAGAGCGCGCCAGAGAGAGAGAGAGCTGTCTCCAGGTTCCATCTGCAACCTGCAATGGGATTCTTGCAAATAGAGAGCTTTAAAAACAGAATTTATTCGTTGCTATTAAAATAAAGATTGTTATAAATTTCCTTTGTTACAATAAAATATTGTCATTTCTACAATTTGTTTTCATCTCGGTCTTCAAAGCTACTGCACATAAAATGACCCAGTATTATCTTAAACTTTCTGTGCCTCGGCTCTTGATTTAACAAACCACTTCTGCTTCCCTGCAGCAAAACATTTGTCACAGGCTTCCTGGAAAGGACACAGAAAGCAGCCTCTCAGTTCTGAGAGCATAACTTTTACCCAAAGTGCAATGTCAAATCACATCCTCTTCAGTGCACAAAGAAATAGTGATAAAGCACCCTTCACTTGCACTGGTATACCTTCACTGTCAAGGCCTTTTGCTTCACTCAGTTTTTCTGACGGGTTTTCTCCCCTTCTAGCTGTGGCTCCTCAGGTTCGAGGCACTCTCTGGCACCTGCCCAAGTGATGAACATAAGAAATGGGAGCAGGAGTAGGCTATTCGGCCCATCGAGCCTGCTTTTCCATTCAATGAGATCATGGCTGCTCTTCTACCTCAACTCCACTTTCTTGCACTATTCCCACATCCCTTGATTCCCTTGAGCTCAGATAGTGAGCGCCGACAGGGTATTCAATTGTTGGGCATCACAGTGGAGTTCAGTCCTATGCTCATTCGATATCCACACAAGACAGGTTGCATTGCGATCAAGAGCAGGCACCACGATCGACTGCATCCTTCGAGACTAGGTGTACCAAGGCTAAGATCAGCCTAGTCAGCATAGATTGAGAAAGCTGGGACCTTCACAGCGTAGGTACACCAAATAACTCATGAGCAATAACTTCTTTTGAGTTAAGCACCGGAGTTTCCACTCAGTTTCAGAGGTTTTATCAGCGCAATTCGCCTGAAATCCGCAGAACTAGTGCAAATGATTGTGGAATTTTAAGCACAAATTATGTTCAGCGCAAATCGAGTTTCCGCGATCTTTTGCGCTCGTTTAAAAAAACATCGCTTTAGAAGCTGGCTCCACCCACAAAACTGGCCATGCCCCCAGGATGAATGAATCACCATTGGGAGTTTCTGCTAATTGCCCTCATTTGTGGGCCTTCAAGGAGGTTCCAAATACTAAGCTGGATCTTTTGGATGCAAGGACATTAATAGGTACATTTTAAAAGCTTTTGAAAAAATATTTTTTTTAATTTACTGAGAACCTGACTACTGTACTCCAAAGTAACTAGCAAACATACAAAATTCTTACAGGGCTCGACAGGGTAGATGCAGGGAGAATGTTTCCCCTGGCTGGGGAGTCTAGAAGCAGGGGTCAGTCTCAGAATAAGGGGTTAGCCATTTAGGACTGAGGAAAGATTTCTTCACTCAGAGGGTGTGAATCTTTGGAATTCTCTACTCGAGGGCTGTGGAAGCTCAGTTGTAGAGCATAGTCATGTCAGAGATCGATAGGTTTTGGGATATTAAGGGAATCAAGGGATATGGGGATAGTGCAGGCAAGTGGCGTTGAGGTAGAAGATCAGCCATGATATTGAATGGCGGAGCAGGCTCGAGGGGCCTAATGGCCTACTCCTGCTCCTATCTCTTACGTTCAAATGGTTCTGTACAGTTTTTAAAAAGTCATTTCCAGTAACTTAAAAATCACAATTGGTGGATTTTCAGCTGTATTAATCAAACTGCATTAAGTTACCACTCTTAAATATATAAAAGAATATTTTTAAAGCAAAATGGGTTTTTAAAAATTACGTTTCAAAATGCTGCTCGAATATGGCAGATTTTGAAATCGGCGATAAAAATCAGGGATGCACAGGAGGCCAGAATTAGAGGAGCAGAGGTATTTCAGAGGGTTATAGAGATTCGGAGGAGCGAGGCCACGGAGGGATGTGAAGACAGGGATGAGAATTTTAATAGCGAGGTGTTGCTTAACTGGGAGCCAATGGAGGTCAGCGAGCACAGGGTAGATGGGTGAGCGGGACTTGGTGCGAGTTAGGAGATAGGGGATAGACTGCTGGTGCCGTCATTCACTGAGGTCCCAGATGCCTCGTTGTCCTCGCCGCACCATTATAAGCTCACACTTCCAGCAAGTTATGGCAAAATTAAATTCAAGGTGGCGGGTACAGGAGGAATTGGAGCGTGATGCCCCGCTCCAACAAGGTCCAGCCCATTATAATTCACAGAAATGTCAGACCACTGGTCTACAATTCAATGCTTTCATCCAGTTAGATCTTCAGAAGCGTACGCAAGCAATATATAAAGGCCAAAAATTGCGGTCAGAGGCTTTCCATGCGGACCTCCGACTGAAATTTATTTTACGAAAGTACCTGGTGGCCCCGGAGGAACGAACACTTGCACTCCGAGGCCGAGATGCGCAGCCCAGTGTAGAGGCCCACACATCCCAGGAGTGTACAGGCATCCTGGGATCACATGGGCCTGGACCACCAATCACAATGTAATATTCTCATTGACAATAACAGTGAGTTCCGTTTGTACGAGCTCCCATTACTAGCAATGAGAATACTCCCAAAAACACAGAAACACAACACAATAAAATACAATAAACACCTCACATATTTTAAATTAATTGAAATTGAATTAATTTAACTTTTCGGAAAAAAATTAAAAAAATGTTTTAATAGGGTTAAAAATAAACTTACCTTAATGGACAGGGTTTTTAAATATAAAAATTAGTGATAAAATTTAATTTGTCTACAGTTTAAAACTCTTGCGCTGGTAAAAGCAAGCCTTGCACTTGCTTTTACCAGGCGTAAGAGTTTGAAGGAAATTTGCTGGGTAGGAGCAGGGAAAATAGCCCAAATCTCCACCCACGAAGGCCCTTCTCCCAGGGATGGGTTGGATCTGTCAAAAGAGATTTTGACAGTTGGCATGTGCCGGCTTCAGGCAAATGCACTTTGCGCCTAAACCCGGAACCTGTGGGGCCTCTTCGCATATCGTACGCACCCGGAGAGGCCGCAATTTATGGCCCATAGTTTACCTGACTTCATAATGGCTTCTTAAAAGCCCTTTGAAACAAGTACTTTGGGGAAAAACACTAACTTCTGATGATTACAACAGAAGTGTGAAAAAGTTGTAGCATGTTTATGAAGACAAAAATATACATTTATTAAGCTAAAATCACATAAAATAGTTTAGATCTATTCACTCGTGCTTTTAAAATGCCTGATATTTTACTGATGTAGTCTCTTTTGAGCAGTTAGTCAAGATGGCCAACAGAGGAACAGCAACTCCCGTTATGTTTTGTGTGAACAGTTTCCAAGGTCATCGCATTATCAAGTGTGACATTCCACTCAAAGTGGAGTTTGACACTGCATCTAACACCAGCACTTGAGATAACTTTCTTTTAGTGCAAGATAAAATATTTAAATCCTTCAAGAGAACTTGCACAATTTTTGTGGAAGAAGTGTAGGTCTTTTTATATCTGATATTAAATTTTAAAACATTTCTTGTAAGTGCTTGCACTAGTGAAACCTGAATCTGCATCTATTTGACCAGACAAATGAAGGGAATTACAAGAAATGTGTCAAGAAATTATAATTTGATGCATGTCTAACAGCAATGACGTTTTACATTTAGAACAGACTGCATGCCTGAAAAGTCTACAATACTAAATCATGCCAATTTGAAGAGAAAGAACATGCCTTCTGAAGTGATTTATTTCGGGACTATGGGTTCAATTTTCCCCAGTGATTTGCGCCATTTTTTTGGCACAGGCTGCTTTTTTTGGTCTGTTAAAAAATACAAGTTTCCCCAATCAATTTGCACCAGAGTAACACAATTAGTTACGATTTCTTTAGGTTAATATTTTTTTCAGTCGAAGGGGGCAAGTTTAGCCAGCTCAGAGTTACTCCAGTTCTTCTTAGGCCAGCATATATGGCCTCTGTAGAAAAACCTTTTGGTGAGTTAAGGAAATCGGTGCAGGGAAGTGCAGCAGATGCCTGGACACCAGCAGCAGGAGAGGGAAGAGAGAGTGGGAGAGAGTGGGGGGAAGCCTTTCGGGTATAGTTCGGTGCGGGGACCGGGAGGGAAAAGGCCATTCCACCTGGGATGGATGCGGGGATTTGGAGGGAGGAGGCCATGTGGCATGGGATAGGTGCGGGAACCGGGACCGGGAGGCCATTCGGCCAGGGATAGGTGCGGGGACCGGGACCCAGAGGCCATTTGGCCTGGGATAGGTGCGGGGACCGGGAGGCCATTCGGCCAGGAATAGGTGCGGGGACTGGGATCCAGAGGCCATTCGGCCTGGGATAGGTGTGGGGACCAGGACCCAGAGGCCATTTGGCCTGGGATAGGTGTGGGGACCGGGACCCAGAGGCCATTCGGCCTGGGATAGGTGTGGGGACCGGGACCCAGAGGCCATTCGGCCTGGGATAGGTATGGGGATCGGCACCCGGTAGGGCGGACTTTAATAATTTAATGGAGGTAAGTTGCTGCAATGTTTAATGTGCATGTGCAGGTTCCGAGCTGGCTGTATGTTTCATTTTCCAACCTCAGCCCACATTGTGTCTCCTAACTGATCTTTTTGGCGCAGATCAAGGCTCCGTTCCCAAAATTAAATGACAGGCTAGGCGGCGGCAAAATGAAGAAATCCAACTGGGAACCTGGAAGATTTTTTTTTTGCGTACTTGCTTTAAATTGAGCCCCATGAAGATAGATCTACTGATAACAATGTTTGTAACAGGAAATGCCCAGAGCAACAGCACAATACCAATACAAAATGTATCACAGCGGACTAATCAAGACAAGTGAATTGCAAGGTCTGGTCTGAATGCAGTTCAAATGCCTGTTCATTGGTCTCAGAACGCCACATTTAGCTGGAAGAACTGCTGAAAGCAGATATTGATCAGCATCTTAACCATAGGGTATACTCTCTTTCCTCCCACCCCGCCCACTGTCCTCCGCCCATCCACCCCACGACAAGGCTATTTTCCCCTCCTGTCACAGCCAGTAATGCAAAGTTTACAGCTGCAACTAACAGCATGACATATTTTCATGGGGCTAGCACTATGACAGCATTAAAAGTGTGGTCTGGTGTAAACGTGGCTAGGTCGCTGTTGTATGCACTTGCCTCGGAAGAATGGCATTGAGTTTTATAACTGCTTTTTAAAAAAAAAACTGCTTTTGCTTACTTTATTTAAAGCCTGCAATTCACAGCAATTCTATTGGATTATTGTGCACCTGACAAGTGCCTTGGTTACTCTGGTCCAATCCTTTCATTTGCAGTGTAATATCACACCAACAAATTAAGGTGCACTTTTATCACACAAGTTCGAAGTGTATATTTATTTAATTTTCCTCACTTTAAAAAAAAGGTACAAAACAGAACTATCCAAGCCTTCTACCAGTGTACGATGTATTAAAAAATCATGGGTGTTTTGCCTCAGGTTTTCTCTCCATTAACATTAATCGTTGGCAATGCATTTGCGTTTTTCTGACAAGTTGCACACCGTGCCGCTGGTGCCGGGCCTCAGAGGTTCCAGCTACAGTATCGGCAGTTTCCCCAAAGTCTATAATCTATACGTCTGGCTGTGTCCAATTGTCCTTTGGCAGGTGTTTGAAGACTGAACAGTAAAAATGGATGGAAATAATGAGAAACTACCAGTGCCTATTGACCGGGTAGTAGTGTGTGTAGGTGTTGCTGTATACACATGCATCACAACACGAAAGAACATCTCGCCTTCATCTCCACCAGCAGATGGATGTGGAAACAAAATATTCAACAGATGTGCTGCATGGAGTAGTGAAGCTGCATATAATCATCTCATTATCTGCCGTTAATTTGTCCACATTTTCAGGGAGCCTTTCCCATTGCATCAGCTTTAAATATAGCTTTCCTCAGTTAGTATCAAAAATAATGACATTTTGACAGTATTTTTCCAATTTAATTGTTTCAAAATCAACGTGATTATAGACAAAATGACCACAAGCATCCCATGTTCCTTAAAGATGTCTGAAATCCAACTGATCATAGAAACATAGAAAATAGGTGCAGGAGTAGGCCATCCGGCCCTTCAAGCCTGCACCACCATTCAATTACATCATGGTTGATCGTTCCTTTAGTACCCCGTTCCTGCTTTCTCTCCATACCCCTTGATCCCTTTAGCCGCAAGGGCCATATCAAACTCCCTCTTGAATATATCCAATGAACTGGCATCAACAACTCTCTGCGGCAGGGAATTCCACAGGTTAACAACTCTCTGAGTGAAGAAGTTCCTCCTCATCTCAGTCCTAAATGGCTTACCCCTTATCCTTAGACTATGTCCCCTGGTTCTGGACTTCCCCAAACATCGAGAACATGCTTCCTGCATCTAATCTGTCCAGTCCTGTCAGAATTTTATGTTTCTATGAGATCCCCTCTCATCCTTCTAAACTCCAGTGAATACAGACCCAGTCGATCCAGTCTCTCCTCATATGTCAGTCCTGCCATCCCAGGAATCAGTCTGGTGAACCTCCGCTGCACTCCCTCAAGAGCAAGAATGTCCTTCCTCAGATTAGGAGACCAAAACTGAACACAATATTCCAGGTGGGGCCTCACCAAGGCCCTGTACAACTGCAGTAAGACTTCCCTGCTCCTATACTCAAATCCACTTGCTATGAAGGCCAACATACCATTTGCTTTCTTCACCACCTGCTGTACCTGCATGCCAACCTTCAATCACTGATGAATCATGACACCCAGGTCTCGCTGCACCTCCCCTTTCCCTAATCTGCCGCCATTCAAATAATATTCTGCCTTCGTGTTTTTGCCTCCAAAGTGGATAACCTCACATTTATCCACATTATACTGCATCTGCCATGTATTTGCCCACTGACCTAACCTGTCCAAATCATCCTGCAGCCTCTTAGCTCACACTGCCACCCAGTTTAGTGTCAGCTGCAAACTTGTAGATATTACACTCAATTCCATCATCCAAATCATTAATATATATTGTAAAGAGCTGGGGTCCCAGCACCGAGCCCTGCGGCACTCCATTAGTCACTGCCTGCCATTCTGAAAAGGACCCGTTAATCCCGACTCTCTGCTTCCTGTCTGCCAACCAGTTTTCTATCCACGTCAGTACATTACCCCCAATACCATGTGCTTTGATTTTGCACACCAATCTCTTGTGTGCGACCTTGTCAAAAGCCTTTTGAAAGTCCAAATACACACATCCCCTGGTTCGCCCCTGTCCACTCTACTAGTTACATCCTCAAAAACTTCCAGAAGATTTGTCAAGCATGATTTCCCCTTCATAAATCCATGCTGACTTGGACCAATCCTATCACTGCATTCAAGCCTGTTTGCTCTGGACTTTGCTAAGCTTGACAACCAGCTCAGTGAATGGATAAAAGCAAATCCCTCACAATGTAGCATGCTGGGGGTCTTATTCCAGGAAAAGTTCCAGAGCTCGAACGATTCACATGTGTAAAGAGAGGGTGAAATTCCTGTCATTGTTAATTATAGCAAAAATGCAGGTGAAATTTTCAAGTGCTTAAACCCCACTTTTTACTCATGAACACTTCTTGACAAATTATCAAGAACAAGAATTTCACTCCCAGAGTCGGTCGTTACCTGACAGCTTGCTGCCCTGTTCCTGCGGAGTTGCAGATAAGAAGTAGCGCTTTGCCAATAGCATCATGTTGAATGAACTCTGCCGGAGTCGCTTCAAAATTATCAGAAGCAGCCTTGTAAGAAGATGCAGTCGTGTTCTGGTAACGCCCTGTAGTGCAATAAGACAAACAATTTAAGATTCTTGGTGTAAACATCAGATCTAATTTACCAAAAAATGAAAGTAAAACAAAATTGCTGAGATCAGTGAAGCACCAATTTTATTTTGTCTGCTTAAAAACAGCATATTCTTTGGAAAAAAAAGCGTAGACTTTTCTCAAGATAATTATGGATGAGGAAGGCAATTGAGCCCATTCATCCATCCACAAAGACTTTGCTGCATTGCTGCATCTGGTTGTTTCATTAATGCGCTTTCGTCTCTACCATTCTGCGCTGATATCTATTCCACGTATTGAACACTTTGAGCAATTTCCAAAGCAGATTGATTTGATTACATTTTATCTGCTCTATATTGTGTTTAGTGAATAAAATTGAACTTATTACCTATTAAATTGTGAAAAACCCAACTTACATTGTGACCACAGTGAAATTCTGGTTATTTTAAATACTAAAACGTTTGGAAACAATCTAAAACGCTGTGCTCGAGGTGGAGAAGTGACATTGTAAATGAATTGTGAGCACTTGTGTCTCTAATGTTAAGATACCATTGATGTGTAAAATGGAGAGAGGAAGTTTTAAAGGTACAAAGACTTGGGGGAAAAAAGTTTCTATCGGTAAAGGTTGTTAAAAAGGTATTACGAAAAGGATGCAATTGCGTGCGTCTGACAATATTTGCTCCGCCTTCTTACAAACCTACAAAGGAGTTAACCCTTTCCGTGGACGGCTGTTTTTCTTTGTTCACCAAACAACTTTAGTAGCGCTGAATGAAATTTTAAGATATTGGACATTATTAATTTAAGTTTCTTAATTTTAAGTGAATATTTTCCCGATGTGCCAGAAGGAAAATTATTAGACAAATTAACTCCTTGGGCTCCTAAGCAGAGCTACAATTCAAACACTCAAGAAAGGAAAATCTAACTGAAGTTTAAGAGGATAATTGCTGTGTAGCAAGAGAAAAGTTTGTGGGGAAGTAAAATTGAACATTGACAAAACCTATCAGTGCAATACTGCTGTTTGAACTTATAAGTTTGAAATAATTAAATGGATTCAGGCACAATACAGCTGGTTATCAAGATTTTAAAAAAATGTGTTGATAACTTGGACCAAGTAGGAACGTTTGTTCTATGTTTCTCTCTTTAATATTGTATTGGACAGTAATGGTTAAAGAGGAAATTAACGCAATAGTAAGAAAGGACATTAGCTTGGATGATGTGGAATCTGTATGGGTAGAACTGCGGAATACCAAAGGGCAGAAAACGCTAGTGGGAGTTGTGTACAGACTACCAAACAGTAGTAGTGAGGTTGGGGACAGCATCAAACAAGAAATTAGGGATGCGTGCAATAAAGGTACAGCAGTTATCACGGGCGACTTTAATCGACATGTAGATTGGGCTAACCAAACTGATAGCAATATGGTGGAGGAGGATTTCCTGGAGTGTATTAGGGATGGTTTTCTAGATCAATATTTCGAGGAACCAACTAGAGGGCTGGCCATCCTAGACTGGGTGATGTGTAATGAGAAAGGACTAATTAGCAATCGTGTTGTGCGAGGCCCCTTGGGGAAGAGTGACCATAATATGGTAGAATTCTTTATTAAGATAGAGAGTGGCACAGTTAATTCAGAGACTAGGGTCCTGAACTTAAGGAATGGTAACTTCGATGGTCTGAGACATGAATTGGCTAGAATCGACTGGCGAATGATCCTTAAAGGGTTGACGGTGGATCGGCAATGGCAGACATTTAAAGATCACATGGATGAACTTCAACAATTGTACATCCCTGTCTGGAGTATTAAAAAAAATGGGGAAGGTGGCTCAACTGTGGCTAACAAGGGAAATTAGGGATAGCGTTAAATCCAAGGAAGAGGCATATAAATTGGCCAGAAAAAGCAGCAAATCTGAGGACTGGGAGAAATTTAGAATTCTGCAGAGGAGGACAAAGGGTTTACTTAGGAGGGGGGGAAATAGAATATGAGAGGAAGCTTGCTGAGAACATAAAAACTGACTGCAAAAGCTTCTATAGATATGTGAAGAGAAAAATATTAGTGACGGCACTGTAGGTCCCTTGCAGTCAGAATCAGGTGAATCAGGTGAATTTATAATTGGGAACAAAGAAATGGCAGACCAATTTAATACTTTGATTCTATCTTCACGAAGCAAGACACAAATAACCTTCCGGAAATACTAGGGGACCAAGGGTTTATCGAGAAGGAGGAACTGAAGGAAATCCTTATTAGTCAGGAAATTGTTTTCGGGAAATTGATGGGATTGAAGGCCGATAAATCCCCAGGGCCTGATAGTCTGCATCCCAGACTACTTAAGGAAATGGCCCGAGAAAGAGTGGATGCATTGGTGATCATTTTCCAGCAGTCTATCGACTCTGGATCAGTTCCTATGGACTGGAGGGTAGCTAATATAACACCATTTTTTAAAAACGGAGGAAGAGAGAAAATGGGGAATTATAGCCTGACATCGGTAGTGGGGAAAATGTTGGATTAATTACTAAAGATGAAATAGCAGCGCATTTGGAAAGCAGTGACAGTATTGGTCCAAGTCAGCATGGATTTATGAAAGGGAAATCATGCTTGGCAAATCTAGAATTTTGTGAGGATGTAACTAGTAGAATGGACAAGGGAGAACCAGTAAATGTGGTGTATTTGGACTTTCAAAAGGCTTTTGACAAGGTCCCACACAAGAGATTAGTGTGCAAAATCAAAGCACATGGTATTGGGGGTAATGTACTGACGTGGATAGAGAACAGGTTGGCAGACACGAAGCAGAGACTCGGGACAAACGTTTCCTTTTCAGAATGGCAGGCAGTGACTAGTGGGTGCCGCAGGGTTCAGTGCTGGGACCCCAGCTATTTACAATATACATCAATGATTTAGATGAAGGAATTGAATGTAATATCTCCAAGTTTGCAGATGACACTAAGCTGGGTGGCAGTGTGAGCTGTGAGGAGGATGCTAAGAGGCTGCAGGGTGACTTGGACAAGTTAGGTGAGTGGGCAAATGTAAGACAGATGCAATATAAATGTGGATAAATGTGAGGTTATCCACTTTGGTGGCAAAAACAGAAAGGCAGAATATTATCTGAATGGCGACAGATTCGGAAAAGGGGAGGTGCAACGAGACCTGGGTGTCATGGTACATCAGTCATTGAAAGTTGGCATGCAGGTACAGCAGGCGGTGAAGGCGGCAAATGGCATGTTGGCCTTCATAGCTAGGGGATTTGAGTATAGGAGCAGGGAGGTCTTACTGCAGTTGTGCAGGGCCTTGGTGAGGCCTCACCTGGAATATTGTGTTAAGTTTTGTTCTCCTAATCTGAGGAAGGACATTCTTGCTATTGAGGGAGTGCAGCGAAGATTCATCAGACTGATTTCTGGGATGGTAGGACTGACATATGAGGAGAGACTGGATCGACTGGGTCTGTATTCATTGGAGTTTAGATGAATGAGAGGGGATCTCATCGAAACATATAAAATTCTGACGGGATTGGGCAGGTTAGAGGAAGTAAGAATGTTCCCGATACTGGGGGAAGTCCAGAACCAGGGGACACAGTCTAAGGATAATGGGTAAGCCATTTAGGACTGAAATGAGGAGAAACTTCTTCACTCAGAGAGTTGTTAACCTGTGGAATTCTCTACTGCAGAAAGTTGTTGAGGCCAGTTCATTAGATATATTCAAGAGGGAGTTAGCTATGGCCCTTATGGCTAAAGGGATCAAGGGGTATGGAAAGAAAGTAGAAAAGGGGTACTGAGGTAAATGATCAGCCATGATCTCATTGAATGGTGGTGCAGGCTCGAAGGGCCGAATGGCCTACTCCTGCACCTATTTTCTATGTTTCTATGTTCCTCCAGAGCTCATGAATATGAATAGTAATTAATGGGATGCCCTACTTAAGATGCAAGATAGAATCAGGAAAAGTACACTACCAAGTGGAAATTTTCCTAACATTCTAGTGAAAGTCAGGAAAGTGTTAAGAATAGTAAACTGATCATTTTCTCTTGGAGACATTTGTGTCCTTGCCTATGTACCTTTTAAGAAAACTGCATTGATAAGCCTGGCCACTACCCAAGACATTGGGACCATGTAGTGGGAGAAGAGCAAAGATCTCCAGATGACTACAATCTTTTGATAAGATAACCTGAAAGCCCGAGAATGGCTTGTATTGGATGGCATGTGTGGCATGAGGACCGGTAGGAATGTGCAAATGTGATCACCATCTGGAAAATAAATGGTGAATTTGCACTGAGGAATGGGTCTCCAACATGCTCAGTTACTTGACAACAGCAGGACATGAAATGTGGCTCAGGAAGTGAGACAATTTTTAAAGCATTGGCACACACTCCTTCGAGAAACTATCTAATTAATTGAAGGTTAGGGAGAAATAAATTTACTAAGAATTATCCACAATGGATGGATACTAATAAGAGAAATCTGGAGAATCTTTTAAGTCCATGACTTGTTGAGTAGATGTTAAACTTCAGCTTTCTTTACAATGTCTGTTTTCTTTGCCTGCATCATTGTCGCTCGAAATGTACGTACTTAGTCGATGTGCTCGTGATTGAGAGACTGAATTATAATTTTTACTGTAATTGTGTTTTGTAGGTAACAGCGTGGGAAAAGCCAGTACGAATCCAGTATGAGGTGGTTTTAATGGTGCCACTAACATGCTTTAGGGGTCTACCAGGACCTGTCTCAAAACCTATACTTAAGTATAAGCTGCACATTGGTACAGTATTTACACTCGTGGGATATTGGGATTAAAATATCAGCACACCTTTAGATTCGTATTATTTCACACGCTCTGGTAGTTCTGCAACTTGTAATGGTAGCATATTTGATACATGTACCCTGTGTAGCAAAATTTTGATGCATAAGCCAATGTCTATGACCAATCAGCACTCAAGATAATGGGGCTGAAATTCAGTAGTGCAAGAAAGCTAGCACACTTATGATTTTTTTTAATGTACTTACCGCACGGATCCATGATGTGGTCGGATGAGCGATTTTCAGGACTTTTCCAAAATCCCAATGGAAATCGATCATAGTGGAGGTGGGATTTAGACAGGAAGGGGCTGAATTTGGGTGGGGACCGGGACTCTGCCACTGTCAATCAGCAATGGAGTAGTGGTGACATCACAGCGTGTGAACGTCCGTTAAAGGGAAGAGCATTGTCACTTTTTTATCTTCAGCCACTGGGCCACCAGGGAGGGTTTCGGCCAGGCCAGCAGCCTAGTATCCAAGAAAGAGTGCCAGGTTGCCCGTTGGCGGCCCGGCCAAACCCGGGGGCACTGCCTCTCGAGCCGATCGGGAAGTCGGCCGGCAAAAATGAATACATTATGGCTGCGGCAGTGGGTCCTCCCCTTGAAGGGCCGCCGCGCTGTCAGGCCGCACTCGCGTAAAAGGTGCACCGACAGAGAAAGCTGTCGGGGACACCACGCGGCAGGGCAACGAGTTCTCGACCTGAATTTAGGTCGGTGCACTTTTAAGGTAAGGGAAAGCGGCGATGTGCATTCTGATGACGTGTTTGCGGCGGTCAACAACATTGGGCGGTATCGGGTCCAGGCCGAAAAATCCCCGACCTGAATTTGGTTCGTGTCAGCCAGTTGACCCCAAAGTGGTGGCCACAGGATTCCGATGCATGGCTGCTGCAAACGGGCAGTAACAGGTCTTTTAGTGACCCTCAATTTCGGCCCCAATATCCGAAGCAACGTCGAGACCCCCCGCCAGGTGGGTTAAGATCAGGAAAGATAGAAGAAACATAGGATACCCCAGACGGGCCAGAATTGGAACACCGGAACAGTGAATTGTATTTGAGTAAGGGGTCAGAGGTTGCTCCTCCCCCTCAAAAGGAATGGACTGTAAGAAAGGGTGAAATCTTCATTTCTGAGTCTCCCTGCTAACTAATGGAGAAAGCAAAAAGCAGATAACTTGGAATTAGCTAGTGTGGTCAAAAATAGGTTGAGAGAAGTCAATAAGGCTATTTCCTTCTCAAAGTAGGGAATGTAAGAAATAGTTAAATCGAAAAGTAGGGATTTAAATCCGAAGGAAATGCAAATTACAAAAAGCTGGGAAATGGCCAACAGAAATGTCACCTTAGATAAGGGCAGGCTAACAGAAGGACAAACATCCCTGGACATTAAATTGATAAGGGAGGACCAGCACAGAGCGGTGGAATAAATAAATTACTCCGAGGGAGATTCGAAGTCAGACAGTATGGCACCAGGAAGGCAATAAAGTGTCCTTAAGAAAGATAACAAGACATTCAGCAGAGATAAGGAAGAAACCCCTGTCAGCTCGATGGGAAGGGACTGTCAGAGATACCCTCTCCCTAGTAATTGGACTCCTCTTCTTCGGCGGTCCCTTGTGTCGAGGATGACTTGCTTCCACACCAAAAAGGGATGAGTTAGTTCACAGGTGTTTCAATGAAGGACCTGACATTCCAGGTCCTGAACTACATATCGAAGGGTGGAAGATGCCTGTGCATAGATTTATTTTAACGTGTGGTGGCTGTTGCACACCAGGCACCACACACAGGCCTGACAGAACTAGGTCTTGTTCCAGTGGCAAGGGTTAACCAAGACGACTGGAGACCAGCTCTGCTGCACGGAGCTAGTGCGCACACATGTTGTAATGTGGGCTGGCCCGTTCTGTCCCTGGGCCCTGAACTCACACCTCTCCGTGGCCCCAATCACGTCACTCTGCAATCTCTCACCGCTCCTTCGCCACTTCTCCTGCTGCACCTGCCCACGCTCCAATCAGCGACTTTGATTTTGGTGACGTCCAATCCAGTCGTCGCCCTCCTGCACCAGCTCGCACTGCACCTTGTAGTGGTATGCCTCCACGCTGCTCCCGAGCCGCTGCACCTCCGCTCCTTTTAGGGCCCCGACCAGCCGCTGGTGGGCTCTCGCAGGTTGGGACCTCCACACTGGACTATAGGATGGGTGGAAGATAATTGACACCAGTTATCCAACCAGCCCATCGAAATAAAGTATAGAAATGGGTGACCGAGAGGGGAAAGCAGGCAGTCAGGGGCGGAGGCTTTCTCAGGGTGGGTTAATGCTGGCTGAATAGCCTAACACCTTGGTAATGTCTTAACCTCTGAGGTGGATCAATGCTGACTAACGGTCTAACACCTCTTACAGCTCGAGGAACAACCCAACAGTGGTGATCGATGCAGGGATCCACCAATCCGAGACCACCGCTCTGCCTCGCTGTGCGTGTCTGTCCATCCATCCGGTCGTTTTGCTCTGCATAGACCACTCTCAACTGTCACGGGTTGCATGTCTATACTTATCTTAACCATATGTAGTATCTGATTATGCTTTAAAACTGTAGCTTTTTAATAACATACCTTACAAATCCTAAAACCCTTTAGGTATGTGTGTGTGACCTGTGATCCTAATCCTACACTGGTTTAATGGTATCATGTAAGATTTCCATTCTTGTAAACTGGGCTCGATCCTGGGCGGCGCACAATGTTTCCAAATGTTGGTGGTTGGGAAACTTTTAGCAATAATAATCCAGGACAAAATTAAGATAGCAAGGGGAACAGATAGGGTAGACAGAAAGTATTTGCACTGGTTGGGAATTCTAGGACTGGGGGTATAGTCTAAAAATTAGAGCCAAACCTTTCAGGAGTGAAATTAGGAAACACTTCGACACACAAAGAGTGGCAGAAGTTTGGAACTCTCTTCCGCAAACGGCAATTGACACTAGATGATCAATTGTTCATTTTAAATCGGAGACCGATAGCTTTCTGATAGCCAACGGTATTAAGGGATATGGGCCAAGGGTGGCTATAAGAAGTTAGCTCACAGATCAGCCTTGATCTCATTGAATGACGGAGCAGGTTCGAGGGACTGAATGGCCTACTCCTGCTCCTATCTGGAAAAGTGTGGACTAATAAATGAAAGTCAAAACGGATTTGTTCAAGGCTAATCTTGTTTGTCTAACATGATCGAGTTCTTTGATGAAATAACGGAGAGGGTTGATGAGGGCAGTGCAGTTGATAGAGGTGTTCAAAATCATGAATGGTTTGAGAGAGTAAATATGGAGAAACAGCTTCCAGTGGCAAAAGGGTCGGTAACCAGAGGACCCAGATTTCAGATCATTGGCAAAAGAACCAGAGCGACATGAGGAAATCTATTTTTACACTGTGTGTTACTGTGATTTGGCAGGCACTGCCTGAAAAGGTGGTGGAAGCAGCTTCATTCAAAAGTAACATTCAAAAGAGAATTGGCTAAATACTTGAGCAGGAGAGTGGGATTCATTGGATAGCTCTACCAAAGAGCCAGCACAGGAACAATGGCCTAAACAACCTCCTCCTGCATCATTCTATGATCCTATAAGATGTCTCCTGTCCAGGCTGAAAAGTCCAAGTTTCGCCAATCTTTCCTCATAACTCAGATCCCTTGTAATAGGGATAAGCTTCATGGCATTTCTCTACATTGCCTCCAGCACTTGAATGTCTCCTTTGTTTCTCAGTGACCAAAAAGGGATACAAAACACTCTGGTTTGACTAGGGAAGGGTTCAGTTTGATTATTGGATTCTCTGCCTTCTATTCTACTATATTCTGCCAGCTTCGTTGATTGCTGCTCTGCATTGGACATATTAAGCAGTGTGTTTATAAGGACACCTAGGTGTCTTTCAACTTCATCCTTAGCTATTTCAACTCCTTTCATGTCTATCGCCCATTTTTCCTTCCTACCTACAGCATTTTGCACTTATCTGCATTAAATTTCATCTGCCATTATGCAATCCACTTACATTTCTTGTTCAACTCATTCTGCAGTTTTGGGGCTACCCGCTTTGATTCCACTGCTGCTTCTAGCTTGGTATTATCTGAAAATCTGGCCAATTACATTACTAGAATTTCTGAAAAAGAGAGCCAAATTATTTGTTGACAGCACTATCGGCAAACTGTCAATATTGTAAATGCTGGTATTGACTTTCAACTAACCTCGTTCTGTACCAAAATGTGGATAACGTACTAACCAACTTAAGCAATCTCATGAGAACAGCAGACAATAAACGCTTACACTCTCAGCATTTGTACTTTGCAATGGCGGTCAAGAACTTTTAAAAGTTGTGACTGACATCACTCCTCAATTATAGCACAACCCTTGACCCCACATTTTGGCTGCTTCCCAAATAAAGAGTTGAACTAAAAGTTTGTTCTTAAAGGCTGATAACATCATGGGTCTACTTTTGAAGTGCTTTTGCCCACAGGCACAGTTTTTTTTTTTAAGTGAATCAATCAGACCTCAAAGACTGATACCTCTGATTCCTTATTAATCTAATTTCCATTCATCAGAAGAAAGATTCTACTCTTAAATCCAGGTCCAGGCTTCTGCAGGACAAGGCCTCCCATACTGTTGTGTGGCTGCTTTTGAATCAAACCTTAACGTTTAAATGTTTACTAGTAGTTTAACTTCCTTACAGCTTTTGGGGACTGATAGTATTATGTGGCGGACATTGATCAGTCAGAACACAAATTGAGGTCCTATGTTCACACTTTTGACTGGCGTTGCAAGTTCAAAGGTGAACCACAGATACAAATTTTAGTAATGGTAGGGTCACACATGAACAAATTCAGGATTTGAATAATTGAGTAAATTGCTGCAATTATTGTCCATTTGCAGGGCATACTCTGATAACCCCTCTCCTTGGTCAACTCTTTAGAAACCTGCAGCTGAGCGCACATTGCAGTGCAGTGAAGAGAAGAGCATCAAAAATGCAAGATATTTAAATCGCTGTCCAAATGAAGCTGGCTGTTTTGAAATGATAAAAACAGGTGCTGAAAGAATGCTTGTGCGAGAATGCAGGGTTATTTATTTTGTAGAATGTGCAGGTTTGTATGACACTAAAACTCAGGACAAAATATTCCAGCAGGCATCTCTCTCCAACAGCTTGGCATCTAGCCCTAAACTACATTAAAACAAACATGCGGTCCAGAAATGCACTCTGCTGCATCCGACATAATTCCCTGAAGAGTATAGCCCTGGTGTATAATTTCTTGTACGTACTATTAGAACACTTTAATACAGGCTACAGAACAATGCCATTTAGAAACTGCAGACTTCATCTTTGTTTCTGACTCTGTGTATATGAGCACACATAAAATGAATGTATTTATTCTTAGTACTAAAAACAGCCAATGTCAAAAGAAAGTGGCAATCAAACGGATCTTGGCATTCCCCCATTCATCCGCAAATCATATCCTATCTCACGCCCAATTCGCTTTATAATTCCATTTGCTTGTCTGCATATTGCTAAAACAGTGATGCACATAAAAGAGAAATGGCACATTCCAGTGGAGTGACTGTAAGTTGGGATACAAGTATGCAAGTATACGCTCAAGTGTTCTAAAATAATCAGAATTTAAGGGTCTCTACTGGAGTCTTGTTAGTACTCTATTCACTTAATGGAATAGACAATATACCAGATCTCTTGCACTGCACCATTTCCCCACATTATAGTCAGCCTGCTTTCCCCATTTCAAATAGTCAACCCAAAACACAAATCATATTAAAGACTCTGAGAAACAAAAACGAACAAACAACTTGAGAGGATCAGTACACAACATTCACAGGACTTAGTAGTCTGCAATTCCGTGGGCATAGTACAGCCACTGCTACCACTTCCATTTGTATAGCCTCTTTAATATAGAAAAATATCTCAAGGCACTTCATAAACGTATAGGGGAATCAAATTGGATGCCAAGCCAATGAAGGACATATTAGGAGAGATGACCAAAAGCACGGACAAAAAGGGTTTCAACAAGGGTCTTAAAGGAAGAGAGGAAAGGGCAGAGATGGAAAGCTAGAGAGGGAATGCCAAAGCACGAGTCCAAGGTAGTTGAAGTCTCCTGTGCTCCGCCCTGGAGTTTTTTGCCCCGGAGTGGTGGCAGTGGTGACGGTGAGGTCTTCTGTGCCCCGCAGCAATCCTCGGGTCTAGGTTTGCGGCGGCGCGGAGCAGCCTGGGAAATCAGGATGGTCCTACCATCCCGTCGGCGAAGAGATGAGCAATGGACTCCTAAGCTAAGTGTCTTTGTTTTTTCTTTTAATTTTTTTTTTAGCGATTTGTGTTGTGGCGACGTGGGCAATGTTTTGGGAATGTTATTGTTGGGGGGAGGGGGTTAGGTCCTCCCCCTAACCCCCCAGGCCTCTCTCGGAGCACTCCTGCACCGGCTCGGGAGTTTCCCATCCTAGCGCCAAGGGAGGTGTACAACTATTGACTATTCCCGGGCGCTAGCCTTCCCGCTCCACCTCCAGTATCACCCCAAAAATACAAAAGCCTAAAATCCAGCCCATTGCCTCTAATGATGGGGAGATGCACACGAGTCCAAGTCAGAGGAGTGACGCTAACATAATCATGCCAAATTTTAAACAAACTCAATCCGGTTTCTTACCCGATTGTTTTTCAGCAGGAGCTGCTGGACAGCAGACATATACATGTTGGGTGAAGACATTAGAGTGTACTTGAATGCCCCTATGTTAGAATAGTTTGCTGGACTCACCAGCATAGATTTTGACTTTGTGCGATAGTGTAAAATGGGTGATAGTGAATTGGCAGCCCGTTTATATTTTTATTTCCATTGCTGATTCGCTATCACTCGTTTCACACTGTCGCATAAAGTCAATATTTACTCCACTATTAACTAATTACAAAAATAATGATCACTTGGGGAAGGCATCAGACAGTCACCTAAAAAACGGAGTACTGCGTACAGTTTTGGTCTCCTTATTTAACGAAGTATATACTTGCATTGGAGGCATTTTAGAGAAGGTTCACGAGGTTGATTCCTGAGAGGAAGGGGTTGTCATATGAAGAAAGGTTGAGCAGGTTGGGCCTCTACTCCTTGGAGTTTAGAAGAATGAGAGGTGATCTTATTGAAACATAAGATTTTGAGGGGGCTAGACAGGGTAGATGCAGAGAGGATCTTTCCCCTCATGGGGGAATCTAGAACTAGGGGGCATAGTTTCAGAATAGGGGGTCGGTCATTTAAAACAGAAATGAGGAGTAATTCTTCTCTCAGAGGGTCGTGAATCTTTGGAATTCTTTACCCCAGAGAGCTATGGAGGCTGGATCAGAATATATTTAAGGTGGAGATAGACAGATTTTTGAACAATAAGGGAGTCAAGGATTATGGGGAGCAGGCAAGGAAGTGGAGCTGAGGCCAAGATTAGATCAGACATGATCTTATTGAATGGCGGAGCAGGCTCGAGGTGCCCAAGTGGCCTAATCCTGCTCCTATTTCTTATGTTCTTATGAAAAATAAGGAGATCTTAAATGCTTCAAAGAACATCGATGGGGATGTTTGCCGAGACACAGGATTTTTTTGAAATTACCAGACTAATATGACACTTACTTTAAATCAGCCAGTATACTATATATGTGAAAGGCTTACAAATAAAGGATGGCCATCTCACAAGAAATAGGAGTAGGAGGCCAGGTGACCCCTCGAGCCTGCTCCGCCATTTAATAAGATCATGGCTGATCTGATCATGGACTCAGTTCCACTTCCCAGCCTGCCCCCATAACCCTTTATTCCCTTACGGCTCAAAATCTGTCTATCTCCGCCTTAAATATATTCAAAGACCCAACCTCCACAGCTTGCTGGGGCAGTGAATTCCACAGATTCACAACCCTCAAGAGAAGAAATTCCTCCTCATCTCAGTTTTAAATGGGCAGCCCCTTATTCTGAAACTATGCCCCCTAGTTTTAGTTTCTCCTATGAGTGGAAATATCCTCTCTGCATCCACCTTGTTAAACCCCTCATTATTTTATATGTTTCGATAAGATCACCTCTCATTCTTCTGAACTCCAATGAGTATAGACCCAACCTACCTTCATAAGTCAACCCCCTCATCTCCAGAATCAACCTAGTGAACCTTCTCTGAACAGCCTCCAATGCAAATATATCCTTTCTTAAATACAGAGACCAAAACTGCACGCAGTACTCCAAGTGTGGTCTCACCAATACTCTGTACAGTTGCAGCAGGACTTCACTGCTTTTATACACTATCCTTGCAATAAAGGCCAACATTTCATTTGCTTTCCTGATTACTTGCTGTACCTGCATACTAACTTTTTGTGTTTCATGCACAAGGACCCCCAGGTCCCTCTGTACTGTAGCACTTTGCAATTTTTCTCCATTTAAATTATAATTTGCTTTTCTATTATTTCTGTCAAAGTGGATAACCTCACATTTTCCCACATTATACTCCATCTGCCAAATTTTTGCCCACTCACTTAGCCTGTCAATATCCCTTTGCAGATTTTGTGTGTCCTCCTCACAATTTGCTTTTCCACCCATCTTTGTATCATCAGCAAACTTGGCTACATTACACTCGGTCCCTTCATCCAAGTCATTAATATAGACCCTGCTCAGCATAGGCAGTCCCTCGAGTCGAGGATGACTTGCTTCCACGCCAAAAAGTTCACAGGTGTTTCAACGAAGGACCTAATATTCCAGGTCCCGAAATAAATCTTGAAGGGTGGAAGATGCCTGTGCGTGGAATTTTTTAACGTGTGGTGGCCGTTGCACACCAGCCACCACACGGGCTTGACACAGCTCGGTCTTGGTCCAGTGGCAAGGGTTATCCAAGACGACTGGAGACCAGCTCTGCTGCACGGATCTAGCGCGCACACATATCGCAGTGTGGGCTGGCCCGTGCTGCCCCAGGGCCCTCGCCTCTTCTAGGCCCCGATCACGTCCCTATACAATCTCTCGTAGCTCCTTCACCCCGACCTCGCCACTCCTGCAGTATCTGCCCACGCTCCAATCAGTGACCATGATCTTGGTGACGTCCAACCCAGTCGCCCTCTTCGCTGCTGTTGCTCTCCTGCTGTTCTATACTACAGGCATAAAGCCCATATACAAGTAGAACAGAAGTTTATACTGAAACCTCAGTGCATTAAGGCATAACGCCCAGGCAGTTTAAAATCGGCAACTACCCTCCAGATAATTTTGTTAATTGCAGGCATAAAGCCCAGCTACATGCATCAGCAGTTTAAATTAAAACTGCATCGCAGGCATAAAACCATGCTTTAGGAGATGCTCAAAGCCAGTCCAAACGGATATTTACAGCCCCCCTCAAATCTTTGAATAATGTAGGCATAAAGCCCTAGGCAGGTCAATGCAATGTAGGCTTAAAGCCCAAATAACAGTCTGGTCTAACTCTCCCAAGTTTCAACTCCACACACCACCACCGTCTCAAACCTGGCTTAAAGCCCATAAGCAACTGAATGTTGCACTGGCCCAAACCATGAAATATACTTTACAAAGCAGGCACACTTTAAAACTGGAGTCTAAACTTTCTTGCAGCAGGCGTAAACCAAAGAAAGATTTAATCATGCCCCCTCTCCTCACTGCAGCTGATCATACAGATCTAACCAGAAGTCAAGATGCTGGAATGAATAAATTTACCAGAAACGTTTTGAAGTCCAAAAGTGCACATAGCTGTTGAGAAATGAACCTTAGTTTCTTATTCGTGTCATGGTGTGCTGAACGCATACATCAGATTTGCATACAAGAATATTGAACCTCAACCTATTTGGGTAAATCAAAGAAAATACGAAGAGCAAAGCAACTGGGTGCGATGCAAAACTTCACATCAGTGCTCCCTCGAAAGCAGGACATAGCCGTGTCATCTGGCTGCAGAAAGTTTCTAACATTGGAACTGTTTACAGAATCAAGAGGCCTGAAAAATAAAACCCAACACTGTTGCCTGCCCCAGGACTCCCAAATGAACCGTGCAAGAAGATTTTGACAACTTTACAGGGCTCGGAACATACAAACCAGCCTTGCTTTTCTTCTCCACTCTTTTCTATCTGATTGGTCCAGCAGATTTCAACCCCGCATCTCTTCTTCCGCCTGCCCGAGCTTTCTTTCCACACAAAGCCTTCCCTTCCTCCAGAGACTCTTCACCTGGACTGGGGATACCTCACACATCAGCAGGGGGGCTCCAGGCCTTCTTCCTATCCAAAAACCCCTTCCTCCTGAGGACATTCTTCAAGCTTAACCTCGCCCTTGTGAAGACATCCAACGCGTTTCATCGGGGTGGGTTCGGGGGGGGGGGGGGAAATTCCCCCCACCACTCCCCCCATGCTTCTCACACAGGTCACACACACAGTCCTTCACCGCTCAAACCTTCCACAAACTGGGCATCGCACCTCCAGAACAAACACAGTCTCTGCCCACAATGGCCAAAGTAGTCCAACACAAGTGCGCTTTTCTTTTTAATTCTGCGGCTAATTGGCACAAATTAGTTTCAGCAGAGATTTTTTAAAAAAGGGAAAAGTGGCTTTTCCTGGGCACAACTTCGAGGGTTTCAACGTGGAGCAAAATCCCCCCCCAACTTCACACGACACTTTTGGCTCCTTGTTTAAAAATCTTCACGTCACGCCAGCCCGTCTCATCTGACTTGGGGCATTTACTATATTTGGGGTATTTGCCGAGTAGCCCCTCTTCCTCCTTAAAGCCTCTTCCCACCTCTCCTTCCCTGACTGACCAGTTTATTAAATCATGAGCCTTACAGCACATTAGCAGGCCATCACAACAAACATTTAACTTTTGGGAAGACATGTTTTTTGCTCCCTCTCCCCAAACTCCAGTTGACTCCACAAAGTCAAAATATGCCCGCCCCTTCCCTCGCCAAAAACTAAACCCACAGGCTTCCAAACACGGAGAGCAACCCTCAAAAAGGTTTGTTGTGTGTTTCTCCTTGGGAATTACTGGCTTAATTCATTTTGGAAAATGAATCCACTATTGCGCAAAGGTTCGCAAAATGGCAGCCAGGACCCAAAATGGCAGCCGGTCCAACCCCACTCCCTCCTGACATAAAATGGCGGCCCCCGAACACCTCTTCACTCAACCGACGACAATCTCCCCGCCACCCCCCCTCCATAATACCCCGCCGCTGCCTCCTTTTCCCATAATCTCGTCTACCCGTGCCGCAAATACCCCGCACCGCCTCGGCCAGACAATTCCGATTCGCCTCCCCGCCATCTCCTCTCTCGCTCTCCCTTCCCCTCCCCGCAAAACCCGCTTTCCCTTCAATTCTTCTTCCCGTCGCCTCAGCATTCTGCCCGCTTTTACTTCGCCCGCCTGTAGTTATGAAGCCTCCTTGATTCTCTTTATAGAGTTAGGCTTTCTCGCTTTTAAAAAACCCACGATGTCCTCCGCCGCTGCCGCCCGCTCGTTCCCATCCATCCAGCCACCCGCCGCCAACTGCCTTCTTCCAAGTCGTTAATATAGATTGTAAATAGCTGAGGCCCCAGCACTGATCCCTGCGGCATCCCGCTAGTTACTGTTTGCCAATCGGAAAATGACCCGTTTGTCCCGACTCTGTTTTCTGTTAGTTAGCCAATCCTCAATCCATGCCAATATATTACTCCCAACACCGTGAACTTCTATCTTGTGCAGGAACCTTTTATGTGGCACCTTATTGAATGCCTTCTGGAAATCCAAATACATCACATCCACTGGTTCCCCCTTATCCACCCTGCTCATTACATCCTCGAAGAACTCCAGCAAATTTATCAAACATGATTTCCCTTTCATAAAACCATGCTGACTCTGCTTTTCCCAACTGTCCTGCTACTGCTTCCTTAATAAATGGACTCCAGTATTTTCCCAATGACAGGTGTTAGGCTAACTGGTCTATAGTTTCCTGCTTTCTGTCTGCCTCCTTTTTTTAAACAAGGTCGTTACATTTGCAGTTTCCTAATCCGCTGGGACCTCCCCAGAATCCAGGAAATTTTGGTAGATTACAACCAATGCATCCACTATCTCTGCAGTCACTTCTTTAAGGACCCTACGTTGCAAGCCATCAGGTCCAGAGGACTTGTCCGCTTTTAATCCCATTATTTTACCGGGTACTACTTCTTTAGTGATAGTGATTGTATTAAGTTCCTCCCTCCCTCACACCCCTTGATTATCCCCTATTGGGATGTTTATAGTGTCTTCTACTGTGAAGACCGATACAAAATATTTGTTCAAAGTCTCTGCCATTTGCCTGTTCCCCGTTATTAATTCCCCAGTCTCATCCTCTAAGGGACCAACAGTTACTTTAGCCACTCTTTTCCTTTTCATGTACCTGTAGAAACTCTTATTATCTGTTTTTATATTTCATGCTTTTTATATTACTTTCATAATCTATCTTCCCTCTCTATTATTTATTTTGTCGTTCTATGCTGGTTTTTAAAAGTTTCCCAATCCTCTGGCCTCCCACTAGTTTTGGCGACATTGTATGCCTTTGTTTTCAATTTGATACCATCCCTTATTTCCTTAGTTAGCCACGGATGGTTATCCCTTCTCTTACAATCTTTCCTTCTCATTGGAATATATTTCTGTTGAGAGTTATGAAATATTTCCTTCAATGTCTGCCACTGCTCATCAACCGTCCCACTCTGGAATCTATCTTCCCAGTCCTCTTTAGCCAACTCTGTCTTCAAACCTTTGTAGTCTCCTAAGTTTAAGCTTAGGGCACTGGTTAGAGATCCAACTTTCTCATCCTCCAATTGAATTTGAAATTCAACCATATTATGGTCACTCATTCCTAGAGGATTCTTTACTTGGAGATCATTGTTGAGGAAGGAATTAATATCTAAAAAGAGAAATCGCTCACAAATGCAACAGTGTCAGTTTGCCAATAACATAAGAACATAAGAAATAGGAACAGGCGACAGGCCATATGGCCCTTCGAGCCTGCTCCGCCATTTAATACGATCATGGCTGATCCGATCATGGACTCAGGTCTACTTCCCTGCCCTCTCCCCATAATCCCTTATCGGTTAAGAAACTGTCTATCTCTGTCTTAAATTTATTCAATGACCCAGCTTCCACAGCTCTCTGAGGCAGTGAATTCCACAGATTTATAACTCAGAAGAAATTCCTCCTCATCTCAGTTTTAAATGGGCGGCCCCTTATTCCAAGATTATGCCCCCTAGTTCTAGTCTCCCCTATCAGTGGAAACATCCTCTCTGCATCCAACTTGTCAAGCCCCCTCATAATCTATTACGTTTGGATAAGATCACCTCTCATTTTTCTTAATTCCAATGAGTAGAGACCCAACCTACTCAATCTTTCCTCATAAGTCAACCCCCTCATCTCCGGAATCAACCGAGTGAACCTTCTCTAAACTGCCTCCAAAGCAAGTATATGCTTTCTTAAATATGGAAACCAAAACTATACACAGTATTCCAGGTGTGGCCTCACCAATACCCTGTATAACTAGCAAGGCTTCCCTGCTTTTATACTCCATCCCCTTTGCAATAAAGGTCAAGATTCCATTGGCCCAGTTCCCACTGTACTGCAGCACTTTGCAGTCTTTCTCCATTTAAATAATAACTTGCTCTTTGATTTTTTTCTGCCAAAGTGCAGAACCTCACACTTTCCAACATTACACTCCATCTGACAAATTTTTGCCCACTCACTTAGCCTGTATGTCCTTTTGCAGGTTTTTTGTGCCTTCTCACACATTGCTTTTCCTCCCATCTTTCTATCATCAGCAAACTTGGCTACGTTACACTCAGTTTCTTCATCCAAGTCATTAATATAGATTGTAGATAGTTGGGGTCCCAGCACTGATCCCTGCAGCACCCCACTAGTTAATGATTGCCAACCTGAGAATGAACCATTTATCCCGACTTTCTGTTTTCTGATAGCATGGATGGAGGATTGGCTAACTAATATATTACCCCCAACCCCGTGAGCTTTTGTCTTGTGCAGTAACCTTGTATGTGGCAACTTGTCAAATGCCTTCTGGAAGTCCAAATACACCACATCCAGTGGTTCGCCTTTATCCTCAAAGAATTACATCCTCAAAGAATTCCAGCAAATTTGTCAAACAAGACTTCCCCTTCATAACAGAACATCTTCATTCCATGATTGAAAATTAGAATGGCAAGGTTTTGAGTTTTCATTTAAAATAAATGATTGTATCTAGCTCTATTTACAAATGGATATAAATCTTATCATATTTGGATGGAATGAAAAATGTGATTACATTCCAATCACAAAGCCTTCACATCACACTCCGAATTTAGTCATCTGCAGTTCAACCACACTGCCTTCGACTAAATTAGAATACCAAAAAAAAATGCCCGTGTCCCTGATTTTATTCACTGATGTGAGGCTTGACTATGTATGCGGCTATGAATTAATCTTTTTTAAGTTCGTGGTCGACAAAGAGAAATAATGAAGATTGATTCAAGCTATAAGTAACTTGAGCTTCCAGTTATGCAAAATATTGGCCCTGAAATTCCGTTTTGGCCTTCCCACGGGCATTTTATAGAAAAAATATGCACCTACCTTAAGCTGCTGCCCACGTTCGACTTTCCGATGCTGAGGCCTCCTTCGACTGTGACTCGCAGCGCGTGCACATCGACGCATGCGCAGGCCTCGAGCTGGAGTCGCATGGCTCTGGGCAGCCAACCAGGTAAAGTATCATAGTAATAGGAGTTCCGCAGGGTCCTAAACTCCTGTTACTATGATTGTGATAGAGCCCGAAACACCCAAAACACAGCCCCAAACATCCAAAACACTAATAAAAAATAGAAAATAATTACACTACATTCATTTAAATTAAAGTTATTAATGTCTTTAAAAAAAATTCTCCATTTAAAAAAAAAAGTTAAAAAAAAAATAAACTTACCGTTGTGAGGAGAATTTTTAATGATAAAATATGTTTTAATAACTTTATTTTTATATGTTTGTGTTTTTTTTAAAAAACATTTGCGCCTGTAAAAGTAGGCTATGCGCCTGCTTTTTCCGGCGCAAGATTTTTGAGAACATTTGCAAGCGTAAATATCGGAAATTTCCACTTACAAATGTCCTTGGCTCCAGAGATGCGGCCATCTGTCAAGCCAGAAACTTGACAGATCGGAAATGCCGGTTTCCAGCGCATGCACATTGCATGCTGGAATCCGACATTTCCCACGCCTTCCCGGGTCCGTAGGAACTCCGTACGGACCCAGGGAGGCCAGAATTTCAGGACCATTGTCATTTCAACTTTTTATTTCATGGAGTGGTAGGATGCAGTTTGCACCCACAATTCCACATAAGCAAACCTCCTCATGTTGGCTGGACAATCAAGTGAGAGGTGGTGAAAGAGCCCAGCGAACATTAAGATAAGTCATCACCCGAGCTGCTCTCGGATACCTCCCAGCTGCTGACTAAAAAACAGCACTGGCTGAACTCATGGAGCAGCTTCACCTGCCCTCTCAGCAGACAATGTTGTGTGTGCGAGTAAAATGGAAATGGGGAAAGCAAAGGAAAAAAATAGCGGTTAGATCTATTATTAATAAAAACTTTGCAGTTTGAATGCAAGACTGTAATATTAGAGTCCCTTTGTCCAATCAGATCATAAAGAAAAGTGGCATAGGCGACCACCATTTTTGCCAATCTGATTCATGAATTTCTAACTAATCGGATATAAGGACCACTGTTAATCAATTAGATACCAAGCCAACAACATACAGATTTCACAACCTGTAAACAGGGACCCGATTGTTACAATTTCTCCAACCTCAGAACCTCTTGCGTTAAGTGAATAGGTTACTTAGCATGCCTGATGGACTGCATCCCAGAGTACTTAAGGAGGTGGCCTTGGGAATAGTGGATGCGTTGACAGTCATTTTCCAACATTCCATTGACTCTGGATCAGTTCCTATGGAGTGGAGGGTAGCCAATGTAACCCCACTTTTTAAAAAAGGAGGGAGAGAGAAAACAGGGAATTATAGACCGGTCAGCCTGACATCGGTAGTGGGTAAAATGATGGAATCAATTATTAAGGATGTCATAGCAGTGCATTTGGAAAGAGGTGACATGATAGGTCCAAGTCAGCATGGATTTGTGAAAGGGAAATCATGCTTGACAAATCTTCTGGAATTTTTTGAGGATGTTTCCAGTAGAGTGGATAAGGGAGAACCAGTTGATGTGGTATATTTGGACTTTCAGAAGGCGTTCGACAAGGTCCCACACAAGAGATTGATGTGCAAAGTTAGAGCACATGGGATTGGGGGTAGTGTACTGACATGGATTGAGAACTGGTTGTCAGACAGGAAGCAAAGAGTAGGAGTAAATGGGTACTTTTCAGAATGGCAGGCAGTGACTAGTGGGGTACCGCAAGGTTCTGTGCTGGGGCCCCAGCTGTTTACACTGTACATTAATGATTTAGATGAGGGGATTAAATGTAGTATCTCCAAATTTGCGGATGACACTAAGTTGGGTGGCAGTGTGAGCTGCGAGGAGGATGCTGTGAGGCTGCAGAGCGACTTGGATAGGTTAGGTGAGTGGGCAAATGCATGGCAGATGAAGTATAATGTGGATAAATGTGAGGTTATCCACTTTGGTGGTAAAAACAGAGAGACAGACTATTATCTGAATGGTGACAGATTAGGAAAAGGGGAGGTGCAAAGAGACCTGGGTGTCATGGTACATCAGTCATTGAAGGTTGGCATGCAGGTGCAGCAGGCGGTTAAGAAAGCAAATGGCATGTTGGCCTTCATAGCAAGGGGATTTGAGTACAGGGGCAGGGAGGTGTTGCTACAGTTGTACAGGGCATTGGTGAGGCCACACCTGGAGTATTGTGTACAGTTTTGGTCTCCTAACCTGAGGAAGGACATTCTTGCTATTGAGGGAGTGCAGCGAAGGTTCACCAGACTGATTCCCGGGATGGCGGGACTGACCTATCAAGAAAGACTGGATCAACTGGGCTTGTATTCACTGGAGTTCAGAAGAATGAGAGGGGACCTCATAGAAACATATAAAATTCTGACGGGGTTAGACAGGTTAGATGCAGGAAGAATGTTCCCAATGTTGGGGAAGTCCAGAACCAGGGGTCACAGTCTAAGGATAAGGGGTAAGCCATTTAGGACCGAGATGCGGAGGAACTTCTTCACCCAGAGAGTGGTGAACCTGTGGAATTCTCTACCACAGAAAGTTGTTGAGGCCAATTCACTAAATATATTCAAAAAGGAGTTAGATGAGGTCCTTACTGCTAGGGGGATCAAGGGGTATGGCGAGAAAGCAGGAATGGGGTACTGAAGTTGAATGTTCAGCCATGAACTCATTGAATGGCGGTGCAGGCTAGAAGGGCCGAATGGCCTACTCCTGCACCTATTTTCTATGTTTCTATGTTTCTATGTCTATGCTGGAAAAATAATGGGCTAGAAATTCCACATCGCTAAAAATCTGCTGGTATCACCGCAGGCAGGTGTTAACGGCCGCCATTACTGATGGCGCTGGCAGGACCGGTAAACTTGCGCTGGTGGCTACTGATCAGCCCAGCGCTAAACTTACCGAGCAAGGCCGTTTTCGTGGCATTAGTCCCGGCAGGAGGCCCCAATATAGCGTGGCTGCAGCATCATTGCAGCAAAAACAGCCTTCTCTTAAAGCAAGACTATCATTTCAGAAAGCAGTTGGTCCCTTAAAGGGGAACTGCCTTGAAAATTAAAAAATAAAAATCATGTAAAAATAGGCAGTTTTTAGCTCTTGTAGCTCAACTGCCGTCTGAAAAAAAATTATTAAAAAGTGTTCACAAATGGTCATCTTTAGTTCTTAAAGCTGATTTGCCTTTCATACCTAAAAAAAATGCTGAAAGTGCTTCAGCACTGACGCAAATGACTCAGCAAGCCAGGGAAGGAGCATGCAGGGCTCACAGGCAACACTTCAGCTTTGTACAGGGGGTCAACACTGCAAGAGAAATCCTCTAACCACAGGAGCCAGAAGGCCTTCCAGAAATAAGGATGTGGTACTACATCACCGATGCCATCACTGCCAGAAGATTTGCCCCCATGACCTGGCTCCAGTGCCCAAAGCAGCTTCATGACCTTAGATCACTGGTCAAGGTCAGTGAATGCACCTTCAAATCCATCTCCTACCAACTGCACCACTAGCCTCACACACTGCTCAATGAACAACACCCCAACCCCCCCATTCCTCACCTACTAACAATCTGTACCAAATACCAGACACACCTCCCATTCCTAGCTTCACCTCACCCCCTCGCCTGGAGGAGACGGTGCTGGCCATTCTTGACAGGGGCATGGCTGAGCACTTGGCCGGCGGCGGGGCTAAAAGGGCACAAGATGCTCCTCATACGTTATCCTCCTCCTCACATGTACCTCTTGCTTTCCCGCCCTCCCCTCACTACAACTTCCATCTTTGTGCCTTCCTCATTTCACACACCCAAGAATGCAGCCTGCCTAGTCAATGGGTGACCAAGAAGAGAGAGAGGAGAGTGAAGAAAGAAAAACAACAAACACCGTAACTCCATTTCACACTCCCAGCCACCTGCTCCTCAAGGCCATCTGCAGTCTTCCCCACTGAAATTCAACAGCCTTCCACCAGCCATGCTGCAGCCACTGGGGTAGCACTGCATGACATCACTAGGATGGGCAAAGGCACACACACCAGTCATTAACGGAATGCATAAGGGTGATGATGCGTTGATTTCTTGATGTCATATTGGATGGATTGATGTATAAAAAGTTGAATTCAAAAGTTTGCTTTATGTTGGCTTTTACTTCAGCATTGTGGCCAAGAAGACACTGAGATAGACAGTAACAGAGGGAAGGTAAGGTACAGGACAAATGTTGAAAGGGGAATTGGGGCTGTGGTCACTGATACAGAAGGTGGACAATTCTATCCTGCATGTCCTGTCCAGAAAGGGGCTGTCCTTCCTTGCTATCAGCAGCACTAAAGCCCTCACCAAAATGGCAGCCGCTGAGTCCCGTGACAGAAAAGGGCATTAGAGTGGTGGCCGCCATTTTTCGCCAGGATTGCGGTGCTAATTCGTGGCATTAGGTAGGGAATTTCTGGGCAAATAACTTTAATTGAGATACTTCACAGCAAATTAATGCAAGAGACATCAATTGTGCAGTTCTTCTCTCTTCGATAGGCAGAAAACACCATGCTGTCACACCATATATTTCAGTCTAAAACTATAAATTAAATATATTGCAAGAAATAGTTTTGCAAGAAATAAAATGAATGCAACAGAACAATATTGAACATACATACTACTAATAACAAGGCATTCCACAGCCTTGGTGTTCTTTTTACAGAATCTTAAAAGTGACTCCTTTGATAATCTTTTATATTGGTGCATATCTCGGTCTCTCACACACAGCATAGAAATGCAGCTGTACTGAGTAAACCAAACATTCAGAGCTGCTGTCACGATATACCTTTCACTTTTTGAAATGGAGGGTGGCCTCTCTGAAATATGTCTTCCTGTTCTTTCACAACAGGTTGTTGATTATATTATTTCTATCATTTAGTTTGTGGGTAGCAGCCCCGTTACTGTCCAGTGATGTTCACGAAGTCAGGTTTGAAACAAAGCTTTTTTGAAATTTCTAATATGCCGTTAAAGATCCTTAATGATTGTTGCAATCACAATCAACAAGCTCAGTTTCTTCTCAAAGGCAAGTTTGGCCACATTAATATTTTGCAATCAGGATGTACTAACCAGGTGACCTTGACCTGTTTACAGACAATAAATAGGTTTACAGGCAAACATAGTTGAGATGCCTCCCCTTGAGCTAACAACCATTCTCTAGCTAATAAAATGTATTGCTTCAAACTCAGTCCCAAAACAAAGGCAAAATAAGTAATTAACAGAGCTCCATTTTGAACTCACAATAAAATGGTCTAATTACAACTTGATCTGACTAAAACATACGGCAGAAATATTTCATGAATTGACAAATGGAGCCAATGTTCATCATACAGATCGCAGTGTCATCTCTTCTCGGTCACATGTGATTGGTTGTTTTGCGTTAAACCGAAGTTTCACCTACCCTCTCATGTGGGCATAAAAGATCCCTTGGAACTATTCAAAGATGAAGTCTCCCAGTGTCCTGGCCAACAGCACCAAAAGCATATTATTTGGTCATTTCATTCATTGCTGTTTATGGGACCTTGCTCTGCACAAATTGACAGATGTATCTCCCTACTTCCTCAAAGTCAACGGAAAAGAAAATTAGGCAGGGTATTAAACGGGCTGCCGATTTGCTATCACCCAAAATAGGGACGACGATGAGAAACAAAAAGGCATACAAAGAGAAACAGCAAGGCAGAAAGAACAGAAGGCAACTAGGAAGGCAGCGTGGGATAGAAAGAATGAGAAAGTAGGAGATAAGCACAGAGGCAGTTACAGGAAGAGGGGGACATTTTCTCTATGAGAAAAGCCACGGGTGATTATTAAATAATCTTGATTAAATGGCCAATCTACTATTTGTATGGCTTTTTGTGCTACATAAATCAGTCAAAACTCTCACTCCCACCTTAAACATGCTTTAAAAACAATGAGATTTCATTTGACTCATTCATTTAAAATGTAGTTGGTCAAATTCCTCAGACCTGAAGCAACAATCATATTTTAAAATATTCGATTTTATAGTTACATCATCATCATCATAGGCAGTCCCTCGAACGAGGATGACTTGCTTCCACGAGAGTTCACAGATGTTTCAATGAAGGAGCCGATGTTACAGTCCTGAACTCCAGTTGAGGGTGAAAGATGCCTGTGCGTGAATTTTTTTAATGTGTGGTGACCGTTGCACATCAGCCACCACATGGGCTTGACAGAGCTAGGCCTTTATCCAGTGGTAAGGGTTAACCAGGGCAACTGGAGACCTGTTCTGCTGCACGGACCTAGTGCACACACATATCGCAGTGTGGGCTGGCCCTTGCTGCCCCTGGGCCCTTCTGGGCCCCGAACCCTCATTCGCCACATTTTCGCCCAAAATGTTCCAGGGCCTGGCGCTCCAGCTCTATTTATAGCTCACAACAGTGAACCGGACAGGTTGAATACATTCTGATGAAACTACAGCGCATTATCAATCCTATATTTTACCCATTGGCGCAAGTTGACGGCATGCAGGATGTGGAACACCTCCAAGTGAGCTGCAAGACACTGATGTGAATTTAAAGGGGGACACTGGCATCATAACCCCAAGAGATATTTTCTGCAAGAGAAGTGCGCAAGTTGGCTGCCATGTTGCTCGACATTACAACAGTGGCTACACTTTAAAATACTTAATTGGTTGTGAAGCACTTTGGGATGTCCTGAGGCCATGAAAGGCACTACCTCAATGCAAGTTCTTTCTTTCTAATTGTTGGATTTAAAATTGAACTTAAAAAAAATAACAGTGTACTTTAGCAATTCTGCTCACTACATTACTTTTAATTTGCAACAGGTGGCTCTTCAACAAATACTTTTATGGGCGTGTTAAACTGAAAATAAAATTCACAAATTGCAGACGACCTTCTGATAAGAAAACTTGATGTCAAAGTCTTATTGTGCTACTGTTGGCAAAGGTCTTTATGGTCTCAATTAAACTGCCTGCAATGTCATATTGGTAATGTTGCTTCAAGAATATTTTTGGGCCATTGCATCCCCATTAGATTTATGTCAGTATCTACAGGTCTTGTTCAATACATAACCAAAAACAATTGTAGAGGAAGTGCAACAGAAGCATGAATAAAATATCCAAACACCACAATGTTCAGCCAATACTTTCTTTATCAATTAACCTGTATAAAAGATACCCACTACTTTCAGTAGGTTGGAAAATATGTGGTTTCACGATGGTAGAAAAATTACACATAATACAATGTAATATTCTGCTTAAGCGCAGCTATGTGTAACTTTGTATGTCCCTTTAAAGTCCCAAGTTATAATTGATTCTTGGGTCTGTTGGAGGTCATAGTGACTTTCTTTTTAGTGCTTACTTTATGAAGGTGACACAGAAATTTGTATTATATAACAGCATGAAACCTTTAGTATGATGGATGCATCTCAAAAACTCTTATACTAATAGACGCCCCAAGCCATTGCTCATGGTGAATCAAAGATTAGGCTGTTCCAAGCCTGTTGTGGTACGGAAGTGGGGGAGGGGTGCACATCAGCAGTGAAATACTTAGCAAAGATGGCGGTAAGAGATCCCCATAGATACAGCATCATATTTTTGACGGTTACTTGAAAAATAAATTTCTATTTATGCACTCCGTGCATTATTACGTTCTCTCCCTCTCTGGAACAATAAAGGTAAGGTTGGTTCAGTAAACATAATCATCAAACCTAGCACAAACAGCAGTCATGAGGAAGAGAAAAATTCTAAACAAGACTTAAATCAGAATTTTTATTTAATAGCAAGTATATAAAAAGTTTTTTATTAAATGATTATTTTTAGCTCCTCTTGCCTTGTTATTTCATCATCATAGGCAGTTCCTCGTGTCGAGGATGACTTGCTTCCATGCCAAAAAGGGATGAGTTCACAGGTGTTTCAATGAAGGATCTAATATTCCAGGTGCTGAACTACATCTTGAAAGGTGGAAGATGCCTGTGCGTGTTTATTTTTAAAAAACGTGCAGTGGCCGTTGCACATTAGCCACCACACGGGCTTGACAGAGCTAGGTCTTGGTCCAGTGGCAAGGATTAACCAAGACGCCTGGAGACCTGCTCTGCTGCACGGATTTATAGATTCTCTGGCTCTACACTTTGGGTATAGGGAGAACTGCTGCATCATTAACCCTTCTTAATCAACAATAATTGTTCTGGAATTCTAATTGTTAACAAAAGAAAGCTCAGGTGCTGTAAAGCATTCACCTTTATAATTAAGTCATCATAGGCAGTCCCTCAAAATCGAGGAAGACTTGCTCCCAATCTAAAAATGAGTTCTTAGGTGAATTACAGTCTCTGTCACAGGTGAGACAGACAGTCATTGAAGGAAAGGGTGGGTGGGGAGTCTGGTTTGCCACACGCTCCTTCCGCTACCTGCACTTGTTTTCTGCATGCTCTTGGTGACGAGACTCGAGGTGCTCAGCGCCCTCTCCACTTAGGGCGGTCTTTGGCCAGGGACTCCCAGGTGTCGGTGGGGATGTCGCATTTTACCAAGGAGGCTTTGAGAGTGTCCTTGAAACGTTTCCTCTGCTCACTTGCCATGTAGGAATTCCAAGTAGAACACCTGCTTTTGTGTCAGGCATGCGAACAATGTGGCCCGCCCAAGGAAGCTGGTCGAGTGTAGTCAGTGCTTCGATGCTGGGGATGTTGGCCTGGTCAAGAACGCTAATGCTGGTGCATCTGTCCTCCCAGGGCATTTGCAGGATCTTGCGCAGGCAATGCTGCTGGTATTTCTCCAGCGATTTGAAGTGTCTACTGTGTTGATCATAGTTTACATGTAAAACTGCATCTAAAAGAAGTCTTTCAAATTCATCCCCCAGCAAGTTTTCAAATGATTTGGAAAAGTAAAGAACACACCCTGATACAATTATCTTTCTGCATGTGGTGAAATTCTGAATATTGCATATAATGGGGCTGGATCTTGCTGGAGCGGATATCACGCAGCGTACGCCACTAGTTAGACTTTTTCTCGCACCCTTCAGCACAAACTTTTCTCGTGCTGTAACTTGATGGATTTGCGAGCTGATAAGTGCGAGCGCACTGGAGTATCTGGGACCTTAGTGAATGACGGGACCAGCAGTGTATCTCCTTAACCAATGAGATTTAAGGATTGAGAAAGAAACAGAGGAACGACAGAGAAGGAGGGTGAATTAGAGTGAAAGAGAAATAAAGAGGAAAAGAAAGATTGGTTGTAAAGAGAAAAAAAAAAAGGAAAAGAAAGAAAAAAATTCAAAAATTTAAAATGTAAAATTTTTTAAATCTCCCACAACAATTTACTACATGCAACAATAAGATTGAACACTTTTAAGTGGTTTCCTTTCTGGGCCAGAGAGGTTGAGTGGTATTGTATTACTAATTAACACATTATTTAAAAGGTACTGACACTCTTAATTACTAGACTTAACTGGTAATGGGCAATTAATCCGCAAATCCAGAAAGTGCTTAAAATACGACAAAGCAAAGAACAAGATGCTCTTTGTGCAAAGTAAATGGCAGAAATTGACCAGCAAGTTCTGGAGATTCGCAACTCATGGTGTGTCTCTTAATTCCCTGAACTTGCCGGCCAATTTTCATGTTAATAACAGCGTGCGTCATTAGTCGCCATTATTTTCCCAGCAAGATGCGGCCCATTGAGACTGTGGAATTGTGGAAATTACAAACACTGCTGTAGCTGGTAGCTTCCTGCAGCTAACAGAGTGACACCTCTGTGAAAAAATATTAACTGGCAGACCAGTTTTGAAAGTAGCTCAGATTTCCAAATGAAAAGGTTAATGAAGATACTTTAAGCTGGAAAGAAGAATTTGAGAGTCAAATTTAATTATTCATTGGGAAAGATGTAATTTTTTTTAATGATTTTATGTTTAAGAAAAAGTTATTTTTAACTTTAGATATTTGAGTATGAGACTGAAAACTGACAGATGAAAAACCATTTTCAATAATATCACTGGTTCAGTTTCTGCGCCATTCGTAAATAATCAGTGTTTACCAGGAGTTCTGAGAGAAGGAAAATCAGCACAGTGGTAAAAACAAGATGTGTTAGCTTCTGGTGCCAGAATCGAGGAACATCATGTCCAATGTTGGCTACATCAAAAACAGATTCATTCAATTTGTGCCAGTTAGTTTAACTTTTGGAGAACAATATAACATTTGACACTGCATGCACAGATCATCCCAGAATTTGGCACACAATACAATATTACATCATTGTCTCATCAACCATGCAATGACTTCCAGGATGCACAAATCTGAATTGTAAGTGACCTTGCAGATACATTGCTGCAAGTTGCTGGACAAACCCAGCAGAAACCAACATTTTGCTATTTTTCTTTGTTGCAGTGTTGGCAAGCTCGGAATGTAAATGATTTACAAACTGGAGTATAACTTGGAAAAGAAAATTCAAAATGTCAGAGAATTCTAATTATTTTGAGGTATGAGCATATTCCCCGACTTTCATGTTCCTGGAGTATGCCATTCCTTATATCCTCAAACTTAATTGCTGTTCCAACAAACTAGATCAAACTAATGATCTTCAACTCCTGTTTAGAAAATTCCTATGTAAGTTTGTCATTCAAGGAATCGCCTCGAGAGATCAATATAGATGATGAAGGCAGCAAATGATGGTTTAAGATAGAGGGAAAGTCACTAAAAGATGAAGAACACAAGGCTTCGAGCTTTCTGAAAGTTACACACTGCAGCTTGCTAACATCTGCAAGAAAGATTGTCCAGCTCTCCTTTGGGGTCTCTAAAACTTAACCATCCTACATCCAGAAAATGGGATGGTGTTCAGAGACAAGCTCTTGGCCTTTGTTGACCAATTTCCTTCCATTATAGAGCAGTCATCATGGCATATGGAGGACGAAATGCTGGATTATCAATTCACAATGTCACTAGATGTAATTCTACAGTGGAGTACTGCTCTCCAGCATGGCTATCAAGTCCGCTTGTCAAATCCATTGAAGTCCAGCTGAATTCTACTATGAAAATTATCACTGGTCGCTTTTATTGACACCAACACACTGGTTGCTCATGCTTGCAAACATCGCACCACCAAACCTAAGTTGCGAATATGCAATCTCCAGAGAATACAACCACTACACCAGCAAAGACATGCCGATCCAGGCCGACTTGAACAACCTACCATCAACCCGTCTCAAATCTTGAAGGTCATTTTGGACCGTTGCCAAAGCCCTTCAGCGATCTCCCCTCAGCCTTGATGACCGATGGGGAAATGCTTGGAAGAACTGCGACATATGGAATGGATTCCTTATAGAAGACCTCACAGTACAACCTGAAGAATCAAACCTTCCTCGCAAATAGCGGACAACCATCAACCACCTCAGAACTGGTCATGGTAAATGCTGCCACCTTCTCCGTAGATGGAAGATTAAAGTGACTGGAGAGTTGCTAATCAGACCCGAGAGCACATTGAGCAACTGCCCTTATAACTGCAAATTCCGGGCCAATGTATTGGGTTGTATGAGATAGAAGCTTAAGCGCTTGCCGTTCATAGCCCAAGCCAACTGAGCTGAAGGGCAAATCCAGAAGTTTTGAGAGTGGGAGCCTGTTTTCTCTAACATTGAGCCGTAAACGAAGACTGCCAAAGAGGCAACAAAAAGTGATAAAGAATTCAGTTTCTTCTCTGCAAGACCGTAATATTTTTAATACCTTAATATTTTTAATACATGTCCAACATAGCCTAAAAATGATTGTTACTGAGATTAGAGGATGAATGCTTAAGACATGGATCATTCCCTTAAAGTAACAGACAGTGGACTTTCATAGCAACATGGTAAGAGTTTGTCCAGTAATATTATCAACGGCACAGATCATGTATGCACTAAATTGGCTGATTCTGTGTTAAATAGGTTTATGGGAAAAATACAAAGAAAAGTTTAGCTGGTTACAGAACTCCCTTTTAGGAGATGGTCGAATTCTACTTATAAGGCCAGTTCCTTGTAAAGGAAGTTGAAAGCGACATTTCCTGGAGACTATTAAGGTAGATTTCAAATTTAAAGTGTAAATGAAAGAAAATTCTGCGCTGAAGAGCTCAATAGCTTGCTCAACCCTTTCAGTGCACAGAGTAAAGGGAAGGTGAAGAGTGCAGCCAACTCCGGAAAGGTTCATATTGTATTCAATTAAAAGTTTCTCAAAGTTATAATGGGGGTGGGGGGGTGGATTCGGTTGTTCAATCACCTTGTTGCTATACCTCTCCTGACTCACGGTTGCTTCCATTTTCCAACTCTATAAAATACCAAAGAGTTTACTGCTGCCAGGTATGCAAAATGATTCTGTACAGTATACCCTGAAACACACCTTAACATTGTTATTCTACAAGTGTTGCTGTTCCATTTCAGCTTGCAAGCCTTGAGAATACAAAGTTACTCTTCTGTTACTGCGTGAAGACTAGCTGTTTTACCCTCATATCAAAGTGGGCATATGTTCGTGCTGTTACGAGATCTACATTGGTATCAGTGCAATTTTGGCACTTGATTGGTCGCACAACACTAGAGGTACCATTTTCCAATTCGGCCTGGGAAAAGCAAGAAATTGTGCATTCACTGCTGCGCTGCCTCTAATGCATACAACAGCTGGAGGTGACACAGCGTGAATGATGTCTAATCAACCTAACTACCAACTAGAGGCATTCTGTTCTTGGATGAGTAGGCTTATGATAGTCACGAATGTCCATTTATAGAAAACGTTTGCCACCAAGACTCCTAAAGTCTGCAGCAAATTTGCAATATAAAAGCAGCAACATGGAAATCACGGCTAGTGGGCAGCAGTTTTCACCGAGCACCACCACCTCGGCCTGCGGGTAAACAGAAGTGTCAAACACATATTGCTCTTGCCAGGCCCATTGGCTAATATCCTCCCCTCTGTACAGGTGGTGGTGCAGTTTCTGTGACTCCTCATCTGTACAGAGCTTCCAGGTTATCAAGAAAGTCACCAGAGAGGAAGAAAGTAGTTTCTGAACTTTATCCAAAATAGCAGCAAATGCACAACCACTGATGTTTGCACACACATATTTTAATCTTTCTTAAAAACTGCTTTTCCTCAATGATCAGAGAAGTCTCACGAGAGTGTTGATGTTTACGCATTCAGCCTCACCTTGACCATGTTTATTTGTCACCTCATCTATCCTTGCTGCTAAAACAGTGTAATGCAAAAGTGTGTCTTAGCAGTGCAACCGGAACTCAAATGAACAGAACCATTTCCGGAACATGTTTTATAGTATAAATAGAAATAGACAATTGCTTGGGAAAAAAAATACTTAATTACATTTGGAGCTAGACAGAAAGTGGGATTGGATTTGGTGGCACATGGGAAGAAAAACAGCTGTACAAACTTGGAGCTGAATGGCCTATTTCTGTGCTGTCGCGTTCTATGATCCCATTAGTTGAACATACGCGCCGAAGACCTGTGCAGTATAACAGGTCACTACCCCCTTCTTCAATCCATTATGCCCCGTGAATCGGCACACATAGGGCATAATGGGCTCAAAAATTGGCATCAGTGAAGCTATATGGATAACAACCGTCTGTTCTTACTCTCAACTGCTTTAACCAGCAGATGTACGCTAAATTCTGCTCATAGGATAATGCAGCTTGATGCTGTGCCTTCGGTTTTTGGGCTGCTATTGGCAAATAGGCAGTTGTGAAAATATTGATATGTGTTTGTGCATTTAATTCAGCTAACACAAGGGCTGGGAAACACAGATCACATTCAAGTCACATTAAAACTGAGATGAGGAAGAATTTCTTCTTAGAGGGTTGTAAATCTGTGGAATTCGCTGCCTCAGAGACCTGTGGAAGCTGGGTCATTGAATAAATTTAAGACAGAGATAGACAGTTTCTTAACTGATAAGGCAATAAGAGGTTATGGGGAGTGGACAGGGAAGTAGAGCTGAGTCCATGATTGGATCAGCCATGATCGTATTAAATGGTGGAGCAGGCTCAAGGGGCCGTATGGCCTACTCCTGCTCCTATTTCTTATGTTTTTATGTAAGTAATGGACCAGTGGAGCAACGCACACCTAAAACAGAAAAGTTGTCAATAAAAGAATACCTACAAAGATAATGGAAGAGTAGAAATAAAATCTTGGCCTGAGACCATAACATACATTGTGATGAACAGTGCTTTCACTTACCTCAAGAGTCCCAGACAACATCTGAATCTCCTCAGGCTTTCCTCTTCTACAACAACAACTTGCAGTTATATAGCACCGTTAACGGAGTAAAACATCCCAAAGCACCAAAAGGAGGAGACTCCAATTTAATTACAGATTTTTCATTGTTTCTAATCACACGTAATTCTATGCACTGCAATTAAAATAAGCTAAATGTATATTGAGTGATTAAAAATCGTATTGTGTTTTACTTTATTAATAATGATGCACAATGCGCAGATCTTTACACAACTCCAGTCTTACAATAACATTTTCTTTATTCAAGGCTTTAATATGAAGAGAAGCCTGCCTTTCTTTAACTGTCATTTCCATGCTTTCCGACATTATTGGATGGGAGTCATAAAACAGACCAAGCGTAGAGTATATGGCAGGCAATCCACCTTTCATAAAGCTCACTGATGTCTCAGTCACAGCAGGAAGTAACCATCTTGCTGATGGAATCACTGGGATGCTATCGGCTCTCTCACTCTTAAAATGGTAAATGTGAAGTGTTCGTTACGTAACAAATCCTGGAACATTCTTCAAGTTGTGTTCAATGATTCTATGGTTTATTAGCAGTAATGGGGGACAGTCTTATTAAATATGAGGGGAGAGCGCTTTACTTACTTGTACATCTCCCACAGCTGCATTCATCCACATAATTGGCTCTCCCTAACATCTCAGCTATTTAATATGGTCGTTGGCTGAGCACACAGACCATGAAGTTCCAAGGCTCAATCCCGTCTGTGCTGAGCCAGAAATATCTGCCAGGCAGTGGGAGTTTGTGATAACTGGCCTCAACGTGCCATGGTTAGGAAAAAAAAAATCATCTGATTTGCTTGTCACCCAGCAATGAACATGTGTGCATACGTCAGCTGAGGACAGAATGGGCTGTGAAGCCTCCTGAGGTCAAATAGTCTGAATGGAACTCACAAAACGAGTTGCCAGAGAGCCCATGGAATCAATATCCTTAGGCAAGGAGGGGAGAGAATTGTCAGGAAATAGGTCAATTCATTATAGTCAATTAATTCATCAGTCAGTCAATCCTTAGCACACTGCTTTCTATTCTAACTCTTGTTTCCCCACGATCTTAAAACTGTCTCCTACATCTTGCACCACCTAATTTGATGAATTTCTCAATGGACTGTGGCACTACCTCCAGGTTGTTCAATATGTTATAAGAAATATGTAAAGATCAACAGGAAAATCCAGAATTAGTCCTGCTATTTAAGAAATAATGATGGGGAAACCGTGCATAACAAAAAGCTTTCTACGCTAGCGCTCATTTAGCATGAGGATGAAGCACAGAACCAGAACAATGATGAGCATGACATTTAAAAAGATACTTTCTCAGTCTTTGGTGCCTTTACTTTTGATACACATCCACTATTCTGAGAGTAAAAATCGATTACTGTCAATTAAAAACAAAAGCTCCATGTGCAGAGCAAAACAATTTTCACAGAGTTTGAACTCAGAATGGCTGCTGGCTGCATCATTAGTGGGTCAAATCTCAATTACCTTTCTGAAAATAACACTTAAAGAGCTGAAGAAGTTTACACCACTGAATCAGTTAATTGCAGGGCTGGTATTGATTCCACAGCAATCTAATTAGGTACTCAGAATTTCTTTTACAATTCAAGGCCTAACTTGATGACTTGGCCCACCCAATCAGAAACCCAGATTTTACTTAACCATGATTTAACAGCAGAATCAATGCTTACAATGCAGAAAGTGAACTGAAATGTGTATTGCCAAATCGGAACAGATTCAAATTCAACAGCCTGAGGTCATCACTCTTGTTTCTACTAGTGTGTGTTTAAGCTGAATGGAGATGGGTAACAGAAGCAATGTATCAATGGATAAAATCAGAACAGATACAAAGAATATGACAGTATTTGTGTTAAGGACTCGTGGTTTGTTTTCTAACAGAATAGCGACAGGAACCTATCACCGTGTATTTGCATATTATTTGAGACGCACTCTGGATGACAGCACAACCTCGAAAAACATATTCAAAATATTTCACATGAAATCGGGCATACAGACATCCATGCCCAGTTCCTCTATTGAGCACCAAGGGTCTCACCTCACACAATCGGTGCTACAGTACACTTAAAAGTGTCAGCCGTGGCTCAGTGGGTAGCACTCTCACCTCGTTAGAAGGTTGTGGGTCCAACTCCAACTCGTGGGACTGGAGCACAAAAATCCAGGCTGACAATCCAGTACTGAGAGAGCACTGCATTGTCGGATGTGCGGTCATTCGAATGAGACGTTAAACCGAGGTCCCGTCTACTTTCCCAGGTGAATGTAAAAGGTCCCATGGCACTATTTCGAAGAGCAGGGGAGTTATCCCCGGTGCCCTGGCCAATATTTATCCCTCAATCAACATAACAAAAACAGATTATCTGCTCATTATCACCTTGCTGTTTGTGGGAGCTTGCTGTGCGCAAATTGGCTGCCGTGTTTCCTACATTACAACATTGACTACACTCCTAAAGTACTTCATTGGCTGTAAAGTACTTTGAAACGTCCGGTGGTTGTGAAAGGCACTATATAAATGCAAGTCTTTCCTCCCCCCCCTCCCCCCCCCCCCAAACAAAAATCATTGAACAACTTATATTTATGTAGTGCCTTCAATGTCGTGAAATGTCCCAAGGCGCTTCACAGGAGTATTGAGATCTTTAAAAAAGGGAATAAAATTCAAAATAGAAGTCACAGGAACCATTTCAAACAGTTACTTGGTAGATGAGAAGCCCACTTTCCTCACTGAAAAAATTTAAAATTTTTATTTGTAATTTGCAACTTATTAGAAATGTATCGGGCTGGAGAGGTAGGTCTCTGACTGGAGAAACTTGGGGAACGGGGGCTCGGAGCAGCGAGGGAGACTGGGGGTGCTGATGGTTATTGGGAGAGAGAAATGGGTTGGTGATGGGTGCGGGGACCAGCATTTCCTCACAGAGCCACCACCAGCAGCAGCAGCAAGGTAGTGAGTGGGAATGGCACTAAAAGAGCAGCCAGTAAAGGGGTACCTGAAACCTGGGAACCCTACTGTGGGTAAATAGTGAAAGACTTTCCATTGGTGGGTGAATGGGAGACGAGAGAGTGGAAACCAAGGATTCATACTGGAAGAAATAAGTGGTAAGGGAAGTGGAAAGTTCTTGAACTGAGGGCTATTTCAGACTAAGCTTCAGGGCTCAATCTTCCCCAATGCTGTTTTTTTGAGTATTGCCAGAGTTATGCCCGTTTTTTTCTGGCCCCAACTACTCCAAAAAAATAAATACCAAGTTTCCCCATTCTATTTTTTGAAATTGGCGCCACGCAGCCTGTCCTACAGCTTTGGGAGGTGGAGCCTCATGTCTGCGTCAAAAAAACGATCTCCCCCACCCCCCCCCCTCAAAAAGGCCGTTTTTGACGTGATTGCTGTGGACGCGCATGCCCAATACAGCTCCCGGTCTGCATTCGGCCATTTTTAAAGAGCCAGTTGTGTGTGAGAACTTTAATTCTCAGTGGAAAAATCAGAGCAGCAATGCACGATGCAACAAAGAATTTCTTACAGGATGAAGTGGAGGCACTAGTTACTGTGATTGAGACCAGATGGCACGAGCTGGACATCAACAGAGATCACATAAACGTTTCACCAAAAGAAATGAAGAAACGTGGGAACCAACTTGCAGAAGATTACTGCGCAATGGTGACCACCCCGAGGTCTGGAGGCCAGTGCAAAAAGAAGTGGCAGGACCTTGGTCAAGTAGTTAATGGAAGTAATATTTTCATTTAATCAATGTAATTGCAATTGTAAATGTGACCATCTATATGTCCCACTCAGCAGAAAGACACCCTCCCTAAAAAGTTATGTTTTCATCTTTGCAGAGGAAGGTGACACACAACAAACGGGAAAGAACTCTAAGGAGGAGGCCTGGCAAATGTGCAGCCACTGACACCCTTGGAAGAGAGAGGCGCTGCCTTGATGGGCCCTGCCTGGAGAAAAGCAACCACCACTGCACAAGCTGGGCCCACACTTGAGGGAGAGGGCAAGTCCTGCAAATTCTACAGTCTGGCTTTGCTAAATGTTAAGTACTGTGCGGGCTTGCCATGCTTCAGTTCATGGGGATGTCTCTGTCAGCTACGCTTCGGTTCATGCAATGTGCTATCATTAAAATGCACTGTGTGAGCCTACTTATGCCACCCACCCTGCCCCCTCTTCTGCTGCTAACTATTTGTCTATTCTGTTATATTTTGCAGAACATGAGACCAATCCTGACGATGCAGAAGATTATTCAGATGCGGATGAGCCTCAAGAGGAGAACATTTTCCAATCCCACCTTCCAGACCAAGAGCATGAGGGTGAAGGGGAGGGGATGGATGAAGCCCCCACTGTTATACTCACTCTGGAGGAGGTGCAGGTGCCAACTATTGAGGTGCCGGGCCCTTTCCTGAGTGGTACGAGTGTTGGGACATTCCATGGTTTCCCAGAGTCCAAGGCTGGGGGGGTTCCAGTGGGCTGCAGCGAGGCACATCCAGGGCCCCACCAACCGAGGCTGTGGGTCCCAGTGGGATGCTTTGAGCCACACCCAGGGTGAGGAGGGGAAGGAGAGCTCGACAGCGTTCTCCTGAGGTGCAGGATCTAACAGATGTGGTTCAGATGATGGCAATGAATGCGCAGAGCATTGACCTTACTCGATCACTCCTGGACACCATCAGTGGGGTGGGCGATGAGGTATCGGGACTGTCGGGAGAAGTAACAACACTCACGAGAAATGGGAGCATTGTCTGGGAACATGAGGGAGGAATGTCTCAGGCAGCAGATACAATGTTGGTGCACATGAGGGAGGGAATGTTGCAGGCAGTTAAGACACTGTCAGGACACATGAGGGAGGGAATGTTGGAGGTAGCTGACACACTGTCAGGGCACACGAGGGAAGGAATGTCGGAGCTAGTTGCTGCAATAAGGGAACACGCCCAGATTAGGCCCATTAACAGAATCAACTGCCACTCCAAATCCAATCCCCCAGATCAACCTCTGAAGAGGCCCAAGCCAGGCTTTCCACATTACCGCCTGCCCCGCCCCATCAAGAAGCGCGCATTACCTGAGATGTTCGAAAGAGTAAGCTTGGTACCAACCCGAGAAACGCTGCGTCACTGCCTGCAGGTGGGGTTGGAGTCAACAAGACCAAGCGCAGCGGGCGGACTTAGAATAAGGTGGAGGAGAGATGGGTGCAGCCTTTGCTGCTGCTGTTGTTGTTACTGTTGTAACTGTTCTCAAATTAAAAGTTTTTTGTAAGTTATATAAATTTACAAGTTTAAAAGCTTGTCAGTGATCTTAAAGTTTTTAAGTGATCTGTGAGTTAGTAAAAGCAGACCTACAACCTAGAAGCGTCAAAAGGACTGCTTTGTCAGTTGAAGTGAAGGTTACAGCTGCACTTTTATTCTATGCATCTGGATCATTCCAAGCCACAAGGTACATGCAATAAAATTTATAGAAGTCATGTAATCAGGTGTCATGCGGTCAGAATGTCTCCAAACAGAATTGGCAACCTTACCTATAAGATTATGGGAATTTTTCATTGTGCAAATAACAGGTTAGTAGTGATGCGGTTATTCTTTCTCAATAAATACATGCTGCAGGAAAAGTAGGAACAAATGCAACAAGATAGAACAGGGTTTTATTTGGAGTTCTTAAAAAGGACAGGGCAATTTATGGTTTTATTTGGGGTTCTTAAAAGGACAGGACAATTTGTGTCTCTAAAATAGACCCAAATAAAACAGAGAGTTCAAGGCCGGAGAAGACATAGCCATAATAAGAGCCAAATAGACTGGTCTTTCCTTTGTTTGCAAATGTTTATGATCCTGAAAGGCCTTTTGAGAAGCAAATGGCTTGACCAAGTCAAGGACCAAAGTCATTCCTTTGGACTTCTTGTGAAAAACATCGAAAGGATGGCCAGCAGAGGGCAGCCTTTCATAAGCTACAGGTATAGGCCAAAGTTAAAATTGGCAGGTTGGCAAGATGGAACCATCGACCCATACTTCGTACACATGCAGGTGTGCAGACTTTTTGGCAGTACAGGAAGGCATCAATAATATATTGAATATCTAAACATTTTTTTTCAGTTAAGGTTAAGAGCAAGCTCAAATTCTGAAACAGATGTGAGTTAAGCCAGGTTCCTTTGAATTGCTCTGATATTCAGGGGCGAAGTAAGCTAGATTTTGGCAGCACAGACACATACAGGAAAAGAATCAGGAACAAAAACAGACCAGTTTAGAAACAAAAAGACATCTGAGGAGGACAAGCTGAGAAATTAAAAGAACTTAGTTCAAAGAGGAGTTTGAAAGTGATTACCAAAAAAATTATTCGGTAATACTTGAGAAAAATTTAGGCTCAATTTTTCCCAGTGACTTGCGCCGTTTTTTGGAGCAGATGGGTTTTTTGGCCTAAGTTTAAAAAATAACAGTTTCCTCGATCAATTTGCAACACCGTAACTCAGGTAGTTACGATTTTTTTTTTAGATAAGTGTTTTTTTCAGCCAAAGGGAGCGTAACCTGCCACCTACGCCAATTCTGGCCATTTAGGCAAGTTTGGCCAGCTGAGAGTTACTTCAGTTGTGCTTAGGCCAGCGTATGTGGCCTGGACAGAAAAACCTTCTGGAGAGTTAAAGAAATCGGCGCAGGTAAGGAAATCGGCGCAGGTAAGTGCAGCAGATGCCCAGACAGCAGCAGCAGGAAAGATTAGAGAGAGGGGGGAGAGAGAGGTGGGGGCTGGGGGTGAAAGAGAGATGGGGTGGGGGGAGGGAGACGGGGTGGGGGGAGGGAGAGGGGGTGGGGGGAGGGAGAGGGGGTGGGGGGAGGGAGAGGGGGTGGGGGGAGGGAGAGGGGGTGGGGGGAGGGAGAGGGGGTGGGGGGAGGGAGAGAGGGTCGGGGGAGGGAGAGAGAGAGGGTGGGGGGGGGGGGGGGAGAGAGAGAGGGTGCTGTTAGGTGTGGGAACCGGGAGGGAGGAGGCTATTTGGCCTGGGATAATGGTGGGGGAGCAGACCGGGAGGCCAGTCGTCCTGGGCTGGGGTGGGGGAGCGGGACCGGCTTTAATAATTGGAGGTAAGCTGCTGCAATATATTTGCATGGTTATTTAAGTTGGTGCAATGTGTTTTAATGTGCTGGGAGCTGGCTGTATGTTTCACTTTGCAGCCTCAGCTCGCATTGTGCCTCTGGTTACCGTGGCAACCTGATCTTTTTGGTGCAGATCAAGGCTCCACCCCCAAAACTAAAGGACAGGTTAGGCCATGCCGAAATGAAGAAATCCAATGGGGAAACTTAGAATATTTTTGGGGGGGCATACTTGGGTCCCAAAAATACAAGCGTAGCTCTTCAAGTACGCCAAAAAAAAGCTTTGGCGAAAATTGAGCCCACAGACTTAAAGGGGTGAAACAGGAACAAAAAAAATCAGAAACGGGATTTGCTGAAAGCGTAAGGCAAAGGTCCTCCACCAGCCTGACCCCGCCACACAGCACTACCCCCCCAGTCATCAAGATCTACGGCGCTGCCCTTGACAACGTGGACCACTTTCCATACCTCGGGAGCCTGTTATCAACAAGAGCAGACATTGATGACGAGATTCAACACCGTCTCCAGTGCGCCAGCGCAGCCTTTTGCCGCCTAAGGAAAATCAAGCCCTCAAAAATCATGGTCCACAGGGCTGTAGTGATACCTGTCCTCCTGTATGGCTCAGAGACGTGGACCATATTCAGTAGACACCTCAAATCGCTGGAGAAATACCATCACGATGTCTCCGCAAGGTCCTGCAAATGCCCTGGGAGGGCAGATGCACCAACATTAGCGTTCTTGACCAGGCCAACATCCCCAGCATCGAAGCACTGACCACACTTGACCAGCTCCGCTGGGTGGGCCACATTGTTCGCATGCCTGACACAAGACTCCCAAAGCAAGCGCTCTACTCGTAACTCCTACACGGCAAGCGAGCCCAAGGTGAACAGAGGAAACGTTTCAAGGACATCCTGAAAGCCTCCTTGATAAAATGCAACATCCCCACCGACACCTGGGAGTCCCTGGCCAAAGACCACCCTAAGTGGAGGAAGTGCATCTGAGAGGGCGCTGAGCACCGAGTCTCAACGCCGAGAGCATGCAGAAACCAAGCGCATGCAGCGGAAGGAGCGTGCGGCAAACCAGCCCCACCCACTCTTTCCTTCAACGACCGTCTATCCCACCTGTGACAGAGACTGTAATTCCTATATTGGGCTGTTCAGTCACCCAAAAACTCATTTTTTTTTTTAAAGAGTGGAAGCAAGTCTTCCTCGATTTCTAGGGACTGCCTATGATAATGAACCTGAATAGTGTTCACTTTGAGCTGCTGGTACAACCATTTTGAAATCAAGGAAGCCACACAGCTTTTAAACAATATAATAAATTTGAGCGCATACAATTTCTATTGATTATGCTGCTATATAATTGAAAATGACGATACATAGTACAATTCTGGAAATCCAAGTTGTGAACTGGGTTGTGCTATCTAGCTAAGCAGTGTGGCGGCCCCGACCTGCAAGAGACCATCAGCGGCAGGTCGGGGTCATAAAAGGAGTGGCGTGCAGCAGCCTGGAGCAGTGTGGCGGCTTCTGGACAGCATGGTGGCGTACCACTCACTGCAAGGTACAGCGCGATCTGGTGCAGGAGGGTGACGGCAGCGAAGAGGGTGACTGGATTTGACATTAAGGTCCAGGTCAGTGATTGGAGCATGAGCAGGTACAGCAGGAGCGACGTGAGTTTGGGGCCAGAAGCGGCATGGGCCCCAGGGGCAGCACGGGCCACCCCACACTGCGATTATGTGCTCATTAGCAGAGCTGGTCTCCAGTCGTCTTGGTTAATCCTTGCCACTGGACCAAGACCGAGCTCTGTCAAGCCCGCGTGGTGACTGGTGTGCAACGGCCACCACACGTTAAAAAAATCCACGCAAAGGCATCTTCCACCCTTTAGGATGTAGTTTGGGATCTGGAATATTAGGTCCTTCATTGAAACACCTGTGAACTCATCCTTTTTGGCATGGAAGCAAGTCATCCTCGACACGAGGGACCACCTATGATGATGATGATTAAGCTACCCCCAGCTAATGCTGAGAGTCTGTACTGATGAGAGTTATTCCATGCTAAGTTGAACCGAATTATGACTGTGCTGTCATAACTCTGATAATGGAGTTATTGTAGTATTTGCGATAGCTACTCTGATTTTATCCTTGTTGGTGTACAGTTCGGTAAATTATTAAGATACAGTTCTGTCTGGCTGTTCATTTCTGGTAATCCAAGAATTAAATAGGTTACTCAGACCACAGGTCACATTTTTTCCAAATTAATATTTTTCAGGTTGTTTAATGTTGGAGAACTATCATATATCAAACTCCAGACATACAAAAGGCAAATTCCAATATATTCAGTGCGGATCATAACATTGGGATTTTTCAGTTAATCATCCCCATGATAAATGGACACTCAGGTACAAAATTTAAATTTCCAATCTTGAGGGCTCAGATCCAAAACAGACATCAACCATTCCTACAACACCACCTCAGTTTATATACACTCTAGCTACATGTTTAAGTACAAGTGACTCAAAGTGTCACCATATTAACTATGATGCTCTTGAATTTCAATGCATCCAATCTACACCCTGCTTCATATGAGGACAACCTCTCATTTTATAAAGAACAGATTTATGATTTTGTTACACAAAGCACAAGGAGGAAATCTTTCTCGTGCTCCTCAATTAATTTAATTCTAATAATTAAGGTGTGCAAGAAAAATAAATTGCATCAGAAGCTATTTAAATGTATTTCAATATCTGCATGTAAATAGTGTATTATACTATATATTCTTGTTTTAAACACGCTTACATATATGAACAGATGGATAACTAGAGCTGAGTTAACAAGACAGACAACATAATGGCAGAATTTAGCTGGCATTAAGCATGCATTGTCTATGGTTGGTTGGTCAAGATAAGCTTTTTATCTGCACAATGGTTAGAGTTGGGAGAGAGGCGTCAAAATTCTATTTCACAGAGCTACTTAGTGGCCACAGCATGCGACTATACTAGAGATGACATTGTGAAATTGAATGAGAAATATTGACATAGCAACTTACAATGGTAAATGTTGACAGAAAAGCACCACCAAAAATTGTGACAGTAGGAAGGATATGAAACATGCACCCGAGGCAAGGCTTATTGATAGGGACAGATATTTTTCTGGGTTTAAAAACACTACCAAAATCCAAGTGGCTCAATGAAATTCATTGCGATATATTTATCTCCCCATCGTATTCTGTTGTGAACTTAGGCTTAAATAAAGTATACATACATTCCGTGTGGCATGGAAATCCCAGCTTCCCCGGGTCCATACGGAGTGTGGACGGACTCTGGGAAGGCATCGCAAAAGCTGGTTTTCAACACACAATGCGCATGCGCTGAAAACTGGCTTTTCCGATCTGTCTAGCTCTAGCTCGACAGATCCTTCGCATCTCGGGAGCGAGGACATTCGCATGGGCAAGATTGCGGGATTTACCCGTATCTTGCCCAGCAGATGTCCTGAAAACTCTTGCGCCTGATAAAAGCAGGCACACAGCCTACTTTTACAGGCGTAAGAGTTTTAAAACACACAAAAACATATTCAAATAACATTTTAAAAACACATTTTGTTAAAAATCCTGCCCACTAAGGTAAATTTATTTTAAACCATAATTTTAAAAACTTAAAAAAAAAATCAGGATATATATTTTTTATAAGACATAAATAACTAATTTATGTCTTATAAATATAAGTGTGTATTTTTTCTATTTTTTTAATTAATGTTTTGGTGTTTGGGGGCTGTTTCTCAATCATAATAATGGGAACTCTAACTTACGGAGTTCCCATTATTATGAATGAGAAAATACTGTACCTTGATTGGCTGCCCAGAGCTCCAACTTAGACGTCCCGATGTGCACGCGCTCCGATGCGCAGTGAGAGGAGGCCTTAGGACTGGGATCTCTAGTGGGCACAGCAGGAACAGGTAGGTGCGCATCTTTTTTAACTTTTTCAGTCGATCGCCCGCAGGAAGCAGCCGACTGGGAATTCTAGGCCGATACTTGTAATATGGAAGCTGTTTTCCTTTATAAATCCTGTTGAAATATTTTAATTGAAATTCTGTACACTGAATCACATGACAAAAATCAGAGGCAATTCATCAATCAAAATACTTATACAATTGTGTTACAGCACTATCTTATATAGGCAGGGACCAAATTGTTTACTGTATTACTTATTCTGAAAAGAAACAGTCTATTAAAATATTAAAAATTGTACATCAGTGCATGCCAGCTGTCACACTTGGCTACAAACACCAGTGGCACACCTCATTAGAGGAAAAACTATTTGAAGAGCATAAAACAGTCAGTTAATCAAAGCTGCGAGCTTCCGATCTGGAGCCGAAACTGACGAGCACTAAGCAATTTGCAAATCTCCCCGACCAAGTAACAATTAAACTTAAGAGTGGCCAGAGTCTGAGTCTACTTAAAATTCAACGTTGTAGCCTTAAATGGTGCAGCTCCATTTTAGCAGCATAATAATACAATGTGCACAATGCAGGTAAAAAAACACCTCTGTTCAAAAACAGCTCATCCCACATCATTGGTTTTACTGAGCAATGCCATGGGAGAGCTACTGGTACATAGAAAAACTTTGCATCTGTCACACAGCAGACATCATACTCCAGAAATCACACTTTGTCACAGATGCAAAGCAATCTTTTAAAAAAAAGCCCATCAGTGACCTGGAGCCTGAAACATATTGTCTGCAATCTCCAAAGTTGCTTGATTAAACAGCAACTCTGATCAATCTCATCATATTAACTTAACTATTTAACTTTGATCTCTTAAAGATACACAACTGCATTATGATTAACTTTTTGTCTGGATATTACAGAAAATAACTTAGTTTAAGGTCCCACAGAAAAGTCTTGGACATGAAGTATGTTCAAATGTGTTTTTCAGGCAAAACATACTTAATTGGGGTTCGCTTCCCAGCCCAGTTGTGGCTATAGGCAGACAAATTGAAATGACAACGCAAGGTGGGGAGTTTTCCCAAAGAGCCAAACAATGGACAATTTGTCAGCCACGTCTGGTTATTCAGAAGGACACTTTGCACCTGGGCTTTGAAAACCTTTTGTGATCTCTCTGCTGTGAGAGAGGCTTTTTAAAAGGCAGAACGCAGACACCAAATGGAGCTGGAAGCTACGAAGGGAGCACAGCGCTATCCTGGGGGCGGTAGAGAAAGAGAACTATTGTCCTTTTGAATTAAGTTAGAGGTCTCAAGAATGGACTGGAGCCTGTATGTTCTTTACTTTTGTAACAGTACGTGAACAGAGGTTGTATTGATCGTATCAAGCAACTCAGATCAATCTCATCGTTCGGCATGTTTTGACAATCAGACTTTGTGCTCTTGAAGACACAGCTGCTTCTTAGCAACAGAACAATGCATTATGGATTACACTGTTTAACGCCCACATCCTTATAAAATAACATACGGTGGATTTCAATTTCAATCTGCATTCGGAGAGATTGTGTTAACTCAATCTGCCTTTGAGTACATGTGCCTAAGGCACAAGCATCCGGTCCGGAACACAAGTGAGTTTCATTGGTACACTCCTGGGTCCCGCTGCTGCATTCGTAAATATTGGGTAGTGTCAGTCAAGATCCGCAAAAAGCAGATGGCAAGACTGATTAAAGGAGTTAAAGGAGTGACTGACACCACTGGACCCAAACAGATATCAGGACTGCGATGAGGAGAAATTTCTTCACTCAGAGGGTTGTGAATCTCAACCCCAGAAGGCTATGGACACTGAGTCGTTTCGTATATTCAAGGCTGATTTTTTGGACTCCAACAGAATCAGGGGGTATGGGGATCAGGCGAGAAAGTGTAGTTGAGGTCGAAGATTAGCCATGTTCTTATTGAATGGCGGAGTGGGCTCGAGGGGCCGTATGGCTCCTATTTCTTATCTTGTATCTGAGGCAGACACAAATTTGTAACAAATCTCTTGCAAGTTATTTCGCCATAATGTGAATTGGATATCTCAAATTAATTTAAGCAGGTAATATTAACAAAAAGATCAGGCCATGGTGTGCTAAGTTATAGATAGCTTTTCAGGAGGGCTTTATTAGACTAAGAACACAGGCTGTGGACACCTTATGCTACTGTATTATGTGCTGTACATCACAGATCATTTCCAACCTGCAGGCAATCATTATAATATTAACAGAAATGCTTGGCTCTGATTTCTTTTACCATTATCTCACTAATAACTTTACTGGCAGTGGCAAGAACAACAGCGAATATTGCTCAGACCTCTGTTGGATATCACGTGTGTAAGATATTCCTTCCTAAAGGTGCTGTTTTCCAATCAACTGTTTGGCCTGGTGACCATTTCCATCCATTCTAAATACTAGGAATATCCTTTTGGCTTTCAGAGAACAAAAAGCCGCGAGTGCTTAATCTCCTGGTAGCGTTCAAAATAAACACATGGGAAGTTTGGAGGGAGGAAATGCTCATGTTACCGATCATATGGGTAGAAACTCTGACAACACTTGACACCAAGAGCATCAAGTGCAAAATGATGTAGAACGAACAAATCCTCAATGCAACTCAATGGCAAGTGTAAGGCCATTTATTGTTTCGTTTGTGTCATTTTAACATTTCAAATTTCTTTGCCAGAGTTTGAATATTTTTGATCATGCCGCCTCCACTGTTCACATCCTTCTTTCCAGTTGAGCCTGGATGGAACTGGTTCAGTTTAATTATAATTTATAAACAAAAAAAGAGCCTGCTTTTCATCACCATGTCCTTGCTTGGCATTATCGCTTTCTTTTTTCCTCCTAACATGCATGATTTTTCTATTATGTTTCTTTTTCCCTTGTTGTATTCTCTTTTCAACTCTCATATCCCCACCATCACCAGCCCCCTCCAAAATTATCACTCATGTAATTGCATTTTACTGAATACCAACATGTATAGTGATGAGCATTATTTGTGCCAAGTGCTGGCTATGAGACTTTTTTAGTCTTATGCCAGTTTAACATTGTACTATTGACATCTCCTGACAGGCCGTGAGCAGTGAAAATGTCAGTTGAAGTCTAGGATATGGGCACGTAACAGTTCTCAGTCAGTTGAACATTTTAAACAAAGCAAAAGCTCCCTCAATAGTTTAGGCTGCGAGTAGCTGAGCGAGAGACCAGTAAGATGCCAGGTTTGATACCCAGTCTGTGCTGAGTTAGCCAATCTCAGCCAAGACAGAGGCAGTAGGCCTTAGCCCCTTGGTTAGTGAAGGGAAAAGTAGCCAAGGTTCCCACTTCTGATCACCATCCCACTAGCCCGACAGCAAGTGTGTGGACACCAAATGTGGTGAGGTTCAAGCTCAGTTCAATCATCATCATAGGCAGTCCCTCGGAATCGAGGAGGACCTGCTTCCACTCACAAAGTGAGATCTTTGATGGCTGAACAGTCAGATACGAGAGCCACAGATCCTGTTACAGTTGGGACAGACATTCGTCGAGGGAAGGGGTCAGTGGGGCTGGTTTGCCGCGCGCTCCTTCTGCTGCCTGCGTTTGGCCTCTTCGTGCTCTTTGCGTTGAGACTCGAAGAGCTCAACGCCCTCCCGGATGTACTTTCTCCAACTCCGGCGGTCTTCAGCCAGGGTCTCCCAGGAGTCAGTGGTGATGTTGCACTTTACCAGGGAGGCTTTGAGGGTGTCCTTATAACGTTTCCGCTGTCCTCCTTTGGCTCGTTTACCATGAAGGAGATCCGCATAAAGCATTTGCTTATGGAGTCTCGTATCTGGCATGTGTACTATGTGGCCTGCCCAGCGAAGCTGATCGAGTGTGGTCAGTGTTTCAATACTGGGGATGTTAGCCTGGATGAGGACACTGATGTTGGTGCACCTGTCCTCCCAGGGGATTTGCAGGATCTTGCGGAGACATCGTTGCTGATATATCTCCAGCGACTTGAGGTGCCTTCTGTACATCGTCCATGCCTCAGATCCACACAGGAGGGCGGTTATTACTACAGCCCTGTAGACCATGAGCTTGGTGGTAGATTTGAGGGCCTGGTCCTCAAAGACTCTTTTCCTCAGACGGCCGAAGGCTGCACTGGCGCACTGGAGGTGATGTTGAATCGCATTAATGTCAGCCTTTGTTGATAAGAGGCTCCCGAGATATAGGAAATGGTCCACATTGTCCAGGGTCGCACTGTGGATCTTGATGATTAGAGGGCAGTGCTGTGCGGCGGTGACAGGCTGATGAAGGACCTCTGTCTTATAGATGTTAAGCATAAGGCCCATGCTTTCATATGCCTCAGTGAATACATTGACTATATCCTGGAGTTCAGCCTCTGCATGTGCGCAGACGCAGACGTCGTCCGTATACTGCAGCTCAACGACAGAGGTTGGGGTAATCTTGGACCTGGCCTGGAGGCGGCGTAGGTTAAACAGCTTCCCATTGGTTCTGTAGTTTAGTTCCACTCCAGCAGGGAGCTTGTTGATTGTGAGGTGAAGCATGGCAACGAGGAAGATTAAGAGGGTTGGGGTGATGTCGCAGCCCTGTTTGACCCCAGTCCGGACGTGGATTGGGTCTGTAATGGATCCGCTGGTAAGGATCACGGCCTGTATGTCATCGTTAAGCAAGCGAAGGATGTTGACAAACTTTTGGGGGCATCCGAAACGGAGGAAGATGCTCCATAGACCCTCACGGTTGACAGTGTCAAAGGCCTTGTAAGATCGAAAAAGGCCATGTATAAGGGCTGGCGCTGCTCCCTGCATTTTTCCTGCAACTGTTGTGCTGCAAAGATCTTGTCCGTTGTGCTCCATAGGGGACGAAATCTGTATTGTGATTCCGGGAGGAAGTCCTCGGCCACAGGGAGAAGACGATTGAGGAGAACGCTAGCGACAACTTTCCCAGTGGCTGATAGCAGGGAGATTCCCCTGTAGTTGTCGCAGTCGGACTTGTCCCCTTTTTAAAAAATAGTCACAATCACTGCATCTCTCAGATCTCACGGCGTGCTCTCCTCCCTCCAGATGAGAGAGATGACGTCATGTATCCGCGCCAACAGCGCCTCTCCGCCACACTTTAACGCCTCAGCAGGGATTCCATCCGTACCCGTAGACTTGTTCTTCTTGAGCTGTTTTATGGCTTTGCCTACCTCGTGCAGCGTTGGAGTTTCACTGAGTTGGTGGCGGGTCGCATGCTGCGGGGTGGATTCGAGAACACTCGAGTCAAAGGCAGAGTCTCGATTGAGGAGATCTTCAAAGTGCTCCTTCCATTGGACCCCGACAGCCTCGGTGTCCTAGATGAGTGTTTCCCCGTTCTTGGCCACAAGTGGGGTGGGGCCTTGGGAGTTTGGACCGTAGGTGGCCTTGACTACAGCGAAATATCCTCGCATATCGTGGCTGTCGGCCAGTTGTTGTATCTCCTGTGCTTTCTCCATCCACCACCTGTTCTTTAGGTCCCGGGTTTTTTGTTGGACCCAAGCCTCGAGTCATCTGTAATGCTGTTTTGCAGCTCCTGAGTTGGTTGTTGCTTGAGGCTCAGAAATGCTTTGCGCTTGCGATCTATTAGTTCTTCGATCTCCTGATCATTTTCATCAAACCAGTCCTGATGTTTTCTGGTTGAATGACCAAGTGTCTCTTCACAGGCACTGGTTATAGAGGCCTGGAGGGTAGACCAAGCACTATGAGCATTCAGCATCTCAGGCACACCCTATTGGCTGTGAGGCGCTGGCTGTATAGGGCTCTCTTAGCTGGGTCTCGAAGTGCCCCGGCATTAACTTTTATAGGAATTACAGTCTCTGTCACAGGTGGGATAGACGGTCATTGAAGGAAAGGGTGGGTGGGGCTGGTTTGCCGCACGCTCCTTCCGCTTGGTTTCTGCATGCTCTCGGCAATGAGACTCGAGGTGCTCAGCGCCCTCCCGGATGCACTTCCTCCACTTAGGGCGGTCTTTGGCCAGGGACTCCCAGGTGTCGGTGGGGATGTTGCACTTTATCAGGGAGGCTTTGAGGGTGTCCCTGTAATGTTTCCTCTGTCCACCTTTGGCTCGTTTGCCATAAAGGAGTTCTGAGTAGTGCGTTTGCTTTGGAAGTCTCGTGTCTGGCATGCGAACAACGTGGCCTGCGCAGTGGAGCTGATCAAGTGTGGTCAGTGCTTAAATGCTGGGGCTGTTGGCCTGGTCGAGGACACTAATGTCAGGGACAAGAGGGCAGCCAGCTCAGTGGAATAATATTCTGCCAAAAAGTTCATGACCTTTAAATATGGGATGGGGCGGGGGGGGGAACAAAGCAATACAAAAATAAACAATTGTCATGAAACAACTGGAAAGTGAGAATCAATACAAGAACTCTTTGTTTCATTTAATTAGGAGGGATTATGCAACTATAATCTGTAAATCAGCTTTGGAAGAGTGAGTGGATAATGTGTGGTGGGGAGGAGGCTGCTTAAATGAACTGTGAAGCACAATAAATTGATCACAATGAAATCCTGAATGTCTTCCAGATCAGCAAGATTGCTTGTTTTTTTGCTCATCATCGAGTCACTAACAATCTGAATTTAATTAACAGTACTTATTCCACAAGAACGTCCAAACAATGTAACAAAATAAGAGACTACAATTAGCCTTAAAGATCTTGGATAACATTGCCTGGAAGCTCTCTCATAGTCCACATAGAAACATTACATAGAAGCATTGCATATATGCCAAATGGGTTTCTGCCATAGTTACAGCAGCACAGCGAGAGAAACCACGACAAATTTCACCCCACAGATGTCGGAATCATTTGGTTGCCCATCATTTGGGCAATAACTGACTACCCCATGAATGCCAGGATCAGAACAATGGTTCTACCATCAGCCTATGTTGTTCTCCTCCAGGACTGACATGTGTCAGAAATGAACTTTTCAGATACAGGAGAAGCCCTTACTAAAGTTTCTGATGCTGATAATCTGCATTATGTGTGAGAAAGCAGGATGAGTGAGGTTTTCTACATGTGCCTAATATTGCCACAAGTCACCAAGCTCTTCAATACTAAATGAATCCTCAATGTAATGAGGGAGAAATTGGTGCCGCGCCAGAAACCAGTGCAAAGTGGGCGGCACTGGAATACGGCCCGAAGATTTTGTTCTGTGGCTCGTGGCAAACTGGGCCTCACCTCCATAGAACCAGTGAGCTGCAGACCCCAACCGTGTGACCCGACACACCTCTCCAGTCAGGGTCGTGGAAAGTTTGGTCGGCTCCAACACAAAGACGTCCCGCTAAGTCCTGGGAGGGAGGGGATGAACATAAAGGAAGTGAGCCTACATATATTATTGCAGAACTAGGAGGCGCCCACGCCTGCTCCATCCCAATTTATGCCGAATTCTGGAGCAGGGACATAAAACAAGTGCTGGGACCCTGATTTGCACATTCAAGTTTCCCCAACGCCTGTTTCAGGCAGGTGCTTTGGACACTTGCAAGTCAACGGCTTCTAATTTGCCAGCTGGCGTACTAGCGGGGTGTGGGAAGGGGAGAATCGGTCCCTTTACGTTGATTATTCACCCAAATAACAAGGCGCAGTGAAGACCAATTTTTCCTCCTACATGTCTAAGGCTGACTACAGCCAAAATGCCACCATAGCTCTAACAGGATTGAGATAGTTTACCTTAAGTAAGCTCCCCTTAGTAAATACCGTTAACTTGTCTTTACAATGATACCAACACACTTGTCTCGAGCAGTGAGCATGTGTGTGTACTGGTCAATTAATCTGCCAACAGTACAGGCACTTTTACTTTAAGAGGTGTGCAGCCAACTTCACTCCACCAGGTTCTCCCACTGCCAGCTGCACTTCCAAGTACGAACCCCAGGGCCTGCAAGGAACCACTGGTACCTTCAAGGGTCTACAAATCGGCTGTCAGATGATGGCCACCTGTTCTAGTCAACTAAACGCAGGGAGCCAGGATTGCACGTTTACACTCCCATTTTACAGGCGATTCCAGTAGATCTGGAGAGGATGACACATTGCAGTGAGAGCAATATATTAAGGTAAAGTAAAAGCACCTTTAGGAGAGATATTATTGTATCACTGCTATATGGTACTGGAGCCTCCATGTGATCTAGTGACATACAACAACAGAAAATACTGGAAGTAAATAGGTCAATCAGCATCTGGCCATTGCTTAGCTCCCAGATTTTAGTAGTAATGAAGGGACTATAAAATCTTAAGTTATCTTTTCTCTTCACAGGCCTGCTGAGTATTTCCAGCGTTTTCTGTTTTTATTTCAGATTCTCAGAATCAACGGCCTTTTAAAATTTATATTGGCACGCAGATTGAACTACGACATTGTGATTTTCCTGCTTCATTAACGGTGCAGGAGAAGATATGGGTGAGAGGGGAAGAGGAATAATCTATTAAAATGGCATGGGGCCACTAACAGCAACATTCACAGTTTGCTGGTACAGAATAGTAAACATTTCCCACAGCTCTACCTCAGAAGTGCTACAATTTGGCTCTACACTGCGATTTAATGTTGACAGCTAAATAAAAATGCACAAACTCGGATCAAACAAAGTTGCTTTCCTTCCTTTGACAGAACAGTGACTAGGGAGGATCCCTTTTAAATATCAGCTGTCACTTAAGACCACATACGGCTACAATTCTAGTGACCTAAATACCCGTCACTGTGATTTTGCAGCAATAGAAATGAGAATCAAAATTCAGTGTGCAAAATCAAAACACCAAGAAAACAATGACCTGAATGGATGTTGACATCCACACCAGCCTTGTGGCAATCGATACCAGGGCCACAGTAAGCAGCTTGTTTGCAGCTTCTGCCAGTCCAAAAATAGACACAACCAACTCCTGCCAATATCACCTCCAATTCTAGTGCAAGTCAATTGCCCTTCGCATGCAAACCTTGCCAGCACTGGGTCAAGGAATTCTTCATCACTCACACACAATCCACGCGTCATATTAGCCTCAACTACTAGCGGGTAAGGCAGAAAAGTTGTTAGCACGCGATGACAGTGCATGGGAAAGAACGTGTGCAGCTGCACAAGAAACTGGTCATGCAACTTTAGTACCCTATTCCTGCTTTCTCTCCATACCCCTTGATCCCTTTAGCCGTAAGGGCCACATCTAACTCCCTTTTGAATATATCTAACGAATTGGCCTCAACAACTTTCTGTGGTAGAGAATTCCACAGGTTCCCAATTCTCCGAGTGAAGAAGTTTCTCCTCATCTCGGTCCTAAATGGCTTACCCCTTATCCTTAGACTGTGACCCCTGGTTCTGGACTTCCCCAACATTGGGAACATTCTTCCTGCATCTAACCTGTCAAATCCCGTCAGAATTTTATATGTTTCTATGAGATCCCCTCTCATTCTTCTAAATTCCAGTGAATATAAGCCTAGTCGATCCAGTCATTCTTCATATGTCAGTCCTGCCATCTTGGGAATCAGTCTGTTGAACCTCCGCTGCACTCCTTCAATAACAAGATTAGGAGACCCAAACTGTACACAATATTCAAGGTGTGGCCTCACCAAGGCCCTGTACAACTTCAGTAAGACCACCCTGCTCCTATACTCAAATCCTCTCGCTATGAAGGCCAACATACCATTTGCCTTCTTCACCGCCTGCTGTACCTGCATGCCAACTTTCAATGACTGATGTACCATGACACCTAGGTATCGTTGCACCTCCCCTTTTCCTAATCTGTCACCATTCAGATAATATTCTGCCTTCCTGTTTTTGCCACCAAAGTGGATAACCTCACATTAATCTACATTATACTGCATCTGCCCACTCACCTAACCTGTCCAAGTTAACCTGCAGCTCACACTGCCACCCAGCTTAGTGTCATCTGCAAACTTGGAGATATTATATTCAATTCCTTCATCTAAATGAAGAAAGACTGGATCGACTAGGCTTATATTCACTGGAATTTAGATGAATGAGAGGGAATCTTGTAGAAACACATAAAATTCTGACGGGATTGGACAGGTTAGATGCAGGAAGAATGTTCCCGAAGTTGGGGAAGTCAAGAACCGGGGCCACAGTCTAAGGATAAGGGGTAAGCCATTTAGGACCGAAATGAGGAGAAACTTCTTCACTCAGAGAATTGTTGCTTCCTGTCTGCCAACCAGTTCTCTAGCCACGTCAATACATTAACCCCAATACCATGTGCTTTAATGTTGCAAACTAATCTCTTGTGTGGGACCTTGTCAAAAGCCTTTTGAAAGTCCAAAATACACCACATCCACTGGTTCTCCCTTGTCCACTCTACTAGTTACATCCTCAAAAAATTCTAGAAGATTTGTCAAGCATGATTTCCCTTTCATAAATCCATGCTGACTTGGACCGACCCTGTCACTGCTTTCCAAATGCTCTGCTATTACATCTTTAATAATTGATTCCAACATTTTCCCCACTACCAATGTCAGGCTAACCGGTCTATAATTCTGTGTTTACTCTCTCCCTCCTTTTTAAAAAAAAAAGTGGGGTTACATTAGCTACCCTCCAATCCATAGGAACTGATCCAGAGTCGATAGAATTTTGGAAAATGACCACCAATGCATCCACTATTTCTAAGGCCACTTCCTTAATACTCTGGGGTGCAGGCTATCAAGCCCTGGGGATTTATCGGCCTTCAATCCCATCAATTTCCCCGACACAATTTCCTGACTAAAGGATTTCCTTCAGTTCCTCCTTCTCGCTAGACCCTCAGTCTCCTAGGATTTCTGGAAGGTTATTTGTGTCTTCCTTAGTGAAGACAGAACCAAAATATTTGTTCAATTGGTCTGCCATTTCCTTGTTCCCCATTATAAATTCACCTGATTCTGACTGCAAGGGATTTACATTTGTCTTCACTAATCTTTTTCTCTTCACATAGCTATAGACGCTTTTGCAGTCAGTTTTAATGTTCCCTGCAAGCTTACTCTCATACTCTATTTTCCCCCTCCTAATTAAACCTTTTGTCCTCCTCTGCTGAATTCTAAAATTCTTCCAGTCCTCAGGTTTTCTGCTTTTTCTGGCCAATTTATATGCCTCTTCCTTGGATTTAACACTATTCCTAATTTCCCTTGTTAGCCACGGTTGAGCCACCTTCCCCATTTTATTTTTACGCCAGACAGGGATGTACAGTTGTTGAAGTTCATCAATGTGATCTTTAAATGTCTGCCATTGCCAATCCACTGTCAACCCTTTAGTTATCATTTGCCAATCTATCCTAGACAATTCACATCTCATACCACTGAAGTTACCTTTCTATAAGTTCAGGACCCTAGTCTCTGAATTAACTGTGACTCTCCATCTTAATGAAGAATTCTACCATATTATGGTCACTCTTCCCCACTGGGCCACGCACAACAAGATTGCTAATTAATTCTCTCTCATTACACATCACCCGTTCTAGGATGGCAAGCTCTCTGGTTGGTTCCTTGACATATTGGTCCAGAAAACCATCCCTAATCCACTCCAGGAAATCCGCCACCACCGTATTGCTACCAGTTTGGTTAGCTCAATCTATATGTAGATTAAAGTCACCCATGATAACTGCTGTACCTTTATTGCACGCATCCCTAATTTCCTGTTTGATGCCATCTCCAACCTCACTACTACTGTTTGGTGGTCTGTACACAACTCCCACTAAGGTTTTCTGCCCTTTGGTGTTCCGCAGCTCTACCCATACAGATCCCACATCATTCAAGCTAATGTCCTTCCTTACTATTGTCTTAATCTCCTCTTTAACTAGCAATGCTACCCCACCTCCTTTTCGGTCTATCCTTCCTGAATATTGAATACCCCTGAATGTTGAGTTCCCAGCCTTGGTCACCCTGAAGCCATGTCTCCATAATCCCAATTACATCATATCTCTTAACAGCTATCTGCGCAGTTAATTCATCCATCTTATTATGAATGCTCCTCGCATTGAGACAGAGATTTCAGGCTTGTTTTTTTAACATTCTTTGTCCTTTTAGAATTATGTTGTAATGTGGCCCTTTTTGATTTTTGCCTTTGATTTCTCTGCCCTCCACTTTTCCTTATCTCCTTTCTACCTTTTGCTTCTGCCCCCATTTTACTTCCCTGTCTCCCTGTATAGATTCCTATCCACCCATTGTTCCTGTTGTATTTCAAGAATTCTATATGTGTCTTTATCCTTTGCCAACATTTATTGAAAGATTTGGATTCTGAGGCTCTGACCTTTAGCCATATTTCTTGGTGTACTGTTAAAGCTAGCTGGAGAATCAGAGTTATCGCTCGCAGTATGCTACACTCTGACAGAACCAGTACATTCATAGCAAAGCAACCTTTCAGATGATGAGCTCATAGCACATACACGTGTGAGCTGTAGAATTATATTAAGCACCTGCATCCATACAAAAACCGCAGGACAGGATGGTATTCATCATAATTTTGAACTGATGCCAGGAGTCTGAGAGTATATTGGCAAATGTGAAAATATTAAATCTTCTCGAGTACTCCATAGGTCTTATAGGAGCTTTAAATGAAGATGTATGTTCACTTTAAATTTTTATAAACATTGCTTTAGCCCAGCTCATCCCTAATTTATGAACGTCCCATTTACAGAGTCTCTTTCCGTACCCTGACACAAACAGGCAATGACAGAGTGGCTGAAACATCACCCTCAGCGAGCACAGAATTTCAGCAGCAAGAGCATAATGATGCAACGCACACCATCAGCTGCAGACTGCAGTACTCAAAACAGTCGTGTAGGATGAAAAGTCCCAAGCTTCATTTTGTCGTAGATCCACAAGGATCATACTGCTGAATTAGTCACAGGAATTAGTCATGGAGGAATTAAAAGTTTAGGAGCCTTTGTTTAATAATTAAGGAATGCTCTTTTAAAAAAAAAAATCTGTGGACCCCAAGATTGGGATCCAGAGTGAAGCAGTAATGAATGGAACAGTTCTGAGAGAATGTGTTCATGTTAGAATCACTCAGAAATCAAACCCACACAGAATATATTTTACACATCTCTGCTTTATGATCTCAGGATATCACTAAATTTACTACTTTTTATTGAAAGACCATGTCCCGAGTTATATAATCCCTGTTTAATATTTAATCTTGCAGTAGCTTCGCCAGTTCCACTATAAGGCATGGAGTACTTTCAGAGCTAAAGGAAAATATACTTGCGACTTTCACATAGAACCGACTGCACAATGCAACAGAAAAGGTTGGTTTTTTTTAAATTTAAATTTATATTTGATTGGAGGTGAAACAAGCATCATCAAACTTAGTACTAATTGTCAAAGCAGTTTTGATTTAAGGACAGATCTACCTAAAATGTAGGCACAGACTCCCACACTCATGATACATCTCTGTGGGCTCGATTTGAATCCTGTTTTACAAGCTGAATAGACTGTGCTAAAATGCTGCATTCATGGATTCCACTGTGTAATTCAGGCTTTGGTTTATTCATCCAGAAATGTGAAAATGAGCACTGCAGCCCCATGGATCTGTAGAATTCACATGAGAGTGTTAAATCTGCAGAATCCACCCTCCCTACAAAAAATACAATGTGAAAGTTCCCTAGTACAGTTGACAATGAAGTTGACGCAGACACAATCCTTTCACCAGTAATGCCACTAAAACTCTTACTTTGTGCTGAACCGTGCTGCATATGCCTCTGTACCGTTTTATTGGACTAACTCATTTTTATTGTGCAGAACAAGGCATCTGAATTGTTGCTGCATTGAACAGTAGACTTTTAACTGCCCGGCCTATAGAATCCTGGGCACCCTGACTCGAATGCTTGTCTTTGGCTGCATGTGGCTATTGTCATTCAGACTACATTGACAGCTCGTCTCCCATAGCAACCGTGGGAACTCTAGTTACTGACATATAGCAGAACAGATATCACACATGTGCCCACAGTCTACAAAAAAAAAGAAAAAACGGTGAACTCTGTAACCCAGGTTACAAATTTACATCAAGCAAACACTCCACTCATTACTAGCCTAATCGGTCTAGGTAACATAACCAGTCCACATACAATAATTATTTAAACCTCCATTCGAACAAACTTTACAATGATGCTTTGTAGATCACATTAATTCTGAACTGTTTCATAGCAACAATCACCATAGCACAAATTTATTTTCAAGCTGTACTTTGGAAGTAAATCTCTGATCGAATCAGACCTATTTTTTTTTAATTCCCCAGGTGATCGGACTTTTATGAAAACCACTGGCACAGAATTCTGAATCGATACCTTAATGTTATTAAAATGTTGCTGCTCCTCTCTTTTTACATGAACCAATTTATGACATTGTCATTGGAATAGATTACATGGTGGAGATTTGATTTGTTCCACCAGTGAACTATCCACAAAGCCCTGGGGATGCAACATAAACCTGATGATACTGCTGAAGAGACATTGATATTTGGCATTTAAAACCGTATTTGACAAGTTTTTTAAAAGTTTAATTCTAGTTAGAGATTTAGTTTGATGACCTGTCTCAGTGAATCCAACTTTAAAAAAAGAAAGACTTGGATTTCTATAGCTCCTTTCACGACCGCTGGACGTCTCAAAGCGCTTTACAGCCACTTTTGGAGTGTAGTCACTGTCGTAATGTGGGAAACGCAGCAGCCAATATGCACACAGCAAGCTCCCACCAACAACAGTGTAATAATGACCAGATAATTTGTTTTCGTTCTGTTGACTGAGGGATAAATATTGGCCATGACACCAGGGATAACACCCCTGCTCTCCTTCAAATTATTGCCATGGGATCTTTTACGTCCACCTGAGAGAGCAGATGGAGCCTCGGTTTAACGTCTCATCCAAAAGACGGCACCTCCAACAGTGCAGCACTCCATCAACACAGCACTGGAGTTTCAGCCTAGATTTTTATGCTCAAGTCCCTGGAGTGGGACTTGAACCCACAATTTTCTGATTCAAAGGCAAGTGTGCTGCCCACTGAACCAGAGCTGACATTGTGGATCCACTTTCCATGTCTTGGGCTTTTGGATTGTACACCAATTTATAGCTAAAAGAGTGGCTTCCCAGACCTCCAATATTTATTTTCTGCACTGGCCACCAGGAACTGCGGAAGAGTAGCCCAGAGTCTATTGTCTGGCTGATTTTACATCTCCTCCATCTCCCATAAAGGAAGTTCTTGACTATCTGTTCAGTCCTTCCCTCACAGCAGCAGAATATAAATTGACAAAACAGAGGATCAAAAGCTACATCTCACCACCCATGGAGGTGCTTTCATAACATAGCACAATTACACCAACCGCACGCAAGAATTCTGAATGCTAAACAAATTGTCTCCACCGTGTCAAACACGGGTATTACACCTGCTGTCCTCAGCTGTAATTCTCTTGTGATCTTGCAAATGGTTCATCAAATTTATTGAGCTTTTTATTGCACAAAACGCATGCTGCTGGTTGTCAGTTGGTTGCGGTAAGTTCTGTTCGTCAGCAGAGTGGTCAGATTCGGAGCACAGAGACCAACTGTTTGAGACACAATTCCTGCAATGGGCTTCTGCAGCGAAAGCTTCAGTCACTACATCATGGGTGGCAATAAAAAGGTTTTTGTTAAAAGGTTTCAGCTTCTTCAATGCTTCTGAGAAATTGTGAAATACCTGCAAGAACTACAGCTTTCAATTACATTGCAGTTACTACATGCCAACAGACTTTCTCTGTTCTGTTTAATTGCTCTGCTGCTTGTTTGAAAGAGAACACTTGAAATCAATTCCTTTTCTGCAGCACCAAGTTTGCCTTTCATTCATTGCTTAAACAAAGACTCCACTTTGGAAATGAAGAAACCTAGGAATTCTTCTACAGAAGCACATCAAATTCCACCTATTGTTTGAATGTCCTACACAGCACTTGTCCATTTTTACTGGGTAAAAGGTGGCAAATCATTCAAGGCTATTAAAGAGGTCTTATACTCGGATGCTTTAATCTGGGTACATTTCATGCCCATAATGCCATCATAGGCCTATAGCAAACAGCCATGTTAGTGATGCAAATATTTATTTGGCCAACATCTCAGATAGCTACAGCAACTATATTGGCCCTGAAATTCTGGTCGGAAGCCTTTTCCGGACGAACGCCTCCGACTGGAGAATATTTATGAAATTACCTGGTGGTCTGTGATGAGCGTGGGATTCTGTTGGGGAGGCCTTCGCTTCCTGTGCCCCCAAGCACGCTCCCGTCCTCCAGGTTCCCACGCAGAAGGTGCAGTCACATGTGACTGCTCAGCCAATCAGGTACATTATTCCACAGCTTTCTCATTAATAGCAATGAGAACTCCGTATCTACGAATTCTCATTGCTATTAATGAGAAAAAAAAACACACTAAACACAATAAAAAAAAATAGAAAACACCTCACATAATTAAAATTAATTGAATTAAAATTAATAAATGCGTTATAAAAAAAATATTTTTACGATTTTTTAAACAAGTGTTGTAATTAGGGTTAAAAATAAACTTACCGTAGTGGGCAGGGTTTTTAAACAATAAAATGTGTTTTTAAAAATTTAATTTAATTATATTTTTGTATGTTTTAAAACTCTTACGCCTGTAAAAGTAGGCTATGCGCCTGCTTTTATCAGGTGCAAGAGTTTAGAGGACATGGATAAATTCCGCAATCTTGCCCTTGCAAGTGTCCTCGCTCCAGAGATGCATTGGATCCATCAAGCTCCAAGCTTGATAGATCGGAAAAGACGGTTTTCAGCGCACGCACATTGTACACTGAAAACCAGCTTTTGCGATGCCTTCCCGCGTCCATACACACTCTGTATGGACCCGGAGAGGTCGGGATTTCAAGGCCATTATGTACATCTACTATAAATCACCAAACTGAATGATCCAGTATATGGCAACCAGTGCCAACCTTTACACAGCATACACTATTGATCCATTCGATCTGTCCACCAATACAGTTGAAACATTTCTTTTGGAGTCAGTTACAGGTTAAGTGATGACTTTTCAATGAAGTTGCTAACTCGTCAGAAAGGAGACAGCTATGCTGGTAACACAATGTGCAGAATTTTGAACCTTAAAGCTTTGCATTTGTTTAACAAGGTTGTTTCTGAAATTACTTCTAATTATATGATTACCTTTGGTACTGTCTCAATTTGGTCCTTTCTATTTATCGAGGTGTCAATGGGGTTGATTTTACTGCCTTCGCTTGACATTAACCACTTCAGAATGGGGTTGGTTACCTCAACGCCCCATTAACACCTGCAATATGGCCAGCTCCATTTCGAAAAGGGCCTATTGCTGGATGTTCAATGCCCCTGCGTGTTTCATCGAAGAGGCCAGTCACAGGTTAAGTGTTGAACTATTTGTGGTCCCCGGAGGAGCACGGCCCACTAAAATAATCTGGGCCACTGCTGTCCCAGGACAGCTCACCCTTCACAATCATATTCTCCCTCCTCGCTCCCCACGATCACCTTCTTTCCCCCACCCCCCCACAACTTACCTTGTTGACGGCTGCCCCATCATGCTCGTGAGGCCTGATCTGGCGAGCTGCATTGGGACGCAGCTCATTTGCCAAATTGAAATGAAGCAAAAGTTAAAAATTGAGCCCCAAGTCTCTGATCACCATTAACTAACTTGCACATTAAATAAAGAACTAGCCTGAAAATGTCCTTCAAGGTAGTTGATGCAAAACAATAGTCTGTTCTTCACGTTGGTCGTTCTGAGCTGATTGCGATAAATATTAGAAAGAGTAAAAGCTTTACTTTCATGAGATGCAAGCACTGTAGCAACTAAGAGCAGACATCATAGCAATAGCAGCTGAATTAATGAGGGTGTGTGTGGTAAAGGGATGTGATTGAACCATAGAATCAGAAACTATGGCACAGAAGGAGGCCATTAGCCCATTGTGGCTGTGCCAGTACTGTCTCTATGTAGGAGGTATTTTATTGTCTCATTGATGTTACAAATAAAAAGGAAAAAGAAGAAAGCACCAGACACATTATTTTATTTTTGTTTCTTTTGATGAGGTCTATTTAGATAACCTATGCCCCAGTTAACACAATGTAAAGTAGGTTTAAAGTGTAATTTTTCCTTTCTTTTAATAGACTTGGAACACAATACTGATTTTTTTTTTAAACTAAAAGTACAATTCAATGGTAAAATAGATGCTGTTAAGTTGGTTGAACACTTTAGCTGAGCTTAACATTTTAACTGCATTGATAGCTGTGTCTTGGAATCTCAGTACACATTCTTTGAATAGCTCAATTACATTTTTTAAGAATAACAGCAAGAGTTCAGCTGTCAGAAGAAAAATGGTGACTCAGAGAATTTCAGGGCTTACATCAGCATTAGATGCCATTTACACAGACGGTCACACAAATCTGCAGATGGTTAAAATATTGACGCTCATCTGCACAAACCACCAGACTTGTATCTGATGAAACATAATTTGCTGAGTATATAAAATTATGCTTGTGCACGCAACGTACGGATTAATGTGACCAAGGAAGATAGCCCAGCGTGCTGGAGCACCAACACCCAGTGTTATCGACTGGTCCTTCGCAAGTTCAATCCGCCTATTCCATTGAGTTGCGTTACTGTAAAGGCGCCAAGTGAAAGCCAGAGAGCAACCCAAAAAGGGAAATAGTAAATGTAAAGGGTATAGTAGTCATCAACCTGTCTCGTGCACCTCAAGACCGCTAACCAAAGACTGGAGGCAGGTTGCTCCTCATTGTGACCTTAACATATCCAAGGCCCCTTGAGATCAGAAAGAGGGGGGGGGAAGGAAAGGAAAGGAAATAATTCTAGGGGAACACACATTCCAAAGAAAAATACCATGATAGGTAGAATAATGGAGGATAGTAAAGATAATAAAGCTTGATTCATTTTGTCGACTGTTATTTCGGCATATGGTTAAGGGGAAAGCATACAGCTCAGCAAGTATTAACTTGCCTTTACATATGAAAACTTTTGTACCAAAATTGAGTTTCACAAGGTAAGATTTTACTGATTCTGAAATACAAGCTGAATTTCTACAAACATATCCAAATCTGCATTGACAGATGGGTCCAATAATAGGCAGCTAAGACTGTTAGAGGAACCCGTTTATTTTATTCCAATTCAAGTCATGATCACAGAAGCCCCAAACCATTTATCACTCACTTATATTTAAAAAATACTCAATTTTACATTATTCTGGGTTTAAGGGTCTCACTTCCTTATTTCCACTTAAGCCTCAGCATTTACCTACACTGGAAGGTAGTCACTCAAAAAAAAATAGGGAATAGGCTTTCCTTGATTTCTCATAGTGTTGCATGAAGATATTCAAGACCAAGTGCTGCCTTCAGGTCAAGCAGGGCTAGAGGTGGGGAGTTAACTGGACCACGGTAGAGGAAATGGGGAAGTGAGGGAATGGAAGGGGGGGGGGGTGGGGGGGGAGAAGAGGTTGATGGGGGAGGAGTGTAAAAGAGAGGGAAAAGGGGGGGGAGGGGGGGAAGAAGTTATGAGAGGAGAATGTGGGAAAAGGGTGATAGATACAGATTCAATAGTAGCCTTCAAAAGGGAAATGGATAAATACTTAAAGGAGAAAACATTGTAGGGCTATGGGGAAAGAGTAGGGAGTGGGACCAACTGGATTGCTCTTCGAAAGAGCCGGCGCAGACCCGATGGGCCAAATGGCCTCCTTCAGTGCTGTACTATTCTAGGATTCTATGAATATGGCAGGGAAGAGGTTGGAAAAGTGCCTCAGTGGAGTGGGTCTGAAAATACCTCTGTGGGAAGAAATCCAAAGAGCCCCAGCGGGGCAGGAGGGAGGGTGTGGGAAGCTCGCCAGCTTAAAAAAGACCAGAGTCACTACCAATGCAGAATGGCCTGATTTTCTTTTGGAAAGGCATGGGGCTAGATTTTACACTTTTTTTGCATGCATAACGCCCACTTAACGTCCATTTTACCGCTGAAATGACGTACAACGCCCAAATATCTCCCATTTAGCCACAAAATGGAAACTGACGCCCATTTTTCGGACACTTATCGCCGAGCGTTAATTTCCCCATATGCGTAATGCCGGGAAAAAATAATAGTGCCCACCCACTTTTTTGGGGCGGAATCATCAGAATGGACAAAACCAACGGCCATAATATTGCCCAACGTTACTTACCACACGTAATTAACTCCGAGATTCAATAATACCGCTCGCCCACTTTTTTTTGTCGTAAAGATCACATTTGCCGAAACTAACGCCCAGATCATCGCCCAACGTCACTTTCACCACCTCGCACACATCTCGCCCACAATATCGCTCGCACAAAAAAAAGAACTAACCGGAACTACTCACAGCGGTATGGACGCCGTGTTCTAAATCACATGTCTCATCATTTAAAAGGCTGCTCTGCTTTAACCTCGGGGGAGTTCGGATATACTCTGGAGGTCTTTGGAGGTGATACTGTGGATGATTGGAATTTAATAGGTGTCTTAGTGGGGACATTCAGTCTTTGTGACCAATCGGTGGAAAACAGAGAGCTACTGCAATGAGGCCTGTCCTTTCTCACCCTCTCGATGACCAATTACATGCTGCAGACTCGAGATGACATAAGGTACGCTCCATAGCATTATGTGCCCAATGTAAGACGTGCCAGACTGATGGAGGACCAGACGTTACAGCCCCCGCAAGTACAGGGAGAAGCGGTCTTACCTCAACTTGCCCGACACCACCTGCCTTCAGAGACTGCGCTTCCACAAAGAGGTCATCATTGAGGTATGCCAGCTCATAAGGGCAGATCTGCAGCCCCCCCAGCCCCATCAGTACTGCACTGTCCGTCGAGGTCAAAGTCACCACGGCACTATCGTTCTACGCGTCGGGTTCTTTTCAGACCTCAGCTGGCGACATTTGCGGTATGTCTCAGCATGCCACGCATTGCTGCATTAGACAGGTCGCTGAAGCCCTGTACGCACGCAGGATGGACTATCAGCTTCCCTATGACCTGGGAGGCTCAGACTGAGAGGGCTCTAGGATTCTACCAAATTGCTAACTTCCCCAAGGTGCAGGGAGCAATAGACTGTACGCACATTGCGATCCGTCACCTTTTCAGGATGCAGAGGTTTTCAGGAACCGCAAGGGATTCCACTCCCTGAATGTACAAATCATTGTCGACCACCAGCAAATTATTATGGCAGTGAATGCTAAATTTCCGGGCAGCATCCATGATGCTTACATCCTGCGTGAGAGCACTGTATCTGACTTGTTTAATAATCAGCCACAAGGTCAATGCTGGATGCTTGGTGACAAAGGATATGGCCTCGCCACCTGGCTGATGGCCCCACCTGTGTGACACCCACACCGAAGCCGAGAGGCGATATAACGAGAGCCACAGAGCCACTTGCAATATTGTGGACAAAACCATTGGAGTGCTTAAGCAGTGCTTTAGATGCCTGGACCACTCAGGAGGCGAGCTCCAATACCGCCCCGAGCAGGTAGCTCAATTCATGGTGGTGTGCTCCATGCTGCACAACTTGGCTATCAGGAGGGGACAAGAATTGCCAGAAGGGTCTGACAGTCCACCTCAGTAGAGAGAGGAAGAGGAGGATGAGGAGGTGGATGCTGACATTGGGCCAGACAATCAATCAGGCTGACGCTGAAGCCATGCCCCCGTCCCCCTGTAGACCGCATGAAAGGGCCCATGGTGGCATGATAGCTGCAAGAGCCTTGTGTCAGGAGCTCATCAATAAGCGCTTTGCCTGAAAGAACGTTGGTGTTATTTACAAGGCTGATACACTGCTGGGTGTGCAGGTCATACATCAATGGTGGGCATCACCTTGGTGACAGTTAAATTTTAAGTTGATTGAATTTCAGTGTAATTATACCCTTTGATGTTAAGGAATCACCAGTGTGTAATGGTGCAACTATCTGAGCCAATGCGCAACAACGTTTTGTTAAATAAAAAACATTTAAACCGAACATTTGTCTGAAATCATCAGTATTTCTGTAAAAACCAAACCCCGCCAGCCCCCCCCCCGCTTCTCCTCCCCACCTCTACCCCTTCCCCTTCAGACTCCAAGCCACCTGGCCGAGGAGCTCCTCAGGCAATGCTTCATTGGGGGGTGGGGGGTTACGGCCGAAACGCTGCTTGGACAGATACGGGAAGAGGACGGCCCTGAGGTGAGAATGTGCTCCGAGCCAGAAGCAAGATGTTGTTGGGGGTGCGGCACCTTGGGGTGCAGTGCCGTGCTCCGGGACCACTGGGAGCCCTCTGCCACCAGTGTTCCTGGCTACCAGCTCCAGGGCCTCCTCCATTCCTTCTGTGTCATATTATTTGTTGGACAAAAACTCGGTGACAACTATGTTTTTGTTGCTTAGTAGGCTTTTTGCTGCTGGTGAATCTCCCTCGTGCCTCCCACAATAGCCAAACAAGCACACACCACACCCCCACACATTTTTAGTCCCTCTCTGCTCCCTCTCGCTGTGTCTCCTCTTCTGTGCATGTAATGATGATCCCTGAATCATGGGAAACAAGCGTTGCCATGCTGCTGCTAAGGACAGCGACACTTTACGGCAGAAGGTCAGAGCGATTTAACGCCGACGCCCATTTCATAATCGCTCGTGGCAATGCCCAATTTCAAAAATGAAGACTCGGGCCTTTGAGAATGGGCGACAAGCCGGCGATCTGAAAACCCATTTTTACCGCCCTCGCTGGAAATAACGCCCATTTTTGGGCAAGCTGCACAAAAGTGTAAAATCTAGCCCATGGCCTGAACTTGGTACCGCCCGGTGGCAAAAAAACGACTCACGCCATGAATCTGGGTGGCAGCGGGTGGGAGCTCCCAATCTCGGCAGCAAATGCAATCCTCGCCAAAGTGCCGCCGAGGATTGAGTTGGGCCCGGGGGCGGGGGGGCGGGTTGGGAACACATAAAAATAAACATTTACACCAAAAATAACCACTGGAAAACCTTCAGGGAACCCCATCCACCCAAATCGCTGGAAAAGAACGAACTAAAAGTTCACTAATCTTTTTTTGCAGATCTTCTTACTTACAGTTGGGGTTAGACTTGCCTTCACGCAGCGGTCCTTCCCCTGCTGCCGCCGACACCAACTGGCAGCTCGACGGGCGGGAGGTCACTTACTCGCCTTGCGCGCTCGCAGCCGTCAGCGAGCACTTCCCAGCAGTACCTCCCTACCGCCGGCGGGAGGCCTCGAGGAAATTGTCATCAAGGAAAGACTGCTCAAAAACTCGCCAGCAGTGGGCAACAAGGCCCATAGACCCTGACTACAATAAAACTAAAGGTCCCAAGTTGACAGCTTTCAAGCAGACCTGCTTTGTTTGTAAATGTTACTGAAAGTTGTACATCATGACTGTATTGTACATTGTGTCAGAATTCCTGAACAATAACATACAAAACAAGTGCTGAATGCTTAAATGATGGGTAGGCCTTGATTTCTTCAAACCTTTTTAGGAGGTCTCAAATTGTAAGAACAGAAGCGCTCCAATTTTATAAAAAGCTTGAAAAAGAATGATTTCTGCAAGTTCAGATATATGCATTGACTGGCTTGGTGTTTAGATCTTAACAGAAAAAGACTTAACAATCAGTAATTAGAAAGTCACATAACGTTACCTCTTAAGCTGTCTCAATGTTACCTCCCAGTGCCACCTACAGTGGAATGTTGTGGCCTGCCAATGGATTTTAATATATTATTAGTCAATTACCCATGGCATTGCACCAGGGGGGGGGGGGGGGGGGGCGAGGGAGGAGTGGTGAAGCAGGATTAATGAGGTCAAGGCACAAGGACATAATTATTTAGGCTCTATTTTAATGCCATGCATTCTGACCTAATTTTCATATTTCCATTTATAATATTTGTAATAGAAGCTGTCCATGTAAACTTGTTACTCACAATCACACCCTTCTCCCACAAGGCAAACTCCCCTGCTCTTCTTTCAATAGTGTTATGAGAACTTTTACATCCACCCGAGTGGGTAGACAGGACGTCAAGTTTAGCGTCTCTTCCAAAAGACGGCACCTCTAACAGTGCAGCACTCCCTCAGCACTGCATTGAAGTGTCAGCCTAAAACCTATGCTCAAGTCTCTGGAGTGGGACTTGAAAGCATGACCTCTGACTCAGGTGAGAGTGCTACCCATTGAGCTAACGGCAGACACCCTTTTAGTTTATGAGCACGTATGTTGCGATTTCATTTTTACACTATTTAGAATTCAGATTCGTGTTTACTGCTGCCAGTTTATATTGGTTTCGATTGGCATTAACTTGAGGCCTACACCTTAAAGTGAGTTTTGTTTACACCAACAGAAATGTAGGACCCAAGTTTCGGGCCGCGCCTAGAACGGCGCAGCCCCGACCTGGACGCCCGTTTTTCGCGCCACAAAGTGCGCCTAAAAAAAACTTCCAGATTCTCCAGCTCCCTGCTGGTCCTCTGGCCCGCGGCACGGCACAAGCTGTGGGGGGCGGAGCTAGGTCCCTGCGCTGAAACCGACCTCCGCTCCCGACCGATCTCTTCCCCCCCCCCCCCCCCCGACCGGACCCGCGCTCCCGACCCCCCCGGACCCGACGCCACCTACCTGTCAATCCGGTAAGTCTAAGCTCGAAGTCTTGGGCCCGGCCCGTTCAGCCTCCCTCTCCTTTCTTTCTCTCTCTCTCTCTCTCTTCCCCCCTTCTCCTCCCTCCCCCCTCCTCATTCCCCCCCTCCCCTCCCCCCTTTCTCCCCCCCTCCCTTCTCACCCCCCCTCCCCTCCCTCCCTTCTCACCCCACTCCCCTCTCACCCCCTCTCCCACCCCCTCCCCTCCCTCCTCCTACCTCTCCTCTCCTCTCCCCCCTTTCTCACCCCCCTCCCCCCCTCCCTCCCTTCTCACCCCCTGTTCCAAAGTGAAACTGTTCTAACTGACTAGAACTGGAGCAAATTAAATGCCGAGAATTTGAATTTCTAAGATACTCCGTTCTACATCAGTTGCTCCAAAAAATCAGGAGCAACTGAGGCCGAAACTTGGGCCCACAGAACCAATTGCACTGGCAGTCCGTAGCAACAGCGCTGGGTTTTCTAGTGAATCTGCCTTCCTTTTACAACTATGAACCAGGAATTAGATCACAACTATAGGGCATCCCACAGTTTCCAACCAAATTTTGAACCTTTCTGCACAAACAAAAAATCCTCTGTGCACAATCAAAAATAAAATACAGCCTGAATTAGCATGGAAATATTCTGAATTGTGGTGCCTATTTAATAAAGAAATAATAAAGAAATAACTGACTGTTTAATGACTAGTGATTATTCACAGTTAACATATATGGAAAATCACTACTATTCAAAGACGATGTTGCACAAAGCACATTGTTCCCAAACTGGAAAGGGCTAGAATCCAGAGACAGGGCTTGGCCTAATTCCCTGCGATACCTAAAAGCCCCATAACTGAAATTAAAAAAAACTTGGATTGATTTAGCGTCTTTCATGACCACCTTAAAGCGCTTTACAGCCAATGAAGTACTAATACAAAATTGCACATGGGACTATGCCTAAAGCTGTTAACACCGAATGCATGTGAATGGTCTGCCACGAATGCACTGATGTGTGGCTATTCCTGGGTCTTAATCTTTTAATCCTCTCAAAGACTGTTCCTCCCCATCTGTACAGTGAAGCTGTATCTTCTGATTTTGTCAACTTTTTCATTTCAGTTTCTACCCTTTTTCTTTTATAAATTCACTTCAGTGCTTCCACACGGCTGGTGTAATGGATAAGAAAGCAGAAGCCATACATTTGAACTTTGCATATCTTGTGAATTGACATCATATAATCATTCTAAAATTGCCAGTGTAAACAGAGTGCTGCAGTTGCTTGCTCTGAACAGAATTCAAAAAGGGAAAAGCCGCTACCTTCTACACCAACTTTAAAACCCAATCAAGGTGATTCGAATCAGATAGTTGCCAAGGAAATCAATAGTACATGAACTGTGTGTTGGCAGTCCAGTAACATCCAGCACATTAAATGGAGACCGAAGGAGATTTAGCTTGGATCAATTAAATTTCAACTGAATACAAATCATCCAGTGCAAGCAAAACATTAGATTAATGTTTGGAAACAACACAGACGAGAGATGTGCAAGTTTTACTCGGGCAGAATTTATCCACTTGGTCATCAGCAACGTGACAAGGTCAAGTGATCAACTGGAGTCTACAATGTTTTTTTGTTTTAAATTGGGCATCAGCTGTGATGGTGAACCTGATGACCTTGCACCTACTGGTTTTGAAAACTGCCTTTTTACAATCCAAGCAGCTCTTGAAGCGTGAACATGGGTTGACAAACACAGCAGCCATTTCCCCCACTCCCTTCGATGGATGATTCCTGCACTTCCAAACCCGCGACCTCTACCACCTGAAAGGAGAAGGGCATCTGGCGCATGGGAACACCATCACCTGCAAGTGCCCCTCCAAGTCACACACCATCGTGCCTTGGAAATATATCACCGTTCCTTCGTCGGCGCTGGGTCAAAATACTGCAACTTCCTACCCAAAAGCACTGTGGGAATACCTTCAGCACACGAACTGCAGCTGTTCAAAGTGGTGGCTCACCATCACCTTCTCAAGGGCAATTAGGGATGGACAATAAATGCTGGCCTTGCCAGCGATGCCCACATTCCGTGAACAAATAAAAAAAATACTTGTGCAGCGGTATTATCTATGAATTACTCTGGCTATTGCACGGGGAAGAGCGGAAAAACCTGTTTTGCAATGAAAAGCTTTAATTTTTAGAATAAAGATGCTATATACATACAAAGCTTGTGCATATATCATTTTATTAATTAAGCTTTTTAAAAAATATATTAGCATTCTTTAGCTGGTGGATATACAGAATTAGTGATACGTCAGCAAAAACTGCTATGTAGGGATATAAACTAACCACGGGAAGGTCCATAAACTAACCATGGGATTCAACCATACTTTCTGGCATGCAAAATTCTAGAATGATTGTTGCATTTGTAGTTATGAACTGAAAACAGAATTATCAATTTAAGTATAATAATTTGGAATTTTAGCAACGTTTGAATGACTATATGATGTAAATTTACAATACACAATTTTTCAATGCATGACTTCCACTTTCTTATCCAGTACACCTACATCATGGAGGCTCCAAAGTGAATTTTAAAAACAAAAAGGTAGAAACTGAAAGAGAAGTTAACGAAAATGAGAAGAAATGTATCGGTGTCCATTTAACATCAGCAAGGAGTGCCTCATATAATACAACTGGAGAAGTCAGTCTGCAAGAGAGAGGCTGTAAGCAGTTGAGCTGTTGAATGTTGCCTGAATGTTATGCCTTCAGAACCGAATGGTTATTCCTTTATCAGCAACCAATGGTGGATTAAATACTACGGGCCCAAGTTTCCACACGCGCCTAGTGCAGTAAGCTCCAGGCGCCGAACTGTGTGGGAGGGGCCCGAAGCACGCAGCCCCTAGCCCTGGCCGAATGGCCTCACTGGGGCTGCGTGAATAAGGCTCCTCCCACGGCCAGCTCCTGCTCCCCCCCCCCCCCCCCCCGACACCCGCTCCCCGCTCCCCCCTGACCAGACCTGACACCCGCTCCCTCCGGACCAGACCAGACACAACACCTGCTCCCTGCCCCCGGACCAGACCCGACACCCGCGCCCCCCCCCCCCCGACTGACCCGACCCGCGCTCCTGTTCCTGCTCCCCGACTCGACCCACGCTCCCCACCCCCCCGACTGGACCCAACCCGACACGCGCTCCCGCCCCCCGACCCGACCCCACCCCACCCCACCCCACCCCCACTGGACCCGACCCGAATCCCGCTCCCGGACTGGATCCGACCTGACCTCCCCCCTCTCTCTCCCTCTCCCCCACCTCTCCCTCTCCCTCTCCCTCTCCCCCCCTCCCCGCCCCCCCCCCCGACCCGACCCAACCCAACGCCACCTACCTGTAAATCTGGTGCTGGGGACGGGCCGGCAGCCTTTGGTCCCGAAAGGCCTGCCTGAAGCACTTTCACACAGGTAGGAAGATGGTTTATTTAATCTAATCTTTGCTTATAAATGTTTATTCAGGTTGGATTTATTTGTATAATATTTGTATAAGTATAAATAAGGATTTATTATAGAATTTAATGACTTCCCTCCCCCCCCCCCCCACCCCCCACCTCGTTCTGGACGCCTAATTTGTAACCTGCACCTGATTTTTTAATGTGTAGAACAGGTTTTTTCAGTTCTATAAAAATCTTCACTTGCTCCATTCTAAGTTAGTTTGGAGTACGTTTTCACTGTGGAAACTTTCAAATCAGGAGTCAGTGGCCGGACACGCCCCCTTTTGAAGAAAAAATTCTGTTCCAAAGTAGAACTGTTCTACCTGACTAGAACTGCAGAAAAAAAAATGTGGAGAATTGCGATTTCTAAGGTAGTCCGTTCTCAACCAGTTGCTCCTAAAAATCAGGCGCAAATCATGTGGAAACTTGGGCCCATATATAAAACACAAAAACAATATGACCGATACACTGTTAAGCTCAGTGTTCGTCAAGGAATGAATGATAGTTAACATTTGAGAGGAGTTTCAGGCGACTCCCAAGTTCAAGTCTGCTACCACGATCAATCAACAAACATGAAAACTCAATATCCTTTTCAAACATATTAAGCGGTTTCGCTGTCTTGAAACAGGCTGGCGGACAATGAAAAATCTTTGCAAGTTCAAGAGCAACCACATCACAGTATCACAAATATCAAACCTCACTTTGTGGCGAGATGACTTTGAATGGGTCAGATACCAGCATTAATGACTAGAAAGTTGACAGCTTAGTATCTGAAGCACAAAAGGAGATGATTCTCAGTGATAATTATCACTGAGTATAATTCAATAGAAATTAATGAAATGCATAACATAAGTTCACCAAATCTACTCTAATCTGAATTAAGTCTGACTTATTGCTTCTATATCCACCCCAAGCTGATGTGATGCTTGAGTGTGATCGCAGGATGTTAAGTTCTATTTATGCACAATGAAAAATGGAAACAGAACAAGTACCACTGCAAGATTACAGGCAACTAGTCTGCAATAAATTACCAGAAAACTGTACCGTTTGCAAGTTGCATGCAAGGGGCAATGTTAACCCTGGGGGCACAATGACTTACCCACCAATGGGGTGCACCGACCATGCTACCTTCTATTTGAAGCTGCTCTTCCGAGCAGGCAATTGGAACACCCTCATGAAGCCGGCCGGATCCTTCTTCAAATGTTTAGATTGGGGTCCGATGATGTCATTGGACCACGACTGTAATTTTAACTCTGGTCTGAGTGGGGAGGCTGTTGTAGTTGTTCTGCCAGGTGAAGAGGATCCTGGACCAGAAAGGTCCAAACAAGCAAGAGTAGTTTTTCTTAAAACTTTCCTTGTGGGGGAGGAGGAGCAGGAGCCCCAAGAAAAGTTTAGACCTTCCCAGCCTCGAGCTCTTCTTCCCCCACCCAGTTTCCTTCCGAGAAGACCCTCCTGAAACCCCCTGTCCACATGGCTTACCTTGGTGCCAGCAACTGTTCCTTTGGTGCTGCCTGACGGTCTCCTGAAATTCCACTCCCTCCCGCTGGCAAGCTGAGCGGCAACATGCAGAGGAGGTCCGAGAGTTAAAACCACCTGGAACTCATGCTGCTGAGGGGCTGGTGCTCGTCTCAGATCCCTGACACCCGTTCCTGATAAATATTGGGGCTATAGGCTAACAGAGCGTTGAAGCGTGTTACAACACACCGACAAATTGAGGGATTAAGGTGCCTGCATTCCGTTTACCTTTTCGCATAGCGGGTCCATGCAAGGCTCCTGTGACGAAATTATGACATGAAAATACTTGATTTATGTAACACCAGACTATATCAAAACATCTCAAAACAATGAGTAACGTTAGCAGTACGGTGAGGACTAAGTCCATAAACGAGGCAGCCATTATGTGCACAATAAGCTCCCACCGACAACAATGGGATCAATGCTCTGAATAGTGGGTGGGGAGGAATGTTGGTCAAGATGCCACTTGGTGGAGGAAAAAAAGAGAAGCACTTGAATTGGAAGAGAAAGACATATCTGAGTGGCTGGTAAGTGAGGGAACAGCCGATAACTTGGTATGGGATACAGACTTCTCTTAATTTAGTCGCTTAATTCAAATTATCTGATAAATTTGAATTTTTACAGCTAAATTCACACGTTGCTGTTTTACTTATTAGTCAAATATTTTAGCTCCAAGAACAATGTTGAATTATCAGTCGATTGCATGAGTACTGGGAAAACATTACATTGGTTAGATAGTCCATGGTGTCCCACCATTAAATCCTTGAGGAGTAAATTATACAGACCTAAAACATGACCATAAAATCCTGCAATGTCAAAACAAGATCACTGGATCCCCAAATTAGCGCATACCCAAATCGTACTGCCAGAAACAACCCTCCTGATTGCAAAAGTTACCCTTAGGTCTTAGAAATTCTCTTCTCCGTGTACTCAAATACAGTTGGAATTTATTACATGGTTGCACTCGGGAATAACATTATTTTACAATATTTGACCCCCTTAATCTCAACATGTTCAGCAGACGTTAATGAACAAACAAAAAAAAATGTGGGGTTGGTAATAGATTTATAGAAATACAAAGAGCAGCTCGAGCAGGAGATTCCACTGAGCACACAAGAAGTATGTTTATTGGGAGTTACCTTTTTAAAAAAAAAAATCACATTCACAGGAACACACCTTTTACTCAGTACACTTTCCAGAGGCCTGGGTGCATTTGCGTGCGCTAAAGGTATTGTGCAATCAAGTGACCAATCCAAAATCACCCGCAAGAATGCTGCTTAACTCGCCAAGCAGCCACTTAACCAGTAATAAATAGCACTCTGTGGGCCAATTCAGCAGCAAGAATGCAGGGGGAGAAATGGAGGAATACAGACAGCAGAAACCATAACTTACTTATCATAGTTAGCAGTGTGAGAGCAAGGGGAACTGCTCTGTAAGATGTGGAAGAACAACCTACTAATAACTCAGCCAGTGTCTACTGGCACCACTGTGTCAGCCAATGAGTTGGAGGCAGGGCCTGAGTTAGAGGCAGGGCCGGACTTGCGGCAGGACTCACAGCAAATAGTGTATTTTACAACAAACGAAGCCTGTTTACCCAGCAAGCAGCCTGTTTCAACAGCACACCACAGCAAACAGTCCACAGAGTCTATTTAAAGAGTCTCGACGGAGCTACAGGAAATAGAACTCATGACCGAAGTTGCAGCAAAGTCTCCTGATAAAAGCAGGATGACTTCTCCAGAAAAATGCAGAGTGGAGGATAGTTAGATACAAATTATACGGATAAAATCAATCCCAGTCACTTCTGGCAGTGCGGCCTTCCTGTGTGATTGACAGGGGAATTATCCAAATCAGCTGCATTCGAGCCAGGGTTAGTGATGTCATGAAACAGTCAAGCAGATGTGCAATGCCTTCACGATAGCCATGAGCATTTCAGGGTGGGGTTACACAATCACAGAAGCTGAAGGAATATCCAAAAGGTGTCCTACTTGAACAAAAATACCAAAAGAAGAAACGAGGTGACTGCAACTGTGAAAAAGACAGCCTGCCATATATGGAGACTTCCTTTTATGTGAACCAATAGAGACTCGGCCTTTGACTCGAGTGTTCTCGACTCCATCCCGCAGCACGCAACCCGCCACCACCTCAGTGAAACCCCAACGTTGCACGAGGTAGGAAAAGCCATAAAACAGCTCAAGAACAACAAGGCTACGGGAGCGGATGGAATCCCTGCTGAGGCGCTAAAGTAAAGTATGGCGGAGAAGCGCTGTTGGCGCAGATACATGACATCTCTCTCATCTGGGAGGAGAGCATGCCGGGAGATCTCAGATGCAGTATTTGTGACCATCTTTAAAAAAAGGGGACAAGTCCGTCTGCAGCAACTACAGGGGAATCTCCCTGCTCTCAGCCACTGGGAAAGTTGTCGCTACAGTTCTCCTCAATCGTCTTCTCCCTGTGGCCGAGGAGTTCCTCCCGGAATCACAGTGCGGATTTCGGCCCCTACGGGGCACAGCGGACATGATCTTTGCAGCGTGACAGCTGCAGGAAAAATGCAGGGAGCAGCGCCAGCCCTTATACATGGCCTTCTTCGACCTTACAAAGGCCTTTGACACTCAACTGTGAGGGTCTATGGAGCATCCTCCTCCACCAGTCTGTCCTCGCCGCACAGCACTGCCCCCCCAGTCATCAAGATCCACGACGCAGCCCTCGACAACATGGACCATTTCCCATACCTCGGGAGCCTCGTCAACAAAAGCAGACATTGATGCAGTGATTCAACATCGCCTCCAGTGCGCCACTACAGCCTTCGGTCGCCTGAGGAAAAGTGTGTTCGAAGACCAAGCCCTCAAATCTACTACCAAGCTCATGGTCGACAAGGCTGTAGTAATACCCGCCCTCCTGTATGGCTGAGGCATGGACGATGTACAGAAGACACCTCAAGTCACTGGAGATATATCACCAATGATGTCTCCGCAAGATCCTGCAAATCCCCTGGGAGGACAGGCGCACCCAACATCAGTGTCCTCACCCAGGCTAACATCCCCAGCATTGAAGCGCTGCCCACACTCGATCAGCTTCGCTGGGCAAGCCACATAGGTCGCATGCCAGACACGAGACTCCCAAAGCAAGTGCTCTATGCGGAGCTCCTTCACGGCAAACGAGCCAAAGGTGGGCAGAGGAAACGTTACAAGGACACGCTCAAAGCCTCCCTGATAAAGTGCAGCATCCCACTGACACCGGGGAGTCACTGGCCCAGGACCGCCCCAAGTGGAGGAGGTGCATCCGAGAGGGCGCTGAGCACCTCGAATCTCGACGCCAAGAGCATGCAGAAATCAAGCACAGGCAGCGGAAAGAGCGTGCGGCAAACCAGTCCCACCCTCCTCTTCCCTCAACGACTATCTGTCCCACCTGTGACAGAGTCTGTGGCTCTAGCATTGGACTGTCCAGCCACCAAAGAACTCACTTCAGGAGTAGAAGCAAGTCTTCCTCGATTCTAAGGGACTGCCTATGATGACAGGTGTTCGTAAATTTGCTGAGTACCTTTGTATAATTAATCAATGCTTTTTCCTACCATGGTTGCTCTCCTTCTGCCAGTTTGCAGTCAGCATCTGTATGTTCCAGTGTGATGTCTTTTATTAACTCTCATCCAGTAACAGGCACCTGCTATGGGGAGGGTCAGTGAGGGAGGCAGGCTCTGATTCTCTGTCTCAGGATTAATCGCACACTCCATGCTGCAAGAACTGGTGTGTGTGTGTGTGTGTGTGTGTGTGTGTGTGTGTGTGTGTGTGTGTCCCCGCCGCGGTCTCGGAGGGGTTGTTGTGTGTCGCTTCCACCAGTCAAGTTCTGCTCGTGGCTTACACACGGACTGGCGCTGGGAGTAGGAACATGGGTAAGGGACAGTGTCTCTCCTCAACTTTATCCTCCACTTTATCTCCAATCTCTAGTTTATTTTGTATGTATGTATGTGGTTTTTTGAGGTGTTGGTGTTCATTGAGGTAAGTGTGCCGAGCAAGGAAAGGGAAGGGAAAGGCAGGCGACTGACTGAGGCACTGAAGTTTGGTCTGAGGATTTTTTTTAAAAGGGAGTGATTTTGGACGATGAAATGCTGTGCAGTAGACTTCTGCGCAGAACGTGTCTGGGTCGTTGTCAGCACGTAGTCACCAGTTAACCGTGTCCGGGGCGTTGTCAGCACATAGTCACCAGTTAACCTCCTGTGGTTTGGAAAATTCTCTGGTCCGGCACCGATCAGGCCCCAAGGGTGCCAGACCAGAGAGGTCCAACCTGTACATGATTCCTTTGATTATCATCTGTCATGATATCCTCATCCTATGGCTTCGGATGTCCTGGTTCCACCTGTGTTACTGCGGTTCCCAAACCTCTAACTTCAGCAGCATGACGAGCACAATGAGGTTTCTTGTAGAATACTGGCACAATCGCCTCTGCTCTTATCCATACTGGACCTCTGCCAACTCTCTCTGCTTTCTTAAACTTGTTTTTATAATGGGTGCTATTAGTGGAACATGGACTGGGAAATCAGCATAAGCACATTGGCCATGAAATTGCAGCATGTATGGTGGTGTACTCTGAGTACGCCGTTGTATTCCCTTTGAAATGCCCCGTAGGTTCGGAATTTCCACATGCACTTGCATATGCACAAAATCCCAAACTTGCAGTCTATCAACATAGGCGTTGACTGGCCATCCACGGGGGGGGGGGTCACGAAAAAGCAATCGCTGACGGAGTTGGGCTATTTGCCCAGTGGCTGGCCAGCAATTCCCCACGCAAGTCTTATGGTTGGTGCAAGCAGGCACAGGGCCTGGTTGCATTAGTGCAAGGGGATTTTTAAGCCATGAATTAAATATTTTCATATCCTAAATTATGCACACTGTATTCAATGAGTTTATGCAAATATTGACCCAGATTACAGTTTTAATGTATAAAATTTTCCATAAAATTACATTTTATTGAGATTGTTGGAAGGTAATTATGAATAAAATTCATATTCTGTTAATTTATTAATTATTACAGTTCGGGGTTGTATTGCATCACATTAGGGGAGTCCCTTCATAAATGATTGAAACAGAATTCTACTTATTGATTGGAGGACCAGGCCCACATGATCCCAGGTATGCTTTTGCACTGCCTGCATTCCTGGGATCCATGGCCCATTACACTGCCCTCCGCCTCGAGTCCTGGCACTCCGGAGGTACTTTCGTAATTGTTTCGTGGGTCAGAGGCACATTCTGGAGGTACGCCTCCGACCGCTATTTCTAGCCTATTGTCTTGAATTGTTGTATAACAAACCAAAAACTTATTATTGGCAGGTTTGTGCCTCGATATGAGTTTACCTAGAATTTTATGAAGGTATGTAAAAAAAGTGTGTAAAAAATTCACTATTAATACAAATGCACCACGGGGAAGATTTAATTTGGTTACTATATGTTCATGAGATCGTGAACACACTTGCAAGGTTTCCTCTGATCACTATCTCTAGCAAAATTTTTAACATGCTCTTTTAAAGTATTTTTACAATTTCACTGCAAAGATTGAACACCAGACATTTTCCTGTTGTATTTACAATGTTGCTAACACATAGTGATGAAAAGAAATCTTCCTTACTGCTCCTCCCCTCCCAAAGTTACTGCACATTAACAGTCACTGAGTACCATATATCAGCTCAAAGGCATAGAGGAATTTCATCCATTTGTACGTTAAGTGGAAATCAATGCTATGCAGTCATTTGTAAGTTTCCTGAAGGCATCCATGTGGTTCAGTGAGTGACTGATTAGAAGGTCCTGTGGAAACTTACTTAGCACCTTGCCATTGATATACAGCAGTGCACACAGATGAGACGTTAAACCGAGGTCCCGTCTGCCCTCTCAGGTGGACGTAAAAGATCCCATGGCACTATTATGAAAAGGAGCAGGGGAGATATCCCCGGTATCCTGGCCAATATTTATACCTCGATCAACATCACTAAACAGATTATCTGGTCATTATCACATTGATGGCTGTGGGAGCCTGCTGTGCGCAAATTGGCTGCCGCGTTTCCGACATTACAACAGTGACAATACTTCATTCGCTATAAAGCACTTTAGGATGTTCTGAAGATGTGAAAGGTGCCATATAAATGCAAGTTCGTCCTTTCTTTCACACAGCTAGTGCAAAGCTTGCACAAGTGCAGCGACAGACTGAAGATAGAAATGCCTCTGTACTACTCAATAGCACTTTTTTTTAAATCCACAAGACACCATTTGCTTTTCTTTTTACATCTATTTTTCTCTGAGTAAAGACTATTTTTCAGTGCAGTATCTGTTAGAATGTTAGCAGAACCCAACAGAAAACAGGATTTTGTGGCTTCAATCACATTATTTTCAAAGAAACAGAGAGAACATATGGACTTCTCTCAGCTTGCCTATTTGTTTAAAGCAGCCCAGTGTCTGCTGACAGGATATTATTTATAGAGTTGGATTAATATTGGGAGAATATTTTGAAGCCATTTCGGTGACAAGTCAATGTTCATAGTTGAGCAGATGGGCCCAATTTGCGTCACAACTTAAATCCCCCGATTCTCATTGCCCACGGAGTAAACAAAATACTGTAATGAATCAAATATCAAACTTGCAAAAATGTAATTGGTACATTAGCAGAGAAGGCATGAAGTAATGCAAAAATATAAAACTTGAATTCTGAAATCAAAATGCATGTATCTGCGAGTTTCAGTTGTGCAGACTATGTAGTCAGTGTTGTAAGAGACTGCTGTGCTGCTTCTATGTAAATTCTTCCATCATGCATTTGGTGTCAGTAATGACCTTGTCTGCCAGTGATGCTGTTTTTGAAGTAGCTGCAGACCCTGCTGGGTAGATAGTGTTACTGCTTTGTAACCCCCTCTGTGACAATATGTCAAGTTTGTACATTAGCTCAAAATGAGAGAATCAGTGTGGCTCGGTTCTGTAGCCTTTCCAGGTCACTTTCGCATATGTTTTAATACTCTTTGTGTACACTACATTTCCAAGGACACAACAGGTCAGCTGCACAAAAAACCTAACATTAAAATGCTTTATAACCGGTGAATACTGAATGGCATCACAAGTCTTTCAAAGTGCATCACTAATGTCAGTGTATTAGAGGACATTTCTGGAGGAACAGAATTGAAAAGCAGAGTTGTTATGTTAAACTTGCATAGAACTTTGGTTAGACCACACTTAGAATACCGTGCACAGTTCTGGACTGCATATTATAAAAAGGATATAGAGACACTGGAGAAGGTGCAATAAAAGATTTACAAGTATGATAGCAGAACTGTGAGGCTATAACTATCAGGAAAGACTGAATAGACTGGGGCTATTTTCTCGGTGACATAATAGAGGTCTTTAAAATTATGAAGTGGTTCGATAGAGTAGATGTAGAGAAGATGTTTTCACTTGTGGGGGAGTCCAAACCTAAGGGTCTTAAACAACATGCCCCCTAAGCTGCTCGAACGCAAATCAATCGGAAGATCTGGCGCAGGTCACTCACCTGCTGGAAAAGATGCTGTGCAGCAAATTTAAAGGGACCGCGCACTAAAAATAAAAATTAGAGGGAACATTGCTCATAAATAGGGTAGTCACTCATAAATCCAATAAGGAAAATCAGGAGAAACTTCTCTACCTAGAGAGTGGCAAGGGTGTGCAATTTGCTACCACATGGAGTAGTTGAGGTGAATCGCATCGATGCACTTAAGGGGAAGCTCAATAAGTGCATGAGGAAGGAAATAGAAGGATATGCTGAGAGGCTTGCATGAAGCATAAATACAGGCAATAGACCAATTGGGTCACATGGTCTTCTCTGTGCTTTAAACTCGATGTCATTCTGTTAATATGAGCCATGGTACAAACTGGTAAACTTAGAGTGGCAGAAACTGGCAATACAGTGCGGTCAATAGCAGACACAGTTACTTTTCAAAATAAGTAATCCAACCTCTGGTGCATCTCCTAATTTGATATTGGGTCTATAGTTAACGCTAAAAGTATAGAGATGGATTCCTTCCCTCTCAACAGTTGGAATCATGGCTTGCAGCTTTTCTTTGGCGGGGAAGGTAAAATCGAGGAGAACGTTGCAAGTCGTCACCAGTTGCTGTTTGTATGTCATTCCCCAGGTCCCTTTATATAATGCAAAAACTACCAATAAACAAAGCTAATTTTTATGCTAATGAAGCAGGTACTCCATTACAAGGCACCGTCATGTCCGGACTCTCTATCATATTGTACAACCTCAATGCAACGTCAAGGCTCTACCCATGTTCACAACATTGCAGCTGAGATTCTCTCTCAAATCCTTTTAGAGTTCAGAGCAAAAGGCAGTCCCATGGGCAGAATCACTTCTCTTATAAGCTAAATTTATACTTGTACATGTGCTGTGTCACAGGATTAAACATTATTTTTCTGCAGTGATATCTCGCATCAGAGGTTGCACAGGATGTCCGCCATGCACACCTGCCCATTCTGAAAGATGGAAAACAATAAGATGACAGACTTGATCATTCAGGCTAAAACTAGTAGCTAAATATATTTTGCAAGGATTTCTAATCATCCCAAATGCAAATAATATATAGTAAATAATCAACAATACAATGCTCAACTTACTTTAAGCTGCCTCAAATCTTAAAATCGTTTAACAGAGTCTTTGATGCAACATGGGACCCACTGGCTTTCCGTTTCACCACTGCCATGTGAAAACAAAGGGATGAAGATTACATAAAACCAGTAACCAAAAAATCAACAGGCTTCTGACACCACAGATCTCACACTGGGCATGTAACCAGCAACAAAAGATAGTAATTTGAAAATGGTTTTGCAGGTAAGTGGAGGAGTTTAGGTTAGGGAGACAAGCTAGCTGATCTCTTGTGGTCAGTGAGAGATCAGAGACCCAACTCCCAGCAGTTTCGTCATGAGTACATGTTCACTGAGTGAAAAGTAGGCATCCAATCCCCGACGTTCTCATCGTGAGTATACATCTGTGTCTTCTTGCCATTTTGCAGAGGAAGGAGACAATGTATTCGTGTTCTATCAGTCTAGAAAGATTGCATGCTCGCCTTGCAATTTGAGCAATACATGACCTGAATTTGAGTCAGTGAAGACAAAAACTAAAATGATCGTCCTCTGAGTATCACAGCTCAGGCGCCATTTCAAATTACTCAAAAACTTCGCACCTGGTGTTCTGATAACTAGGTTCAATGTCCATCAGCAATTACTGGCTAAGGCTAATTAAAGAAATCACTCGAGAGAGAGAGAGAGAGAGAGTGTGTGAGAGAGAGAGAGAGAGAGGGTGAGAGAGAGGAGAGTGTGCAACCCAATCTTCAAGGTGATGCATTTGTATTCTCCAGCAACTCCACATCTCATATCTATCGAACAAAGCTGTCAGTAATGAGGGACTGTTTCAAAACACGTTCATTCCCTTAGTTCACAAAAAGCTAGAATTCCATTCACTGATTTATTTCAGGAATGGATTAAAAATTACATGTCATAATATTCTATCAGTGTTCAAGTATTTGAAAGCCAGAATGTCAAATTGAAACAGATACAATAACAATGCTTACCTCCTGGGAGGCTTATTGAAAATTATTTGCTTTTAAAAGCAATACGCCGTACCAATAAATTTTCTTCAGTCCAACATTCCCAGTGAGCTGATGAGGATCGAGTGCAGTTGCTGAAGATCAATTCCAATATGCCAGAGGAATTCATCTTAAATTGGGTTGCTCTCAAACTATTCACTTAATACAACGGAACCTGATTTAAGATCACCTATTCGGGTTCACCCATGACCATTTTACTGCTGGAAAATCTGATTTTCCAATCTCCCAATAGTCCTGCATCTTTTGACTTTTGCATCCAAACTGGGGGAATAAAAGAGGCAACACTACAGTAGAGAGAGCAGGCACCGGTTCTTCACCAAAAGCCACGTACGTGTACCCTGTACTGCTTTAGGGCCATCCACAACTAGAGCAGTTGCCAGCATACTGTACAATGTTTACAACACAATTTATTTTTGCTTTGCATTGCTATTGCCTGCTCCTTTGCTGCATCATATTAAGATAAAAGTCAACATAAATTAAGCAAAGTCAAGTATAAAAACCAGCTTACACTAAATTTTATTTAATGTCTATTTTTTTTCCCTTTAACTCTTAAAAGATGAATTTTTGGCAACTTTGAACAATGGGCAGGGTAGGTTTTGATGTATTTTTCAGGCTTCTCCAAAAATAGTTCTGCAAACAATCACAAGCTGCAAAATCAAAGAAGTGGGCAATAAACAGGAAATCCACCCAGGTTACTTAACACTTCCCATCAAAGTTCACAAATATTTGAGAGAGAGAAAAAAAACACACCTATTTCTTATAAAATTGTGGATTTATCAAGTACAGAAACAACACAGTTCTCAACTGTCAACAGATATATCAAATGGGTCATCAGAAAACACCAACCAACAGATACTGGAACTTAAAATGTGCCTCCAAGCAAAACAGTTCCATACAATCATAGTAAACATTTTGATTTTGCAGAAAGACTTAATTAGTAAATTACAATAAATGAATGAAAATGAAATACAAGGACAATCTACAACAGTCACAGCCACCATTAAGATATTATAATTTGCAATAAATATCTTGATCCATGGAACATCAGAACGTAAGAAATAGAAGCAGGAGTTGGCCATTTGGCACTTTTGTCAGATCTGCCACTCAATAAGATCATGGCTGATCTTCTACCTCAACTCCACCTTCCCGCACTATCCCCAAATTCCTTGATTCCAAGTATCCAAAAATCTCTGTCTTGAATATACTCAACGACTGAGCATCCCCCACTCTCTGGGATAGAGAATTCCAACGATTCACAACCCTCTAAGTATAGAAATTTCTCCTCATCTCAGTCCTAAATGGCCAACCCCTTATTCGGAGACAGTGACCCCTGGTTCTAGACTCCTCAGCCAGGGAAAACATCCTCCCAGCACCTACCCTGTCAAACCTTGTAAGAATTGCATGTGTTTCAATGAGATCACCTCTCATTCTTCGAAACTCTAGGGAAAACAGGTCTAGTCTATGCAATCTCTTCATCAGTCTCGTGAACCTTTGTTGCACCCACTTCTAAGGCATGTATGTCCTTCCTCAGGTAAGGAGACCAAAATTGTACACAGTACTCCAGGTGTGATCTCATTAAAGCCCTGTACAATTGTAGTGAGACTTCTTTACTCTTATACTCCAATCCCTTTGTAATAAAGGCTAACATACCATTTGCTTTCCTAATTGCTTGCTGTACCTGCATGTTAACTTGTGATGGAGGGGGGGGGAGGCCAGCATCTCGTGCAATGTTTTTTAAACTCGCGCAAAAGATCACGGAAACTCGATTTGCACTGGATTTGCGCTTGAAATTCCGTCATCTTTTGCGCCAATTACGGCAATTTTGGGCGAATCACACCGGAAAAAAATCAGCGCAACCGAGCGGAAACTTTCCCCCCAGTTTCACACGTCAGATGCTCCCTTGCAATCTGGCCTCCCACACTGCACAGGGGAGCCTAGACGAACTAAGGAGATTGGGGTGCAAAGACAAATTTAAACTGAGGAGAATGGTGCACTAAGGTCACTTTCCCCAGAATGGAATGAAGAAAGGTAGTATAATCAAAAGTAGCATCAAGCCTAGAATGCTGTAACCCTAACTTCCAACGATCTGGTTTCATTTTCAACAGAGACATGAGCCAACAGCAGATTCGTGCTATGTTGCTGGCAGTGTGCCATTCTCGAGTATATATCATTTGGGATGAATTTGTATCCCTTTTGTTAAACATTCATGAAAATAAATATCAGGCTTTAGACAGACAGTTAGATAAAATGAAAAGTGATTAGAATTTCAAATATCTGCACTTAAAATATGTTTTTATACTTAAATTTTGAACTACCCATGTGGCGTATTATTTGTTCTGCAATGGAATTTTATTTCTGCTTCAGAGCTATGTTTTTTTCTTTGAACTAAGTCTCAGAGTGAAATAAATTACTTTGTGTATAACTAGCCTCTTCATCCCGCTTTGCTCCATTACCTACGGAAGCTTCTTGTTTATTTGAAGTTTGAAAGCAGCACACATATTCTTCTAAAAAGGCTTGTTGATTTGGCACAACAGTCACTCTATCACTTCCTTTCATCAACGCACATTCCTGTGAAATCTCGAGGGTCAGGCTTTTTAACCGTGCTCAATGCACAATTACCCTTTACACCAGAAATGGCTTCAAAAATGGGGTCTGTGCACACTCTGCTTCCAAAGTACGCATGGAAAGATGCTTCTGCAAGGGTGCCAAGGAGTTAGAGGAGCACGGCAGCTAAACTTGTGGTGACACTGTACCAAAAATTCAACAATGCGCTGTACCAGTTTTCTATTAGGATCCACCCAAGGTTCATTTGATGTATTTTAAACCAACAGTAGAAGATAGTATGACATACGAGTTGAAACAAATTGGTATCTTAGCAACACAACGAACTGTGAAATGTATGAAAATGTTATTGCGACTGCAGGCAAATATCATATTTGAAACATTTAGGAACATGGGAACAAGAATAGGCCATTCAGCACCTTGAGCCTGTTCTGCCATGCTATTAAATCATGGCTCATCTATACCTCAACTCCATTTACCTGCCTTTTGTCCATATTCTTTGATAATTTACATAGTTACTTTCTGAACCAGTTGAAATATAGGTTTGAACACCAGGAAAAAAGAAAAGAAAGACTTGCATTTATATAGCACCTTTCACGGCCACCAGACATCACAAAGCGCATTACAGCCATTGAAGTACTTTTGGAGTGTAGTCACTGTGGTAATGTGGGAAACATCAATAAGGAAAAACAGCTGCAATTTCTTCTTTTCACTGTGAAAATCATCTCAGTTCTAAATGAGCCCTTTAATGGCCATTCATGGGATAAGGATGAACATTCACCTTGAACAACAAATTTGGACTGAACACTCCTGGAAAAAAAATCACTGAAGAACATAAGAAATAGGAGCAGGAGTAGGCCATTTGGCCCCTCGAGCTTACTCTGCCATTCAATAAGATCATGACCGAAGAAAGTGACAGGCGCTGAATTTTTCCTCCCGATGGCAAGGGAGTTCTCATCTGGCACCAATTGGGACGATATTAGTAATCTATGCAGAGGAGCATAAGGTTGACTGAGGTGGGGAATTGATGCTGACACAGGCTCTAAAGAGGGCACGGTTCTACTTCATAGCACTGATTTACAGAGAACACAAGATACCATAACATTTTCAAATTTTATCTTGGATTTATTTCTAAGCAGTATCAAATACATGTTGTGTATTTAAGATAGCATCTGACTACCACCTGATTTATGTTAATGCAATGTTTGTGTGTATGCAATGTTCCCTCTAAATTTATTTTCGCGCAGTCCCTTTAAATTTTCTGGACGGCCAATCACTACGCCGCCGCACATGCGCAGCATCTCTTCCAGTGGCATGAGCTGGGGAGCGGCCTGCGCGGGACCGCACCATTGTTGCTGAGGGGGAACATTAGTGGGCAGCCCTCATCAGCTCATCAAAACTGGTTAAGTGGCCCTCCAGCCCAAAGAATTGCCCACCCCTGCTCTAGCATCACCAATATTAATTTCTATGCTCAAATTTTTTAAATAAAAATTGCTATTCCATGGTTAGATTAACTGGTTGTAGTTATGATTGTTTATAAATAATAACTGCGGTTACATTTTTGTCAAGCCATATATGTATTTATGGTAATGTGCAGAACCTGTGTGGATCTGCTGAAGAACCTATATTCTCTTACTGCAGCATTTGTTTGGGTGTGCTGCAGATATTGGCCTTCTGGTGACATCACTAAGACCACCTATTTCCACCTCAGTATCACCCGACTCTGACCCGGTCTCGGCTCCTCTGCTGTTGAAACCTTCATCCATGCCTTTGTTACCTCTAGACTTGACTATGCCAATGCACTCCTGGCTGGCCTCCCACGTTCTACCCTTCTTAAACATGAGGCCATCCAAAACTCTACTACCTGTGTCCTAACACGCACCAAGTCCCACTCATGCATCACCTCTGTACTCGCTGACCTACACTGGCTCCCAGTTAAGCAATGCCTCGATTTTAAAATTCTCATCCTTGTTTCCAAATCTCTCCATGGCCTCGCCCCTCCCGATGCCTGCAATCTCCTCCGGCCCTACTACACTCTGCACTCCTCCAATTCTGGCCTCTTGAGCATCCCCGATTTTAATCACTCCACAATTGGTGGACGTGCCTTCAGCTGCCAAGGTGCTAAGCTCTGGAATTCCTTCGCTAAACCTCTCTTTTCTCCTTTAGGATGCTCCTTAATACCTATCTCCATCTGCCCTAATATCTCCTTCAGTAGCTCACTGTCAAATTTTGTTTGATAACGCTCCTGTGGAATGTTTTTAAAACATTAAAAGCACTTTATATATATATATATATATACACACAAGTTGTTGATGTTATAGATTTCTAAGGACCCTGTTTATAATGCGATGCATGAAAAATAAAAATGGTGTTCAAAAAACATGGCAAATACTGTTGCCACCCATCGAAGCCTTCCCACTCACTTGTACTGTAATTGTGACATGTTTTGAAGCACTTACCAGCAACATGGCTTCACTGAGCTAGTTTTATAGAATTATATAGGAAAGCCACAGCGCCACAAAATGCTTCAAGAATTGCTTTAATTGCGACAGAAATGGGAAACCTCAAGGTGTTCAAAACCGGGAGCTGTGGGAAACCTTGGTCATCATACTATACAATTTTTGTTCCCTTTAAATTACACAATAAATATTGGTGGTGAAGGTGACCATTTACCTAGAATGACCCTTTGGTCTCCATGTCATCAAATAGTTTTGGAAATTATACTCGAGTTTTTGCCTTCCCTAGTTTATCTGTTGGCCACCCTTTGTTCTCTATAAGTTCTAAATTTGAATCTGTGAGCCCTAGACTTACTTTCAGTTCAGTCTGAAATACCTTTACAGCTCTACCTTACCCATACCGTTTACCATCTTACATTCCTCTGTGACGGCAGTCACTCCTTTCAATGCTTAAGTCAAAATATTTCCAGTCTCTCCTTATATAATTATCCTCAAGATTATTCCACATAGCAAACACTTTATCCTCCTGACTTCATGCCCCCAATTACTCAACAAGACACGCCTGAATAAATTGGAGTTCCAGATACAAGAAGTGTGTATTTTATGAATTTTGAATGCAAGCTTTTTCAAATTGGAGATTGTGGCCTTTTTTGTTTACACTGCAGTGCCCAACAGATGTTCGGCTTCGAAAAGATCGAACACGAAGTGCAGTGTCAGCAGGGTGTCACTGCTGCAAGTACAACAGAAAGCCTGCATTTGCAGCCAGTTCTTTCACAGTACGTAGCCAAATTACACATTAATACGAAATGCAACAAAATGACAGGGGTAATTTAACAAGTGCATGCTGCTGATGAGAAATACCACAATTTTCCGATATGCACTGGCGGTAGGGAAGGTGCTGTGGAAAATTTGGCCTAAATCATGTCCGCATCAATCTATACACGAACTGTAAAACTGCTCATTTATTAGTAATGTCCCAAATAGTGAGTGATCAGCAGCACTAATTGTGGATTCCCAATGGGGATGGAGACTTTAAACTGCTGCAATAAGGCGTTTGAAATGAGATGATCAAATACATGCCAAAGCACAACATGGAATGAGCCACTACTGCCTCTCCAACAGAGTCACTTAACAGCCCATTTTCCACTTGCTGCTCATTTGCAGCATACCTTCGGATGTAAATGACAGCGAGTTATCGTTGCTAAGCGTACAAATACCCAGCTCTGGACTTTGGGTATGTACTCCGCTGCCAAAAACACGATACCAATTCATGATGAGAGCAAGTGCAGTTGCTGGCAACAGGGCAGAGCAGTGCCAGAACACTGCAAGCTCGCATTTTGTACAGAAGGTTGCAGGTCGACTAAACTCAGTTAATGCTTCCACCACCCATTTTTGTACCAAATTAGGCATGCGTGTGTGAGAAACTGTGTCCTACTTTCACTAGGATACATTAAACATAAATCAAAGAGAAACCAGAAGTTGAGGAACTCCGATTATGTCACGCACCTGTCTGTCGTGTAGGGCCACCACAGTTGCCTCGGACAAATGGAGCCTGAAATGCATAAACACAGTCGCCTTCACCAATTGTGTTCAAGTCTTCCTCATCAGAGAAGGAACGCTCAAACCCATTTGCGTAAATCTCCGTTAAAATTAGCTGGAAAGATAACAAAGAAGTGGAGCTCAGAAGATTTCTGATAATTCAGGTTGGTTTAAAGAACAGTTTTTAACCGGTGAATATCATTTGTGAATTTGTGGGGGAAGGGGTACTCCATTTTCTAATGGACAAGTTTCTGAACAGTGGGGATCTATGACAAGGCCACTTTAGGCAAAGACTAACCATACTTTACATAGCCAAAGACTTGTCTTACTTGTGATTCAGGAGTAGACATCATTGTCCATTTTTAATTCTTCCTTGTTAAATAAATTACAGGGCTCAAAGCAAATACTTCTGTAACCGTGGCAACCAGGGCCTGCAGTGTTTATACCCAAAGATGGTATAATAAAGGTAAGGGGGTGGTTTGAACCCTGGAATATGAAGAGGCAACATCGTTCTTAAAAATGTTTAGCAAACTTTTCTTTGTTTCCCAGTCATTGCAATCTGTCTAAACATGTCACTGTTTAATGGAAACCTCTCAGTTGCACTTAACTTCATGACAAAAATGATATGCAATTATTCTCCCTTCCTATATCCAACGATAAACAATGAGATCAGTGTCCTAATAATTTCAGAACTGAAAATGAGTGTATGAAAAATAAAAATCATTTGTTGAACGACATAACGATTGCAATAAAATCATAACTCTACTCTCAGATGATCTGCAATTGGCATATGTGCGAAAGTAAGATTTTTAATTCTGGGATATGGTAATTAAGATTGTGAATGTACATCCCTATTAACTGAAGCATAATTAAATAGTTAAGATTAACAATCATTAAGACAATTCAATAATTATATTAGGCTCAGATATCATCTGTACCTGATCTGGAGTCATTTTGCCTTCCTCTGCCACCATTTTTCGAAGTGCAGCAACAGTTCCGAGGAGTGGCACTGCCAGGCCTATCCTTAAGTACCTTTGATTCTTACACTGGAAAACCAAGGTTACATTCAAGGCCCTAAAAATAAACAGAAATAATGTATGATGTAAGCTAATTGCGCATACACACAACAGAGTTTTGTAGCGTTGTTTCATTGAGATGATTCATAAGATGAATTTGATGGGTTAGGTTTTCAGTCCATCAAGCACTGCCAATTCAGGCACATTACAGGTTATCTGCAAGAGTGATGAGGCATGATGCTTCTGAATTTTGGATAAAGAGTTCTAATTCAGTACCCTTTAGCCTGGACAACTCAACAGCTGAGATCCTTTGCTCTCCTGTCTTCAGGATCCATGGAATCACAAACTCTCTGAAATTGGAACAAGAGGCCTCTACAGCTTTATAATTGTTTTTGTGGGAGCTTGCTGTGCACAAATAGGCTGCCGCGTTTCCCACATTATAATAGTGACTACACTCCAAAAGTACTTCATTGAGACGTCCGGTGGTCGTGAAAGGCGCTATATAAATGCAAGTCTGTCTTTCTTTCTTTAATCACCTACACAGTAGAGATCTACTGCAAGATTGCAGGTGCTGTACAAATAGGGTTGCCAGCTCTGGTTGGATGTATTTCTGGAGTTTTATCATATGACCTCCCACCACCAAAACAGCCATTTTCCCATCTTCAATATTGTTATAACCGATAAACTAAAGCTTTCAAAGAAGACCTGGGGGGGACTTTTTTTAATGCCCCATTGATTTTTCTCCCGGGGTGCTCGTGGCAGTGTCCAGGTGACTAATTGTAATCCTGACAGGTTGGTAACCCGATGTACAAAGTCTAGCAAGGAACAACAATGCAATATTAATCTGCATCATGTGACTGGTAACTGTCAATCAAAATTTGTCGAATAGAGAAGCTCAAACAATGTCCGATAGGAAAAACTTACCCCAACGCACTTAGAAATATTTTAAAGTGTACTACAAACACAAATAGCTCACCAGAGGCGAAGAAAAAAAAACACCACATGGCTGAAATGTAAATTTAAATGCAAATAATTTTGACAGCAAGAAACTAAGATAAGTAAAAGATGCACTGTTTGGGGAGAAAACAAAGTCGACAATCAGGGGTCACAGATGGTTAGAAAGCATCTAAATGCAATGCAAAATAGCCTACAGAAAAGATTATACTTTTTAAAAAGGAAAACACACGGTGTTCAAAGACTGCACCAGGAACATCTACTCACTACAAAGTAGGTTTGATGCTGTGGAAGAACAGAGAGACTTGGGGGTATAGGTTCACAGAACATTAAAGGCAGCACCTCAGGTTGATAGAGCTCTGAAAATCTAATGAGGTGCCTATTTAAAACCTTAATAAGACTGCAATTAGAGCACATGTGATGTTTTGGGCTTCACAGGAACGATATTCAGGCTTTAGAGAGGGTGCATCACAGATTCACTAGAATGCTGCCTGTGATGAAATATTGAGAGACTTAGAAAAATTGGGTCTTTAAACTTGATTACCGGCTGATATCTAGAAGTGTTTACTATAAAAGGATGGGACAGGATAGATAGAAGCATCTAATGCAGACTGTTTCCAGTAGTTGAAGGGTCAAGAACAAGAGGCTATAAATCCAAGATTAAACCAAGAGATTTAGAACTCAGGACAGAAGAAATGTCTTCACACCGAGTTGTGAGGATGTGGAATTTACTTCCAGGTTATTGGTTGAGGCAGAAACTGTCAACAGTCAAGATTAGATGAGATAATGGACTAAGGATTGAAGGGATATGGGAACAGGATGGATGATTAAAACTATTTGCTGAAGTGCAAGATAAGCACCGACTTGGACTGATTGGGCTGAATGGCCTGTTTCTGTATCACAATTTCAATGTATTTCCATGTGATCTCCAATTGTGCTCATTTACAACTGTGGGTATTTTACTCGGGAGTTACTGAATGCACCAAGCAGAAGATGGTGCTGTAAGTGTTGTAAGCCTGAAAACAAAGAAAGCAACTGGCTATTTTCAGAATAAGCAATCAAGCTTCTGCACACTTTTTCTTCATCCACTGTTTACATTAAATGATTAAAAACTGGAAAGAAAATAAAACACATCCTATAATATTTTATTGACAATTGTACTATGATGCTTTGTAGCAAAAGAAGGTGTGGCAACGCATCAGTGAAAACAGGTATGACACATACAGCTATGCACTAGAGTGTGACCACTGCACATTGTGTGTGCACTATTAAAAAAATAGTTTAAAACGAAAACAATTAATACATTGGGGAAGTTTGAGGCATTCTTTTTTCTGCTGCATGAATTTTTCCCCACTAGCCATTTTGGAAACATTTCCAAGCTGCTAGTTCCCTACAATACTTTATAGCCAGCATTACTCATTATTAATGTGATCGCAGAGTATTGCTTTCTACAGTATAGCCGAAGCACGACGGTTTGGAGTTTTCAAGTAAATTGTTCATGCCCATGTACTCATGATCTTACAAAAAAGCTTGCAATAATGTGCACCATTCTCAGCACAGATAATCATTCCCAAATCCTCAGTATATACCAGTGATAGATTCTTATTCTTCTCCAACTTCCATCAGCAATTCTTAACATTTCTGGAGGGGCGGTGAGCAGGTGATTATTGAAAGTTTGAGTACTGAATTGGCAGAGAGGAGGGTTGGAAAGCAGGGAAATAAACAAAAACCGAGAGCAATCCACATATATACATGCTTTCATTATCTGTTGTTTCTTTTTTTGAGTCCAAAGAAACACAGATGAGCAGTAATTATGAAGCATGTTGCACCTAAACCCTTGCCAATTGTAGCTTCAAATTTTGCTGTGTTCATATTCTTTAAGAATTCAGTGAGCATTTAAAAAATGTTGGCCAATTTAGTTTTATAATTGCATTCTCAACATATGAATGGGTTGTGGTCGTCAGTATCATCAAAAAGCTTAGGCCATGGTACAATTGGGTCACTTTATTGCTTGCAAGGCACCTCAGTTACAGAGATATTGATCATATCTCACTGCAACCTGGGTTATATCTTTAAATATGTTCGTATCCTGACTGCACATCAATTTCTACGCACATATTTTCACGTGTACAAGCTGCAACCTTAAATGTTAGAGCTGGCGATACCACTGTTATGAAATGTCCTATTTAACCTCAATTAAATCTGGCTCCCTCAATTTAGAGTTTATGACATTTACAAACATTTAACTGCACAATTAATGGCTGCACCATTAAAAAATTATCCATCAGCCAGACATTAGGTAATTTGAACTTGCATTATAGAATCAGGATTGAGCAATGAACCAATCGATCAGATTCCTGTGTTTCCAATCACAAGGCTGCTATCCATGTCCGGGAGAGTAATCAAAGACCGAATACTCAAGAGATTTAAATGAATTGTCTAACATGGGGCCCCGTGTGAGAGAGATTGATGGATTTTAATGGTTTCAAAAGATTAAATCAATTTGTTCATCTTTAACTTAATTGTAAGCACATCATAAATCATGTTTGGCCATCTGAAGATCATTAATAGATTTAAGTACGTTTACTTTCTCAATACATAACAACCTAGAAAACCAGCTATTGCTGGCCAATAGCTTCAGACTTGTATCGAAGGAAAATACAAAAGTATATCAAAATCTGAAGGGAAATATCCAAATGTTGAAGGTACAGAATTGGTGGTGCATTTATTGGGGGAAGGGAGGGGGGAAGGGAGGGGGGAACTGGGGACATGCTCCTCTGGAAAAAGTGTTGATCATTTACATTTTAATGATGGAGGCAAAGTTCGACATGGGCGGGAATGCAAAATGGGTAGTATCGCATCTGTCGCCTGTTACTCGCCCGTTCGATATTCCGATCCATTGAAGTGTAAACATTTTTTAACTCTCAAACCCGACCCCAACCCGCCTACTTCTGGTTTTAACGGCGATGGGTTAGGGGGCGGGCGACCAATCCACTCTCAGAAGGTGCGTCGGTCACTGAAATATTTTAAGGAGGCTGTGTGCCTGCATTTTAACAGCATTTTTATTTTTAAACTCGAGGAGGCTGGGATTCTCGGGATCCCCAGCAGGTAAAAGGAGGTGAGAAGGATACATGAAGTAAGTGCCTTTATTGCACTGCCTGTGGGCCAGGAGTATTTCCGACAGGCCCAACAAGCTTACCTGCACGCAATTGGACTCTTCCCCTCACTGCCCCCCCCGACCCCCTCACCGAGATCAGCCAATTCCAACCCCGCCATGATATCCGAATCATCCCCCACGCCCCGCAATGTCCTCCCCCCTCCTACCAGACTCCTGTGATTTCTGAGTTCTGAAATAGCACAATGGATACAAATGCAGGGAATAACTTCAAAACAAGTTAATTAATACAGCATTAACGGTTACATGCATTCCTGTAGGACTGTCACATAGGCAGAAATAACCCTGGAGGCTTTGCAAGCAAGAAACAAAAGGGCCATACTGGAAAAGACAGTGGTCCCCCCAAAACAAAACTGTGACTGTGGAATGAAAGAAGGTGACATCGAGTGTACAGCTCAGAAACAGGCCATTCGGCCCAAGTGGTCGATGCCATGTTTATGCTCCACACGAGCCTCCTCCCACTCTTTTCATCTAACCCGATCAGCATGTCCATCTATTCCTGCTCCCTCATGTGCTTATCCAGCTTCCCCATAAATGCAACTATGCTATTTGCCGCAACTACTCCTTATGGGATCACGTTCCACATTCTTACCACTCTTTGGGAAAAGAATTTGCTTCTCAATTCCCTATTGAATTTGTTAGTGAAAGGTTGGAAAAAATTCAGTACTCTTGACATTTCCTGTGACTCAACAATGCTGATGCATTTTTAAAACTAGCTCAACCATTCTGCTGTATAATAGAATGTATGAATCTTTTCCACCATGAATCTACATAATATTAATTGTAAAAATATAGACACCAATCCTTAAAAGTATGACAACGCTTTTGATCCGCAATAAGCTGCTTTCAATGAAGGGGTGATTGATTTTCAGAATTCTTGTCAAGTTTAACAGTAATATCAGCAGTCCATAATCAACTGGAACCAATTTTGAAAAAAAAAAGGTATGAGGAATGTTGTGTCACATGGAGTGGTCTTTTATGCTAAGGGTCCTGTATTAATATAACAGTGTAACAGCACCATTCCCAAACGACTCCCAATGAAAACATTTTTAAATCAGGGCTGTAAAGAGCAATGCATTTGTATTAAAGTGATCTTCCCAATTAAATATTTGCAGTCAAATTTATGGTAATGATAAAAACAGGTTTCCTTTCAACTTGCATTACTGTACATCCTTCATGTTAAATTTCCAAAAACAAACTTGTGTTTCCTTGGACTGCATGCAATCAAAACCAGGTTTCTGTACAGCTAAATTCCACCAGTATTAAGAAAATGTATTTTCAATTGGAAAACCATGGGGTAGAAATTTGTCTGGACCCGTTTTCTGGCCCACACTCTGCACAGCGCCAGTAGCGGTGACTCAATCAAGAAGCCCAAGGCCAACCCGAAATTGGGCACCTGGCCTCATTGACATTTGATGCTGTTCAAATGCCTGAACTGCCTCTAGAGAAGCAGCAGGCGCCGGCAGCTTGCACATTTGAAGGGCACCAATGTCAGGCCGCTTGCCTTGCCTTCAGCAGACCGAAGCCAAGTCCCAGGAGGGGTGTTGGGCAGGAAACGGATGAGGGGATGGTGAGGGGAATTGCTACAACTGTGTCAGCTGTGGCTCAGTGGGTAGCACTCGCGCCACTGAGTCAGAAGGTTGTGGGTTCTGACTCAGTGGCGCGAGTGCTACCCACTGAGCCTCCAGCTGAGGGAGTGCTGCACTGTCGGAGGCACGTTTTTTGGATGAGACCCCATCTGTTCTCACAGGTGGACGTAAAAGAACCCTTGGCACTATTCAAAGAAGAGCAGGGGAGTTATCCCCTGTGCCCTGGCCTTTATCCCTCAATCAACATTAAAACAGATAACATGGCCATTGTCACTTTGCTGTTTGTGGGAGCTTGCTGTATGCAAATTGGCTGCCGCGTTTCCTACATTACAACAGTGACTACAATTCAAAAGTACTTAATTGGCTGTAAAGTGCTTTGAGACACGAAAGGCGTCGTGAAAGGCGTTACATAAATCTAAGTCTTTTTTTCTAACTGTGGAATCGGGGGACACTCCTGGCTCCACAGCATGGTTTTCATCAAAATTTGCTTTCAGTCGGTGGCCACAGTAGTCGATGAGGAGTCCTGAGTGGGGCAGGCCCGCCACCCGTCCCGCTCATTGCTGCCCGATTTCAGTGAGGGGACCTAAAACAGGCATTGACATCTCATTTACACATGGAAGGGACCTCACTACTGTTTTAGGTGGCCACCACAAAAAAAAAAAATCGGCCGAGCCGATTTCAGGCCCAACATTTTTCAGATGTCCTTTGCGCACAGGATGTTGGTTCCCGAAATTGAGCCTTGTTGCACCTGTTTTACACCTGTAAAATGGACAAGGTTTAATTGCTCCCCAACTCAAGTCTGAATTTGACTTGGTTTGCTGCCCAACGCATCGACAAGCAAATGATTTTAGACAATGTGAAAAACAGTTCTAAACATACAGCAGAACATTCAGTCAACAGGAAATCAGCCATGAGAGAAGGGCTTCTGGCCACAACTCAATTTCCCAGCCAATAGAAACAATCGGGAAAAAATTACCAACAATGGGAAAGGGAACATTTTATTTTAAGTTTTATAAATTAATAAATCAAAAAAGATCAGAGAATTTAAGATATACCATTAATTGATATTCTCCTTGGTGTTAGCTGTGGCTTAGTGGGTAGCACTCTCGCCTCGAGTCAGAGGTTGTGGATTCAAGTCCCACTCGAGCTCAAAAAAAAAAATCTCGGCCGACACTCCAGTGCAGTGCTGAGGGAGTGCTGCACTGGTGGAGGTGCCTTCTTTCAGATGAGTCGTTAAACCGAGGCGCCGTCTGCTCTCAAGTGGACGTAAAGGATCCCACGCCACTATTAAGAGCAGCAGGGGAGTTAGCCCCGGTGTCCTGGCCAATATTTATCCCTCAATCAACATAACAAAAAAAAACACAGATAATCTGACCATTATCACATTGCTGTTTGTGGGAGCTTGCTGTGCACAAATTGGCTGCCGCGCTTCCTACATTACAAGAGTGACTACACTCCAAAAAGTACTACTTTAGCTGTAAAGCGCTTTGAGACATCCAGTGGTCATGAAAGGCGCTATATAAATGCAAGTCTTTCTTTTCTTTCGTTAAATTATTAGATCTGCAAAAATGTAAATACCACAGATATAAAATACATGATAAAATTAATTACATGGAAACTACATAAAAATTGATCAGAGTTCTATAATGTGCTGCTGCATCATCTCCAGGTAATATTTGTCACTGGAAGGATCATAATGTGAGTAAAAGCACCAGAAGACATGGGGAACAGTTTAGACTTAGATCAACAATTCACTACCAGAGAAACAGAATTGGTATACTGGAATTCTACACCAGGGTAACTATTTCCCGACCTTCCTGCATTTTCTTCCATCCAGGAAAGGCGCGTTCAATTTGTCTGACCAAGCATCAAGTGAAGCTGAGGAGCCTCACAGGCCAACACTATTCAAGTCACCCTGAGCTAAATGAAATCACTTTAATTGCCAATATAGTACATTGCACTGCCAAACCAGTCCATCTCTCCCATTCATTGTTCCCTGCAGTTTTTTAAAAAATCTGAAAAATGGCTTGTTTTATTATCCAGTAAAATGGTGCGCAATTTAATAGCGAAGTTGTCCTATTAGAGGGCAGAATTAATGGTGAACTCTAGCCTGCAATATGATCGAGTGAAACTTCGATTATCTGCCATGATAGAGGGGAACCTGCAGGCATATAATTGGACGTCCCCTTAAATTAAAGTACAATGGAAAATAACGCAAGAATGAATTCCACAGCCTAACAATCAACACACGTAAAATGTATGGATGACACTATGCCAAAATGGTCTATTAAAAATATTGCAAATGGATATAGAACACTTTATACGAAAAACAATTATTTTCTCTAGGACATGATATTGGACTAACATCTTCAGATATTGCTACGGCTTACTTTTCATTCATAATTGTCCTTTGTCAAGGAGTGCAAGAGCTGCGGCAAATGAAGAAAATGGATCATTTCATACATCTGAAGTGTACACACCTTCAGCCCTTTCCTGCATTTTGTTAATGTTGTAAAATAACATTTCAGTAACTCCTCTCAGTGGGCCCAAGTTTCGGGGACGCCCGATTTTCGCGCCACAAAGTGCGCCTAAAAAAAAAAACTTACAGATTCTCCGGCTCCCAGCTGGTCCTCTGGAGTCGGGCGCGGCGCAGCACGAACTGTGGGGGGGGCGGAGCTAGGTCCCTGCGCTGAAAACAGTGCCGGGACCTCTGCATATGCGCGCTAAAGTGGGCGCGCATGTGCAGTAGCTCCAGGCGTCCAAAACTGTGTACCCAGCAACTGTCCATTGAACCAAGCATGCAGCATCAAGCTTCACAAAGTTATTTTATTTTATGATACACACAATAGCCAATCTGTCCCTGATTACATTCTTCCATCTCTTCAACCACCTCCCCTCCCATCACCACCCACACATTACTTTACCTTAATGAAAAATGTCCATTTAAAAGGACACTTCATTTTTTTTTTTATTGACAAGCTAATTTATTTGCAAACGCAGACTATAATGACCTAACTCATTTTAAAATGAAAATATTGAAAGTATCGTACAAACAGAAATAAAGGTTAATGTCTGTTAATGCATCTTTAAAATTAGCTTTTACAACGTGCTCCCTTCATTTCAATATTAGCAAATGTCAGCTTTTTAAAAAATGTATTCATTGCCGGGGTGTGGGCATTGCTGTCTGGTCAAGATGTTTTGCCTATCCTAGTTGCCCTCGAGAACATAGTGGTGACTCGCCTTCTTTATCCGCTGCGAAGATACTCCCACGGTGCTGTCAGGGAGGGAGTTCCATAATTTTGACTCAGCAACAATGAAGGAATGACGACATATATGCGAGCCAGGATGGTGTTTGATGTGGAGATAATGGTGTTCCCATGCTGCCCTTGTCCTTCTAGGTGGTGGAGATCACGGGTTTGGGAGATGCTGCTGAAGAAGCCGTGGCGAGTTGCTGCAGTGCATCCTGTCGAGAGGAAACACTGCAGCTACAGTATGCCAATTGTGGAGAGAGTTGATGTTCAAGTTGGTGGATGAGGTGCTAATCAAGGGTACTACTTTGTCCTGGGGAGTGTTGAGCTTCTTGAGTATTGTTGGACCTGCAGCCATCCAAGAACGTTGAAAGTATTCCGTCACATTCCTGACGTACCTTGTAGGTGACAGAGCCGCTTTGGAGAATCAGGAGGTGAGCAATTTGCCAAAGAATACACAGCCTCTGACCTGTGTGGCTGGTCCGATTCAGTTTCCGGTCAATGATGAATCCCCCAGGATGGTGATGATGGGAGACTCGATAATGGTGATGCCATTGAATGTCAAGGGAATGTGGTTATGATCTCTCTTGTTGGTCTTACACATGGAGTGTGGCGTGAATGTTATTTGCCACTTATCAGTCCAAGCCTGGTTTTGCTGCATATGGGCACTGACTGCTTCATTATCTGAGCAATTGCAAATGGAGCTGAATACTTTGCAATCATCAGTGAACTGTCCCAATTCTGACCTTATGATGGAGGGAAATTCATTGATGAAGCAACTAAAGATGATTGAGTTTAGGATGCTGTCCTGAGGAACTCCTGCAGTGATGTACTGGGGCTGAGATCATTGACCTGTAATGGCCACAACCATCTTGCTTTAAAGCTCGGTATGACTCCAGCCACTGGAGAGTTTCTCCTCTTACCCCCATTGACTTCAATTCTACTAAGACTCTGTGGTACTACACATACACAAATGCTGTCAAGAGCAGTCACTCTCACCTCACCTCTGGAATTAAGCTCTTGTATCCACGTTTGGACCAAGGCTGTAATGAGGTCTGGGGCCGAGAGGTTCTGGCGGAACCGAATCAGAATATTGGTGAGCAGGCTATTGGTCAGTAGATTATTGGTGAGTAAGGGGTGCTTGATAGCACACTTAACGACTCTTTCCATCACTGGCTGGTGAAAGGTCATCACCTGAAACACTCTGTCTCTCTCTCTCTCTCTCTCAGATGTTGCCTGACCTGCTGAGTATTTACAGCATTTTCTGGTTTTATTTCAGATTTCCGGCATCTGCAGTATTTTGCTTTTGGCTGAAGATTGGCAAGTGTAACATTGGGAATCTCAGGAAGAGGCAGAGAAGGATCATCCACTCGGTACTTCTGACTTCAGATGGTTGAAAACACTTCAGCCTGGTTTTTTGCACTTGCATGCGAGGTTGCACCATCATTGAGAATGGGGCTATTAATAGAGCCTCCTCCTGTTGTTAGCTGTCATTTAAATTGAACCCAATCCATTCCTGAGCCCGTCACAACATTTTTAAAACCTCTTTTCCTGATACTTTTCTTTATCTCTCTATTCAGCTGTCTGCCCAATCAAACACATTAGTCATTTGCCTCTGAGCATTATATAAGAAAGCCTCCACGTTATATAGTATTTCATCACATCTTTCAGAAACATCCCACTGCATTCCCCAACCCCTTTTTCCGGCGGACTCTCCCGAGATGCGCCGACTTTGTGCACTCAAAACGACGCAAAAGAACAATTCTGGCCCCTCTGCTGTTTCCCGGGTCCTGGGGTGGCGTTTCTCAGAGTGGAGGGCGGAGCTACAGCCCTGTGCCGCAAACAGTGCCGGCAGCTGCACACATGTGCAGTAGCTCCTCGCCCTCCCAGCATGTCCTGCAGGCTGTGAGTCAGACCCGATGCTCGCCGCCCCTATCCCTGGCCGAAGGGACACCTGATGTTCACTACCCCTATCCCTGGCCGAGTGGCCTGCCGCACAGACCGGCCGCTGCCTTCCCGTGCTGAGGGCTACAAGAAACAAGTTGGTGCGGGGAGACTTTTGATTGGGGGGGGGGGAGGGGGAAAGAGGCAAGGGGCAAGGGGGGAAGGGGCGGGGCAAAGGGGAAGCGACAGGGAAGGGGCGGGGCAAGGAAGGAGGGGGGGAGCAGGGGGAAGGGACGGGGAGGGGAGCGGGGAGAAGGGACGGGGAGTGGGGTAGCGGGGGGAAGGGACGGGAAGAGTGAAGAGTTTTTATGGGAGGGCGGAGGGAGGAGGAGGAGGAGGAGGAGTTTCTTTAAATGATTTAGAAAAAGTCTCTGTCAAAGGCACAATGCAACTGGTTGTTAAGAGGTGAGAATGACCAGAGAAAACTTTCCTTAGGTTTGGTCTCAGTACCAGCAAATATCTGGTTGTGGCTTTTGTTTTGGTAGTAATCATGACTTAGGTCAATTTTTTTTTAAATCCCAAGCTTTATATAGTGGAATGTATAAATTATGCAAAAGTTATAGTACAAGATCTGTATTAGTTGTGAAGGTGTTCAGTGCTTTGCAAGGTCTTCTACCACCTCCCCCCCACCCCCCCGCCCCCCACACACTGTCAATCTCTGGCTACCTGCGTTGATTTCTTAACTCTCCACAAGGGTTTTCCGTGTGGGCCACAAGTGACCACATACGCTGGCCTAAGTTAGTTTGGAGAAACTATTAGCTGTCCAAACTGGCTTAATTGGCCAAAACAAGCATAGGTGGCTGGTAATGCCTCGTTGGAAAAAAATTAAACTAAAAAAAATCTTAACTAACTCACTTACACTGACGCAAATTGAATATGCAAAATGGGGATTTTTAAGATACTCCAAAAAATCAAGTTGCTCCAAAAAAAAAAGAGCAACTCCTGGCCAAATTTGGGCCCTTAATGTGGAATGAGTTACGATGAAATGCATGTACTATTGTAATACAGGTGAACACCAGCTTTCTTCAGTGTTTCTCCGGTGATCACTTTGATTGAATGTTTTGCATTACTTCCCTCATAGATCTTCAGCACATGTTCTTCCAAATTCCAGCACTTGTGTTCAACAGTACCTGGTGCCAATCCTCATCAACCGGTCAACTCCGATAATTGGATTTCTGGAACTTAGATGACCCCTGGCATTAGGCTACAGATCATTTCAGGTTTTATTCACAAAATGATGTATCTAATCTGACATGCTACATCAAAAGCAGTCCTCGAGCAGCTCAATAACTACAGTTTCTTCCTCTCATTGGTAACCAGTGTCCGACGCATTTTTTGGATGGAGCATTACAAAAATGCAAACTGAATTTTGAGATTAGATCGGTGCAATACTGAAAGCAAACCTCGCATTGAATTGAAGCAAGTGACTGCCCTATCACTGCAGATGGGAAATATGTCGCAGAAAAAAACTGCCAAGATATTCAGCTGTATTATCACAGAATTCCACTGACAGTGCAAAAAGCACACTTTAAAGCAAGGCATACCCTCTGCTCTCTTCCTATTATTTTAACTACTCACTCCAGTGGGAATTGTTTTAAGTGTAATTAGTCATATCAAAGTATAGATTTTTTTAACATTTAGAATAGATATTAAATTACCATGTAAGCCATGGTCACTCAATGGGAGCTCTCATACCAAAAAAACAGAGGAAACCATTTATTTTTCTTTATCAAGATTGCCATTTTGAAAGCCAAAATTTCTAAATATAATTTTAAAATTAATTAAAAAGTGCTGATGCCAGCAGAGAGGTGCCAGCTGTTGCAATGTAATGTTCTGAGAGACATCTTCCTTGGATAGATTATTTCATAAAACAATCTAATTTCATTGCTAAAACTGCTTCCAATAAATGTGGTTTTCTCTTTTATACCAAACACTTCTTTTTCCCCAATTCTTAAACCTCTACAAAACTTAAATGTAGAAGGGCCTTATTAGGTTTGAATACAATATTTGAATATTGCTTTCAAATCTAATGCTGCTCTTCCAGCATTTCTCTCACACTCACAGAATACTCCCATCAAATAAACAAGTCCCTCTCTCTCCACCTCAATCATTCTCGTTGGGCACATCATCATAATCGTGGCCTTCATGATAATCTGGCAGAGTGGATCCCATTATAATCATTGATTGAAATCAATGGAATAAAAATCACTTGGGTTCTCAAACTCAGCCAAATTATCGCCCAGGTAGTGATGATGAAAATTTACCCCAATTATTCTCTCAATTGAGGCTTTGGGAAAGTCCAAACGTTCCCTTTTTATTCCTTTACATTTATAAATAGCTTTCCAACACATATTTCCTCCTCCCTTGTTTTATTAAAATCCATGACTCAACATAGTTTCCTACTCAAACTCATTTCTTCCCCAGGATCTCATAACTAGCACACCTCATCTCCCTCAGACTTCCCTTTCTCCTGCAATCACCAGGCTTCCAAAACTGAAGCTTGGTGTCATCCAAGCATTAATTCTTGATTTATCGCATATTTTCTTTTACCCGCTTCAGCCTTGGGGCCTTCACCCGTCATCTTGGTTTCTGAGCAACAACAAAAAAATGAAGACTTCAGGAGAATGTGCTGAGTCTTAGAGAACGGAGACAGTTCTCGGTTCAATGTGTTGGTCCTGTGGGGCTGAGGCTGCAAAAGATATTTTAATTACTTTAGGCAGTTTGGGACCAAGGGCAGAATACAGTAAAATTCTTCTGCAATCTGCTTAAGGTTACAGGAGTAAAGTGGTTGTTACTGGACTGGTAATCCAGAAGTCTGGGCTAAAAATTCAGTGAACGTGAGTTCAAATCGCACCAAGACAGTTTCTATGGACTGGAGGGTAGCTAATGTATCACTTTAAAAAAAAAAAGAGAAAACTGGGAATTATAGACCGGTTAGCCTGACAACGGTGGTGGGGAAAATGTTGTAATCGATTATTAAAGATGTAATAGCAGCACATTTGGAAAGCAGTGACAGGATCAGTCCAAGTCAGCATGGATTTATGAAAGGGAAATCATGCTCGACAAATCTTCGAGAATTTTTTTTGTGGATGTAACTAGTAGAGTGGACAAGGGAGAACCAGTGAATGTGGTGTATTTGGAATTTCAAAAGACCTTTGACAAAGTCCTATACAAGAGATTAATGTGCAAAATTAAAGCTCATGGTATTGGGGGTAATGTATTGACGTGGATAGAGAACTGATTGGCAGACAGGAAGCAGAGAGTCAGAATAAATGGGTCCTTTTCAGAATGACAGGCAGTGACTAGTGGGGTGCCGCAGGGCTCAGTGCTCAGTACTCAGCTATTTACAATATACATTAATGATTTAGCTAAAGGAATTGAATGTAATATCTCCAAGTTTGCAGATGACACTAAGCTAGGTGGCGATGTGAGCTGTGAGGAGGATGCTAAGAGGCTGCAGGGTGACTTGGACAAGTTAGGTGAGTGGGCAAATGCATGGCAGATGCAGTATAATGTGGATAAATGTGAGGTTATCCACTTTGGTGGCAAAAACAGGAAGGCAGATGATCTGAATGGTGACAGATTAGGAAAAGAGGAGGTGCAACGAGATCTGGGTGTCATGGTACATTAGTCACTGAAAGTTGGCAAGCAGGTTCAGCAGGCGGTGAAAGCGGCAAATGGCATGTTGGCCTTCATAGCTAGAGGATTTGAGTACAGGAGCAGGGAGGTCTTAATGCAGTTGTACAGGGCCTTGGTGAGGCCACATCTGGAATATTGTGTTAGTTTTGGTCTCCTAATCTGAGGAAGGACGTTCTTGCTATTGAGGGAGTGCAGCGAAGGTTCACCAGACTGATTCCAGGGATGGTAGGACTGACATATGAGGAGAGTATGGATCGACTGGGTTTGTATTCACTGGAGTTTAGAAGAATGAGAGGGGATCTCATAGAAACATAAAATTCTGACAGGATTGGACAGGTTAGAGGCAGGAAGAATGTTCCCGATGCTGGGGAAGTCCAGAAGCAGGGGTCACAGTCTAAGGCTAAGGGGTAAGCCATTTAGGACTGAGATGAAGGGAAACTTCTTCACTCAGAGTTGTTAAGCTGTGGAATTCTCTACCGCAGAAAGTTGTTGAGGCCAGTTCATTTGATATATTCAAAAGGGAGTTAGATATGGCCCTTACGGCTAAAGGGATCAAGGAGTATGGAGAAAAAGCAGGAAAGGGGTACTGAGGTTGAATGATCAGCCATGATCTTATTGAATGGTGGTGCAGGCTCCAAGGGCCGAATGGCCTACTCCTGCACCTAATTTCTATGTTTGAACATTTGAATTAGGTTTTTTAAAAAAAATCAGGAAATAAAAAGCCGGTTTTAGTAAAAGTGACCATGAAGCTGTTGGACTAACGGGTTCACTCGTTTCCAACCTACCGTCCCGATCCACGCTTGCCTACATGTGACTTTAGTTCCTCTCCAACGTGACTTACTCTTAACTGCCCTATGAAGTGGCCTAGCAAGTCACTCAGTTGGTCCACCACCATCTCAGGCAACTTGGGATGGGCAATAACTCCTGGCCCTGCCAGCGATATCCACATTCCCAGAATTATTTTTCTTTTTTAAAACTGCATAACAAGATCGTAACTTTCTTCGGTACACACCTAGTGCAGATTTTGAGTTCATCAAGGTTTCTTTAAAATACAACTGGTGGCCCTTGGCATGCAAAAGTTGCAACCGTTAAAAAACTATTATTTATATAGTGCAACATTCTACGGTGCTTCAGTTACAGAGCACTTGGGCAGATGACTGCAAATATAATCAAAGAGGTAGGTTTTAACAAGATTTGTGACAGTGAGGGGATGCAATGAACTGAAGGAATTTAGGAGGGGAATTCCAGAGTGTCGGCCCCATTTAGTTGAAAGCTCTGCTACCAGTGGTAGATTGGATGAAAGAAAGACAGACTTGCATTTATATAGTGCCTTTCACGACCATCAGATGTCTCAAAGCGCTTTACAGCCAATGAAGTGGGGAGGAACATGCCATCGACCAGTGTTGGAAGAGAGGAGGCTGTGGGCAAGGTTGCAATGCTGGTAGATATTGCACAGGTAGGAATTAGTAAAAACAAGGAGGGTTTTGAAGACGAGGATGAGGATTTTAAAATCAATATGCTGAAGGACAGGGAGCCTATGCGTTTTTTTTTTATTCATTCACTGGATGTGGGCATAGCTGGCAAGGCCCACATTTATTGCCCATCCCTACTTGCCCATGAGTGGCTTGCTAGGCCATTTCAGAGGGCAGTTAAGCATCAACTACATTGCTGTGGGTCTGGAGTCATATATATGCCAGATCAGGTAAGGGTGGAAGATTTCCTTCCCTAAAAGGACATTAGTGAACCAGATGGGTTTTAACGACAATCCGGTAAGTTTCATGGTCATCATTACTGATATTAGCTTTTTAGTCCCGTTTATTTGACTGAATTTAAATTCTCCAGCTGCCATGGTGGGATTTGAACCCACGTCTCCAGATTATTAGTCCAGGTCTCTGGATTACTAGTCCAGTAACATTACTACTATGCTACGGTTCCCCCAGTGTTGGCAAGAATCAAGTTGATAGGGGAATGGGAATTTGTGGAATTGGATGTGGGTGACAGAGAGTTCAGGCGCCCATGGACACATTAATCCATCATTACTCAGCTGCAGCAACCAGCAGTCAATTCAAGTCTTACTCAGGTCGGTTCCTCAACAACAACAACTTCCTTTTATATAGCACCTTTAACATGATAAAACATCCCAAGGCGCTTCACAGGTGAGTTATCAAACAAAATTTGACACCGACATGAGATATTAGGGCAGATGATCAAAAGCTTGGTCAAAGTAGTAGGTTTTAAGGAGTGTCTTAAAGGAGGAACAACAGGTACAGAGGCGGAGAGGTTTAGGGAGAGAATTTCAGAGCTAGGGCCTCAGTAGCTGATGCATGGCCAGCAATGGTGGAGCAATTCAACTCGGGGGTGCACGAGAGGCCAGAATTGGAGGAGTGCAGATATCTCGGAGGATTATAGGGCTGGAGGAGGTTACAGAGATAAGGAGGGATTCTCATACTGGTGCTACAATTACTTTAAATTCAGTTTAAACGAGTTGAAATTCGGTCAATTGCTCGGCCTTTGGTACATAAGACAGATGACGAGCAGTCAATTGGAACCACTGATTGGCCTGTTTCTTCAGCTGCAGCAACTTAACACATTTTCAGTTTAAGTCAGTTGAATTCAGTAATTTTGAGGCCTCACTGGCCATATTCCAGTCATTACTCCATGATGATAGATAACGCTGCTTGATCGCGCTGATTCATAGAAACATAGAAACATAGAAAATAGGTGCAGGAGTAGGCCATTCGGCCCTTCTAGCCTGCACCGCCATTCAATGAGTTCATGTCTGAACATTCAACTTCAGTACCCCATTCCTGCTTTCTCGCCATACCCCTTGATCCCCCTAGCAGTAAGGACCTCATCTAACTCCTTTTTGAATATATTTAGTGAATTGGCCTCAACAACTTTCTGTGGTAGAGAATTCCACAGGTTCACCACTCTCTGGGTGAAGAAGTTCCTCCGCATCTCGGTCCTAAATGGCTTACCCCTTATCCTTAGACTGTGACCCCTGGTTCTGGACTTCCCCAACATTGGGAACATTCTTCCTGCATCTAACCTGTCTAACCCCGTCAGAATTTTATATGTTTCTATGAGGTCCCCTCTCATTCTTCTGAACTCCAGTGAATACAAGCCCAGTTGATCCAGTCTTTCTTGATAGGTCAGTCCCGCCATCCCGGGAATCAGTCTGGTGAACCTTCGCTGCACTCCCTCAATAGCAAGAATGTCCTTCCTCAGGTTAGGAGACCAAAACTGTGCACAATACTCCAGGTGTGGCCTCACCAAGGCCCTGTACAATTGTAGTAACACCTCCCTGCCCCTGTACTCAAATCCCCTTGCTATGAAGGCCAACATGCCATTTGCTTTCTTAACCGTCTGCTGCACCTGCATGCCAACCTTCAATGACTGATGTACCATGACACCCAGGTCTCTTTGCACCTCCCCTTTTCCTAATCTGTCACCATTCAGATAATAGTCTGTCTCTCTGTTTTTACCACCAAAGTGGATAACCTCACATTTATCCACATTATACTTCATCTGCCATGCATTTGCCCACTCACCTAACCTATCCAAGTCGCTCTGCAGCCTCACAGCATCCTCCTCGCAGCTCACACTGCCACCCAACTTAGTGTCATCCGCAAATTTGGAGATACTACATTTAATCCCCTCATCTAAATCATTAATGTACAGTGTAAACAGCTGGGGCCCCAGCACAGAACCTTGCGGTACCCCACTAGTCACTGCCTGCCATTCTGAAAAGTACCCATTTACTCCTACTCTTTGCTTCCTGTCTGACAACCAGTTCTCAATCCATGTCAGTACACTACCCCCAATCCCATGTGCTCTAACTTTGCACATCAATCTCTTGTGTGGGACCTTGTCGAACGCCTTCTGAAAGTCCAAATATACCACATCAACTGGTTCTCCCTTATCCACTCTACTGGAAACAGCCTCAAAAAATTCCAGAAGATTTGTCAAGCATGATTTCCCTTTCACAAATCCATGCTGACTTGGACCTATCATGTCACCTCTTTCCAAATGCACTGCTATGACATCCTTAATAATTGATTCCATCATTTTACCCACTACCGATGTCAGGCTGACCGGTCTGTAATTCCCTGTTTTCTCTCTCCCTCCTTTTTTAAAAAGTGGGGTTACATTGGCTACCCTCCACTCCATAGGAACTGATCCAGAGTCAATGGAATGTTGGAAAATGACTGTCACAGGAGAGTTTTACTTACGGGCTTATGCAAATGAGTTTGAGCAGAAACTTGAGCGTAACGCCACCTCGGCAAAAGCGGCGCAATGCCCAGCGCATTTTGAGCCCATTTTCCCGGTTGCGCACCGAGCGGAAACTCCAGTCCAATGTCAGGTTGCACATGTACATCACAGATGTCCAACTCTCCCTCATCTCCACCTCTTCCACCAATGTTCCCCGGAAGCTGCAGGGAAGCTGCAGGGAACCTGTGCAACCGGCTTTTCAATGTAAAAACCATGCAGACAGTGTTATTTATGCAGACTATAGATATACCCTCTGTGTAGTCACTGTATAGTTGCACAAGATGGAGACTTGTTTACCTGATGTACTATCAATAAGGTTTACACTGTGTATATACTAAGCTGGCACCACTAGAGGGTGCAACTGGTGGAGACTGGGGTCTCCTGCCCTGGTGGCAGGGCCTGTATAAAAGGGTAGCCACCATGCGGCTGCCTCACTCTACGTTACGAAGGACCATGGTCACTACAGTTTGAGTACAACACATTGCCTCGTGGAGTCATTCATAGGTACATTACAGACATAATAGGCACAGTATTTGAAGGGGCCACACAGAGCCAAAAGGAATTAAAAGGAACATTGCTCTCAACCGCTCCAATCTCAGCCCCAGTGAAACTATGAATCAGCTTTAAAATCACTTGCAACTAGAATGGATATTTCAGTATGCTTAATTGAGCAAACTATTTGGTTCTTAGATTTTACACCTAAAGCCATTTCCTTTATCAATATTGTCAAATTCCAGCGACAGCGCACACATTTCAACAGCTGTCCATGCTCACATCAGTTAACAACAGCAGCTGACAAGCAGAAGTACAATAAACAAGAAAAATCCCAAAATGAAACTGACTGGATAATTTCTCATAATGGCTTTTTCCACATGAAATATTTATATTAAATTGTACTGAACATACTTACACTTGAGTGCCAAGGAGACAAACAAGATCTTATAATTGCCATGCATGAAGATAAAATAAAAAAAATGTGCCCAACTTGAATGAAAGTGTCAAGTTTATCCTTGAACTGTGAAATTAAAACTTTAATTAGATTATTTTAGATTTTTCATAAAACTACACTCGATTTGGAATAAGTCTAACAATTCCTCTGCCCATGACCGGGATTAACAGTAGACTTTTTTATTTTTAGTACAGTGACATCTGTCCAGGCTGCTGTCAAACTAAAGGAGGTGAACAGTTAGTTCGCAGAGTATGCAACAATTTATTTTTCATGAATGCGCAATGAGTTTCGAGCTCGGCACGATGCTGAGCTTTTCTCTCTCGCCTTCGCCTCCGTGCCCGCAGTCGCCCACCCACGCATCGGACCCTTTCTCCCATCTTCAGAATTCTCATTCCACCTGGACCCCTCCCGCTCTGGTCTCTTACCCTCTCTAGATCTTATCATTGGGAACTACCAGCGTAACATTAGCTGTCTCAATTTCTTTGCTCCCCTCACTCACTCTAACCTACCTCCCTCTGCACTTGCAGCATTCTATTATCTTGGGTCCAACCCCTGATAGTCATTAAACCTGCTGATGAGGACAGCACTGTTGTTGTTTGGTGAACCGACCTCTATGTTGCGGAGGCTGAATGACAACACCTTCGTACTTCGTTCCCAAGATCCAAAAACAGGACTGCCTTGGTAGACCCATCGTTTCAGCCTCTTCTTTCCACATGGAACTTATTTCTCCCGATCTTAACTCTATTTTATCTCCCCTGGTCCAGTCTTTTCCGAAGCCCTCCGCATTTTGGAACAGTTCCCAGTTTGGTGGTTTAACAGTCTCCTTTTCACCATGGATGGTAAGTCCCCCTACACCTCCATTCTCCCACCAGGATGGCACAACCAACACCACCCTCTTCCCCCTGGCTGAACAACTTCTCCTTTGACTCCTCTCACTTCCACAAATAAAAGATGTTGCTATGGGAACCCGTACAGGTCCTGATTATGCCTGCCTTTTCATGGAATATATGGAACATTCTTTGTTTCGGCATTACTCAGTTCCCTGCCCTCACCTCTTTTTCAGTACATTGATGATTGTATTGGTGCTGCATCCTGCTCTCCAAACTGGAAATTTTTATCAACTTTGCTTCCAATTCCCATTCCTCCCTTGTCTTCACATGATTCATCTCAGATTCTTCCCTTCCCTATTCCCATTTCTGGGGAAAGGCTGTCAACCAATATGTACTATAAGCGCACTGACTCCCATAGCTACCTCAATTACACTTCCTCCCATCCTGCTTCCTGTCAGGACTCTATTCCATTCTCAGTTTCTCCATCTCCGTTGATTCTGTTTGAACAATGTCACCTTGCACACTAGTACTTCTGTTATATCTTCATTTTGGTTCAACCGAGGATTCCCCTTCACCATGGTTGACAGGAACCCCAACTGTGTCCATCCCATTTCCTGCACTTCTGCTCTCACCCTTTTCTCTCCCTCCCAGAATCGTGATAGGACTCCCCTTGTTGTCATCTTCCAGCCCGCCAGCCTCCACAGTCAACAAATTATCCTCCGCCATTTCCACCACATCCAGTGCTACGCCACCTCCAAACATATCTTCCCCTCACCTTTCAGCTTTCCGAAGGGACCGCTCCTTCCGCAACACCCTGGTCCACCCTTCCATCACCTCAAACACCCCCTTCCCTTCCCACGGCACCTTCCCCTGCAAGCGCAGGTGATGCAACACCTGCCCTTTCACCTCCTCCCTTCCCACTGTCCAGGACCCCAAACACTCCTTCCAGGTGAAACAGCGATTTACTTTTACTCTTTCAATTCAGGATACTGTATTTGCTGCTCACGATGCAGTCGCCACGACATTGGGGAGAACAAACGCAGGTTGGGTGGTCACTTTGCTGAATACCTCCGTTCAGTGCACAAGCGTGACCCTGAGCTTCTGGTTGCTTGCCATTTTAATTTTCGGCCCTACTCCCACTCTGACCTCGCTTGTCTTCTGTCTCCTACACCGTTCTAATGAAGCTCAACGCAAGCTCGAGGAACAGCATCTTATCTCTTGATTAGGCACTTTACAGCCCTCTGAACTCAACACTGAGTTCAACAATTTCAGATCATTATCACTGCTTCTATTTTTTCGCACAGCAGGTGCTGGTAATGGTTCTGCCATTGTCAGTTACAGCTCCTCTAGACCGATCTTTCGTTTCTTTAATAATAAAAACAGAAAATGCTGGAAATCTCAGCAGGTCAGGCAGTATCTGTGGAGAGAAACAGAGTTAACTGTTCAGGTCTGTGAACCTTCGTCAGAACTGGAAAAGTTTGAGATATAACAGATTCTTAAGGAAGTGCAGGGGCAGTGTAAGGGGAGGGGAGGAAAGGACAAAACTGAAGGTCTATGATAGGGTGGAAGGCAGGAGAGATTAAAGGGCAAAAGGGATCATGGGCAAAAATGAGATGGTAATGGAACAAGTTAAGAAACAAAAGATGAGTCTAGACAGGGTGTGAATGGTAGAATCATCACCAGCTGCCTTCCGAAGAGAAGAGAAGGGGTGGGGGGGGGTTATAAATAAATAAAAGGGAAAAAAATACGGGCAGAGGTTATGGTCTGAAATTGTTGAACTCGATGCTGAGTCCAGAAGGCTGTAAAGTGCCTAATCGAAAGCTGAGGTGCTGTTCCTCGAGCTTGCGTTGAGTTTCATTGGAACAGTGCAAGAGGCCGAGGACGGAGAGATCAGAGTGGAACTGGAGTGGAGAATTAAAGTGGCAGGCGACCAGAAGCTCAGGGTCACACTTGTGGACTGAGCGGAGGTGCTCCGCAAAGCGGTCACCCAATCTGCGTTTGGTCTCGCCAATGTAGAGGAGACCACACCGTGAGCAGCAAATACAGTATACTAAATTGAAAGTAGTACAAGTAAATCGCCGTTTCAACTAGAAGTGTTTGGGGCCCTGGTGAGTGGGAGGGGGGGGGTGTGTTAAAAGGACAGGTGTTGCATCTCCTACGCTTGCGCGGAAAGATGCTGTGGGAAGGGGAGGGAGTACTGGGGGTGACTGCAGAATGGACCAAGGTGTCACGGAGGGAGCTGAGAGGGAAGGGGAGGGGAAGATGTGACTGGTGGTGAGGTCACGCTGGAGGTGGTGGAAATGGCGCAGGATGATCTATTGAACGTGGGGGCTGGTGGGGTGAGGTTGAGGAACAGAACCTCATCTTTCGTTTAGTCACTTTACAGCCTTCTGAACTCAAACATCGAATTCAACAATTTCACACCATAACCTCTGCCCATATATTTTTTCCTTTTTTTTCACAAAACGCATCTTTTTTTCCTCTTTCCCTTGTTTCTTTACGTCCATTCACCACCTCTTTTGCACTATCCTCCCTTTTGTCATTTAATCAGTCCTGCCTTCCACCTATCACAGATCTCCCCTTTTATTCTTTCTTCCCTTCCCCAATCTCTGTACTTGCTTAATTTCCCATTTCTGATGACAGGTCACTGACCTGAAACTTTAACTCTGTTCCACTCTTCACAGATGCTGCCTGACTTGCTGTGTATTTCCAGCATTTTCTGTTTATAATTTATTTTTTATGCTTGTCTTTACACTCAAAAGCACAACTGGAGATGCTTTAGAAATGTTGGGCGAGGGCTCGTCCATGGCCCAGCTGGTCAAGCTGAACAATACGGACCAGGCAAGTCCCAGGTTCAAACCCCGGTTTGTGTTTCGATAGCTGAAGAGAGAGTAGGAGGTTCAACAGTTGGACTCAAATGTCCTCACGTAGGGAGGCAAAAAAAGCAGCCAGTGTTTTTGCTCACTATCTAATGACTACTGCTGAAAGTGCGCATGTATGGACACTGTTCTCTACTGTCAGATCTTCTACAGTCAAACAGTCTGCTGATGATCACTGATGAATATTGGCCGCTTCGATCAGGTACCAAAGGGAGTCCAGTGCCCATGAAGATATAGCCCAGGAGGAGTTAATCCCTTCAGGAGAAGTAGAAAGTGGAAATTGGCAAGGGAAAATAAATGTTCACTGATATGGGATATAGATCACAACGAGACCATTTTCTGAACATTCTTTCAATCTGAAAAGGGACAGATTAAAAATGGTGTCAAGGCAACCAATTTTATTTCAAATCACTGAAAATGCAGTACCTTTGTATTAAATTCTGCTGCCTCAGAAACACACGTCAAGGTGGCTCAACTTTGTACCAAAGTGGCATAAAGCGAAGATGGAGGATGTTGGTTCACCAGAGGATGGATTTCCAATACCAATTATGTTTTCATCAAGCAATCTCAAATTGCGAAGGCAGCCACTTACCAAGAGGTGGGGAGGGAAAAGGCAAGTCACCCTCTAATATTGCCAATAGCCAACGCAGGAGCAATTTCAGCATAGGCCTGAAGTAGATTTCTCACACTATGCTGGGGATGGAACAGGGGCTTGCTCCATCCACTCCACGCATCGACCTGGTATTGCAGTGTTTCCAGGAACGGTGCAGCTTCCCCTCTCGGCCTTTTGGCTAAGATCAAATGTAGCAGCGCAAAGTGATCTTTGGCGCTGGAGTTGATCTGACAAGAATGAACAAAAAAAAAAAAAAAAATCTCACACTATGCTGGAAGATTGTTCCCAGTGCCCATAAAGGGGATTTCGAGGGACTGCCGATGATGATGAAAGGGGATGAAACCTCGAAGTTTGTTCAGAATAAACAATGTGTTGGAATTTCATGTAGCAAGAATGGATTGTTGGATACGCTGAAAGAGTCCCATAATGAATTAGCAAACCTACAGAAGTTTTGAATGCGTAGATTCAACTATCTGGCAAACAGGAGGCATGTGTTTCTGAACTGTATGCTGTGATATTCATTACTGTGCTGTGACCTAAACCCAAACTATTTCCACACCCAGAAATGGTACACATACTCTTTTCATTTCTTCAACAGGTTACCAACCACTTAAAAAGTTCTGGACCACAGTAGAATGCACTTGGGTTTTCCCTCATATTCACCATTATTAACTTGTTCATTCAGGTTAGAAATTTCCAAAAACCTTCCCGAATTAGAATACATAGAAATGATAATATAGTGAAGTCCAATATAGGAGACATAGTTTCCACGCCCAAACAGTGTCAGAAACACCTCCGACTCCATCATGGTTCGGGCGCTGTAGAGACATCCCTGGTGGCCACCGAAAACAGGTAATAGGTCGCTTGAATATGCTAATAAGGGACCTAATGCCTGCTTTATGATCCAAACTGGAAATTGGTTTACCTGGAAATGTAGTAAATAAAGATTTGCATTTATATAGCACCTTTCACGACCACCACGCATCTCAAAGTGCTTTACAGCCAATTAAGTACTTTTGGAATGTGGGCGTTGTAATGTGGGAAAAGCGGCAGCCAATTTGCACACAAGCAAACTCCCACAAACAGCAATGTGATAATGACCAGATAATCTCTTTTTTTGTTATGTTGATTGAGGGATAAATTTTGTCCAGGACATCGGGATAACTCCCCTGTTTTTCTTCGAAATAATGCCACGGGACTTTTATGTCCACTTGAGAGAGCAGACGGGACCTCGGTTTAACCTCAGCACTGCACTGGGGTATCAGTCTAGATTTTTTGTGCTCAAGTCCCTGGAATGGGACTTGGACCCACAGCCTTCTGACTCAGAAGCGAGTGTGCTACCCACTGAGCCACAACTGCATTCAGGATTGCCGGCCTGAAAGTTGGATCCCGCTGAATTGCAGCAGGATCTCTGTGCAACACACACGCCTCCTGAGGCCAGCAGCAGGTCCATGGCAAACTGATCTGCTGACCTCATTGGGACAGTAGAAGCTACAGGCACCAGTCATGCCCCAGAGGCCACCTATTCCCTCCCTCCTAAAAATATTGTAACCCAATACGTTTATTAGCCATATCCTCCCAATTTATAGTTAAGTTCCTGTTAGTGTCATTAAATATATATCTTCCTGTGACATCTTCTCTTCCAATTCTCCCAGTTTGTGTACCTCACTATGAGCATCGCAATATATCTACGTTACCTTTATCTTGTTTGTTTTTAATGCTACTCCTTTTCCTTTGACTCTTTTTGTCCAAACTAACATCTCCCTCCTTTTATCGTAGTCTTGTCTGTGCTTAAAGCATAACGCATCAAGCCCACTACCACTGCAAATACTGGAAATGCACCAATTGCCTTTTGATAAATATTTTATATATTCAGTCATTTTTTATAATAGAAAAGAAAATCACCTTTGTACAGCAATTCTTATAGAAATAGAACTCAGCTATGAAAAGTAAAGCTGTGAAGGTTGAGATCTGGAAATACAGATCACGTCAATCAGTATTCAAAAGCGAAAGATAGGTTCATGTTTCGGATGTTATCCTTCAGCAGAACTGCTGCAAGCAGGCACAAGGAGCCCCTTATATACGACTAAACCTAGTCCAATTACAAATTACAGACTACAACTTTCAGCGATTAGATCATTGCGACAAAAGAATATCTGTTTAACAATTCATGGCCTTGCAAAATTGCAAAGAAAACATAACTGCTTAAATTATCGAGTAAGTCTGGAATTTTTTGAATTCAATCAATAAAATGCGCATTTATAACTTAGTTAGATATGATTAGTTCCCAAAAGAGGTGCCTGAAAATTCTTTGGAGACAAGTATACACAAAAGACTTATGTTACAAAAAGAAAGCAATTTATGGCTTTCAACAGACAGGAACTGATGAATGGAACGGGATCACAGTACAGGGCAGATTCTTCCCACATCGTACAACACGACTGGTTACCATTTGACCTCCTTTGACACACCCACAGTCAAAAACGAGAACATTAGTGCTGGCAACAAAATAACTAGGCTAACGCAATCGCTACCATAATAGATCAAGAGAAAAAGAAAGTGCTATAAACGATCACTGGTGTAGTTAAACACTCTGGTTTGTGCGCAGCATATCATTCATTATTCGTACTGTTGGTCAAGAAATACGAAAGAACTTGCATTTATATAGTGCCTTCTCATATTCTGTATGTACAAGCAGAAGTACGAACATGAAGAACACAGGGGAATAGTCTTCTTTGAAGTAATAAGAACATAAGAAATAGGAACAGGAGTAGGCCATACAGCCCCTTGAGCCTGCTCCGCCATTCAATAAGATCATGGCTGATCTAATCATGGATTCAGTTCCACTTCCCCACCCGCTCCCCATAACCCCTTATTGTTTAAGAAACTGTCTATTTCTGTCTTAAATTTATTCAATGTCCCAGTTTCCACAGCTCTCTGAGGCAGTGAATTCCACAGATTGTCAACCCTCAGAAGAAATTTCTCCTCATCTCAGTTTTAAATGGGCGGCCCCTTATTCTAAGATCATGCCCTCTCGTTCTAGTATCCCCTATCAGTGAAAACATCTTCTCTGCATCCACCTTGTCAAGGCCCCTCATAATCTTATACGTTTTGATAAGATCACCTCTCATTCTTCTGAATTCCAATGAGTAGAGGCCCAACCTACTCAACCTTTCATGAGTCAACCCCCTCATCCCCAGAATCAGCCTAGTGAACCTTCTCTGAACTGCCTCCAAAGCAAGTATATCCTTTCGTAAATATGGAAACCAAAACTGCATGCAGTATTCTAGGTGTGGCCTCACCAATACCTTATATAGCTGTAGCAAGACTTCTCTGCTTTTATACTCCATCCCCTTTGCAATAAAGGCCAAGATACCATTGGCCTTCCTGATCACTTGCTGTACATGCATACTACTACCCTTTTGTGTTTCATGCACAAGTACCCCCGGGCCCCGCTGTACTGCGACACTTTGCAATCTTTCTCCATTTAAATATTAACTTGCTCTTTGATTTTTTTTCTGCCAAAGTGCATGACCTCACACTTTCCAACATTATACTCCATCTGCCAAATTTTTGCCCGCATACTTAGCCTGTCTATGTCCTTTTACAGATTTTTTTGTGTCCTCTTCACACATTGCTTTGAGTAATGAGTAATGAAAACAGAAAGAATGAACTGGTGAGCAATTCTGGTCTTAATCACAAACTGGCTAAACATGCAGTATTACTCTGTGAATTGCTCCCATTCGGGGGGCGGGGGAATAAAACAATTAAGGACTTATTAATGCATGGGGAGGCCCTGTTTAATGGACAGAAAACTATGCAGAATCCCATAGCGTGCAATATAAATGAAAATATAGTTTTGGATGCCCCTGCAGCCCTCTGTTAATCAAAGGAAAGGCAACATTTCCTATAGTCACCGGAATACTGCCAGGAGCACTATGGGGGATTTAAGGGGGGATTGGAGGGGATGATGCTGCTGTCATTTCTGACCTCATTGACAATTCTAGATCCAACTGGAGCCAATTCAATTCCTGCTGAATCCGAGGAGCTTCAGATTTATAATTACCCTTCCTTCCAAATTGACCCCCCTTCTCATGGGAAAAAATATAATTCTGAAGCTACAGCAGTGAGTGCACATACTGAAAATAAACTGGGTGAACACTTAGCATCTCAGCCACGAGACATTTTAATAAGCCATTAAAAAAAACGATGCTCTGTAATAATTGATCCCATGTAGTATTTTAGCTATATGCCTCAGCTGTGTCTTCATCATTTCATCCTTCAGTTAATTCATAACATTACAAAGCTGTTTTGTTTGAGATACATGTGTGTGTTCCCCAAATTAAGAAACGCAGCCTTGAAATTGTGCATCAGATAATTCATTAAATGCCAACGTTTATTTAATTCTTTAGGTTCATTTGTTCCAGTCTATAAGTAATGCATTCATAATGTTATCAAATCGACACTCATAATTTTGTTAGCAGCTCTTAATCTAGTGAGCAGACACATATTTGGAAAGTGAAAAGTTATAAAGCTATGAACAAAATAAATTAATTCATTCCCACAGCTGAATTAATCACAAGGACACAAATTAAGTGTGCCCAGCTATCCATAGGAACAGGAATAGGCCATTCAGCCATTCACCATTCAATTAAATCACGTCTGATGTTTACCTCAATGACGCCTGTGCCTGCACACATTCAGAGGCTGAAATCCAGGACAGAGTCGACGTATTTACTGAGGAGTACAAAAGCATGGGCCTTACGATAAACATCCGTAAGACAAAGGTCCTCCTCCAGCCTGTCCTCGCCGCACAGCACTGACCCCCCCCTCCCTAGTCATCAAGATCCACGCGCGGCCCTGGACAACGTGGACCATTTCTCATACCTCGGGAGCCTCTTATTAACAAGAGCAGACACCGAAGATGAGATCGCCTCCAGTGCAGCCTTCGGCCACCTGAGGAAGTGTTCGAAGATCAGGTCCTCAAATCTATCACCAAGCTCGTGGTCTACAGGGCTGTAGTAATACCCGACCTCCTGTATGGCTGAGAGACATAGACCGTGTACAGTAGACACCTCAAGTCGCTGGAGAAATACCACCAACGATGTCTCCGCAAGATCCTACAAATCTCCTGGGAGGACAGACGCACCAACATTAGCATCCTCGACTAGGCCAACATCCGCAGCATTGAAGCACTGACCACACTTGACCATTAGTCTTTTTGATTATTTTTACATGACATTAATTATCAAAATGCACAACTTTATCTGTTATTGTGTACTTTAAAACATATATTGTGGAAGCTAATATCTGTCCACCCAGCTGATTTTCAATGTGTCTGCTTGATGCAGTAGTTTGTAAATTATACACTTTCCTGTGTAGGTGGTGGACATTTGGGCTCGAACAATAATTGCATAAAATACTTGATGCACCTCAGATTCATTAGATGTCAGGTCAGGAATGGCAGTGAGGATCAGATTGGGAACGACACATATCTAGGTTGGGCAACATTGTAGCTAACAATTCAGAAAACTTGCACTTTTCACAGCTAGATTTACTTGGTGAACGGAAAAGATCCCATGGCACTATTTTGAAGAGCAGGAGAGCAGAGCAGAAGCCCAGTGTCCTGGCCAATGTTTATCCCTCAATAAACATCACTGAAAACAGATTATCTGGTCATTACTATTTATGTGGGAGCTTGCTGTGTGCAAAGTAGCTGCCGCGTTTCCTACATTACAACAGTCACTAGACTTCAAAAGTACTTCATTGGCTGTAAAGCTCTTTGGAACGTCCTAAGGACATGAAAGACGCTATATTCAATGTGTCTACTTGATGCAAGTCTTTCTTTAAGTATTTGTCATTTTACTAGTTAAGTAGTTTGTTAGCGTGAAAATAAGCAACATTTCTATTGCACCCTGGCCTTCGATGTTCTGCTATTCACAGTTAACAAAGTTGTGCAGGACTAAATTACCAGATGGAAATCTGGGTGCACTTGCTATTTTGATTGGCAAGCCACTAGATTCAACCACAAAATAATGTTTATCAATGCAAACTTAAGAAAAAGAGGAAAATAACCCTGTAATGTTTAATATACTGTGTAACGTTTAAGCAGACTGCAACCTGCCCTTGAACAAAAGGAATGAACATTCTCACTGAGCATATCAGGGCTTTAATAGCCAAACACAGCATTTCTATGCACGCTCTTTTATCAGGTGAGAAATGGTCAGGCGGCAATTGAAAATTCTCCCCAAAGTGTTGAGATGTTCATCAGCACCGATGGCAGAGTTTCTCCTCAAACAGAACCCATGCCACCTAAATAGCCAAACTGTAGAAATTTAACAACAACATAGCTAGTTTGTTAAGAATGTGCAAGCTTAAATTCAGGCTAAACCTGCATCCTGATTTCTAGAAACTGTTGATTAAAACGTCAGTTGATCAATTGTAGCACAATCCATTTGAATTATTTCAGCAATTCAATCTAATAAACTTACTTTTTACAGGTGTGATTACATTTCCAAAATATATTGACTGGAGAAGCTTGATTATAGTTAGTGGAATAAGCAGTGAACAAAATGGATACAAGAACACTTTATGCTTGAATGAAGAATTCTATACTATAGGACTGAATGGGAAGTGGCTTGGTAAATTGGAATTCTTTGCATAGATCAGGTATACATTTTTACGATTCCGATTCTATTAAACAAAAGCTATTCTGTTTAGAGAAGGTTGTTTGAGCTCAACGTGCAGTGCTGTGTTCAGAAAGGATTAAGTAGCAATTCTTGTTCTATCAAACTGGAGCTCCTTTAGAAAGCAGAGGTTGAACATCCTCTGCCCTGGACAAGTAGCAGCATTCTCATTTTCATCAAAGCACTGATCAAAGCTCGCAGTTTCTGAAAACCATTTCCCTTTAAGATGTATGAAGCCAGCTTGAAAGACTTAGCTCACTCTTCTCCTCATTAATAGATCCATTGTGGCTGTGCGCTGGGAGCTGAAAAATTAGATCTCATGAGAACAATTATATCAGAAATTGCATTGTTGGAATACACAGGATCACAGTTACTGGTAACTTATATATCCGAACACTGTAGCTCGCCCAAAGCACATTTCGCCCATGTGATTGCCAGTGCTCTTCAATGGGCACGTTTTGCTCTCCATAAAGTTGTGACAAAATCACCTAATAGTGGAACGTTGGAACGCTCGAGAAGCTTTTACAATGCCCATTTTCCATTGGTCCCGTTCATTTTTTGGGCAGGTGCTGTGCCCCACACTTTGTAGCACAGACCCCCAAGGGGTGATTTTCCAACTTCACGCTCTCGGTGGGGTACTGGGAGCATACATCAGAAAGTTGGACATGCACCTGCAAGCAATTTTCTGACTATTCGTTTAAATAGCCGAGAAATCATGTGCAGTACTTGCAATATACACTTTGGGAGCTCAGCATTGGAAAATTAGCCGTCGGAATTTCATAATAAGAGTGCAAATGTGGGGTTGAGTTCTCCATATTTACTTTACTGGCTCCCTTAACCTGAGTTAGTTAGCTCAACATCTGGGTGTTTGTATCGCTCAGAGGAAATTGCACACTTTTGTGATCCGCTAAACTGTTAGGACATAAAAGTGCCTTTTGAGTACACGACAAAGATTCAAGTCCAAAATATTTAAATCAATCTGAAAGTTGGAAGAAGTGGAAACCTCAGCAGTGAAACTCCCCGAGCTCCCTGTGTGGAATGTATCATTTACTTGTACAAGTAATGTCGCAAAAAAAAACTTATGTTGATCAAGCAACATTAAGGGAAGTGATTTTATTCAAGATTAATATTAGTTTATTTGAAAATAACACAATGAAACACCGTCCCAAGGAGCGTGTTCACTTCCAGCTCAACTCTGACAGAAAAGAATGTTGTGTGGAACCACTAAAGTTAAAGTCGCTGCCTCCAGACACCAAAAGGCAAGTATTTCAGAGTTTGGTGTCTGATTTATATGAGAGCCAAAGTTTTTCTCTACTTTTATTGGGTAGTTATTTATTTATTTTATTATGAATCTATATAGTTTCACGGTGGCGGTAAAAAGGATTTATTTTGAGTGCACTGGGAATATACCTCCAGGAGGACATTCAGGACATCGGCATGATCATAGAGACTGCATTATCAAGGATGCTGTCAACCATATTAATAAACATCATTTGATCTGATTACAGAATAATCAATACAGTACTTACAAAACCATATAGAAAACACTGCAGTTTGCAGGCTGCTGGTAAAATCCCTGAAAATATTGAGTAGCAATGTTTCTTTACTGCAGTTTTTTCAACCTTTACTGCAGTTGTTAATACCTTTCAAATGAACAATTTTCTTGACAGAAGAACACTTGTTCCTGACCTCAGAACAATACCTACAACGTATGGCCGTAATTCTTCTCCGCAATGGCACTGAAATCTGGCGGGACAGCTGCATGCAAATTGAGGCAGTTACGCCTTTCACCATCTCAACGCCCCCATTGGGGTTTCCCTCCCATCCCCACCCTTGCCAGGATTGCCACTGGCTGCTACTTTTCCCAACTACGGCATGCAAATAGAGGCTGGGTGCGGGGCCCAGGGGCCTGGAGGATTTTTCTCCTGTCCGTCACTCTTACCACTGATTTCTGAGGCTGCTGTGCAAAAGAAGCCAAAGCAATGTCCTTCCTAACAGCAGCAAATTAATCATCAACTGAGACTCCAGTCCCTCAAACACTTTGTCCACAAACACTCTCCGCTGCCTCAATGCATTCCTTTATCAGCCACTACACATCAAACTCTCTCACTTAAAGTGCACACATTACAGTCTGGAAATACAGCAGATGAATTGACAGCAAAGATAACTCGACATTGGCCTGCAGAATTGATGGCTTAAATCCCATCCGGACCTGACATTCAGGATGTGCTCTGCTACAGCCCCACAGCTAACCAGGATGATCTACCACTAAACTAATACCTAAACAGCTCGTATACCGTTCCAGGGAATCTGCTACAAAAATAACCCGACGCAAACAGAGAGAACTTTACTGGACACCTCACAGATAGGTTAAAGGCTTTTTATTAAACTCCCAAGTCATGCCTTGAAGCCATACTTGCTGTGCCTAACTCACCACAAAAAATTAAAAAAACATACTGGTCTGATTTTCCTGAAATGTAATGTTTACACAGTTAACTCAAAGTTGACTGCAATGAGCCCATTGATTGCCTGAACTCAACAGTAAAATACAATGCTATTATTAACTTCACTGACCAGAAATCACAAATACTTTCTAAAGCCAGCAGTGGGTTAATCAGCATCTGAAAAGTAAAGACAGGGAGACTGTTGTCCAGTGGAACCTTGCAAAGGCGATTTATGCAATCAGCTGTCTGAAATCTCAATATCTTTATCGGTTAACTGTGCGTTCTGTTACAGTAGTTAATTTAAAGATATTAAAATTGCGATTAGCTGAAAACTTTAAAAGCTGTAAAAATTAAATTAGCTTTACACGTTACCAAAGATTCATATGGACAATTAGTCAAATATTAGCAAAATTCTTTGCTTGATTAATATATAAATATGGGTTTAGTTTAAGTACATTTAATTTCAAGAATGGTTCCGAGGATGTGGGACTTCAGTTATGTGGAAAGACTGGAGAAGCTGGGGTTGTTCTCCTTAGAGCAGAGAAGGTTGAGAGGAGATTTGATAGAAGTGTTCAAAATCATGAGGGGTCTAGACAAAGTAGATGGAGAGAAACTGTTCCCATTGGCAGAAGGGTCGAGAACCAGAGGACACAGATTTAAGGTGATTGGCAGAGGAAAAACTTTTTTACGCAGTGAGTGATTATGATCTGGAATACACTGCCTGAAACGGTGGTGAAGGCAGATTCAATCTTGCTTTTCAAAAGGGAATTAGATAAGTACCTGAAAGAAAATAAATTGCAGGGATATGGAGAAATGGCAGGTGATTGAGACCAGCTCAAGTGCTCTGGCAGAGAGCCGGCATGGGCTCAACGGATCAAATGGCCGCTACTGTGTTGTAATGATTCTGTGATACATTCTAATTGTTCAAACTGCCTGCCTGGCTTCTGCAGGGCGGGTTGGGTTAAATACATCCCCTTAGTCTTTGGCAACAAAGCTCACCAGCAACTGACAGAAAATCAAACAACAACTTGTATTTATATAGTACCTTTAACATAGTGAAACATCCCAATGTGCTTCACAGGAGTATTGAGATTTATAAAAAATTTGACATCGAGCCGCATAAGTAGAAATGAGTGTCAGTGACCAAAAGCTTGGTCAAAGAGGTAGGTTTTAAGGAGCGTCTTGAAGGAGGAACAAGAAGTAGAGGCGCGAAGAGGTTTAGGCAAGGAGTTCCAGAGCTTGGGGCCTAGGCAACAGAAGGCACGGCCACCAATGATTGAGCGATTATAATCAGGGATGCTCAAGAGGGCAGAGTTAGAGGAGCGCAGATATTTTGGGGAAAACAGGTAAAAATGGTAATACTGGAAAGCTAAATTAAAACAAATAAACGCATAGGAAACAATTTAAAAAGCAACCATCATTGTAATCTATGGATTTATTCAATGTCATGGAATAGATTGTTCATTACATCATCATTATAACATGGTTTAACATTTGGACTTCTCCCAAATCCGACATTACAACGAGGATTTAAATACAAGGTAAAATGGGACTTCAAGTATTTTGTTACGAATCAGGTTACATGATTTTCTCTTGAGACAGTTACGGACCAGACTTGAGATTTGAATAAGTTGCTCTTCATTCCTCATCCTGGGCCTACCCAGTACATTTTTTTTTCAACTCTCATAGCACGATAAGTACATTCAGCCAAAAATTAAACGCCTCAGAAAACTCTACGTTTTAAAATTCCACTCTGCTGTGAATTGAATGCTCTAGGATAGGAGCTTTCTCTCAGAAACTGCGGGATCCCTGAATTCCTGGAATGTATATTTATCTTTTCAAAGTTTAATAGCCTTCCTACTCAGCAAGATGGCTTCAGATATTATCCCGTTCCTTTAATCTTTTTTGGTGTACCATGCTGCCCCAAGGTGATGTTCAGTGGGTGAGACACACCAAGTCAAGCAGTTGAATGTGGAGTGGCATTCAAATTTTATGAGCCGACTATGCTGCCCTCCTAGAGCATAGTCCTGAAAATCTCGGCCCATCAGGAAGGCAGCACAGTCCCACAAAATTTGAAATATTACTTACTGCACATTTGAGGACTGAAGTTAGGGAGGACTAGATTTTGTTTCCAGCACTTCCATGTCTTTCTGCAACATGTTACTGTACCATAATTCTCCAACTATTCGTACTGAAATAGGACATCAGTTCAGTCAATTCCAAAAAAGCTTACTGCTGTACATTTACATTATGTATTTCAACTCACCATCTTACATTTGTTGGAGGCTCAAAATTATCATTTCTGAAGCTTCCCTGGAGGGTTTCTTTGAATCTATAATTTCTACACTGAATGTTTAATCTCTAATGAGACAATAAATTGAAGATCCATCACAAGAATTGGAAGCATTTAGACTAAAAATAAACCACGTTGTGCTCAATCAGCATCATCTTTTTCTATTCACTCAGGTTTTGTGAATTAAACCATCCCCGATTGAAAAACCTGTCAGAGTGACGGCAATTATACGTACAAGTTTGACACTTCCAGCTTCATTTTGACTTGCTCGATCTAAATAGTCAAAAAAAGAGCAAAGTCTTGCATAAAAATGCATTGTTATTTGATATAAAACTTTTGACATGCACATATCTGAACGAGAGAAGAGGTTGAGCAGTTACACGGATCAAACATAGTACACGACACTGCAGCACATCTGCAAATCAATTTTCATCCTGGGATTTCAGGAAGGTTACTGTATCAATAAATTCCAGAGAAATGTTCTTTTCTATTGCAAGTCTATCTGACAGCGAGTCATTATAATGACCTTTACAACAAATGCCAACATATAAATGGCAAGCTTTTGCTTTGTTTGTCCTATTTGAAAGAGAACATTACTGAAGGGGAAGCTATTTTCAATCTAAAATGTCTTGCTTCATTCTTTATATCTTCCAAGGCCTTCTTCCTTTTCTGACCCTCTTACTATGAAACAGATTTTTCAAAATCTCTGTGCCTAGAGGTTGACTGCCTTTTTTCCAAGAGTGATGTGTAGCTCTGGCAATGCTCTCATTGGGACAATTTCAATGGTGTTACAAGTGAAATGCAGTCCCGCCAAATCGAGGAAGACTTGCTTCCATTCTAAAAGTGAGTTCTCAGGTGATTGTATAGTCCCAATACGGGAATTACAGTCCCTGTCACAGGTGGGACAGATAGCCGTTGAAGGAAAGGGTGGGTGGGGAATCTGGTTTGCCGCATGCTCCTTCCGCTGCTTGCGCTTGTTTTCTGCATGCTCTCGGCGACGAGACTTGAGGTGCTCAGCGCCCTCCCGGATGCTCTTCCTCCACTTAGGGTAGTCTTTGGCCAGGAATTCCCATGTGTCAGTGGGGATGTTGCACTTTATCAAGGTGGCTTTGAGGGTGTCCTTGAAACATTTCCTCTGCCCACCTGGGACTCGCTTGCCGCGTAGGAGTTCCGAGTAGAACGCTTGCTTTGAGAGTCTTGTGTCAGGCATGCAGACAATGTGGCCCGCCCAACGGAGCTGGTCGAGTATAGTCAGTGCTTCGATGCTGGAGATTTTTGCCTTGTCAAGAACATTGATGTTGGTGCATCTAACCTCCCAGGGGATTTGCAAGATCTTGCGGAGACAATGTTGGTGGTATTACTCCAGCGATTTGAGGTCTCTGAGCCATACAGGAATTGGCACCAGTTTTGTTCCTTATTGACAAAAAAAAAATCAGGATGTCCAACACACTAAAAGTGAACCCCAGCATCAGGTCATCGCCTGAAAGTTGGTTCTCAAATCAGGGTCCTAATCTTAAATAAAGGGAGACGACAAAGGGCAGAGTTGGCTAAAGTGAACTGAGAAAATAGACTAAAGAATGGGGCGGTTGATGAGCAGTGGCAGACATTTAAGGAGTGATTTTAAATCTCACAACAAAAATATATCCGAATGAGAAGGAAAGACTGTCAGAGAAGGGATAACCATCCGTGGCTAACTAAGGAAATAAGGGAGGGTATCAAACTGAAAACAAGGGCACACAATGTGGCCAAGACTAGTGGGAGGCCAGAGGATTAGAAAATTTTTAAAAGCCAGCAGAAAACAACTAAAAAAAATGATTAAGAGAGGGAAGATAGATTATGAAAGTAAACTAGCACGAAATATAAAAACAGATAGTAAGAGTTTCTACAGGTACATAAAAAGGAAAAAAGAGTGGCTCAAGTAAATGTTGGTCCCCTGGAAGATGAGACTGGGGAATTAATAATGGAGAACAGGGAATAATGGAGGCATTGAACAAATATTTTGTATCGGTCTTCACGGTAGAAGAAACGAAGAACATCCTAATAGTGGATAATCAAGGGGCTATAGGAAGGGAGGAACTTAATACAATCACTATAACTAATGAAGTAGTACTAGTTAAAATAATGGGGCTAAAGACAGACAAGTCCGCTGGACCTGATGGCTTACATCCTAGGGTCTTAAAAGGGGCTGCAGTGATAGCGGCTGCATTGGTTGTAATCCACCAACATTCCCTGGATTCTAGGGCGGTCCCAGCAGATTGGAAAACCGCAAATGTAACGCCCCTATTTAAAAAAGGAGGCAGACAAAAAGCAGGAAACTATAGACCAGTTAGGTTAATCTGTGGTTGGTAAAATGCTGGAGTCCATTATTAAGGAAGCAGTAGCAGGACATTTAGAAAAGCATGATTCAATCAAGCAGAGTCAGCATGGTTTTATGAAAGGGAAATCATGTTTGAAAAATTTTCTGGAGTTCTTTGAGGATGTAACGAGCAAGGTGGATAAGGGGAAAACCAGTGGATTTGGTGTATTTGGATTTCCAGAAGGCATTCGATAAGTTGCCACATAAGAGGTTACTGCACAAGATAAAAGCTCACGGGGTTGGGGGTAGTATATTAGCATGGATAGAGAATTGGTTAACTAACAGAAAACAAAGAGTCAGGATAAATGTGTCATTTTCTGGTTGGCAAACAGTGACTAGTGGGGTGCCGCAGGGATCAGTGCTGGGGCCTCAGCTATTTACAATCTATATTAATGACTTGGATGAAGGGACCGAGTGTAATGTAGCCAAGTTTGCTGATGATACAAAGACGGGTGGGAAAGCAAATTGTGAGGAGGACACAAAAAATCTGCAAAGGGATATAGTCAGGCTAGGTGAGTGAGCAAAAATTTGGCAGATGGAGTATAATGTGGGAAAATGTGAGGTGATCCACTTTGGCAGAAATAATAGAAAAGCAAATTATAATTTAAATGGAGAAAAGTTGCAAAGTGCTTCAGTGCAGAGAGACCTGGGGGTCCTTGTGCATGAAACACAAAAAGTTAGTATGCAGGTACAGCAAGTAATCAGGAAGGCAAATGAAATGTTGGCCTTTATTGCAAGGGGGATAGAGTATAAAAGCAGCAAAGTCCTGCTACAACTGTACAGAGTAGTGGTGAGCCCACACCTGGAGTACTGCGTACAGTTTTGGTCTCCGTATTTAAGGAAGGATATACTTGCATTGGAGGCTGGTCAGAGAAGGTTCACTAGGTTGATTCCAGAGATGAGGGGGTTGACTGATGAGAATAGGTTGAGCCTTTACACATTGGAGTTCAGAAGAATGAGAGGTGATCTTATAGAAACTTATAAGATAATAAAGGGGCTTGACAGGGTGGATGCAGAGAGGATATTCCCACTCGTAGGGGAAACTAAAACTGACGGACATAGAATAAGGGGCCGCCCATTTAAAACTGAGATGAGAAATTTCCTCTGAGGGTTGTAAATCTATGGAATTCTCTGCACCACAGAGCTGTGGAGGCTGGGTCATTGAATATATTTAAGGTGGAGAAAGACAGATTTTTGAGCGATAAGGGAGTAAAGGGTTATGGGGAGCGGGCAGGGAAGTGGAGCTGAGTCCATGATCAGATCAGCCATGATCTTATTGAATGGCAGAGCAGGCTCGAGGGGCCGAATGGCCTACTCCTGCTCCTATGTTTTTATCCCCCCATTTAGGTGTCAGCTGTGGCTCAGTGGGGAGCACTCTCGCCTGAGTTAGAAGGTTGTGGGTTCAAGTCCCACTCCAGGGACTTGAACACAAAATTCTAGGCTGACACTCCAGTGCAGTGCTGAGGCATGCGCCGAAAACCGGCTTTTCCGATCGGTCAAGATTTCTCCGTACAGATCCTGCGCATCCCCAGGAGAAGGACATCCGCGCGGGAGAGATCGGACTATTTGCCCAACTTGTGCTCCGAAAATGTCCTTCAAACTTTTATGCCTGGTAAAAGCAGGCGCATGGCTTGCTTTTACCAGCATAAGAGTTGTAAAACATATTAAAAAATGTGTTCATTTTTGTATTAAAAACCCTATCCATTAAGGCAAGTTTATTTTTAACACTATTAAAAAACATTAAAAAAAAATTCCAAGAAATATATTTTTTTTCTATAACATTTAATTACATTTAATTTTGAATATGTAAGCTGTTTTATTTAATTATTATGCTGTGTTTTAGTGTTTATGGGGGTTTTCTCATTGATAGTAATGAGAGTCCGTATGGAGCTCCCATTTTTATCAAAGAGAATACTGCCTAGTGATTGGTGGTCCAAGCCCACGTGACTCCAGCTTGTACATACGTACCTCGAAGTCATCTCCCTGGGTGCTGCGCAGTGAATCTCGGCCTCCGAATGGAATCCTACATTCCTCCGGGACCACCAGGTACTACGCACGCACGCATAAAAATAATCCCCCACACACTGGGTGAGCCATGCTCGCTTAGCCCAGGTTAAACTGGTGCTGTATTCTCTCTGACCTGGTCGGCTCCACTGTGGTCCTGACCACCTTGTCTGATCCACTCTGCTGCCACCACACTGAGTCCTTTCCGATTGGTCTTGCTGCCTCTACAATCTTTTCCACCTTGCGCTTTCTGAAGTTGCTGTCTCTTTTGGCTGGCTAGCAACATTGGGTGCTTGCTAATGATGGCCCAAGGATTGTTGCCCTTTTCACATCCTTTTATCAACTAGTCTGGAATTTGTAACAGTCTGATGGGTGTGTGCTGCTCTGTCTCGTTCCGTTGTCACAGGTTGAACTCCCCGGGCCAGGAAAGGTTTGTAAAGACTGCGTTTTGAAAAGTGGGAGAAGGCTAGCTGATTGGCAAAAAAAAAAAGGCTACTCCTCATTGGTTTAAATCCATAAACAAGAGAACAGATTTTTCAATCATCTAGGCCTGAAAAACACAAAATACTGAACAGAAGGAAAAAAATCCCTATCCATATTCGTACAAATAGAAAGTAATGGGCTCAAAGCATCAAGGCTGGATAATGGGAGCCTGCAGTCTAGTCCTTACCTTAAGCCATGTGTTCGAGATCCTCACCCTGAAGTATTGTCTAAAAATAGCCATACAAGCGGTAATTGCTGAAAGTAGCTGGAGGTTTGAGCTGGCTCAAGAGTCCAGTTACTCGTGTTCAGTTTGTACTTTTCAGTCAGCTGGTGAGGTTTTCACTGGTCAAGGTTTGCTTGTTGTAAAAATTAAGAACTTTGTTGAACCAAAGCCACCCCTGGTGCTTTGAGAATCTTTACTTGGCATAACCAATCTGTCTCCCAAGTCCCCCTGCATACTTTCACACACGTACAAGTGTAATCTCGAGTCTGACTTGTGTTGGGACAGTGTGATCGTTATTCTAAGATTGTTACACGGGCCTGCCATGTCCTCTTCGGGAGCTCGGTGACAATTTAATTTGTGCCGATCTCGATGGCACGCAGCTCCTGGAAAGGCTAAGCATCTTGATGTCTTTGTAGCTAAGACAATGCAGGGCTTCGCTCCACACCAGAGTAAAACATCTCCATACTAGAATAAAACATAGAAAGAAGAAAATAATGGAAGGATGAGAGGTCAGTAGTAACCATGTTAGATTAGAAGGCGCAAGGTTAGGTCCTTCCAGGGAACCTAAAAAAAATGGCCTCACTGCTTGGTCACTTCCCAACACTGGTTTGCATTCTGCCGCAAGCTGCCATGCACGTTGGTTAGTGACCAAAAGCAGACACCTTCAATAAGTTTATTTTAAATTATGGATGGAGTAATAAATCCCTTGACGGCTCAGTTGATCAATGCAGCAGCTGAGCTGCACAAATGAGAAAGGTCTGTGGTTTAGTTTTCGGCCTGTGCTGAAGTACTTTGGTTTTGGTACCCTGGCACAAGAACAGAATTGGACAGGGCCACTGCTCTTGACTGCTGTTCAGCCACCTGTGCTGCAAATATATGGATGTGGATGTCAAGTGGAAACAAGATTGGGCTCCCCAGGGTTGAATAGTCTACGGACAATTATTATCCATGTGCATATATTAGGAATGGCCACTTGAGTAAATAGTACCCATGGAACTATACCCAAACAAGATGTCAAAGCATTAAAAGGGGTGGGGGAGGGAGATATTTGGCAAAACAAGGAAACATATACACGATGCTCAACACATTATTGGTGAAAATAATGAATATGACATTATTTTCATGCATAATTTTACCTCAAGTCAATTCTTAGGCTGTTACAAAGAGAAAACTTGAAACTGTCCCAGTAGGCCCCCTTCACAAACCTCACATAACATCCCTACAGAGAGAGGCATGCATTGATGCCAATGACAGCATGTCAACACTGGTCCCCAAATACAATGAAAGAGCAAATCGAATGAACTGGTGGGATAGTTGTGCACCATTGCTGGCTGTGCTGCCCCCAATCGATCGTTTGCCCACACCTGAAGTGTGTGAAGGTATCCAGATTTGCAGACGATATGAAGGTATAGCAAATTATTCAAAAGACCAACTGAAGCTGCAAAGGGATAATGATAAGATGGCGGAAAAGTGGCCAATGGAATTCTGTGAGGTGGTACATTCTGGTTAAATAAAATAAAGTCACCACCGCTTATAGCAGGTGCGTTCGTGCGAACACAATTTACCCGCTATACATGATGGCCGGTAGAACGTTTGACAGACTTCCTGGCAGTCGACTGGAAAGAGGATTATTAGGAGGAACAATAAATTAGCAATACCATTATTTAAGAGCATTATTTACTTCTCACTTGTGTGCAGCAAAAATTCACTTTGGCCTGAAGGATGTTTAAAGTCTCAAACTATGTTGCCACAGCTGCCAAAGCATTGTACTGTGACTCGAAAGCCACTGCTAAATGCTTATAGCAGACAATTTCATGAAAGAAACAGCACAATCCTGACAGATTTAGCATTGTGCTAATTATGTAGAAAATGCACAAATATGGGGATGGCAATTTTATTTTTTCAATGCACCCTAAAGCGGTTAAAACTTGAGTATGCACAGCTGTTACTGCCGAAATAAACAGAGCACTTCAGACGTGATAACCAGCAACGTTACAATCGATGTTAATGCAAATGGCTAATGTTTGTCACTTTTTGGCTGATATAAGCGACTGCCCATTTTAAACGAATTGTTTTAAATGGTGGGGATTGCAATTATAGTTTGAATGGGGGAGGATGTGTGATGTGGAACAGCAGAGAGATTTGGGGGTTCTGGTTCAAAATACACAAAAAGCAACATCGCCAATGGATAAGGTCATAAAAAAAAGCTAATGCAACACTGGTCTTATGGCACTAGATACAGGGGGTGAAACCCCCATAATTTCAATTCAGTGAAAACTTAGCGCTGGCCGAGATGGGCGGAAGTTTGTAAATTCGGCACTTTGTTTCCCAAATCGAAGAGCTGCGTTGTTGGGAGGACAAAATGGCCTCCGCGTGGCGGTAGCAAGGCAAAGAGGGGCAGAAGCGCAGCGATGTCCCTCAGCGCTGCGCTGATGATGTCATCATGACGCAGACATCCCGCTGACACGTCACAACGTCCCTGCTCTTCTCTAAAAGGGGAGGGCCGCTGCGAACTCTGCAGCTGCTTCTGTGGTGCCCAATGGGCCACCAGGGAGGCTTTCAGCCGGACCAACGAACTGGCACCCAAGAGGAGGTGCCGGGCTGGCCGAACCAGCGGCTGCCATTATGGTGCCGACTGCGGTGCAAGGCCCTCCCCTTTAAGGGCAGATGGGGCGCCCCAGCCACACAAAGCTGTCGGTGGCAGCGCCTCATGCCAACCTCACTCCCACGGGCGTAACGGGGTCAGCGCGCATACGATTATGTCGTTGGCGTGTGTGGCGCCACCCAGGGCGAAAACTACAGGGCGTGGCGCAAAGCCATTTTTGCCGGCACCAACCCGGGGGCAGTTCCAGGCGGGTCGCTTCCGCCACCTGCCTCTGCTGCAAAAAGTCCTCATCACTTGTTAGCACCTGCCGGAGGCGCTAATGGGCCTTTCGGAAAGGGGCAATTTCGGCCCCATAAGAGTATAAAAGTCAAGATGCTTAGTAAGACCACTGTTGGAGCCCTGGGTGCAGTTTTGGGCTTCACACTATAAGATGTTGAGACAATAGAGACGAAGAAACAAAGATTCACTAGGATTCTACCCAGTATGAGGAAAAACTAATACAAGATTTGGAAAATTGGGGCTATTTTTGTTAGAACAGAGAGATTATGAAGTGATTTCATAGAAGTGTTCAAAATTATGAAGGGATGGGACAGAGTAAATAGAAAGAGTGTTTCCAATGGTAGAGGAATCTAAAATGATACACAAGATTAAACGCAAGAGATTTCGGACAGAGAGCAGGAGAAACATTTTTTCCCAAAAAGAGTTCAGGGGCTGTCAATTGCACTACTAGAGTTACTAATTGAAGCAGAGCCAACTAAGAATCGGTTAGATCGGTGTTTGAAGGACAGGCGCATTAAAGGAATAATAGGAATAAGGCAGGCACATGAGATTAGGTCTACTCATGTGGTGGATAATACCAACATGGATCAAATGGCTTGTTTCCATGTTGTAATGTGAATGCAATTCTATGTAAAATGATTGCACAAATATTCCATCAATGCACCCTCCTGTACATGCTGTATTAATATATATCACTACCATAACAATGAGAAAACTAATGTACAATGGTTCTTTGCAAAAATAAAACTTCCATATGTTATTTTTTTTTAAAAGTGTGTACAACTCCAGCATTAATTGTCAAGCTTTTTCCAGTTTTCTAATTTCAACCTGTTGTTGGTTTGTTTTAAGATGACTGGCTTCTCAAAATAAATTGTTTTACAGAACGCAGCAGCACAATTTCATTTATAAAAAGTCAAGGCCTCAGATAATTGGGTCAGCACTGACAGTTGCTTTAAAAAAAAACTGTTGCACTGCAATGCAATTTGTAGTTTTGAATCGTGGACAAGCTGTGAGATTTGTAATAAAGCAGGTAAAATCAGACTCGAGGGATTGCCAATCAGAACCTATCAACTGCTAATCAGTTTTGAAGTATGGCCAGTTGCACTGTCAATCAAGCAGTACATATTTATTCAGCTCTGATAATGCAATTGCTGCCCAAATCAATCATAAATATATGGATTTTCTATAATTGAATTCTGAAATACAATTGAATCGAACCAATTTTTCTCTCTAAGTCTGGAAGTTTGGTAGTGAGCACGTGCTCCCACTGCAAAAGCAACTCCTTCAGTATACGTGGTTTTAAGTTTCACTCCATAATGAGGGAGATACAGGAACTCGTCCATAAAATTAACAGCAGCCATTTTACAAGATCAGTCATAACTCTCAACATTTCAAATTAAGTACTGAAGTGCTTAATAAGCAGACTCATTACTGTCTGCAGGTGATACTGCATAATCGTGGGAAAAGAAATAAATATTTTTGGGCAGGTGCATTTTGCACAAGTAGTAATATGTGGATCAACTGGTTTTGAATATTAATTATTGCACAAAAAAATGGAATTACAGGTATTCAGAACAAGGAGTCTAGTTTAACAATAGCCTAAGTGTCTAAATGCCAGGAGATAAGGCGGCTAAAAATAATTGAACAAGCTTCACATGAGATCACACCATCCGAATATCCCAGTCCAGTTCACTTCTCGAGAGGAAGAGTGTGCCCTCCGAGGTGATGAATAGGTCACTTTAATTAAAGAACTGAGCCTTGGATCTGGTTGCATTGCCAATAGTACAGGTCAATCTTTATGAGCTGTTTGTCAGTTCTAACCAACAATGAAAAGCTCAGGGCAGAAGGACAAACAGTGGAAAACAAGAACTCGCTTAACAGGTTGGTGATACAACCACACCATTAACGAGCTGGTATTTTAGAGGGGTTCCACTATGAAGCAAGTGTCTTCATGTCACAATGTAAAAGCACTTTTATTCTTCAACTGCCAAACAGGAAGATCGCCACGAAAATAATTTTCTCAGCCATGGTCTATTCAAATTTAGCCAAAAAGGCTTTATCATTTCAGTGCCAAAAAACAGTGCAGCAAATCAATTGAAAGGTCTCTGCAAACAGGTCTGACTGATGGAATGGGAGACGTATCTCCTGATAACATTCCTTTCACATTCCAAACGGCTGATGCAATACGGACAGCACAGATAGGATAACTTTCACCTCTGCAGTGACCCACTGCGTTGTGGATTTTTTCCCCCTCTTCTTGATCTCTTCATTGATCCCTTCATTCCATTGTTGACCCTCCCAAACTGCTCATCAGCATTCCAACGTACTACAGTCAAGATGAGCTGCAGACTTTTCTGCAGCCACCATCAATTTTGCCTCTTGTTTCCTTTCTAAACCTGCTGCCAGCAGGCTGGATTCCAGAGGTTAGATTCCTGTCTGGTAAAGCTGTTTCTATCCACCATAACCCCCATCCATCCCATGTAGGCTCCTCCATGCCCTCACCCAAACCTCTACCTGTCGTAGCCTGGGCATTCATTTCTCAAATTTCAACTTATTGACCAGTCACACACCGATTTGCGATGTGCGTTCCCAGCAGACGTGGCTCCACACCGGGAGCACACAAATGGAAAATGTAGCCTCAAGAGTCAATTTTATAAAAACATGTGTTTTTGCCAATTTATTCTTTGTTGTAATGTCTGTAAGCTTGTAATGTTTGTAGCTCCACACTGTGGATGTGGACATATTGTGTACTGCAAGTGCAGAATTAATAATAAACAGAACCAGGCAGATTTCCGGAGGCTTCCGAGAGAGCTGCCTGCCATGTTAGGAAGCCGTGTGCTTGTGCTCTGTGAATATATCACATTTGGCGATTGAGATGGGATTTTTCGGATGATTTTAAGCTTAAATTTTGTTGGTGAAGGATTCAGCCAGCCGACAGAGACTTTGGGAGTTTCTGTCTTTGGAAAAAAGCTACAAAATCCGAGGTAAAATACAGCACACACTGTGAACAGCTAGAGATTAAAATGGAAGGTGTAATCGGACATTTGGAGGAATATAGACACGACCGGGAACGTTTTAAAGCGTATGTGGATCAGTTAGAAATGTATTTCACTGTAAATAACATAATCGAAGTTCCAGACAATGCAGTCCAGAACTGGGCTGTGTTGGAACGTAAGAGAGCGATCTTCTTATCGGAGGCAGGTACGGAACCCTCGTAAATCTGCTTGTGCCTGACGAGCCAAAGGACACAACGCTTAAAGAGATTTTAACGAAGCTGGAGCAGCACTATAACCCCCAAACCGTTAGAAACTGCTGAAAGCTATCGTTTTGGGATTCAGAATCAAAAAGCTGATGAAATTATCAGTGATTACATCGTTGCATTAAAGAAGCTATCGATGCACTGTAATTTTGGAAACTTTCAAAACCGAGCATTACGGGATCGTTTTGTTTGTGGGGTGAAAAATGATGCGATCAGAAGGAAGTCATTGATGACGGATGACTTGACTTTTCAGATTGCTTGTCAGACAGCGAGGTCGATGGGCATGGCCGAACAATATTCCCGAGAATTAATTAATAATTACGGTCATCAGTCAACCGAGGTAAATCACCTGCAGGTTCAAGGTAAAAGATGGTGGAGGCCCAAAGTCTCAGAAATTGGAAATTCTACCAGAGCGTTGAAGTCATGCTATAGGTGCCTGGGATAACACATTGCTCAAAGTTGTCCATACGTGAAGGCAGAGTGTTTCTTCTGCAGAAAGACTGGGTATCTTGCGAAGGCATGCCGACCGAAGGGTAAACCAGTTTTTAAAGCTATGAGTCCAGCGTTCAAAGCTCTGAGTAGAAATCCCAAGAGACTACATAGCATGGAAGAACAACAACAGGACGAGGAGATGTTAGAGTTACACGTCATCAGGAGCACGAGGTTAACCGACAGCAATTCGGAAAGCATCAAAATCCACATAGATGTTGCGGGATTCAAGATACCAATGGAAATTGACACGGGTGCATCCGTGAGTGTAGTACCGGAGTCACTATATCGCAACAAATTGAGAGATTTTCAATTGGAGCTTTCCAAGATAGAGCTGCGAGGCTACTCGGGAGAGAAAATTCCTGTGGTAGGTCGTATCACCGTACCGGTGAAATATAAAGATCAATTTCAGAACTTGCCTCTAATAGTAGTGAAAGGAGACAAGTCTGCCTTACTAGGAAGAAATTGGTTGAGCTCACTGAAGCTGGATTGGAGTAAGATTTTCTGTGTGGAAGCGAGATTTTCATCAACGGATGAGGTTATCAAGAAGTATCCAAAGATGTATGAGTATATTGCAAATGGATGGCCAAACCAGGTGTATCATGTAGGGTGCAAGAGTGGTTATACCAAATAAATTCAGGTCCAAATTATTAGGAGACCTCCATGACCAGCACCTGGGAATATGCTTGACCAAGAGTTTTGCACGCAGTTATTTATGGTGGCCAGGTCTTGATAAAGATATAGAGTACATCGTGAGTCAGTGTACAACATGTCAATCTGTAAGCAAGCAAACATCACCAGTACCATTACAGCCATGGAAATTGCCTCCCAGGGTGTGGCAAAGGCTACATATTGATTTTGTTGAGTTAGAAGGACAACAATTGTTCATTGTGATTGATAGCCATTCGAAGTGGGTTGAGGTGTTTCCAATGTGGAAAATAACAAGTAAAACATTGGAAATTTTCGAAAATTATTTTCTTCATTTGGCCTCCCTGAAGAGATGGTTTTGGATAATGGACCACAATTTCGTTCAGAAGAATTTGCACAATTCATGAGCAAAAATGGTGAGAAACATACCAAGGTTACACCATACTATCCTGCTTCGAATGGTGCAGCAGAGCGCTCTGCACAAATTGTAAAACATACCCTCATAAAACAAATGTTAGATCCAAATCCAAGGAAACGACAGTTGTCATTGGATCACAAATTGGCTAATTTTTTGATTACATATCGAAATACTCCTCATACAACTACTGGTAGAACACCAGCAGAGTTGTTTCTCAAACGACAGCCACGAACCAGATTCTCATTGTCAAAGCCAAGTTTGGCACAGCCCGTAGAAGAGACACAATTAAGACAGAAAGAGAATCATGATAAAGGTAGAGTAAAAGAGAGAAGTGTGAAATTAAACCAGAAGGTGAGAGTGAAGAACCATCACCATAAATGGTTAAAGTGGTTACCAGGAAGAGTGGTGAAGATATGTGGTCCTCGCACATATTTGGTAAAGATGTTTGATAATGGACAGGTTAGGTTTATTCATATTTTACCTACAGACATGGAAGGAATTGAAGGTGGGAATGATTCAATTATTTCTGACTCATCAGATAGTTTTGATACACCAGTAGCAAATCCTAAATCCAATGTACTGGAAACAAATCCAGGAGAGAATCGGAATGAAAGTCTGAGTCCGAGTCAGGAAAACAAAGAGCCTGAAATTAGAGTGAATTCAAATGAAAATCAAGGAAATTCCGTGGAGGAAAACGTTCCTCAGGATGAGCCTCGAATGAGTTTAGATTCGACACCATGTTTGGAAGGTTCTGTTCAAGAGCGAAGGTACCCTCTTCGAAACAGAAAACAAGTGGTAAAATTTAATTTGTAAATATGAAAAAAAAAAGTTTATATCCTGTGTTATGTATAAACATGAAAGTTATGTATGATATTTGTTATGATGGCTTCTTCATTAAGGAGGGGGAAGTGTAATGTCTGTAAGCTTGTAATGTTTGTAGCTCCACACTGTGGATGTGGACATATTGTGTACTGCAAGTGCAAGGTTAATAATAAACAGAACCAGGCGGATTTCCAGAGGCTTCCGAGAGAGCTGCCTGCCATGTTAGGAGCCGTGTGTGCTTGTGCTCTGTGAATATATCACATTTGTCTTGTGACAAATTGTTAATTTAGTTTTTGAAGTTTTTCAATAAACTTTCAACCACAGCAAAGAAACACTACAGGGCGATTTTTCAGAGTTGTGCACAGAAGACGTGCATTTTATTTTGGCTTGTGAATGGCAGGCAAAGTGTGTGCCAACTCAGAACACCGGTGCTGCGTCGTTCCAGCACTGCACTACAACTTCCTGTAAGCCTGCGATTTTTCTGAGCAAGCTTTTTCGTGAACCCAACATCTCTCGATAAACTGCATTTAAACCACCAGCATTTAATAGGAGAATTGGAAGGAATTTATTTTTATATGAACATAAGAAGTTATAATCTGGAATGCACCGCCTGAAAGGATGATGGAAGGAGGTCCAGTAGTAACTTTCAAAAGGGAGTTGGATATATACTTCAGAAGGAGACGTTTGCTGGGCGATGGGGAAAGAGCAGGGGAGTGGGACCAATTGGACAGCTCTTTCAAAGAGTTGGCACAGACATGATGGGCCTGCACCCAGACTCTCTACATTTTCACTGTTCGCAGGTCAGGAGTAGAATTGTCCATAAAACCTGCCGCTGGAGCCATCAGATGAGGGGTGCACGTTGATGCTTCAACTCAAAGTTGGTGGGAAAATTTGAAAACAATCTATCCCCCCAACTGCTTATCGCTACAAATCTTGCTGTTTGAACAGAAATTTAATGAAATTGAGTAGTAAACATTTGCGGTATTGTAGGGACACAGATTGGCTATGCTTGTTATCTTCGAATATCGCTTTAAAACAGTTCCAGGCCTTTAAAACTTCAACTTCCTCTGTTCTGTGGGCCTATGTGCACTAGCTGGATGCCAAACACATCCAGTACACGCCCGCCATTTGTAAATAAGGCTGCTCCAGAAATGCAAGCATACCAAGGACTCCTGGTGACAGACATTGAGAGAGCAATCCACCAGCTGTGTGCTTCGGCATGACAATCCAGGGAAAAGAGCCTTCGAACTCGAGCCACAATCATAGCATGCTCTGCCCGAGTCCCCCAGTCTGCTTTGAACTTGGCAAAAGGGCAGCAGCCCTTTCCTGAAGTGGCCTAGCTGCACTTGTAACATAGCAACCACAACTTGCATTTATATAGTGCCTTTAATGTAGTTAAATGTCCCAAGGCTTTTCACAGAAACATCAATAAGCAAAGATTTACACCGAGCCATATAAGGAAATATTAGGACAGGTGACCAAAAGCTTGGTCAGAAAGGAAGGTTTTAAGGAGTGTCAAGAGATAGAGAGGCTGAGGGGTTTCGGGAGGGAATTCCAGAACATGCAACTTTTTTCTTAGTTGTTATTAATCCCCAAAACTCACCCACAGTTTTCCTCATTGGAAACGTACCACTGTGCATTCAGCTGGTACTGTTGTAACTCAATTGAACATTTAAACTGGGAAAAAAAAGTCATTGGATGACTGAAGCAGTAACTCTTAACACAGAAGTGCCGCAATCACAGGAAGGAAGCCCTTCCCTCAGCTGGAGCAATCTCACTGGCATATATTTCCATTCGAAAAATCACTTCACATGACTAGATCACAGACAGGCATTTACCACACAACACCACAATACTAAGAAAACATTTTCTTCTGAAGCATAAAAATTTGAGACTTTAAAATGCCGCAGTGAAATTGTTGTGTGGTTGCCCTTTGAAAACTCAATGACAGGTAAAATAGGAGGCATTGGAAAATTAAGAATTGTGCAGCTTTCACAGGTCTGGATCGAACTGAATGCATTTAACTGAAATAATCCACTTGAGACATTTGCAGCTCATGGCCATGCATCATGAAGCTGTCCCCAATTACAGTTTTTCTTCTTTCTGCTTGTAAACGTCTAAAGTAACACCACCATGCAAAGAGATTTGAACCAGGGCACTGTAGACCACCATACAGCTGACAGTGAGATCTCAGCCAATGATGCACCAAGAGGCTCATTTCAATTCTGAATACAATGATGTATCTCAAAATACATTCCCCAGCTGTGGAATTCTTTAGTAAATGTCTGCAAAAATAATTTTTTAAGCAGGTGTACCACACAATTCAATCTGCTGTGAATGATGTTGATTGCAGTGAGGGAAGAGTGCAGCCTCAAAGATCATGAACCAGAATCGGTTCTGTATCTTACTTCTGAAATTTAAAGATGCACGTATTTTCCAACAGGGACCACCAGATAGCAATCAGAGTAGGGGCCCGGGCTGATCTTTCCCCTCCTTGGTCCTGGGGCACGGGAGGGTAATTTTAGCAGTGCTCGGCTAACTCAACAGAGAGCTGGAATCCACCATTGGCCCTTGTCTGACTGGCTCAGTCCCACAGCAGGGGTGCCCTTAAACAGTTGGTCATCAGTGAAGCACAATGGAGTAACATAAACTAACGCACATCATGACACACCTAAGCATAGCTATTTATACCCAGTTAATCAGATTATACAGGTCACATTCGCTGGTCATGCCAATCCCCCTTTGAAACTCTAGCATCACTGTGCATGACAGAATGCATGTTCCTGCGCATGTGCAATGGTGCTCTAAATTTCAGAAGCTGCCTTAATAGCCAGCATATGTAGCCTGTTAACAACAATTTTCATTTATATAGCACCTTTAACATTAGAAAAACATCCCAAGGCACTTCACAGACGCATAATCGGACAAAATTAGACACCGAGGAGCTATCAGGAGGGATGACTAAAAACTTGATGGAAGAGATGGCTTTTAAGGAGGGTCAAGGGAGGGGAGGGGAGGAGCAGCAGCAAGTTTAGTGAGGGAATCCCAGGGCATTGAGCATAGATGGCTGAAGGCACAGCTGCCAACGGTGTATCAAAGGGAGTGGTAGATGTGCAAGAGGCCAGAGTTGCCAGATTGCAGAGCTCTCGGTCAGTTGGAGGAACACAGAGCTCTCAAAATGTTGTAGGGCTGGAGAAGGTTAGCGATATAGGGAAGGGCGAGGCCATGAAAGGATTTAAACACGAGGGTGAGCATTTTAAATTTGAAGTGTTCGAGATTGGGAGCCAATGTACATCAGCGAGCACAGGGATGATGGGTGAATGGGACTTGGTGGGAGTTAGGACACAGGCAGCAGAGCTTTGGATGAGCTGCGGTTTATGGAGGGCAAGAGGCCAGCCAGGGGAGCACTGGAATAATCAAGGATGGAGGTGACCAAAGCACGGATGAGGGGTTCAGCAGTCAATGGGTGCAGAGGATGGGCGATGTCACGGAGGCACCACTCAGCTCGGGGTCAATTCGGACACTGGGGATGCAAGCAGTCTGGCTCAACCAGGGGATGTGGGGAGGAGAATCAGTAAAGAGGGTAGAGATTGTGTCAGGAGTTGAAGTCAATGACTTTGGTCTTCTAAATGTTAAACTGGCAGAAACTGCGGCTCATCCACGACTGGAGGTATGACAAGAAGGCTGACATGTAGGATATGTATCTGACTCCATGCCTTCAGATGATATTGCCAAAAGGTATCAAGTTGTACTGGAAGAGGGGGATGGCGGGCAAGGTTAGATCTTTATGGGGCACCAGAGGTAGTGGCACAGGAGCAGAAAAGGAAAATATTGCTGCAGATGCTGTGACTATGATTGCATAGGTAAGAGTGGACCCAATGGCAGTGCCACTAAGCTGGGTAATGGAGGAGAGGTATTGGAGCAGGATGGTGCAGTTGCCCATCTCAAAAGAGTACAGTTGAGAAGGATGAGCAGAGATATTGCACCATGGTCACAGAGGATGTAATTTATAACTTTAAGCCATTTCAATGCCGTGGCAGGCACAGAAACCCAATTGGAGAACACGTTTAAGGGACTTGGAGAAAAGTGAGGTTGCAGATGGGTGGTAGTTTGCAAAAACAGATGTGTTGAGGGTAGGCCTTTTGAGGAGGAGGTGATGATGGTGGTTTTGAAATAGAGGGGGACAGTACCTGAGCAAAGGGAACCATGTCCAATGTTAACTAACGTGGGGTCAGGAAGTAAAGATGGGTGGTCAGCATTTTCTCTTAAATTACAATCTACAAATAAACCTATTTGCAATCACTGTTTTCAACTCATCACTTGCAGCTACTTTTTCACGAAATAGAGAATATTTCCCTCGATACTTTTACAAAATAGCCACATGAATAATTGTAGAGTTGGAAGAATGCTAATTTCATTTGTATCATTATATTTGTGCCCGTTAGCTGTCTGTGTCCTGTAAATCCACTATAAATGCCAATTGCTCCCTTTTAGGTGCAATACTCATTTTTGAATGGCTGACCTCAACATATGATGGATCATCAATCCAATACAAGTTCAGAAATTCATTTGTGACATCTGTCCTTTGAACAGAATTTTTTGACACACATTGTAAATTACCTTTCCCAAGTACTATAACCAAAAAAACTCTCCCCTCCAAGTGATATATCTTCATTCAAGCTGATTGGTTAGATAGTCAACAGATTGTAGAATCAAAGGAAGACTCATTTTAGTTGCATCATATAATATGGAGTACCTGTATTAGCATCCATTCTGAAAACTTGCCAAGTACAATTTCAAACTACAGCCAAGTATATGTCATTCTGTTCAGCAAGATGTTTCTTGCAATTGAAAAATAGATCAATGAGTGATTTGGATTTGGAATGCACTGCCTGATAGGATGATGGATACAGATTCAATAGTAGCCTTCAAAAAGAGAATTGGATAACTATTTGAAGGGGAAACAATTGCAGGGATATGGAGAAAGAGCGGGTGAATGGGACTAACTGGATTGCTCTTCGATGGGCCGAATGGCCTCATTCGGTGATGTACTATTCTATGATTCGATAAATATTTAAATTCTAAAGTTCTTTAAAATGTACAATAAAGTATATTGAATATACTTAAACAACTCAAAGTTAATATGTAATGTACCTGTGTAGAATTACAGAAAGGAAGAGAGCATATTTGGTGTGAAATTGATATCATGGGGTTTTGTTAAGTGGCGAAAATGTAATTTTTTTTGTTACAACAGCTTACATTCCTCTCGTGTGTTTGGTGTAAAGTAAGGTTCTTTATGGAGGGTCGAGGCAGTGGCACTGAGTAAGAAGTAGACCAGAAGTTGGGAAAATGGCCAAAGACACAATCACCAAGGTATATTTTGAGGACATTTTTCCAAAGTGCAAGGCCATGGTGACTGAAGACTCTGCAACCAGTAACACGGCAAAGGGAACACGGAACTCCAAATTTGAATATTTATTCACAATTGTTAGAAAAAAGCCTGATGAAATACTTGTTTGCCCGCTTTGTATGCAGTCAAAATATGAACAGAACACACAACTTGGAGCTTTAATTAGCATATTAACATAATACAGTTGGAGAAAATCAACATCTCACATTTTCATTTATTTCAAAAGGACCAGCTAGATCTGATTTTATGAAACAAGGAGGAGGCCTGGACCAAGCTTTTACAATGTTCGAATTATTTGGAATGCCTACTCGTACTGAAAATTCATCTCAGAATGCTCAAAAATCCAATACGCTAACCTTAAGACCTCATTTGCATACACTATAATGAATTCCTTTTCATTTGAGCAATCTGCATATTCTTGGAGCAAGGTTTAAAATGTTATGAATTATTTTCCCTAATTGTATTTAACTGAAAATTCACATTTCAAGTCTGCCCAGATACCCACAATAACCTTCTTGAAACCCGATTTGTTGGGTGGAGCATAGCCCACAAGAATATCTGTTTCAGAGGTCAAGATTCATCACTTTTTCGTATTTTCTCAGTGATTGCATCCATTTCATTATCACGGTTAATTACTTCACATTTAGAAGTAATTATTGTCAGACATGGACACAAATTAGTTTTGCCCTTTTGCACTGGCACTCTGGAAAGACCAATTCCTCCTCCCCAAGCCAGCTTGCATCTAGTTCGATAATCAGCCCAAGTTAAGCTATTTCCTCTTCCAATCCCTATTAAATTGTTGTTGAATTATTTCAATTTTTCTGTACAAAACAGAATTGAACTGAAAACAGTATATGCCCTGCAGTCATAATTTGGGGCAAACAAAATTCATTATCTACTTTCATTGTAGCCATCTATATTCATTTCCTGCAAGCTATGCACTACATATAGAGAATCCATACATTAAAACTAGGAGAGTCATAGGGCCCTGTAACAGTTTCGCTTGCTGTAGCCTCACTGGAGCGACAATATTTTGCTCTGTTCCAGAGCTGAATAATAACCGGAGTCCGCTTTCCTCTTCAATCCTTTTTGATGAAGGTAGCTGTAGAAGTACATCAAAGGAATTATTTTAGAACTAACAAAGTGCAAGCACTCCAAATCAGAGAAGTGCGGGGAGGAAGGAAGACAGATACTATGTGAGGAACATTTCAAAGAAAGAATAAGGGGTACTGTACTGATGACAAGCAAACTAACCTTTTTGCTTTGTACAATGATACCTTTTGTCATTTAATCACTCCTGCCTTCCACCCGATCACAGGCCTTCCCTTTTGTTCTTTCCTCTCCCCCCGACCCCATTTCCTTGCCCCCTGCACTTGCTTAAAATCTGTTACATCTCTAATTTTTTCCCAGTCCTGACACAAGATCATTGACCTGAAACATTAACTCTGTTTCTGCTGAATATTTCCAGCATTTTCTGTTTTTTTATGGGCTGAAGTTCCCCCACCCCCCCTTAAAAAACGGCGCATCTCACGGAGGTCCGTCGACTTCCTGGGAGAAAACATGCGCCGAAAAGATAACCTGCAATTGTGGCCGATCCTCGGGGCGTCTTCAGCCGCAGGAGAGTGAGAGGGGAGCGGAGCTAAGGATGTGCTGGCTAGAGAGAGCCGGCAGGGGGGCGGGGCTAGGGTCCAGCGTTGGTTTCAGTGCCGGAAGCGTTGCGCATGCGTGATAGACCATAGCGCATGCGCAACTGCTCCATCAGATGACAGCATCCACCACCCCCAGCCCCCACCCCCCAGCCTGCCGCGTTGAGCATTCTCCCACCCCTCCCTTAGGATGCGGCGTTCTCCCTCCCCTATCCCAGGCTGAAGGGACTCCCGCACCAGCTGGTGCGTCCCGCGGTGCATCTCTTCCACCCCCCTCCCCCCCTTAAAATGCCACATTGAGCATTCTCCCTCTCCCCCCACACCCGCCTATTTCAGCCTTCTCCTTCCCTCCACTTCTGATGCTGCGTTCAGCACTCAGCACCTCCCCCCCCGCTCCCGTGTTTAGCGTTCTCCCTCCCTCCGTCCCTCCCCACCTGCCGATTTCCACCTTCTCCCTTCCTCCACTTCATTTGCCAGCACCCACCACCCCCAGCCCCTCCCAGTCTGCCGCGTTGAGCATTCCCTTCCCCCCCCTTAGGATGCCGTGTTCTCCTTCCCCTATCCCAGGCGCTTTAAATGTAGTTACTTGCGCTGATTCCTTAACGCTAGGTTAGGTTTTTCTGTGCGGACAGAAGTGGCAGCATACGCTGCCCTAAATTAGTTTGGAGGAACTATGTGCTGGCCAAATGCCTAAAACAGGCGTAAGTGGCTGGGAACGCCCCCTTTTGAAAAAAAACGGAACTAAAAAAAAACCTAACTAACTCACTTACACTGCCACAAATGAAATGACCAGAAATGCAACTAAAAAGATACTCGAGAAAAATCAAGTTGCTCCAAAAAAAAAAGGAGCAACTCCTGGGGAAACTTGGGCCCATATATAACCACCTTTCTTATTCATTTATACTTCACATACATTGGGATTAGACACATTAATACCAGAAGATGAAGGTGACTAATTCTATGCTTTAATCCTAAATCCAGCTTGGAAGACAGATATGCCGAACTGTGCAAAATTCTTAAAGTTCAAATCTAAACAACAATGTGAAGTAAACACTTCGTGACTGTTCCAAGTGACTCCTGAGGCAACATCTTTGATGTTAAGTCAAGGTTTTCAGTAAGGGGCTTTTACTTTACCCGATGATTCCTGAATAGCTAATGTATAGCATGAACGAACATATTTGCACAACTAATGCAGCAATACATTGCTTAGAAATTGAATTCCTAAAGCTGCGCCACCAAAAGAAAGAAATAATGATGTAGATCTCGGGTCCCACCAGCATAGTATGACTGGGCTTCAAACATTTGACTTCAGACAGATGTTACAATAGGGACAAACAAGTCTACATAATCTCCAGAAATAAATGAAGTTCCAAAATAATCCGAGGCATAAACTTACAACAGGAGTTAAGAATTGCTCCATTCAAAGACTCCATCACAGCATCAAGCCCACTTGTTATAAACTAGAGCAGGAAAGTGGTCATCCTGAGAGAATGAAACCTGAGATAACATGACAATACCTGGACAGAAAAATACATAAATCTGTGAAGAATGGAATTACAATCCCAGTCTGGGATGACCAGCCATATGACGTCTACAGTACAAACCTCCTATTACAGTGCTTGTGACCCCCCCACAAGCCAACCGAAGCTCTAGAATGTAAACCAACAAGTACAACCACAAACATTTTATACCTAATTTATTTTAGAGGTGCCAGTGAGAAATACTCGTTCAAGTTGGCCTCAATATCTTTAGAGGCAACCCTGCAAAATACATGCGGCAATTGCGGTAATATAACCATCCTAGAAACCTCGCGCTACTGCTGCCAAAAATAAACCGCTCGATGAATGCACATGCACTGTTGTGTTTTGCTGCTAAATCAATCTCTCGCCACTTCCGATGGAACCAGTTATATAATCTAACTGAGTAAATGAACCTATTCATCAGAGAATCTTGCCTGAATCGACTCTGGTCTGACCAAGTGTACCATCATGATACTTGTGCCCTTAACCCTGAGGAGTTCAGCAATACCTGGAGTTGAAGCACCATCAATGTTACTTATGTTTATGCTTTAGGGTGTAAGCTGGAAGAGGCCTGCTTGGTTGTGAAGAAAGTTAATGTTTCATGCTAGTCTTATGAAGTCGTACAGAATCTTCTTCAGCTGGTGCTTTTGATGAGAATTAGTCTCACAAAGAAATGGAATGACTTCCTTTCCTGATTGCCAGACTATACAGAGCTAATGCTGTTTTTTTGAAACCTAGACTATGGGCCTAACAAAAAAGGCACTGAATTGACTGAACCTATATTTTATTCACTTTCAGCAAGTAGGTACGGAAATGTGAATGAAGCAGCACTATTGCCTTTGAAGGTACTGAGACCAACCGTATGAGCTGCTTTGCAGCGGTACTTCTGGAGGCAGAACCCACTAGAAGCAAATATAAATGCTGCCATTTGCAGAAGAGGTCACGATTATTTTCTAAACATCTGCCAGCGAAGCCAACCAGTCGAGGTTAGCAGTGTGGTTTCCTGATCACAGGCCTATGCAGTCCCATGCCAGCTTGGCTTAGTGGTTGAACAGGTTCCATTGGTTCTATTAGTTTAGTTCCACTCCAGCGGGGAGCTGGTTGAGAGTGAGATGGAGCATTGCAGCGAGGAAGATCGAGAAGAGCATTGGCGCGATGACGCAGCCCTGCTTCACCTCGGTCCAGATGTGGATTCTCGCTCAGGCTAACATCACCAGCATTGAAGCACTGACCACACTCGACCAGCTCCGTTGGGCAGGCCACATCGTCCACATGCCCGACACAAGACTCCCAAAGCAAGCACTCGACTCTGAACCCCTACAGGGCAAGCAAGCCCCAGGTGGGCAGAGGAAACGTTTCAAGGGCACCCTCAAAGCCTCCTTGATAAAGTGCAACATTCCCACTGGCACCTGGGAATCCCTGGCCCAAGACCGCCCTAAGTGGAAGAAGAGCATCTGGAAGGGCATTGAGCAACTCAAGTCTCGTCACCGAGAGCATGCAGAAATCAAGCGCAGGCAGCGGAAGGAGCATGCGACAAACAAGACTCGCCACCCATCCCTTCCTTCCTTCAACCACTGTCTGTCCCACCTGTGACAGAGACTGTAATTCCTGTATTGGACTGTACAGTCACCTGAGAACTCACTTTTAAAGTGGAAGCAAGTCTTCCTCGATTTCGAGGGACTGCCTATGATGATGATGGCTCAGTGGTAACATTCTTGCCTATGGGTCAGAAGGTTTTGGATTCAAACCCACTGAACATCATTGCAGGACTTGAGCACATCATTTAGCCTGACAGTGCTCAGGTGCTATCTTTCCAATGAGAGAGTGAAGAGAGGCCCTATCTGCCTGTTCATGTGAATGCTCCCAATTGCACTTTTGTTGAAAAGTAGAGATTTCTCCCAGTGCCCTGGCCAACCTTCCTTCCTCAGCCAATACCATCACAATAAATTAACCCGCATTTCATCTCATTACTGTTGTAGGACCATGCTGTACACAAATGAGTTGCTGTCTTTGCCTACACAACAGTAACCCCATTTCAAAAATAATTCACTGGCTATGAAGCACCATGGAACATTCAAGGGATGTGAAAGACACTATGGGCTAGAACCTCCACTTTTGAGCTTAATGCCCAAAAATAGGCGTTATTTCCGGCGTAGGCATTAAAAAAAGATTTTCAGATCGCCAGCTTCGCGCTCATTCTCAAAACATCTAGTTTACATTTTTTGAAAATGGGCATTACTGCGAGCGATATCAAATGGGCGGTAGCGTTAAATTTTTCTGACCGTATGCCGTAAAGTATGGCCGTCCTTAGCAACGCCATAACAATGCTCCATTCCCGCGATTCTGGAGGTCAAGGCTCACCATGACGTGCAGAAGAGGAGACAGAGAAAGAGGGACTGAAAGCATTTGTGGCTGTGGTGTGTGCTTGTTTGGCTGTTGTGGGAGGAACGATGGCGATTCACCAGCAGCAAAAAGCCTACTATGCACCAAGAACATAGTTGGCCCCAAGTTTTTGTCCAACAAATAACATATAAAATTGAAGGGATGGAGGCCCTGGAGCTGGTAGCCAGCAACACTGGTGGCAGAGGGCTCCCAGTGGTCCCGGAGCGCTGCACTGCACCCCAAGGTGACGCACCCCCATTGTCAACCACACGAGAGCCAGCAGCAACATCTTGCTTATGGCTCGGAGCACACTCCCACCTCGGGACTGTCCTCTCCCGTATCCGTCCAAGCAGTGCTTTGGCCATCACCCCCCGCCCCCCGCCCCGCCACGAAGCATCGCCTGAGGACCTCCTTGGCCAAGCGGCTTGGAGTCAGGAGGGGGTGGGGAAGGGGAAGGGGTAGAGGTGGATAGGAGAAGCGGAGGGGGGGGGGTTGGTTTGTACAGAAGTACTGATAATTTCAGACTAATGTTCAGTTTAAATGTTTTTTATTTAACAAAAGCTTGCAGCACATTGGCTCAGATAGCTGCACCATTACACGCCAGTGATTCCTTATCAAAGGGTATAACCACACTTAACTTCAATCAACTTAAACTTTAACTGTCACCAAGATGATGCCCACCATTGATGTATGACTTGCACACCCAGCAGTGTGTCAGCCTTGTAACTAACACCAATGTTCTTTCAGGCAAAGGAATTATTGATGAGCTCCTGATGTAAGACTCTTGCAGCTATTATGCCACCATGGGCCCTTTCATGCGGTCTACAGGGGGGCGGGGGCATGACTTCAGCTTCAGCCTGATTGTCTGGCCCGATGTCAGCGTCCGCCGCCTCATCCTCCTCTTCCTCTCGCTGGTGAGGTGGACTGTCAGGCTCATCAGGCAATTCTTGTCCCCTCCTGATAGACAAGTTGTGTAGCATGGAGCAGACCACCACTAATTGAGCTACCTGCTCAGGGCGGTATTGGAGCTCGCCTCCGGAGTGGTCCAAGGAATCTGAAGTGCTGCTTCAGCACTCCAGTGGTTTTCTCAACGATGTTGCGAGTTGCTCTGTGGCTTTCGTTGTATCACCTCTCGGCCTCGGTGTGGGTGTCACGCAGGGGGGTCATCAGCCAGGTGGCGAGGCCATATCCTTTGTCCCCAAGCAACCAGCATTGACCTTGTGGCTCATTGGTAAACAAGTCAGATACAGTACTCTCACGCAGGATGTGCACATCATGGATGTTGCCCGGAAATTGAGCATTCACAGCCAGTATAATTTGCTGGTGGTCAACAACCAGCTGGGCATTGAGGGAGTGGAATCCCTTGCAGTTCCTGAAAGCCTCAGTATCCTGAAAAGGTGCCCGCATCACGATATGCGTACAGTCTATTGCTCCCTGCACCTTGGGGAAGTTTGCAATTCTGGACAATCCTAGAGCCCCCTCACTCTGTGCCTCCCTAGTCATAGGGAAGCTGATCAAGTCCCTCCTGTGCACGTACAGAGCTTCAGTGACCTGTCTAATGCAGCGATGTGTGGCATGCTGAGAAAGTCTGCAAATGTCGCCAGCTGTGGCCTGAAAAGAACCCGATGCATAGAACGATAGTGCCGTGGTGACTTTGACCTCGACGGACAGTGCAGTTCTGATGGTGCTGGCAGGCTGCAGATCTGCCCTTATCAGCTTGCATACCTCAGTGATAACCTCTTTCTGGAAGCGCAATCTCCGAAGGCAGGTGGTGTCGGGCAAGTCAAGGTAAGAATGCTTCTCCTTGTACTTTCGGGAGGTGTAACGCCTGGTCCTCCTCATCTGCCTGTCTGTCACTTCGTTCATTGGGCACATAATGCAGTGCAGCGTTCCCTCGGCGATGTCGAGTCTGCTACATGTATTTGATCACCAAGAGAGGGTGAGAAAGGACAGGCCCCATTGCAGCAGTTCTCTGTTTTTCACCGATTGCACACAAACAAGGAATGTCCTGACAAACACACCTCCAATTCCAGTCGGTCACAGTGTGGTCAAGATGTTTTTAAAAGATGTTCACATCCACTGCAACGACCTGCAGAGTATATCCGAACTCCGCTGAGGTTGAAACGGAGCAGCCTTTTAAAGGGCGCGACATGTGATCTACAACGTGGCGTCCATAAGGCTGTGATTCGTCCCAGTTAGTTGCACTTTTTGTGGGCAGTTTTTTGAGCGAGCGATAGTGGGCGAAGTGTGTTTGAGGTGGTGTAATTGACGACGAGCGACCTCCATGGCTGCTAGTTTGGGTAAATATGCTCTTTACGACAAAAAACAGTCGCCGGGTCTTAATATTGAATCTCGCCGTTAATTCCGTGTGGAAAGTAACGCTGGGTGATAAGTTTCCGAAAAATGCCCGCCGATTTCCATTTTGTGCCAAAATGGGCGATATATGGGCATTATACATAATTTCAGCGGTAAAATGGGTGTTAAGTGGGTGTTAAGCAGGCAAAAAAAGTGGAGGTTCTAGCCCTTGATAAATGCAAGTTCTTTCCTTTCTAGCCATCGGGGAAGCTCCAGCAGCCAGATGCAAAACTGTAAATCTTATCCTGCAAATAACTGCATTTGTACAAAATTACCAATATGCAATGTTTGTTAGTTGGTCCACACTACGAAATTCACCTTGCAATATAAAAGAAGTAGGTTACACAGCATCAGTAGTCCCATTATAATATTATGGCTTCCAGTAATAGCGATTGCAAACTTTTTCACCATATCAAACAAACGTTGCAACATTGTGCCAACAACAGTCAACATGAAGTGTTGCTATAGACTGCTAGTAGAGGAAAGATAGGTGAGTGTGAAAAATACAATGGGCCATTACGGAATATAAAATATGCAGAATTATGTAGGCTTTGCTTATCTCTGCCACTTCACACACAAATGTTCAGAAAAATAAAGAAACTGCTTGCAGATGATGTCAGTAAACATACCTGGTCTGGCGAAGGGGGATGGGCAAGGAGACACACAGGAAGGGATCGAATGTGTTGCTTTGTTTAAGGCAGTGAGGGCAAGTTAAAGATGACCTAATGGAGAGAAACAAAAGCAGTTAATAAAAAGCAAATATCCAAGTTGTAAATAACCTGAAATGTTACTGCTCCTGACAACCATGCCTACAGAGGAATAATTGTACCAATCCAAATAATGCATACTTGTCAACTATATGAATTAACAAATACAGCACTGATAGTGCGTTTACCTTAGTAGTCTGTTGCAAAACTGTAAATAAGGTGGTCATACTGCTTCTAATAACACTTTGAACAAAATCTAGGTTAATGTTAGAGATGGAGACAACCATGTTTCTCTGGAGTCACTTACAAATTCACAATTACCTAGCCATTGGCCTCCTCTCACTATGATATTTTTGCAGGTATCTTATTTAATCAATTGCTCCTTCACCTCTACCCTTATCCCCCCAGTGTGGTCCTCATCTCCTCCCAAGTCCAAGGGACGCAGATTTTGTAGTAGAAGATGTTTTGGTCTAATATGTGTCGAAGGTGTCTAGAAGATCAGAAGGTGCACCTCCAACAGGCCTCCTAATATCCCTTTTATTGGCACTGCCTCTTTGAAGTGCCTTGGGCTACATTAAAGGCTCTGTATAAATGCAAGTTATTGTTGGGAGAGTTCCTGAAGTGCTTCCATCTGCTACGTACAACCCCGTGAAGCAGTTTGCTGATCGCTTGTCTTTACAGTCTTGCCCTATTCATTAGGCAAGTTATAGAGGTGCAAACAGGCCTGTATCTTCACCCTAATTTCTTAACAATGCTCACATTTTGAATGCACCTATGCTTAGCTTATGAATCCATTTCTGGGTTATTATTTTGTTTGCGACAAACCAAAGCTTCTGAGGACCTAAAGGAGCCCCTGATTGACAGGAATTTTGGTCACACGTCATGCTTTCAGCAACTGGCTGAGCTTTGAACCTTTGAGAGTATTTCATGAGTTGGAAGGTCTGGATCTGGTGCTGTAGAAACCAGTCCACCTTACAAACAAGTCTGTTTTCTTACAGCCGCAAGGGGTGCAGCGACATTATAACTGTATATTAAGGCTTGTCACAACTAATGATACATGCCTCTTGATAGGTAATTTTGAATCAAGTAGTTCAGGAAAATCTAGTTGAGTCATGATTCACACAAAGTGATTCATATAATCTTGGTGTTCTGAAAAGACACTGCATAAAGCAGGAAGTAATTACAGTATCAGTACGAAAACATTTCTCCAAAATAGAATGTGAAATCTACTGTAATGATAAGCAATAATAAAACACAGTCTAACAGAGCTTCAATGATTGATGTACACTTCACATTGACTCAATGTTGAAAATAAAAGCAGCAAGCAGATTTGTTATGTATGTAAACCTGTAAATACCATGTCTAACCACCAGAGCGCTTATCCCCTGGAGTCCCAAGGGATCCCACAATCCCTTGGGAGCACCTGTATATAAAGAGCCTCACAGGCTGGAGAGGCACTCAGATCTGTAATAAAGGACTACGGTCACACTTACTTTGAGCTTGCAGTATCTAGTCTGACTCTTTTTCCAAGACATAACAAGATTCACTGCAACTGGGTTCTTTAGTCAGAGAAAGATAGATTTGGATTTATAAAGCGCCTTTCACGACCAGCGGACATCTCAAAGCGCTTTACAGCCAATGAAGTACTTTTTGAAGTGTAGACAGTGTTGTAATGTAATTTGTGCACAGCAAGTTCCCACAAATGGCAATGTGGTAATGGCCAGACAATCTGTTTTTTTGTTATGTTGATTGAGGGATAAATATTGGCCAGGACACCGGGATTAACTCCTTTGTTCTTCTTCAAAATAGTGCCATGGGATCTTTTACGTCCACTTGAGAGCAGACGGGGCCTTGGTTTAAAGTCTGAAAGACAGCACCTCCGACAGTGCCCTCAGCACTGCACTGAGGTGTCAGCCTAGATTTTTTTTGTGCTCAAGTCCCTGGAGTGGGACTTGAACCCACAACCTTCTGACACAGAGGCGAGTGTGCTATCCACTGAGCCACAGCTGACCTAGATCCTTAACAGGTCCCAAAATTGAAAACAATTACGCATATGTACAACTCCCTTGTGCGCACATATAATGTGAGAATCTGATGCTGATCAAGAGAAAAGAAAATAATGGGGGGGGGGGGGAAAAGAGGGTAAATATGAATGGAACATAAACAGTTGGTGCTGGTTCTGCATCACGACATAAGCATTTTGAGGTACTGACAGGGCCGGAGTAACCCATAGGTTAATAAGGCTTAGCCCCTCATTTTTTAGGCCCTCAACCTTAAGCCCTAATTTTTATATCATTAACCCTGAATCTTTGTCACAAGGTTGGGTAAGCAATATCATATATAACTGCATAATTTGATCTTCAGAGGTGCAAAATATTGCGTCCTTATGGCTCAAAGTGTGTATAAAATTCTGTGACAATCTTGAAACAAGTATAAATATCAAAAATAAATTTTACCCGGAGAGTTATGTATGCTGCTCATAGAATAAATGCATAAATATCAGGTTTGATCATTGTGAATGCTTACGACAGGGTGAAGAATTTTAATTTATCTTTTGAAAGTGGGAATATAGATGTCAAAGTCAAATGTCAAAAGTATTTAGTAGAGTATGTACGTCCTCATAGATACCCCTAGATATCCTACTATAAATTACTGAGGAGTCTTGGAATTGCGGGACAATTTTGATGAGTACGAGGCTCAGGGGGTTGCAAGGACAACGAACCAGGAGTATAAATCAGCCAAACGCCACAAAAGACAAAAGACATGATGACGCAACTTCACACACATTCAGTGACAAGGAGGCCTTCAGAGTTAATATATTCCTCACAATTATTGACAAACTGAAGAGTGCATTAGGATATCGAATCAAGGCCTATGCCAATATTGACAAGACCTTTAGTGTCCTGGCAAATTGTTCACATAATGGGCCCAAGTTTCCACACGCGCTTAGAACGGCGCAGTCCCGACCTGGACGCCCGTTTTTCACGCCACAAAGTGCGCCTAAAAAAATCCTCGGTATTCTCCACCTATTTGCAGGTCCTCTGGCTCTTGGCGCAGCTAGCACGAGCTGTGGGGGGGCGGAGCCAGGTCCCTGCGCTGAAAAGAGTGCCGGGACCTCTGCACATGCGCGCTACAGTGGGCACGCAAGTGCAGTAGCTCCAGGCGCCGAACTGTGTGGGAGGGGCCCGAAGCACGCAGCCCCTAGCCCTGGCTGAATGGCCTCACTGGGGCTGCGTGAATAAGGCTCCTCCCACGGCCAGCTCCTGCCCCCCCCCCGACCAGACCCGACACTCGCTCCCCGCCCTGCCTCCGGACCAGACCAGACACCTGCTTCCCCCCCCCACCACTGCCTCCGGACCAGACCAGACACCTGCTCCCCGCCCCCCCACTGCCTCCGGACCAGACCCGACACCCGCGCCCCCCCCCTCCCGACTGACCTGACCCAACTCCCGCTCCCGGACTGGATCCGACCCTCTCTCTCCCCGACCCAACGCCACCTACCTGTAAATCTGGTGCTGGGGACGGGCCGGCAGCCTTCAGTCCCGAAAGGCCTGCCTGAAGCACTTTCACACAGGTAGGAAGATGGTTTATTTAATCTTTTCTTTGCTTATAAATGTTTATTCAGGTTGGATTTATTTGTATAATATTTGTATAAGTATAAATAAGGATTTATTATAGAATTTAATGACTTCCCTTCCCCCCCCCCCCCAACCTCGCTCGGGACGCCTAATTTGTAACCTGCGCCTGATTTTTTAATGTGTAGAACAGGTTTTTTCAGTTCTACAAAAATCTTCACTTGCTCCATTCTACTTTAGTTTGGAGTACGTTTTCACTGTGGAAACTTTCAAATCAGGCGTCAGTGGCCGGACACGCCCCCTTTTGAAGAAAAAATTCTGTTCCAAAGTAGAACTGTTCTACCTGACGAGAACTGCAGGAAAAAAAATGTGGAGAATTGCGATTTCTAAGATAGTCCGTTCTCCACCAGTTGCTCCTAAAAATCAGGCGCAAATCATGTGGAAACTTGGGCCCAATATGTCAAGCTCCCAAGTCAGTGAAGGTATCAAACGCTTATGTCAGAAATATCCAGATGATCTCCCAGTAGATGTTAAAGAATTTCTCGAATTTGTTTATTTTTCAACCTTCTCAAATATAGAAAGAGGATGAGAGTAGGTCTATTTGGATGTACCGTGTAATCATTGAATCCAATGTGATGGAATGTTTCCCAAATGTAAAACTGCAGTATGGCTGTATTTGTCATTAATGGTCACTAATTGTAGTGGAGAATGTTCCTTCTCTCTTCTCAAAAGGATAAAAAGTATCATACGAACCACCATGAATCAGGAGCATCTCGCTGCTTTTTCTCTTTTGAGCACAGTCAGGTCTTTAAATTTTGATGATATTATTCACGACTTTGCCACAGCTAAAGCCAGGAAGAAACCAATCTCTGCTTGAACTGTATGCTGTGTTTTTTTTTTATGTAAATAGCTTTGATTTTTGTAATTTGTTTGCCACAGTTGAGGCCAGAAACTTACCAGTCTTTGTTTGAAAATATGTATTCAGAGAATGTTTTGTTTGATATCACAGTTTATAAAGCCAGGAAGAAACCATTCTCTGTTTGAATTGCATGCTGGTTTTTAATGTACATAGCTTTGATTTTTGTTAGTTGTTACATTTGGATAAATGTACAATTATATTTGTTTGACGGTTTTGTGAATTGTATGCAATATATAGTACAGATACAACCTCCGAAATCCGGACAGCTCAGGACCGAGGCCATTCCTGTTTTCGGGTTTTGGAACAGAAATCCGACGTCTGGAATCCGGAAACCCCTGGGCCGAGTTTCAGGTTTTTCCGGATTTCGGAGACGAAATCCAACATCCCAAAATCTAGCACGCAGCGCACCATAGTTAGGAAGAAAAAAAACACTTGGGAAAAACCTACATTGCGGCCCTTGGAACAGCGGTGGGTATGAAGACTTGCAAAGAAGGCAAGTTAAAGTTTTTATTTTTTAATTCTTTTGCAGTGATTCTATAGATAAGTGTCTTGTAAATGTTTTGTGATTTTTTATTTTTCGTAATTTTTTTGTGTGTGTGCATTTGTGCGTGTGAAAGTGGGGGAAGGCTATTCACAGAATACCGGTGTCCAGTTTTTGAAACATTCCGGTTTTTGGAACTCAGGATTTCAGAGGTTGTACCTGTACATACATAGGCCCTTTCCTCCGATTAGCCTTAATTCGGCCCTGGGTACTGAGTCAGGTCAGTGCACTTACAAGCTAAAGCACCAGCACTAAATCAGGAGACATTGGGGCCAGGTTTCCACAGGAGTTGGTCCTATTTTTTTTGGAGCAACTAGTTTTTTTTTGGAGTATCTTAAAAATTGCAAATTTCCACATTTAATTTGCTCCAGTTTCAGTGAATTAGTTCAGTTTTTTTTTCAAAAGGGGATGTTACCAGCCACTTACACCTGTTTTGGCCATTTAAGCAAGTTTAGACAACCAATAGTTACTCCAAACTAACTTAGGCCAGCGTATGTGTCCACTTTTGTACGCTCAGAAAAACTGTGCGGACATTTTAGAAATCAGACACAGGTAGCCAGTTTGGAGGGGGGGGGGGGGGGTGGAGAAGGGAGGGAAGTTAGAGGATTTTCCAAAGCACTAAACACCTTCACAACATTAAAGAAGCATAAGTACATTTAAAGCACTGAGCACTAAATAAAGCAGTAAATTTAAAGCACCAATCAAAGCACAAAAATAAGCATTCAAAAACAAATAAAAAATACAAAGAAAGCACCAAGACTTAAAGCACTAAACAAAGCACAAAAAGTAATAAGCAATTAATTAAAAAATAAAAAATAGAAGGAACTCTGCACCTAAAGCACCAAGACCAAAGTAATAAGCAATCAATCAATCAATAACAAACAGAGGAGGGAGAGAAGGGGGGTGGGGAGCAACGTTAAACATATGAGCCTGCCCAGGTCCCATCCTACTCACATCTTACCCCCAATCTCTCTGCTTTCCTCCTACCCCCACTCCCCCAAACATCTCTGAGACAGTCGCAAGGAACACAGTCATCTTCCTTCTTGATGGTCACTTTTGCCAGCTCCTTCTCACTTTCTTGTTTGGCTTTCTGTTCCCGGGATCTCCTGTCTCCGATGACGGACATTGCCGTCTGTTCCCTCGCAGGTCGCGGCGGGGAGCCGATTTGGCCAGGGCTAGGGGTGGCATGCTTCGGGCCCCTCCCACACAGCCTGTCGCACACACACACACTGAATCTGGGGCAAGGAGCCACTGCACATGTGCGCACACTCTAGCGTGCACATGCAGCGGTCCCAGCACTGCTTTCAGCGCTGGGACCTGGCTCCGCCCCCCACGCGTTCTGCTGCGCTACGCCAGGGCCCTACATCGGTGCTGATGGCTGGAGAATACGAAGGTAAATAATAGGCGCTCTTTCTGTTCTAAAAAGTCGCGCACCTCACGGAGGTGCGCCATTCTAACCGTGGGTGCAAATTTGGGCCCATTGTTACCAACATCTTGTGGCAAGTTTACAGTTAGAAAACATAGAAAACATAGAAAATAGGTGCAGGAGTAGACCATTCGGCCCTTTGAGCCTGCATCGCCATTCAATGAGTTCATGGCTGAACATGCAACTTCAGTACTCCATTCCTGCTTTCTCGCCATACCCCTTGATCCCCCTAGTAGTAAGGACTACATCTAACTCCTTTTTGAATATATTTAGTGAATTGGCCTCAACAACTTTCTGTGGTAGAGAATTCCACAGGTTCACCACTCTCTGGGTGAAGAAGTTTCTCCTCATCTCGGTCCTAAATAGCTTACCCCTTAGGATGTGACCCCTGGTTCTGGACTTCCCCAACATTGGGAACATTCTTCCTACATCTAACCTGTCTAAACCCGTCAGAATTTTAAACGTTTAAACAGTTGTCTGTGCCATCATCTGCATAGGACCCCAAGTCAACTGTAAGTGTTGGCACTGCAATTGAGTAAAAGTTCTACACACAATGCTCAAGCACATCATTGGCCAACTAAGAACTGAAGGAATACACGTTAGTTTGCTTCCTAGCAACTAGGGAGAGTTTTTAAAGTTAATTACAAAATTGAATAGCATGGCTTATTTGTGAAGCAATCTGGTTTGTAATTCGAAAATATAAACATGACATTAGTTTGGGTTTGAAATTTTTATAATGTGTTTTTGTGTCATTCAAATTACTCAAATTGCAAGGCTAGAAACTGGTTCCATTATGGCAGATTACAAAGATGTGCATAGGGAAAAGGAATTCATTAGAAAGCAGATAATGACAGAAAACTGTATTGTGGAAAGCAATTTTCACTGCAGTAAGCTTTAATTTCTGTTTTTGTAATCAGCACTATATACACAACTAATCATAAACATTCAATTTAAAATATATTTTAAGGTTACTCAGTGCAAATTCAATTGGCCTTTCAAAACAGCAATGCTGTTTAGTAGAAAAATATGCATTAATTCACACTCAAAATGGAATAATGAAGGTAAATCTGAAACATAAATTGTTAACGTGAAATTATAAAGTCTGTCAGGTAACATATCCTCATAAAATTAGAGAGTTCATAAAGTTGCATGCCCTGACTACATTGCTGCAAATGTTCCAGTCATCATAACTGATCAGGTCATCTCAATCTTTGTCACATATTTTCTAGTCTGCTTTTATCTACTGGAATGGTTGCATTAGAAAAATTGAATTGCTGGAAATTGAATTTTCAAGCAAGTGTGAGGTGCAGATTCAGGGCACTGGACCAATAGTTTGCATAGATTCAGTCAGTATGGCTCTGATGAAGATAACTATGGATATAACTTGGGCTGTTGGTTCAGGGTTGGCCTTCTACACCAATAAATCATGAATGTGCTCATTTGTACTGCAAAAATGGCCAACATGTTTCTCCCTTTGTTTCTGATTGGTCTCCTTGGAGGATAAGCCCCACCCTGAAATTTCACAGGAATATGTAACTGGAACCACCTATTCCAAGGTCTCATTGACTTTGCAAATTGTAGCTTGATCCACTTTGACTTCCTGAAGCATCAGAGGACAGAGCTCCCCAGAAGACAGCAAGGGTCAGCCAAAGTCCCGTACCCCAGTCCAAGTACATGCCTCCCCCAGCCTAAGTGCCTTACCCCAGCGCAAGTGCATCCTTCCCAACCCCCCACCACCACAGATGGGGCAGGCATTGTGTACGAAATGTTAACAGATTTATTGGGTATGAAGTGAAGAGAGAGTGTCATGGATATCATCCACTCCAAAGGAGGTTGGAAAAACATGATCAGTCTTTCCCCCAGCCGTGTCTTTCTCCCCCCCCCACCCCCCATGTTTCTCTCTCTTCCCCGCTCCCCAGCTTCTCCCTCTCTCCCCCAGCCCCTCTCCCTCTCCCCCAGCCTCTCTCCCTCTCTCTCTTTCCCCCCCCCCCACCCCCCCAGCTTCTCCCTCTCTCCCCCTCCCCCTCTCCCTCAGCCTTTCTCTCTCTCTTTCTCCCCCCCCACCCTCTCCCTGCCCCTCTCTCTCGCTATCGGGCCCACGCCGGTCGCTCTCCACCCCCTCCGCCCTGCCACTCTCGGGGCCCCTCCCACTGCCACCATCGGATCCAGGCCCGCCGCTCTCGACCCCACCCCCCCTCCGCCCTGGCCCCCGCTGGCCGGGTGGGGGAGAGAGTCAGAGCATCTGGTCCTGCTTCTCGGCACCACTTTCATGGAATGGTTCGGCTGTGGGTGGGCGGTGGGGGGGGGAGGGGGCGGAGCTTGACAGGGGTGGAGCTTGTCGCCTGTCAGTCAAAAAAGTGCAGTACGGGCAGGGGGGGTAGGGCTAGACAGACACCTGTCTGTTAAGGAAAGTGCAGTACAAATAGTTACATCCATAAATCATTATGAGGCAGTCAAATAAGGTAAAACCACTGCTGGTTTTCACAGCAATAAAAGGATGGCAATTAGGGGACACTGAACAAGTGGCGCTTGAGCTGCCCCTCCCTGATTGATTGTCTTGAGCCGCTTTTATGTAATGAGTGCTATTGACGGGCAATGCAGACTTCTCCTGCAGTCAACAGAACCCTAAATCCACCTTTATATTGGTCTTTTCAGTATTCCAGGACCCTAGTTTCTGAGAGGCAGCTCCTGGTATTTCAATCCAGTTTCAGTAAACTACTAACCCCAAAATGCAGCAACTGGAACTGGATTTAATAGCATAAATGTTGGAGCCTGCTCAAAGACACCAGGTTTCTGGAATCCAATTAAAAAAGTACAACCATGTAAAAGGCCCTTAAAAGATAAAACATGTGTGGCTGGTAAATTATGTTGAGTTATTTCAGTGCATCAACATGTTTGTGGCATGATATAAAACTGTATCATGATGCAAGCATGCATGATACACTGAGCAGACTCAATGGGGGTAATTTTGACTTTGGGCAATAGTGCAAAATGGATGGTATAGGATTAGCCACTGTTATACAGCTCTCCCATATATAACGGGCAGACAATCCTGCCTTTGCCCATTTTACACTATCACCCAAAGTCAAAATAACTACCATTGTCTGTTCCCCAGCCCACAACTCCAATTTTATTAGTGAAGAATCATTTATATTGTTCTTGGATTCCGCTCTTTTGTAGGCAGTCTGTTCACAACCTCAATGTCCTGTTCAACACAGAGCTGAGCTGCTGAACCTACATCTCCATCACAAAGACTGCCTACTTCCATCTCCACAACTGTGCTCGCCTCTGGCCCAGTTCAACAAATCTGTCACGGAAACCTTCCTAATTGCCTTTGCTCACCTCCACATTTGAATACCCCAAATAGCTCCTTGCCAGTCTCTCATCCTCCACCCTCAGTAAATACAAGCTCATTCAAAACTCTTATGCACCAAGTCCTTCTCACTCATCACCTACATCCATGTTGATTTACATTGCCTCAAATTCTGGCCTCTTGTGCATCTCTTCCTTTATTTGATGCCTTCCGCTACACCCATTCTCTGGAATTCCCTCTCCATGGGCCCCTATTGTCGGTGAAATCCTCCCTCTCCAACTTTCGCCAATGTTTGGATGCCAGTGCCGATTGTGTGCGGCAGTTTTTTTTAACCATAGCATTTTTTGGCACCGACCCAAGTCAAAACAGAATCAGGTGCTGTTTTTGTGCTCTTAAATCAATTTTAACCATCCACAATTATTTTCAGCATGGCACACACTGGCCAAAAACACCGCAAAAAACCCCATCTGTGAAGTTAAGGAATCAGCGCGGTGTAGAAGGGGACAAGAGCGAGGCAATAAGAATACAAACTAAAATACTTTTTTTTTCCCCCCACAGGGAACACATTTTGGAGCATGGGAAGATGATTTCCGGGCCAAAAGGACCGCTCCCCTCACTGCAATCCTGGGCCGAAAGGACTGCCTCCCCCCACCCCCCCGCTGCAATCCTAGGCCTAAAGGACTGCTCCCCACTGCCGCTCAGTCCCATTCCCCCTATGAATTGAAGTTCGGGAGCGGGAGGGCCACTTGGCCCGGTATTGCAGTGGGTCCAGCCTGGGTGGGTGGGTGGGTGGGTGGGGACTGGAGGCCACGGGTCCAGCCGGGGGAGAGGTCCTTTGAGGCCCTTTCAACAGTGGTGGGGTAGCAGTCCTTTCGGGGTGGGGGGGGGGCAGACTTCAGTTTACTTCAACATCTCTGGTTGCCCTGGCAACTTCTGCTTTTTGCGCATTCCCAGAGAGTTTTTAGCACAGACTTGAAGCTCCGCCCCCCCCAGACTAACTTCAAAGTGCGCTGCTCCAAATTCAAATATTTATTTGCCGAAAGTCCTGATTTTTTTTCTGCCGCGAACGTACACAAAAAAAAAAATCGGGTGCCAAAAATCCAGCAAGTGGAAAATAGAGGCCAATATCCCTCTCCTACTTAAAAGTCATCTCTTTGACCAAGCATTTTGTCATCCCTCTTAACCTCTCCTTGAACTTTGCATCCCTTGATCCTCACACCTCTATGAAGTACCTTGGGATGCCTTTCTATGCTCGAGGTGCTGTATAAATACAAGTTGTTGTGCTCCTTTTTCCAAATCGTCCACAAACAGAATAGAGCCAAAGAACAAAGTAAATATGAGAGTGGCATGAAGCTCATTCTGGTGTCATTCTTCTGCAATCCGCATACAGGTGCAGCGTCGAAAATCCAGAGTTCCGGCATCCGGACCGATCAGTGGCGGCGGCATCCGGAATCGATAAAACATTCCGTAATCAGGGCCCTGCCGACCTCGGGTCCTGACGCTGCCCGACCTCGGGTCCTGCCTCACCGCCCGCTGCTGCTGCCCTTACCTCGGTGGGGCCCGCCTGGACCATCTACTCCTCGCCACCCCCACCCAAACATCATCTCCTCCTCGCCACCCCCCCACCCGAACACCATCTCCTCCTCGCCACCCCCGCCCGAACACCATCTCCTCCTCGCCACCCCCGCCCGAACACCATCTCCTCCTCGCCACCCTCACCCGAACACCATCTCCTCCTCCTCGCCACCCCCGCCCGAACACCATCTCCTCCTCGCCACCCTCACCCGAACACCATCTCCTCCTCGCCACCCTCACCCGAAGACCACCTCCTCCTCGCCACCCCCCCACCCGAACACCATCTCCTCCTCGCCACCCTCACCCGAACACCACCTCCTCCTCCTCGCCACCCCCGCCCGAACACCATCTCCTCCTCGCCACCCTCACCCGAACACCATCTCCTCCTCGCCACCCCCGCCCGAACACCATCTCCTCCTCGCCACCCTCACCCGAACACCATCTACTCCTCGCCACCCCCGCCCGAACACCATCTCCTCCTCGCCACCCCGCCCGAACACCATCTCCTCCTCGCCACCCCGCCCGAACACCACCTCCTCCTCGCCACCCCCGCCCGAACACCACCTCCTCCTCCTCGCCACCCCCGCCCGAACACCACCTCCTCGCGCCCCCCCCGAACACCACCTCCTCCTCGCCACCCCCACCCGAACACCACCTCCTCGCGCCCCCTCCCCCCGCCCAAACACCACCTCCTCCTCGCCACCCCCGCCCGAACACCACCTCCTCCTCGCCACCCCCGCCCGAACACCACCTCCTCGCGCCCCCCCCCGCCCGAACACCACCTCCTCGCGCCCCCGCCCGAACACCACCTCCTCGCGCCCCCCCCCCCCCGAACACCACCTCCTCGCGCCCCCCCCCGCCCGAACAGCACCTCCTCGCGCCCCCCCCATCCCGCCCCTTTCTGGGCTCGGATGTTTCTGGATTTGTTACATCAGAAAGATAAATCGAAAGTCCGGAATAGCCCAGAATCCAGAAGGGCCTCGGTCCCAAATTCTTGACGTTGCACCTGTATAATGTACAACCCCAACACAAAACAGCAAACAGGCAGAGAGTTATGGTGTAATCATAATAATGAGTTTATTGGGTACGGTAGCATTATGGTTATGCTAATGGACTAGTAATCCATAGGCCTGAACTAACTATCTGGAGACACGAGTTCAAATCCCACCATAGCATCTGGGGAATTTAAATTCAATTAAATAAATCCGGAATAAATAGCTAATATCAGTTATGGTGACTGTCATAAATGGTCGTCATAAAAACCTGGTTCACTAGTGTCCTTTAGGAAACGAAATCTGCTGTCCTTACCCGGCCTGGCCTACAGCAATATGGCTGACTTTTAACTGTCTCTGAAATGGCCTAGCAAGCCATGCAGTTGTATTTAAGGCAGCGGCTCACCACCACTTTCTCAAGGGCAATTAGAAATGGGCAATAAATGCTGGCCTTGCCAGCGATGCCCACATCCCATGAACGAATAAAACAATTGTGCAGTAGCTTGAATCGCTCACTTGTTTCTCTCAGGATGTTTATTTTCATGCTGAAGTCGATTTTTGCTATCACACAGCTGTTGTGAGGAACTCAGATTAATTTACACCCCCTGGGATACAGGACGCAAATGCAAATTTTGATCTCTCGGAGTAAAAAATAAATTAAATACAACACCCACAAGGGTGTTATGTTGTGAGCCCAGATTTTTCACAGTGCATCCTTAATTGCAAACAGTGAACACTAATAAATCCTCAAGTCCCAGCTCGATGCAAAAGAGTAGATGCCTGTGCACTGTACCATTCCTGGGTGACTCTTACATTTAACCATGTGCTTCACCTGTAGTAGTTTTGCTCTATGCACTGACGTTCTCTCTTTTTATATTGTGTAATCTTGGTTATTCTCTCGCATCATTCATCCCTCTGCGCACACGTACTGTTCCCAACCTGCATCTCCCCCTTGGAATTCATTGTCTGCTTATTTTCATTTACTTCTTTCTCTGAAAATTATCCTGACACTTACTGATTATCACTTAATTCCACAGAATGGTGACAACTTAATAAACTGAAGAGGATACTAAATTCATACTACCAACTTCGGGGAAGCTTGATCATTGACAAGATGGTGGACCAGGAAACATAAGTCACTGTGAAGATCATTCATGGTTATTGTAATATAGCGCTCCACCTCGTGGACTACTGTGGTAATGCAACTCCTGATGTATAATAAAAGGGTCATAAGTCACATGATGATTAGTTTCCTGTAAGAGCCATCTTGTGCAATATGTATGTTTGTGATGTTGTAAAGAAGATAGTTATCAAAGTTGTAGCAGTTGTGACAAAAATATTGGTACAGTTAAAGAATGCTTCCTGTATCGTTGAAAAATGTTCAGATCTTGAAGATAAGTCCATACACTTTCTAAGTGTTAAAAGTGACAAAGGTTATTTCCCCCAAATCTATTTATTGCAAACAGTATACTCCATAGGTGAAAGCCAATTAATCTTTCAAGCCATAATATTATCAGCATTCAAATGACACTCGGCACACAATACTGCAATCAGTATTCGAAGGACAACCTTCTTCTGACTTATGAATTGAGAAACATTACCACCAATAAATCAGTTTCCAAAATATTGCTTCTGAAAAGCGACTGAGGCAGCTGCCTGGGCTGCCTTAATATTGGCTATTACCCACTCCGCACAGAAATGGACTCCTTTATTTCCGATCACGAATGGCATTGATGAGGACCATGGAGACATCCAAGGCCTATTCAATCAGAACTTCTTTGATAAATGAGGAGGCGAGGCAACAGGGAGTTCGCTAAAATGACTAGAGAGGAAAAAAAATACTATACAAGGAACTTTGTTCGAGGCTTGGTGATAATTTTACATATAAAAATACTTTTGCAAATATGTATTCATTGTACATGTTCGACCTCCAAAATCCAGAGTTCCGGAATCAGGACACTGGACCGATCCATGGCGGGGTCGTCCGGAAACAGGAAAATGTTCCGATATCCGGATTCCCCCCGCCTCGGCGAACCGACTTCGTCCCGATCCAACTCCGTCCCGGCCTCCCTCCCTCCCCTTTACCTCGGCTGCCCGACCCCACCTACCTCGGGTCAGACAAGGAACTCCTCCACGACGGCGAGGGCCGCCCAATCAGGTCCTCCGCAAGCACCCCCCGCCACCCCCCCCCAAATCAGGTTCTCTGCGAGCACCCCCCCCCCCAAATCAGGTCCTCCGCGAGCACCCCCCGCCCCGCCCCACCCCCGCGCCCAATCAGGTCCTCCGCGAGCACCCCCCCGCGCCCAATCAGGTCCTCCGCGAGCACCCCCCCCCTCCCAATCAGGTCCTCCGCGAGCACCCCCCACCCCGCCAGACGTTCTGAAATCCGGAAATACCCGAACCTGGGCTCGGGTGTTTCCGGATTCGTGACGTCTGAAAGACGTCGCGAAGTCCGGAAAAACACGAAAACCGGCTCAGCCTTGGTCCCAAGGTTGCCGGATTCGGGAGGTCGAACCTGTATCAGACAGCTGCAGCGCTCGTTTCCCTCAGAGCCCTATAGTAAGCAGATCTGTAGAGAACTAAAGGCAAAGGAAAATAGTTTTGTATTGAGGGAAGTATTAACTGCTAAAAACATTTTGCAGACATCTATATCACTGCAACTAACACATCATATTAGCTTCTTCATTGAAAGACCTGTGAACTTTTTAACGTGGAAGCAAGTCATCCTCGATTCGAGGGACCGCCTATGATGATGAATAAATTGTGTAGTTTAGCAAACATTCCCACAAAGATGATGTAATTACTGTGACTCACAGAAGAGTATTCCAGTCCAATGTTCCCCCTAGTTTTGGGGGGATGCGCAACCCCTTTAATGTACGGCCCATTCAATGTTTCATGCATGTGAGAGATTTCACGTTGGTCAAGGCGGTCCCGGGCTGCGCGGGACCGGCAGACAGTTGCATGCCGCCCAGCTTAGAGGGAATGTTGATCCAGTCCTTGTTCTGTTTAAATCCCCAGCTTTATGATTTCCTGTTGGCTCTCTCCAGTTATACCGGTCATCATCATAGTAGGCAGTCCCTCGAAATCGAGGAAGTCTTGCTTCCACTTTAAAAGGGAGTCCTTAAGTGACAGAATAGTCCAATACGGAAATTACAGTCTCTGTCACAGGTGGGACAGATAGTCATTGAGCGAAAGGGTGGATGGGACAGGTTTGCCGCACGCTCTTTCCGCTGCCTGCGCTTGATTTCTGCATGGTCTCGGCGATGAGACTCGAGGTGCTCAGCGCCCTCCCGGATGCACTTCCCCCCCTTAGGACGGTCTTTGGCCAGGGACTCCCAGGTGTCAGTGGGGATGTTGCACTTTATCAGGGAGGCTTTGAGGGTGTCACGATTAACTTGCATGCAAAGGCATTTTCACCTATGTTGTAAACCTGGTCTGCACCATAGTGTCAGCTGTGGCTCAGTGGGTAGCACACTCGCTTCTAAGTCAGAAGATTGTGGGTTCAAGCCCCACTCCAGGAACTTGAGCGCATTAAAAAAAAATCTAGGCTGGGACTCCAGTGTAGTGCTGAGGGAGTGTTGCACTTTTGGAGGTGCCGTCTTTCGGATGAGATGTTAAACCAAGGTCACATCTGCCCACTCAGGCAGATGTATGAAAGGCGACAGATTGTGGTGGAGGTGTGACGAATGATTGAGGCGGAGAAGCGGCAAGACATCGAGGCAGAAATGCAGCGGATGATCGAGGCAGAGGTGCAGTGAATGTTTTGTGGCTGAGATTAGGCGAGAGATCGTGGTGGAGGTGCGCAAATGGGGTACGGGGCCCAGAAAAGCCGAGGGCCCAGGGGCAGCACGGGCCAGCCCACACTGCGATATGTGTGCGCACTAGGTCCGTGTAGCAGAGCTGGTCACCAGTCATCCTGGTAACCCTTACAATGAAGGATAAAGGCCTAGCTCTGTCAAGCCCGTGTGGTGGTTGATGTGCAACGGTCACCATACGTTAAAAAAATCCACGCACCGGCATCTTCCACTCCTCGAGTTCAGGACTGGAATATCGGGTCCTTCATTGAAACATCTGCAAACTCATTCTTTTTGGTGTGGAAACAAGTCATCCTCGTTCAAGGGACCGCCTATGATGATGAGACGTAAAATATCCCATGGCATTATTTCGAAGAAGAGCAGGGGAGTTATCCCCGGTGTTCTGGCCGATATCTGGGCTGACTTGGGCAGAAAGATTTACCAGAAAACACAATCAACATAACAAAAAATAGATTATCTGGTCATTATCTCAGTGCTGTTTGTTGGAGTTGGCTGCCGCGTTTCCCACTTCACAACAGTGACTACACTCAAAGTACTTCATTGGATGTAAAGCGCTTTGAGACATCTGGTGGTCGCGAAAGGCACTATATAAATACAAGTCTTTGTTTATTCCTCCTCTGCTGCTTCGGTAAGACCATCAACAATGGATTTCATCTTTGAAAGAGTAATCATCTTCAATGCCAATTCTCATTGACAGCAGCACAGGCAGGCACCAGGACAAATCCAGGAATTCCTGCATAGAATTTACAGCACAGTAACAGGCTATTTGGCCCGACCAATCTGCATTGACACATAGCCACCATATGAGCAACAGTCCCAGGGGCCTGCCCTATTTTCATATTCCTTTATTTATTTTTCCTTCAACCAACTAAATAGCCTATTCTTAATAGTTTGACATGGTATCAGTTTCAATCTGAAATCCTCTGCCTCACAACCCTGTGTGTAAAAACAAAGGTCCTTCTCTGCTCTTGGGACCTGAAATCATCGAGTGGAACAGTTCAGTGGTTTTACTTAACGCCCAGCTCCTCGTGAGCCTTTACTTGCTGTCCTCTGCTTAATATAGTTACATCACAGTCCAGATTTGGAATCCATTATCTGCAGGTTTCTCGTTTTCTGGTAAATCTTTCTGCCCAAGTCAGCCCAGATATCCTGAGGTCAGTGTAAACTGTGAATCACTTATCTCCCTTTCTGATGCACTCAGCAACCACCAACTTCTCCTTAGTGGTGTACTGCTTTCTTTCTGGGAAAGATGTGATGCAAAACAGCACAATAGCAGTTGAGTGAATGTTCCAACATGTTAGTTTATTGAAATTTAATGTTGTTGGTCGATAACTGACTGAGTAACAGATACTCCACAGAATGGCAAACATTGTGTACTCCCAATATGGCCAAAGTGCATCAATTGTAGCCCTTATACTTTCATTGAGATTGATCAATAGCACACTGTATGACAGACATTGCAGTGAACAGCAGATTTAACAAGGCATTGAACTGCTCAGTTTAATCTTAATGTAGCTTAATCATTTATCAATTGTAGTGTTCACTCATTCATTGAATTTCATTAATTGAAATTGAAATTTGAACATGTGGCAGCTAGATTGTCGACCGATTTTATTTCCCCTGAAGGTGTAACATTTTTAATACCAAATCTCTTAATTGGCACCACATTAACTGCCAGGCAGTGTCCAGGGATTCTCTGGGTATTTAATTATTGTTTGGAGCTCTGCCTGCCTCTTCATTTATGCTCCATTCATTAGTAGATTGTCCACTAAAACAGATTTAACAAGGTGTAAATTGCTCTGTTAATCCCTTCCAACTACTCAACTGAAAAAAACATCGGTGACCATTTAAAAACTGAAAGACAGTAGAAAGTGCACGATATTGGTGTCAGCCACTGGCTCAGTTGGTAGCACTCTCAGTTCCGAGTCAGAATGTTGAGGTTCACTTCAGGGACTCGAGCACAAAAATCTTAGACAGATTATCTGGTCATTATCACACTGCTGTTTGTGGGAGCTTGCTGTGCGCAATTTGGCTGCCGCATTTGCTACATTACAATCGTGACTACACTTCAAAATTATTTCATTGGTGTTATGTATTGATGTGTGTATCGTCATGGTACCTTACATGTAATGTAAGCACAATGCTACACCACAGAGGGCGCTGTGGTGGGAAACCTGGAAGTACCTGCAACAGGCGCTATAAAAGGCTGACCACCACACCCGAGAGTCACTCTGGGGCTGAACAATAAAGGACAAAGGTCACAGCAGTTAGATTTACACCAGACCGTGTGGAGTCAGTGATTTGTGTGCTACATACACCACAATTGGCTGTAAAGCGCTTTGAGACATCCGGTGGTCGTTAAAGGTGCAAGTCTTTCTTCTTTCTTACTTGGAAGCCACATCAAAAATACTATTACACCTGAAATAGCACAATTTGACTGCTGTATCGAAGGAGAACTGCAGTACTATTGTGGATGCAGGTTGAACCCCTCTGGTCCGGAAACATCCATGGTTCAGCATTAGTTTACGGAACTGTCGCTTTCGGCCAACTTCTCCCATGTGTTTCAGCGATCACGCCATTTTATGTCTGGAGATGGTGGGCCTCATTAACATACAGTTTCTCTGCTATTATCAGCAGTCACTTTTATTAAGAAAAGTGCCCAAAGAACAAAACACAAGCGGACAGATACAAATTAAAGAATGTTAAAGTTAGGCCAGGAGAGCAGTGAGCAGCACTCTACAGGTACTGCTAAGCCTAAGCTAGGCATATGCTTAGAAACATAGAAATTTACAGCACAAAAGGAGGCCATTTTGGCCCATCGTGTCCGCGCCGGCCGACAAAGAGCCACACTGCCCTTGGTCAGCAGCCCTAAAGGTTACATATGAACCTATGAACAATGACGGAAAGGCAAAGAGCACCCAGCCCAACTCACACAACTGCGACACCCCTTATACGAAAACATTCTACACTCCACCCCACCCGGGGCCATGTGATCTTCTGGGAGAGGCAAAAACCAGATAAAAACCCAGGCCAATTTAGGGAGAAAAAATCTGGGAAAATTCCTCTCCGACCCATCCAGGCGATTGAAACCAGTCCAGGAGGTCACCCTGCAGTACTTACCATTCTATCTGCGCCATCTAACAAAAGGTCATCCAGTCTAATCCCAATTACCAGCTCTAGGTCCATAACCCTGCAGGTTACTGCACTTTAAGTGCCCATCCAACCATCTCTTAAAAGTGGTGAGGGTTTCTGCATCCACCACTCTTCCAGGTAGCGAGTTCCAGATCCCCACCACCCTCTGCGTAAAGAAGCCCTCGCTCAAATCCCCTCTAAACTTTCCACCAACCACCTTAAAACTATGCCCCCCTCGTAATAGACCCCTCCACCAATGGAAATAGACCCTTACTATCCACTATGTCCAGGCCCCTTAATATTTTGTACACCTCAATGAGGTCTCCTCTCAACCTCCTCTGTTCCAATGAGAACAAACCCAGCCTACCCAATCTGTCCTCATAACTCAGATTCTCCATTCCAGGCAGCATCCTCTGCACCCTCTCGAGTGCAATCACGTCCTTCCTGTAATACGGCAACCAGAATTACACGTAGTAATCCAGCTGTGGCCTAACCAAAGTATTATACAATTTAAGCATAACCTCCCTACTCTTATATTCTATGCCTCGGCCAATAAAGGCAAGCATTCCGTATGCCTTAACACCTGGCCTGCTACTTTCAGGGATCTGTGGACAAGCACTCCAAGGTCCCTTTGTTCATCTACACTATTAAGTCGCCTACTGCTTAATGTGTATACCCTTTCCTTATTAGCCCTCCCAAAGTGCATCACCTCACACTTCTCTGAATTAAATTCTATTTGCCACTGCTCTGCCCACCTGAGAGATTGACATCCTCCTGCAGCCCATGACTTTCCTCTTCATTATCAACCACACAGCCAATTTTAGTGTTGCCTGCAAACTTCTTAATCATACTCCCTATATTCAAATCTAAATCGTTGAAATATACCACAAAAAGCAAGGGTCCCAGTACTGAGCCCTGCAGAAACCCACTGGAAACATCCTACCAGTCACAAAAACATCAATCATTACCCTTTGCTTCCAACCTCCAAGCCAATTTTGGATCCAACTTGCCACTTGGCCCTGTATTTCATGGGCTTTAACCTTCATGACCAGTCTATCATGTGGGACCTTATCAAAAGCCTTGCTAAAGTCCATATATACTACATCGTACGCACTTGGTTACTGTTATGTCTTGAATAAAGAGTCAGACTAGGTACTGCAAACTCAAAGTAAGGTGTGACCGTGGTACTTTATTACAGATCTCAGAGTGCCTCTCCAGCCTGTGAGGCCTCCTTATATACAGTTGCACCCGAAGGATTGTGGGATCCCTTGGGACACCAGGGGATAAGCCCTCTGGTGGTTAGACATGGTATTTACAGGTTTACATACAGAACAGTTAACTCCTCAAAAAATTAAATCAGGTTAGTCAAACATGGTCTTCCCTGAACAAATCCATGCTGACTGTCCCTAATTAATCCTTCTCTTTCCAAATGTAGATTTATCCTGTCTTTCAGGATTTTTTCTAATAATTGTCCCACCACTGAGGTTAGGCGGACAGGCCTGTAATTACTCAGCCTATCCCTTTCTCCCTTCTTAAACAAGGGTACTACATTAGCAGTCCTCCAATCCTCCAGTACCATGCCCAGATCCAAAGAGGACTGGAAAGTGATGGTCAAGGCCTTCTCGCAACAGCCTTGTATGCATTTCATCCGGGCCTGGGGACTTATCTCCAGCTGCTAAACCCCTTAATACTTCCTCTCTCACTATATTTATTTCATCCAGAATATCACACTCCTCCTCGATAGCAGTATCTGCATTGCCCCTTTCGTTTGTGAAAACAGATGCAAAGTATTTAAGAACTCTACCAACATCTTTCCACCTCCACACAAAGATTACCCTCGTGGTCTCTAATCGGCCCTACCCTTTCTTTAGTTACCCTCTTACTCTTAATATATTTATAGAACATCTTCGGGTTTTCCTTAATTTACTGGCCAAGAATTTCTCGTGCTCTCTCTCAAGCATTCCTAATATCCTTTTTAATTTTGCCCCTTAACTTTCTATATTCCTCGAAAGATTCTATAGTATTTAGCCATTGGTATATGACATAAGTGTCACTTTTTTCCTTAATCCTCCCCTGACAGCCCTAGACATCCAGGAGGCTCTCGAATTATTATTCCCAACCTTTTTCTTCAAGGGCACATGTTTGGCCTGAGCCTTCCGGATCTCCTCCTTGAATGCCTCCCACTGTTCCGACACTGATTTACCCACAAGTAACTGTTTCCAGTCCACTATGGCCAAATCACTCCTTAACTTAGCAAAATTAGCTTTTCCCCAATTCGGAACTTTTATTCCAGGCCTATTCTTGTCCTTATCCATAATCAACTTGAATCTGACTGAATTATGGTCACTGGCACCCAAATGCTCTTCCACCAATAACCCATCAACCTGCACAGCTTCATTCTCCAAAACTAAATCCAAGACTGCCCCTCTCGTATTGGACTTGCTACATACTGACTAAAAAAGTTCTCTTGAATGCATTTCAAGAATTCCGCACCATCTATACCCTTCACACTAAATTTGTTTCAATCAATATTTGGATAGTTAAAATCCCCTACTATTACGGACTCTATGGCTTTTGGACTTCACAGCAATTTGCCTACATATTTGCTCCTCTATCTCTCGCCCACTGTTTGGGGGTCTTATGTAGGGTGTATCGGTATAGTCATATACTGACCTCCCGTGGTTCGGAAATTTCTCTGGTTCGGCACTGGTCAGGTCTCGAGGGTTCAACGTGTATTTCACTTTTACCCAACAGTACAGATGTTATTCAGCTGTTGCTGGAATCAGCAATGATATTTTACAGGTTTGTAGACTACCTTGAATTGGAAAACAACACTGGTACTCTGTAACATTTGAAACCCAAGTTAAGCAGCTAAACAAATCTGCCCAATGAGGAAATCTTGTTCGTTTGCCAGAGTTTCAATTTTAAATTCAATTTAGATATAGTTTTCCTGTTTCTTAGAGCAGTTTTAAACTTTTCAATAAACATTTGCCTTTAACCATCTTAAAGTGTACATCAATATCTTGCTATTACATTTCAGTAACATCTCAATTTATTCGGAAATCAGTACGGTATTTAAAACTCATTTCATGTATTTCCACATCTGCCTTATAATTATGCTAAGCACCTATGATGTCAATATTCCTCGTGAGTGAAACCATGCAGCCATTGCTTAAAGATACACATATATCATATGTAAATAATTAACTCGTGTTGTTGCTCACTGTAAGTTGGATATGTTGGACCAGATTTTGCTGTAGTGGGGCATCGAACCTGCTGCAGTCTGCCATTAGTTAGACTTGGCCCTGCACCCTTCAGCTCAAAACAATTTTGCCCACTAAGTTGCAGAAAGTGTGAGCACGTCACAGTTAGAGAAACAGGGCACCTGGGACCCGAGTGAACAGGGCAAGCAACTGTGTAACTCCTTAACCAATCAGATTGAAGAATTGCAAAATATACAGCTTAAGGACCGAGCAGGAAGTGTAAATTAAAGTGGTTTAATTCAATGTCAAATCAGGTACAGAAAGGGAAAGAAAGATTGGATTAAAAGAGGAAAAAAGAAACAGAGGAAGAGTTAAAATAAATGTAAATTTTAAATTTGACATGTTTAAATTCCACCCAAAAAATTCAAAACCTGAAGGCATGAAACTCCATACTTGTGTTAATTTTCAGTGCCTGAGATGTTGACTGACAGTAATTAATAATTATGTCATTAAAAGGGTACTTGCACTTGAAATGATGAGACTTAACATTCTGTGGCAAATGTAGGCAAACAGCAATTTTACTCCATTCAACACATTTCATTGGTGAGGCAGACGGCAAAATGCCGATTTTGTAAAGCGGCGCAACTCGGACAGAAACTTTTGGATATTGGCTTAACCGCGCATCATAACATAAGAAGATAAGAATTAGGAACAGGAGTAGGCCATCTAGCCCCTCGAGCCTGCTCCGCCATTCAAAAAGATCATGGCTGATCATGCCGTGGACTCAGCTCCACTTACCCGCCCGCTCCCCATAACCCTTAATGGTTAAAAATCTATCTCTGTGATTTGAATATATTCAAATAAGCTAGCCTCAACTGCTTCCTTGGGCAGAGAATTCCACAGATTCACAACCCTCTGGGAGAAGAAATTCTTTCTCAACTCGGTTTTAAATTGACTCCCCCACATTTTGAGGCTGTGCCCCCTAGTTCTAGTCTCCCCGACCAGTGGAAACAACTTCTCTGCCTCCATCTTGTCTATCCCTTTCATTATTTTAAATGTTTCGATAAGATCACCCCTCATCCTTCTGAACTCCAACGAGTAAAGACCCAGTCTATTCAATCTATCATCATAAAGTAGCCCCCTCATCTCCGGAATCAGCCTAGTGAATCGTCTCTGTACCCCCTTCCAAGGCCAGTATATCCTTCCTTAAGTAAGATGACCAAAACTGCACGCAGTACTCCAGGTGCGGCTTCACCAATACCCTGTACAGTTGCAGCAGGACCTCCCTGCTTTTGTACTCCATCCCTCTCGCAATGAAGGCCAACATTCTATTCGCCTTCCTGATTACCTGCTGCACCTGCAAACGAACCTTTTGGGATTCATGCACAAGGACCCCCAGGTCCCTCTGCACCGCAGCATGTTGTAATTTCCCCCCATTCAAATAATATTCCCTTTTACTGTTTCTCCCCCCCCCCCCCCTCCACGGTGGATGACCTCACATTTTCCAACATTGTATTCCATCTGCCAAACCTTAGGCCATTCGCTTAACCTATCTAAATCTCTTTGCAGCCTCTCTGTGTCCTCCACACAACCCGCTTTCCCACTAATCTTTGTCTCATCTGCAAATTTTGTTACACTACACTCTGTCCCCTCTTCCAGGTTATCTATGTATATTGTAAACAGTTGTGGTCCCAGCACCGATCCCTGTGGCACACCACTAACCTCCGATTTCCAACCCGAAAAGGACCCATTTATTCCGACTCTCTGCTTTCTGTTAGCCAGCCAATTCTCAATCCATGCTAATACATTTCCTCTGACTCCATGTATCTTTATCTTCTGCAGTAACCTTTGTGTGGCACCTTATCGAATGCCTTTTGGAAATCTAAATACACCACATCCATCGGTACACCTCTATCCACCATGCTCGTTATATCCTCAAAGAATTCCAGTAAATTAGTTAAACATGATTTCCCCTTCATGAATCCATGTTGCGTCTGCTTGATTGCACTGTTCCTATCTACATGTCCCGCTATTTCTTCCTAAATGATAGCTTCAAGCATTTTCCTCACTACAGATGTTAAACTAACCGGCCTATAGTTACCTGCCTTTTGTCTGTCCCCTTTTTTTTTTTTTAAAACAGAGGCGTTACATTAGCTGCTTTCCAATCCGCTGGTACCTCCCCAGAGTCCAGAGAATTTTGGTAGATTATAACGAATGCATCTGCTATAACTTCCGCCATCTCTTTTAATATCCTGGGATGCATTTCATCAGGACCAGTGGACTTGTCTACCTTGAGTCCCATTAGCCTGTCCAGCGCTACCTCCCTAGTGATAGTGATTGTCTCAAGGTCCTCCCTTCCCACATTCCCGTGACCAGCAATTTTTGGCATGGCTTTTGTGTCTTCCACTGTGAAGACGGAAGCAAAATAATTGTTTCCGGTCTCAGCCATTTCCACATTTCCCATTATTAAATACCCCTTCTCATCTTCTAAGGGAACAACATTTACTTTAGTCACTCTCTTCCGTTTTATATATCGGTAAAAGCTTTTACTATCTATTTTTATGTTTGGCACAAGTTTACTTTCGTAATCTAACTTTCCTTTCTTAGTCATTCTTTGCTGTCGTTTAAAATTTTCCCAATCTTCTAGTTTCCCACTAACCTTGGCCACCTTATACACATTGGTTTTTAATTTGATCTTCCCTTTATTTCCTTGGTTATCCACGGCTGGTTATCCCTTCTCTTACCACCCTTCTTTTTCACTGGAATATATTTTTGTTGAGCACTATGAAAGAGCTCCTTAAAAGTCCTCCACTGTTCCTCAATTGTGCTACCGTTTAGTCTGTGTTCCCAGTCTACTTTGGCTAACTCTGCCCTCATCCCACTGTAGTCCCCTTTGTTTAAGCATAGTACGCTCGTTTGAAACACTACTGCCTCAGCCTTAATCTGTATTACAAATTCAACCATACTGTGATCACTCATTCCAAGAGGATCTTTTACTAGGAGATCGTTTATTCCTGTCTCATTACACAGGACCAGATCTAAGATAGCTTGCCCCCTTGTAGGTTCTGTAACAAATTGTTCTAAGAAACAATCCCGTATGCATTCTATGAATTCCTCCTCCAGGCTACCCCGTGCGATTTGATTTGACCAATCGATATGTAGGATAAAATCCCCCATGATTACTGCCGTTCCTTTTTCACATGCCTCTATTATTCCCTTGATTATTGTCCGCCCCACCGTGAAGTTATTATTTGGGGGCCTATAAACTACACCCACCAGTGACTTTTTCCCCTTACTATCACTAATCTCCACCCACAATGATTCAACATTTTGTTCATTAGAGCCAATATCATCTCACAACTGCCCCGATATCATTCTTTATTAACATAGCTACCCCACCTCCTCCCTTCTTGTCTATCCTTCCGAATTGTCAGATACCCCTGTATGTTTAATTCCCAGTCTTGGCCACCCTGCAACCACGTTTCTGTAATGGCCACCAAATCATACCCATTTGTAATGATTTGTGCCGTCAACTCATTTACTTTATTTCGAATGTTGCGTGCGTTCAGGTAGAGTGTTTTAATACTAGTTTTTAAACCATGATTTTTAGTTTTGGCCCCTCCTGCAGCCCCTTTATATTCATACATATTGTCCCTTCCGATCACCTTGTGGTTTACACTTACCCCAGTGCTACTCTGCTCTGTTGTCTCCTGCCTTTTGCATTCTTTGTTGGGGTCCTGTTCATCTGCGCTCTCACCCACTCTAACTAGCTCAGAGCCCTCTCCTGGGTTTCGAATACACCTCGCATTGAGGCACCGAGCTTTCAGGCTTGCCTTTTTAATTACACTTTGACCCTTTAGAATTTTGCTGTACATTGGCCCTTTTTGCTTTTTGCCAACCCGCGCCTGAAGTTGCTGCACTATTTATGCATACATGACGACAGAAAGGTTATACCACGTTTCACACAACATATTGGCCCGGGTTCTCCTGGAAACCTGTGCCATAGTGCCTTATCTACATTGTTGAGACCCTTAATCGGCACAAAAGAAAGAGGAAATGATAAAGTAACTTACCTGATCACTTAGGGTGCTCCACATTTTCCTGCGACTTTGCGCTGCGCTGTCGTACTCTACATCTTGTTGGAGCTCGTTTTCATAGCTCCGCCTCCCACTCAAACAACAGCAATCCCAATTTTGCTAGATTCTCGCCATTTTTCATGCTGTTGTCACTTAACTTAAAAATAATGGGTCTGGTGGCCTGGCAGAGCCTTGTTTTATAGCTAATATATAATTTTTTTTAAACGATTAAACACAAGCCAGTCTGAGGCTAGAGTTCAGGCTCAGCAAACCCATAGAATCGCCATAATCAAATTGACCTACCATCAACAGAAGCAGGCTGACCAATTCCACCGAGAGGAGATGGGCCTCGTGGGATGAGTACTCTGGACGAGTGCCAGACTTTGGATTTGCATTAGTACATGAGTTGTAAACTTAAATTTGCTACCCAGTTGATGTATTTGTGGAATCGCTCAGAAAAAAATGGCCATGCCGCCTCAGATTCCCCATCATCCTCGCTGCAGCATATTCCAATCGAAATGCAGAGGAGCTCATCGTCAGTGAGATCGGCAAGTTAAATGGGCCAGATTTTGCGGTAGAAATAACGATGAGGCTAACAGCGCTCATTATTACTTACAAGGAAATCGGACGGTAATCTCAGTTTAAAGTGGAAATCCAGAAGCTGTTCTCCCTCCGAGTTACAACATTCCTCCAAAAGCTTCCTGAATTTGGCATCTTGCCATTATTCAAATACATTGAATGGCCTGAAGTTGCTGTACCTATCTCACAGATAAGGATTTAAGTCGCCAGAAAAAAAGTTAGGACTTGTCCATTCCAGTGCAAACATCCTTTTAACGGAATGGTCTTAATTACTGCCAAACAACCTCTCTGGCACTGAAAATGTCATTTTTACAAGTGTGGAGTCACATTCCTTCAGATTTTAAGTATTGTTGGAGATTTTAAAAAAGTCAAAACATTTAAATAAACCTTTAACTTTTCCTTTTTGTCTCTCTTTAATCTCTCTTAATCCAGCCTTTCTTTCCCTCTCTTTATTATGCTTTCTGTACCTGATTTGACATTGAATTAAATATTTTAACTGAGACTCCCTTGTTTAGCCTTTGTGCTGCTCATTAACGATTCTTCAATCTGATTGGTTAAGGAGATACACAGTTGCTTGCCCTGTAGAGGACGCTGTGCTTTTTCAATAGTTGGCTGACAGGAACTTCCAGTGCAAAATCCATAGAAAGTCGATGGGTAAGTGCAAGTCTCATGAAGGGCTGATACCATTCGTTCCCCGCTGGCCACAAAACCCAGCCCATTAACAGTCGAAGTCGCCAATCTCACCGTTGCCATTATTCAGCTGCTGAAGGGAAGCTGCGTATAATCTGGCTTGTCTACTAAAACAAAGGGCTTATTGCTGTAATTTACAATATCCTGAGGTCAAGTGGAGGTTAATTGCCATCAGACACATACCGAGGTCAATATGAGGGCATTTTCTATTACTTGCAAAATTTCTCCGAATCTGCAGAAAATGACTAGTATTCATTTTTTTTTAAATATATATATTTTTTTAAGTAACAAATGTGCATATATAACAAGTTTGACACTACACACACACATTTATTTATTCTCATTTTATACCAACATTTAGTAGGGAATTGTATTAAACATTTTTACAATTTTATATACTTTTTATGCTAACAGTTAGCTTTCTGTCAAAGATACTGCCTTGGGGTAGTTTCAAAACCTGAAATATGTTACATCAAGCAAGCTTGCTCTTTATATCATTTAAAATGTTAGGTTTTCAAGATTAACCCAACATCATCCGATTGTAATTATGTAATTCATGTCTGGACTGTATCTGATCAGGAGTAAGTTATCAGTCTCTTCACGTACCCAGCAATACCATTTCCAAAGAGAAAAAGCTGACTCGGTGCTGCTTTCATTTGTGCGTGTCACAGGATACAGCGCACAAGTTGTTATACACTTATGCAGGTTAGAAGAGGGTTTGGACCTTGATGTGATGTTGCATTCTATAGCTGGTCTATTTGATGACATGGAAAGAAGACATACACTTACCTGCCATTTAAATATATTCAATATTTTTTCTTGTGCAATTATGCTTGAATTATGGTAACAAAAGGATGCCAAGGTCCACAAACAAAATTAGGTTTTCCTTTCGTTTTTGTCCAAAATGAACCAATTGTTGAGCTCCGATAAGTACAACTACGTATAATAGACAAAATCCTGTGTCTGTCGGAGAGATACATTGATTTGTCATAATTCACTGATGCTGTTATGGGTTTTATAGTGTGTCAGCAAACCCAGCAATTACATACAATACCTCGCATTCAGGCAGTCCTTAATCTAATTACACATACTGTACCAGAAATAGGTATTCTGACAAGGATACTAGATTGGGGATGAGTGTAAAATTTGTCAACTCTATGGATTTGAAGACATGTTTTTCAATTGCTAGCTTTTATCCAACGAATCCAGCTAAAATACCTACACTTAATCTTTCATTAGATTTTTTAAACTTCTTCACACAGGACTAAGAAAAATCTTTAATACTGCAAAGCAACGCTATTTTAGCAAGTCTTGTGACATAAACATTAACCAAGAAATGACTGCAAATGGAACCACAAAAGGCAGGTCAAAAACAAAGACTTCACACATTGTAATCTGACGTGCATTGTTACCCATTTCGAACAAAATACATTTACAACGTCCGAAATCTGGAATCCTCGGGACCAAATCTGTTCTAGTTTTGGTTTTTTTCTGGATTTCAGACAAGAAAATTAATAGTCTGAAATCCAGAATCTTCAACCGAATCCATGCCGGATTTTGGGTTTTGCCTCAAATATGTCTGGTTTTCGGACAATAATTCCGGACGACTCCATATATTATGCACAAAGTGTCTGGTTTTCAGAGTTCCAGATTTGGGACTGTAATATCTGTAAGCTTGTAATGTTTGTAGCGCCACACTGTGGATGTGGACGTATTGCAGGGTTAATAATAAACTGTCCAGGCAATTCCGGAGACTTCCGAGAAAGCTGCCTGCCATGTTAGGAAGCAGTGTGTGCTGTGTTCTGTGAAGAAATCACATTTGGCGACGGAAGATGGGATTTTTCGGATGATTTATAGCTTAATTTTTGTTGGTGAAGAATTCAGCCACCCGACAGAGATTTTGGAAGTTTCTGTCTTTGGAAAAAAGCTACAAAATCCGAGGTACAATACAGCACACGGTGTGAACAGATAGAGATTAAAATGGCAGGTGTATTGGGAAATTTGGGTGAATATAGACACGACCGGGAACGTTTTAAAGCGTATGTCGATCGGCTAGAAATGTATTTCACTGCAAATAACATAATCAAAGTTCCAGACAATGCAGTCCAGAACCGGGCTGTGTTGGAACGTAAGAGAGCGATCTTCTTATCGGAGGCAGGTCCGGCATTATATGACACTTGTAAATCTGCTTGTGTTTGACGAGCCAAAGGACACAACGCTTAGAGATTTTAATGAAGCTGGAGGCAGCACTATAACCCCAAACCATTAGAAATTGCTGAAAGCTATCGTTTCGGGATTCGGAATCAAAAGGCTGATGAAAGTGTCAGTGATTACATCGTTGCATTAAAGAAGCTATCGATGCCCTGTAATTTTGGAAACTTTCAAAACCGAGCATTACGGGATCGTTTTGTTTGTGGGGTGAAAAATGATGCGATCAGAAGGAAGTTATTGACGACGGATGACTTGACTTTTGAGATTGCTTGTCAGACAGCGAGGTCGATGGGCATGGCCGAATAATATTCCCGAGAATTAAATAATGATTACGGTCGTCAGTCAACCGAGGTAAATCGCCTGCGGGTTCAAAGTAAAAGACGATGGGGGCCCAAAGTCTCAGAAATTGGAAATTCTAACAAAGCGTCGAAGTCGTGCTATTGGTGCCTGGGACAACACATTGCTCAAAGTTGTCCATACGTGAAGGTAGTGTGTTTCTTCTGCAGGAAGGCTGGGCATCTTGCGAAGGCATGCCGACTGAAGGGTAAACCAGTTTTTAAAGCTATAAGTCCAGCTTTCAAAGCTCGGAGTAGAAATCCCAAGAGACTACATAGCATGGAAGAACAACAACAGGACGAGGATATGTTAAGAGTTACACGTCATCAGGAGCACGAGGTTAACCGACAGCAATTCGGGAAGCATCAAAATCCACATAGATGTTGCGGGATTCAAGATACCAACTGAAATTGACACGGGTGCATCCGTGAGTGTCGTACCGGAGTCACTATACCGCGACAAATTGCGTGATTTTCAACTGGAGAAATCCAAGATAGAGCTGCGAGGCTACTCGGGAGAGAAAATTCCTGTGGTAGGTCGTATCACCGTACCGGTGAAATATAAAGATCAATTTCAGAACTTGCCTCTAATAGTAGTGAAAGGAGACAAGTCTGCCTTACTAGGAAGAGATTGGTAGAGCAACCAAACATGACCCAGTGATTGACATGTCGTACACTGACTCACGATGTACTCTATATCTTTATCAAGTCCTGGCCACCATAAATAACTGCGTGCAAAACTCTTGGTCAAGCACATTCCCAGCTGCTGGTCATGGAGGTCTCCTAATAATTTGGACCTGAATTTATTTGGTATAACCACTCTTGCACCCCACATGATACAATCTTTATCGATCCAGTAAGACCTGATTGGAAGAGCACGTGTAAACATTGAGTGCTGATAGGTGATTGGCATTAGAACCAGGGGTGACAAGAGGAGGTTTTTATGCAATGAGTGGTTAGGATTTGGAATGCACTGTCTGATAGGGTGGTGGAAACAGTTTCATTAGCAGCTTTCAAAAGGCAATTGGATAAATACTTGGAGAAAAAACTGCAGGGATATGGCTAAAGAGCCAGGGAGTGGGACTAATTGGATTTCTCTTCAAAAGACTTGACGGGCCAAATGGCTTCCTTCTGTGCCATACTATTCTAAAAAGACTTTCATTTATATAGCGCTTTTCACAACCTCCAGATGCCCCAAAATGCTTTACAATTAAGTACTTTTGAAGTGTTAAATGTAGTAAACACAGCAGCCAATTTGCACACACAAACAGCAGTGTGATAATGACCAGATAATCTGTTTTTTTTTGTTATGTTGATTGAGGGATAAATATTGGCCTGGACATCGGGGATAACTCCCCTGCTCTTTTCAAAATAGTGCCATGGGATCTTTTACATCCACCTGAGAGAGCAGACGGGGCCTCGGTTTAATGTTTCATCCGAACGACACCACCACCAAACTGCGCAGTGCTCCCTCGGCCAAAATTGGCCTTTTGCGCAGGGCCAGTTTGTGCTGCCAGCCGGCGCTAATGGGTTAACGCGCAGGCATGGTGGCCACATTGACCTGCGCAGAATTGCCCCCGGGGCTCCACCGCGGCGAAAAGTGGCTGTGCCGCAACCCGCGATTAATGTGCTGGCCTGGTGCATGCACGGAGATTATGCCATCACCATGCACGCTGATCTCTTTGCGCCCCTCGGGGGAAATTGCCTCGCGGGATGATAGGTCAAGCGAGGGGCGATACCACCGACAGCTTCGTGGTGCGAGAAGCTGTGGCGCCCTGGCCGCCCTTAAAGGGGCGTTACCAGCACGGTGACCAGCATCTTTTTTCTGTCGGCCTGACAGTGGCGGCAGCTGGTATGGCTGGGCCGTCAACATGCAGCCCGGCACCCCCTCTTGGGTGCCAGGCCACTGGCCCGGCCGAGACCCCCCCCACTCCCCCGGTGGCTCAGTGGACGCCACTAAAGAGGCTGCAGCTTCCACAGCAGCCTTCCCCTTTAAAGGGGGAGGGACATGTGAGGCATTAGCATGACGCGGCACATCAGCGCGGCCCTTATGCCGTTGAGCATCGTGCCCCGCGACAGGGGAATGCTCCGTTTCTGCAGGCAAAATGTTTTTGCATTGAAGAGCCCAAATCCACGATGCTTGCTGCGCCATTGCAAAAAGAAAAATCACTTTTAACTAAATGATCGCCACAAACCCAGCGCAGGGCAATTTCGGAACCCTTAGTAAATCTTCCAAACAAAAATGCTAAAGTAAATATCTAAAAATAAATCCTGGTGTTGTGGGTTTTATTTAATTGCAACTTCTGCTGGGGTAGATACCAGGAGAAATCATATTTTTCCAGCAACCATTTGTCATTGTGACATTTTCTTTGCTAAATGAAGGAAAATGCTGTTTCGGAACTTACTGGATACAGTTAGCTCCACTTAAATTTCTGATCTGCAACTGCTGAAATTCACATCAGGACTACAGTTCATTATCCTGCCTGACACTCAGTGCACTATTGAGAAAGCGCTGCATTGTTGGAGGTCCTGTTCTTTGGATAAGATGTTACACTAAGATCCTATCTGCCTGCTCAGGTGGACGTTAGAGATCCCATGGCTGTTTGAAAGAACAGCAAGTCCTTCTGGCATCCTGGCCAACATTACTCCCTCAACGACCACCATAAAACAAAAAGATTAATGGCCATTCACCCTCATGCCTATTTGCCCACAAAACAAGTCACTTTGAGATATTTCAACAACATGAAAGCACTCAATAAATTTAAGTATTATTTTTCCTTTCAATTCTGTCCAAATAAATAAACAGCACAAATCATGATTTTTCAATCGGCATTATTGTGTTCACTCCTCTTTAACGAATCATTTGTTAAGGGAATATCTTTGTGACTAAAATACAACATTAACAGACTTACAAATTAAATATGATACATAACTTGTTAAAACATACTGCATCATTTTTGTTTTTTGAACAATTTACCACAAGACAGTAAACTGAAAAAAACAATATGGAGCAGGCAACAATTTGGAAACTATCAGTGCATTACAATTAAATACAAGAAATTTAAAAATTAACATTGTACCCGAGTTCATGATTTATGATACAATATTGTCATTTTCCCCAAGTTCTGTTGTTAACAAGTATTAATGGTGCATGTGTTTGCTGCACATCGTGATTGTTACAGGTCCAAAGACTATGGCCGAGAGTTTTGTCCAGGCCTGCACCAGCTCTGCCGCTATAACTTTTGTCAGTAGTGTGGCAGAAATGTTATGCACATGAATAGGATTTCCGCTGCAGCTCCAAGGAAATTCCTAACCTAATTATTTACTACCTCCTGCTTCCCCCCATTCACTCCCACATCATTGACGTACTGCCTCCATAGGTGGTACAAATATTGAGGCAGTACCAAGAGGCACATTTACACAATATGTATGAACTGTTCGATGGATTATTTCAGAAACAGTCTTCATGGTCCTCAACATTTTAAACACAATAATAAAATTTTACTTAAATTCATCTTGGGTTATTTGTTCAGAGAATGCATCATTCACATCAAAACATTTCAAAACACTTTATGATTCAAAAGAAATTCATTGCATGATGACATTTATTTTTTCGGCAAACCCAACATCCATCTACAGCAGCAATGAATGAATGACCAGTTAATCTGTATTTACGTGATATTAGGTTAACATAAGAAATACGTGAGGAAGGAATGTTGGCCAGGCCACTGGAAAAATTCTCTATTTTCCTTCAACGAGTGCCTGCCAAAAGATTATTAACATCCAGCATGAGTTCATTTTAACATAACATCCAAAGGACAGCGTGTTCAGCTTAACACTCCCTTAGAAATATACTGGAGTGTCAGGCCAGATTTTACACTCAAGCCCATAGCTGCACCAAATGATAGATATTTTGTTGATCTTTGTCAGATAAAGCAAAGATCAATGACATAATGACTAAACGCTATCCCATCAGATAACGGATGAATGCAGCCAGGAGCCATTCTTCCTCCCATTGTTCTTTTCATTGTGGGGAGGCACTTGGCATCTTTCCACCGCAGTGATGGGGATTACGGACCTAGAGCAGGAAAGTGGGATTAGGCTGAATAGCCTCTTGTTGGCCGGCATGGACACGATGGGCCGAAATGACCTCCTTTCGTGCTGTAAACTTCTATGATTCTATGATTAAGTCTGCATTCATCCATTGCTGTGGCACTGTGCATCAGTGCTCCTGTGTGCTGTTAACTCCTCACTCCTTTTTAAAGGCCAATTGCAAACCTAAGTTGTACAGATGGATGCAGCGGCTGGGGTCAGAAGTTATAAATGGGTGTAAAATATTTGGATCCTACAGTATTCCCCAGGAAAACGAAGTGGAATTTCATAATTGTTGTCCCAAATCAATATATCCGAGCTGTGTTAATTCGCACCTCTCCTTGAAATTTGCACAATTTACCGAATCCTGAGCTAGGAGGTTCACTCAAGTAAACTTAATTAAAGAGTTTAAACATAATTTTAAAGTGAAGCTTCTGATCTCCTTGCCTCAGTACAGAAACAATTCAGAGAATTGCCTACTCATCTATAAAACTCTTATTTAATTGACAGGTTTACTTCCAACAAACCTGTCCTTGGAGGCTGAGGTATCACAGTGGACAAAGCAAAGTCAGAGGCCCGATTAAACAAAAACAATGAGATGACCGATTACCTTGTTGAATCATAAAATTCGAGGGGAGTGTTCCAGAATACCTCCGGAATGAGGAGAATAGATGAATATAGGTATGCAGCTGAACAATTTCTCTTCTGTCTGATCTGATTCAGCATCAAGTATCTAAATACCCATTATAAGACTGTGTTTTAAAACAGTCCAGGGCCCATATGCATTTTTTTCTATTTCAAACTGACTGGTGTGTCCAGACTAGTTTGCAGCCAATAGTCATGTATTTTTTCTTCAAGCTAATTTGGGAAATCCTCAAGCTGATTTAGGTGGACCATTTGAAACTTCGTAGGTCTTCATAATGCTGCATCTTATGCTAATTCATTCAAAATGTCTCACATGCCTCCTAGTTTTTGTTGGTGCCGCGATTTCAAAATTCTCATCCTGCTTTACAAATCCCTCTATGGTCTCGCCCCTCCCCATCTCTAATCTCCTTCAACCTCACAATCCCTCCCCCCGCCAAGATATTTGTACTCCTCAAATTCTGCCCTCTTGAGCATCCCTGATTATAACTGCTCAACCATCAGTGGCCAAGCCTTCAGCTGCCTAGGCCCTAAGCTCTGGAACTCCCTCTCTCTGCCTCTCTACCTCGCCACCCTCCTTCAAGACGCTCCGAAAGACCCATCTCTTTGACTAAGCTTTTGATCATCTGCCGTAATTTCTTCTTATCTGGCTCCGTGTCAAATTTATTTTTGTGTGTTGTAACACTCCTGTGAAGTACCTTGGGACATTTTACTACGCTGGCACTATATAAATACTAGTTGTTGGTGCAGGCTGAGGAAGGCATTGCTGATTGCAAGTATTGCCTGCCCTGCAGTACAATGCAGAACGTTGCTCTGGTTTGCAGTGCCCTATCCTCCCCCACAAAGACCGTTGTTTATTTTTCCTTTCCCAGCTTCTGCTTGATTTGATGACATGATGACACTTTTTTTCCGCTACAAAATTCCTGAAGCTCAATGAAAAAACTGTTCTTGCTTTGTCGGAAGGAAAGGGATTGGATTCTGATTCTTCTTTGAAAGTGTGTGGCGCATGCAACTGTGGGGCTAGCTGGCATCTTTCTTACTCAAATTAACGTATTTGACATTAATTAACATTTGCAGCATACACTTGTATAGTACTACAGGTATTTAGGTGCTTCAAATTACTAATTCAAAGATGGACTGCTAGCTGTTCAACTTACCCAGTTAAACTGATCCTCTGCATTTTTACACCTGTTACGTTTGAAACTCAAGCCACGGCAAAATTATAATGGAAGGAAATTTGTCAGCTGCTATCTGGCAATTAGGGAGGACACCTGTCGGGAAAGATGGACTGTCGCTCTCAGATGCGAGTTGGAAGTCAGGAAAAGCTGAAAATTTAATTACAAGGGAAGGTAAAATTGTACTGGCTCACACCATTACCATGACCACATAAGTATAAAGGTCAGACATCTGGGATTATTACAAATCTCACAGTTATAACCAACCTTGTTGTGCATGACAAGGAGTCAGCTCATGTCATTGATGCAGACTTCACTTGCTTTCAATTTTATATTAACTAACTGATTTATGTCCAAGTAGGATTTCCTTTCACAAATACATAGCAAAGTGGCAGCCAATAATTTTGCCTTGAAATTACACGGTGAGGTAACGATCTACTAACACTTAATACATTTGTCTGAAACTCCACTCTTCGTTATGTTAGCAGAGATGTTATCCCATTTACGTCAAATGGGTTAGCACTTGCACTAAAATACAGAGAGAGCTCAGATGCAATTACCCCACATTGTAATTTCAAGGGCTTTTATTTTTCGGAGGTCTGACACAGTTAATGCAGAGTTATTATGCGTTACATAAGTTACCTTTTTTGTTGTTTTTACACTCAAGATCCAAGGGTATGTTAGGGAGCAGAACACTTGCGCACTTTGGGCACTCAATGCTAACACCCTAAGATGCAAAGTAAAGCTCACCCAACAAGTAAAGCCCACATTAAGAACCCACTTTGAAAATGTTTCCCATTTCCCACACCACACACCTTCATGGAATCTCTGGGGTAGAAACTCGACCACTTTGCATCTGTTTTATGGGCATGAAACTGGGGCAACGAGGCTCAATTTTTGAACCAACGTCGTGCATCCCAAGGACGCTTGAAAAACGTCTGACCCTAAACTTGGTCTCTCGCCTCTGAGTTGAAAGGTTGTGGGATCAAATCCCACCCAGAGACTGGTACTTCAGTGCAGTGCTGAGGGAGTGCTGCACTTTTGGAGGAGCCGTCTTTCAGATGAGATGTTAAACTGCCCTCAGATCCTGCAGAAGAGCAAGTATGTTCGCCCAGTGTCCAAGCTAACTTTTATCCCACAACCAACACCTAAAACAGATGAACTGGTCATTTGTCTCATTGCTGTTTGTAGGACATTGCTGTGCGTAACTTGGCTGCCGTGTTTCCTGCATTATAACAATCACACTTCAAAAGTACTTCAATGCTTGTAAAGCGGTTTGGGACATCCTGATGTTGTGAAAGGAGTGATATAAATGCAGGTTTTTTCCTTCTATAAGGTAAGCCCAGATTTTACTGCAAAGTAACCCAGAAAAGGAGGACAGATGATATAAATTAAAAATGATGAAAGGTACAATTATATAAAAGATAATAGGAAGAATGTTACTGAAAAAGAGTGTTAAATATTTGTAATAATCTGTCAGGCACGACAAGAGATAAAAAATGCAGCTGGATCCTATAATGAGAGCGCTCGGGTACTGGAGGGAAGAGCTTTAATAATCATCTTTGACTCATCTTGTGATCTATTACAAAGGCCATACATCTGGGATATGAACCATAGAAAGGCTGATGCAATGCTACCTTCAGTAGGGAAGGACACAAATGCAAGGAAGCTGAAAGTAGAAAGGTGGAAATGGTTTGAACAGTTTCATTTTCAATCCTCAGATAGAATCACAACTTCTGTCACTTGGAGTGGAAGGTAAACTTGCATATACTTTGTACAGCCATCAGAGGGCTCATCCCCTGGAGTCCCAAGGGATCCCATAATCCCTTGGGAGCACAGGTACTTAAGGAGGCCTCACAGGCTGGAGAGGCACTCTGGAGACCTGCAATAAAAGACTACGGTCACACTTTACTTTGAGCTCACAGTATCCAGTCAGACTCTTTCTTCATACATAACTGACGACGAGATCCAGATGACGAACTCAACGATGCAGAGAACAGTGGGCATTCTGGAGAAATTCTCAGAGGGAAATGATTGGGAAACCTTCATGGAGCGACTCGACCAATACTTCATGGCCAACAAGCTGGAAGGAGAAGCGAACGCTGCCAAACGAAGGGTGATTCTCCTCACCGTCTGTGGGGCACCAACATATGGCCTCATGAAAAATCTGCTTGCCCCAGTGAAACCCAGAGAGGGATCGTACGATGATTTGTGCACACTGGTCTGGGAGCACTTGAACCCGAAGGAAAGCGTTCTGATGGCGAGGTACTGGTTCTACACCTACAAAAAGGTCTGAAGGCCAGGAAGTGGCGAGTTATGTCGTCGAGCTAAGACGCCTTGCAGGACATTGTGAATTTGAAGGACATTTGGAGCACATGCTCAGAGCCTTTTTTGTACTTGGCATTGGCCATGAAATGATACTTGGCAAACTTTTGACTGTTGAGACCCCAACCTTGAGTATGGCCATAGTGATAGCCCAGGCATTCATTGCCACCAGTGACAATACTAAGCAAATCTCTCAGCACACGAGTGCTGCTACAAGTACTGTAAACAAAGTGATGTTGTTTTCAAATCGCAATGTACAGGGCAGGCCCCACATGCCTGCAACTGCACATCCGCAGATGTCTGAGTCCACAATCAAGAGTGATGAATGCAAGGCCATTAACACTTTGTTGGCGCCGCGGGGGTGATCTTTGGTTCCATTCATGCCGCTTTAAAGGGTACGTTTGCAAGGGCTGTGCAACAATGTACCTCCAATGTACGTGCAGGCGAGCTGCAAGTCCTGCAAACCACCATGTTGCAGAGAAGGACAGATCCACGGCAGATCACGATGAACCAGAGCCTCAGACTGAGGAAGCAGAGGTATATGGGATGCACACATTTACCAAAACGTGTCCCCCGATAATGCTGAAGGTTGAACTAAATGGATTCCTGGTGTCAATGGAGCTGGACATGGATGCGAGCCAGTCCATTATGAGCAAAACGACTTTCGAGAAATTGTGGTGCAGCATGGCCTCAAGGCCAGTCTTGGCTCCAATTCGCACAAAACTGAGAACTTACACAAAGGATCTGATTCCCGTAATCGGCAGTGCTACTGTAAAAGTCTCTTACGATGGAGCGGTACACAAGCTACCACTCTGGGTGGTACCAGGTGATGGTCTCACACTGCTCGGCAGGAGCTGGCTGGGAAAGATACACTGGAACTGGGACGATGTCCGAGCGTTATCGCCCGCTGACGACACTTCGTGTGCCCAGGTCTTAAACAAGTTCCCTTCGCTGTTCGAACCAGGCATCGGGAAGTTCCAAGGAGCAAAAGTGCAGATCCACCTAATTCCGGGGGCGCAACCCATCCATCACGAGGCAAGAGCAGCACTGTACATGATGAAAGGGTAGAGATCGAGTAGACCGGCTGCAAAGAGAGGGCATCATTTCACCAATCGAGTTCAACAAGTGGGCCAGTCCGATCGTTCCTGTCCTCAAGGGAGTCAGCACCATCAGAATCTGTGGTGATTACAAAGTAACTATCAATCATTTCTCCCTGCAGGACCAATACCCACAACGAAAGACTGACGACCTTTTTGCTACACTGGCAGGAGGAAAGACGTTCACGAAGCTGGACTTCACCTCGGCCTACATGACGCAGGAGCTGGTGGAATCATCGAAGGCCCTCACCTGCATCAACATGCACAAAGGTCTCTTCATTTATAACAGACGCCCATTCGGAATTCGATCAGTGGCGCCGATATTCCAGAGAAACAAGGAAAGCTTACTGAAGTCGGTTCCATGCACGGTGGTCTTCCAGGACGACATCTTGGTTACAGGTCGGGACACAAGTGAGCAGCTGCAGAACCTGGAAGGGGTTCTTAGTCGACTCAACCACGTGGGGCTCAGGTCAGGCGTTTTCCTGGCGTCTGACGTGGAGTTCCTGGGGAGAAGAATCGCGGCGGTCGGCATCAAGCCCACCAATTCGAAGACTGAGGCAATCGAGAACGCACCGAGGCCACAGAACGTGACGGAGCAGTGGTAGTTTCTAGGACTCCTGAACTATTTTGGTAACTTCTTACCGGGTCTCAGCACATTGTTAGAACCACTGCACGCCTTACTGCGTAAAGGAGACGAATGGGTTTGGGGCAAAAGCCAAGAAAATGCCTTTGTAAAAGCTAGAAAATTGTTATGCTCAAACAAATTGCTTGTATTGTATGATCCATGTAAGCGTTTGGTACTAGCATGTGATGCGTTGTCATATGGTGTGTATTGCAACAAGCTAATGATTCCGGGAAACTGCAACCGGTTGCTTATGCATCCAGGAGTCTGTCCAAGGCTGAGAGAGCCGACAGCATGATTGAAAAAGATGCGTTGGCGTGTGTCTATGGGGTAAAGAAAATGCATCAATATCTTCTTGCGCGAAAATTTGAATTGGAAACTGACCATAAGCCACTTATATCCGTTTTCCGAGAGTAAGGGGATAAATACGAATGCATCGGCCCGCATCCAGAGAAGGGCGCTCACGTTGTCCGCATACAACTACGCCATCTGCTACAGGCCAGGCACAGAAAACTATGCCGATGCTCTCAGTAGGCTGCCATTGCCCACCATGGGGGTGGAAATGGCACAGCCCGCAGATTTAGTCATGGTTATGGAAGCCTTTGAGTGAGCAATCACCCGTCACAGCCCAACAGATTAGAACCTGGACGAGCCAGAACCCCTTACGGTCCCAAGTTAAAAACTGTTTGCTTCACGGGAGCTGGTCCAATGTCCAAGTGGAAATGCAGGAAGAGATAAAGCCGTTCCAGCGGCGCAAAGATGAAATGTCTATACACACGGACTGCCTTCTGTGGGGAAATCAGGTCGTGGTTCCCAAGAAGGACAAAGACACCACAGTACCCACCCAAGCATCGTAATGATGGAAGCAATAGCCAGATCCCACGTGTGGTGGCCCAGTATCGATGCGGACTTAAGAGTCCTGCGTGCACAGATGTAACACATGCTCACAGTTAAGTAATGCACCCAGGGAGGCGCCACTACGTTTATGGTCTTGGCCCTCCAAACCGTGGTCTAGAGTCCATGTCGACGATGCAGGCCTGTTCTTGGGTAAAATGTTCCTTGTAGTTGTAGATGCGTACTCCAAATTAATTGAATGTGAGATAACGTTGGCAAGCATGTCCGCTGCCACCACTGAAAGCCTGCGGGCTATGTTTGCCACGCACGGACTACCCAATGTCCTTGGGAGCTACAACGGACCATGTTTTACCAGTGACGAGTTCAAGGAATTCAGGACCCACAGCAGGATCAAACAGGTCACGTCTGCCCCATTCAAACCAGCATCCACTGGTCAGGCAGAAAGAGCGGTGAAACTATTAAGCAGGGCTTGAAGAGGGTAACTGAAGGCTCACTTCAGACTCGCCTATCCCGAGTCCTGCTGAGTTACCGCACGAGACCTCACTCACTCACTGGGATTCCACCTGTTGAACTGCTCATGAAAAGGGCACTTAAGACAAGGCTCTCGTTAGTTCACCCTGATCTACATGAACAGGTAGAGAGCAGGCGGCTTCAACAAAGTACATATCATGATAGCGCGAATGTGTCACGCGAAATTGAAATCAATGATCCTGTATTTGTATTCAATTATGGACAAGTTCCCAAGTGGCTTCCTAGCACTGTTGTGGCCAAAGAGGGGAGCAGGGTGTTTCGGGTTCAACTTTCAAATGGACTCATTCACCGGAAACACTTGGACCAAATCAAACTCAAGATTCAGGGACTATCCTGAGCAACCCACTTTGGACCTTACCACCTTTGACCCCCCCCCCAACATACACACCAGTGGCAACCGACACCACGGTTGGCCACAAAACAGAACCCATTATCCGCAGCAGCCCAGCAGGACTCTCCACACCAGGCAGCCCAGCAAGGGCCAAACAGACGGTACACCAATACCAACATCTGCACCGAGACAATCAAACAGGGAAAGAAAGGCCCCAGATTGTCTCACCATGTAAATTGTTACATTGTTGACTTGGGGGGGGGGGGGGGGGGGGGGGGGTGGAGAAAGATTGTTGTTTTATATGTAAACTTGCATATACTTTGAACAGCCACCAGAGGGTTCATCCCCTGGAGTCCCAAGGGATCCCATAATCCCTTGGAAGCACAGGCACTTAAGGAAGCCTCACAAGCTGGAGAGGCACTCTGGAGACCTGCAATAAAAGACTACGGTCACACTTTACTTTGAGCTTACTGTATCCAGTCAGACTCTTTCTTCACACAGAACAGAAGGGATGACAGATCTGGTCTGATCGTAAATGAAAGCCCCAGCAGAATCCGTGGGACCTCATGGGAAATCTTTGCATTGGTTATTTACCAGAATAAATCAATTGAAGAATACAAGAGAGAGGACCAGTGAGAAAGGAAGGCAAAGGCAAAATATTGAGTATGCCGGAAATATGTAAAAAATAGGTAAAAAAAGGGATGAGGTCCTACGAAATGAATTTAAGGAGCTAGGAGCTAAATTAAAAAGTAGGACCTCAAAAGTAGTAATCTCGGGATTGCTACCAGTGCCACGTGCTAGTCAGAGTAGGAATCGCAGGATAGCTCAGATGAATACGTGGCTTGAGCAATGGTGCAGCAGGGAGGGATTCAAATTCCTGGGGCATTGGAACTGGTTCTGGGGGAGGTGGGACCAGTACAATCCGGACGGTCTGCACCTGGGCAGAATCAGAACCAATGTCCTCGGGGGAGTGTTTGCTAGTGCTGTTGGGGAGGAGTTAAACTAATATGGCAGGGGGATGGGAACCAATGCAGGGAGATAGAGGGAAACAAAAAGGAGGCAAAAACAAAAGACAGAAAGGAGATGAGGAAAAGTGGAGGGCAGAGAAACCCAAGGCAAAGAACAAAAAGGGCCATTGTACAGCAAAATTCTAAAAGGACAGAGGGTGTTAAAAAAACAAGCCTAAAGGCTTTGTGTCTTAATGCAAGGAGTATCCGCAATAAGGTGGATGAATTAACTGTGCAAATAGATGTTAACAAATATGATGTGATTGGGATTACGGAGACGTGGCTCCAGGATGATCAGGGCTGGGAACTCAACATCCAGGGGTATTCAACATTCAGGAAGGATAGAATAAAAGGAAAAGGAGGTGGGGTAGCATTGCTGGTTAAGGAGGAGATTAAGGCAATAGTTAGGAAGGACATTAGCTTGGATGATGTGGAATCTATATGGGTAGAGCTGCAGAACACCAAAGGGCAAAAAACGTTAGTGGGAGTTGTGTACAGACCTCCAAACAGTAGTAGTGATGTTGGGGAGGGCATCAAACAGGAAATTAGGGGTGCGTGCAATAAAGGTGCAGCAGTTATAATGGGTGACTTTAATATGCACATAGATTGGGCTACCCAAACTGGAAGCAATACGGTGGAGGAGGATTTTCTGGAGTGCATAAGGGATGGTTTTTTAGACCAATATGTCGAGGAACCAACTAGGGGGGAGGCCATCTTGGACTGGGTGTTATGTAATGAGAGAGGATTAATTAGCAATCTCGTTGTGCGAGGCCCCTTGGGGAAGAGTGACCATAATATGGTGGAATTCTGCATTGGGATGGAGAATGAAACAGTTAATTCAGAGACCATGGTCCAGAACTTAAAGAAGGCTAACTTTGAAGGTATGAGGCGTGAATTGGCTGGGATGGATTGGCGAATGATACTTAAGGGGTTGACTGTGGATGGGCAATGGCAGACATTTAGAGACCGCATGGATGAACTACAACAATTGTACATTCCTGTCTGGCATAAAAATAAAAAAGGGAAGGTGGCTCAACCGTGGCTATCAAGGGAAATCAGGGATAGTATTAAAGTCAAGGAAGTGGCATACAAATTGGCCAGAAATAGCAGCGAACCTGGGGACTGGGAGAAATTTAGAACTCAGCAGAGGAGGACAAAGGGTTTGATTAGGGCAGGGAAAATGGAGTATGAGAAGAAGCTTGCAGGGAACATTAAGACGGATTGCAAAAGTTTCTATGGATATGTAAAGAGAAAAAGGTTAGTAAAGACAAACGTAGGTCCCCTGCAGTCAGAATCAGGGGAAGTCATAACGGGGAACAAAGAAATGGCGGACCAATTGAACAAGTACTTTGGTTCGGTATTCACGAAGGAGGACACGAACAACCTTCCGGTTATAAAAGGGGTCGGGGGGTCTAGTAAGGAGGAGGAACTGAGGGAAATCCTTATTAGCCGGGAAATTGTGTTGGGGAAATTGATGGGATTGAAGGCCGATAAATCCCCAGGACCTGATGGACTGCATCCCAGAGTACTTAAGGAGGTGGCCTTGGAAATAGTGGATGCATTGACAGTCATTTTCCAACATTCCATTGACTCTGGATCAGTTCCTATGGAGTGGAGGGTAGCCAATGTAACCCCACTTTTTAAAAAAGGAGGGAGAGAGAAAACAGGGAATTATAGACCGGTCAGCCTGACATCGGTAGTGGGTAAAATGATGGAATCAATTATTAAGGATGTCATAGCAGTGCATTTGGAAAGAGGTGACATGATAGATCCAAGTCAGCATGGATTTGTGAAAGGGAAATCATGCTCGACAAATCTTCTGGAATTTTTTGAGGATGTTTCCAGTAGAGTGGATAAGGGAGAACCAGTTGATGTGGTATATTTGGACTTTCAGAAGGCGTTCGACAAGGTCCCACACAAGAGATTGATGTGCAAAGTTAGAGCACATGGGATTGGGGGTAGTGTGCTGACATGGATTGAGAACTGGTTGTCAGACAGGAAGCAAAGAGTAGGAGTAAATGGGTACTTTTCAGAATGGCAGGCAGTGACTAGTGGGGTACCGCAAGGTTCTGTGCTGGGGCCCCAGCTGTTTACACTGTACATTAATGATTTAGATGAGGGGATTAAATGTAGTATCTCCAAATTTGCGGATGACACTAAGTTGGGTGACAGTGTGAACTGCGAGGAGGATGCTGTGAGGCTGCAGAGCGACTTGGATAGGTTAGGTGAGTGGGCAAATGCATGGCAGATGAAGTATAATGTGGATAAATGTGAGGTTATCCACTTTGGTGGTAAAAACAGAGAGACAGACTATTATCTGAATGGTGACAGATTAGGAAAAGGGGAGGTGCAAAGAGACCTGGGTGTCATGGTACATCAGTCATTAAAGGTTGGCATGCAGGTGCAGCAGGCGGTTAAGAAAGCAAATGGCATGTTGGCCTTCATAGCAAGGGGATTTGAGTACAGGGGCAGGGAGGTGTTGCTACAGTTGTACAGGGCATTGGTGAGGCCACACCTGGAGTATTGTGTACAGTTTTGGTCTCCTAACCTGAGGAAGGACATTCTTGCTATTGAGGGAGTGCAGCGAAGGTTCACCAGACTGATTCCCGGGATGGCGGGACTGACCTATCAAGAAAGACTGGATCAACTGGGGTTCAGAAGAATGAGAGGGGACCTCATAGAAACATTTAAAATTCTGACGGGGTTAGACAGGTTAGATGCAGGAAGAATGTTCCCAATGTTGGGGAAGTCCAGAACCAGAGGTCACAGTCTAAGGATAAGGGGTAAGCCATTTAGGACCGAGATGCGGAGGAACTTCTTCACCCAGAGAGTGGTGAACCTGTGGAATTCTCTACCACAGAAAGTTGTTGAGGCCAATTCACTAAATATATTCAAAAAGGAGTTAGATGAGGTCCTTACTACTAGGGGGATCAAGGGGTATGGCGAGAAAGCAGGAATGGGGTACTGAAGTTGAATGTTCAGCCATGAACTCATTGAATGGCGGTGCAGGCTAGAAGGGCCGAATGGCCTACTCCTGCACCTATTTTCTATGTTTCTAAACAGAAAATGCTGGAAATACTCAGGCCACATATGTAGAGAGAGAAACAGAGTTAATGTTTCAGGTCAGAGATCTTTCATCAGAACTGGAAAATGTTACAGATGTAACCAGTTTTAAGTACAGAGGTAGGAAAAGCCGGGGGCGGGGGGTGGGGGGAGGTTGGAGAACAAAAGGGAAGGTCTGTGATCGGGTGGAAGGCAGAAGTGATGAAATGACAATGAGGATGATGGTGCAAGGCAAAAGGGGCTGGTAATGGGAGCAGTGCAGAAACAACAGATGGGTCTAGGACGGGTAAATGGCAACAGTAGAACCATTACCAGCACCTATTGTCCAAAAAAAATGTAAGCAAGTTATGATCAGAGATTTTTTTTTCAATTTTGAATGGAAGGCAAACAATCTGAGTTTGTTTTGCATGTGGCTCAGTAAGTTGGTTGAGTATCAGTTTCAAATGGGGAAAATTGTGAAGCCAACGCTGTGTACTTCCTGTTGCTGCCAATTGTCCTAAATAGATTATTCTTAGTGCAAACGGTGAAACTCCCTCTATGAATAGGCTATGTTACCAATGGTAACTTAATACTCAGAAAAACACAGTGAACAATATCCTTCTTACCAAGTTAGAAATTCAAACTCAGCCTTTCATTTGTGTCTATCGTTTAAATTCTATTGAGATAGGGAGGAATTCAATTTTCTTTTCATTCGATTTTTGGCCAAGTAATCCAGCAGGTAATTTGTTTAAAATTCATACACAGGATGTGGGCATCGAAGGCAAGGTCAGCATTTATTGCCCATCCCAAATTGCCCTCAAGTAGATGGTGGTGAGCCACCTTCTTAAACTGCTGTCGGGTGTGTGGTGAAAGTACTCCCACAGTGCTGTTAAGGAGGAAGCCCCAGGACTTTGACCCAATGACAATGAAGGAACGGCGATATATTTCCAAGTCAGGATGGTGTGTGATTTGGAGGGGAACTTGCAGGTGATGGTGTTCCCATGCGTCTGCTGCCCTTGTCCTTTTAGGTGGTAGAGGTCGCGGGTTTGGGTGGTGCTGCCAAAAAAGCCATGGCAAGTTGCTGCAGTGCATCATGTAGATGGTACACACTGCAGACATGTTGCGCCGGTGGTGGAGGGAGTGAATGTTTAAGGTGGTGGATGGGGTGTCAATCAAGCAGGCTGCTTTGTCCTGGATGGTGTCAAGCTTCTCGAGTGTTGCTGGAGCTGCACTCCAGCATGGGCCCAGGGGCTGCACAGGCCAGCCCATGCTGTGATATGTGTGCGCACTAGGTCCGTGCAGCAGAGCTGGTCTCCAGTCGTCTTGGTTAATCCTTGCCACTGGACCAAGACCTAGCTCTGTCAAACCTCTGGCTGATGTGCAACGACCACCACGTTAGAAAAATCCACACACAGGCATCTTCTACCCTTCAATATGTAGTTTGCGACCTGGAATATCAGGTCTGCATCAAAATACCTGTGAACTCATCCCTTTTTGGTGTGGAAGCAAGTAATCCTCGATACAAGGGACCGCCGAAGATGACGACTCATCCAGGCAAGTGGAGAATATCCCATCACACTCCTGACTTGTGCCTTGTAGATGGTGGAAAGGCTTTGGAGGAGTCAGGTGGTGAGACACTGGCCACACAATACCCAGCCTCTGATCTGCTCTTAGAGAAGATTTCAGTTTCCTTTCATTCGATTTTTGACCAGGTAATCCAACAGGCAAATTTAAAGCAGTGTCAGAAATCCTATCGAAATAATAATGTGGTGACTTTGGAATCTCCATATTGACACACATCAGAAGAATTAGTCAAAAGACAATGGCAGTCAGTCACCAATACAAAACATTATAAAGGCTTTTCAAATTGGTGGCATATCTGCCAAGACAGCAGTCACTCCAGTACATGAAGGTACATTTGAGCTTATCCAAAACCCTGCTACCCGTATCCTAACTTGTACCAGGTGCTGCTCACCCATCACCCCTGTACTCGCTGACCGACATTGGCTCGCGCTTAACCAACACCGTGATTTTAAACTTCCCATCCTGACGCTCAAATCCTTCCATGACCTCGTTCCTCCCCTCTATAATTGCCTTCAGCCCTACAACCCTCCGGGAACTCGACCTTCCTCCCATTCTGTCCTCTTGTCCATCCTCCATCTCCTGCGGATGTGCCGTGAGCTATTGAGTCCCTAAGCTCTGGCACTCACTCCCTGAACCTCTCCACTGCTCTTGCCTCTGACATGTTCCTTAAAACTTACCTCTTCGACTAAGCTTTTAGTCACCCATCATAATATCTCCTCCTTTGGTTCGGTGCCAATTTTTGTTTGATTATGCTCCTGTGAAGCACCTTGGGATCTTTAATGCTATTTAAATGCAAGTTGTTGTTGTAAATATCCTCCAAACTATCACAATCATCATAGAAACATAGAAACATAGAAAATAGGTGCAGGAGTAGGCCATTCGGCCCTTCTAGCCTGCACCGCCATTCAATGAGTTCATGGCTGAACATTCAACTTCAGTACCCCATTCCTGCTTTCTCGCCATACCCCTTGATCCCCCTAGCAGTAAGGACCTCATCTAACTCCTTTTTGAATATATTTAGTGAATTGGCCTCAACAACTTTCTGTGGTAGAGAATTCCACAGGTTCACCACTCTCTGGGTGAAGAAGTTCCTCCGCATCTCGGTCCTAAATGGCTTACCCCTTATCCTTTGACTGTGACCCCTGGTTCTGGACTTCCCCAACATTGGGAACATTCTTCCTGCATCTAACCTGTCTAACCCCGTCAGAATTTTATATGTTTCTATGAGGTCCCCTCTCATTCTTCTGAACTCCAGTGAATACAAGCCCAGTTGATCCAGTCTTTCTTGATAGGTCAGTCCCGCCATCCCGGGAATCAGTCTGGTGAACCTTCGCTGCACTCCCTCAATAGCAAGAATGTCCTTCCTCAGGTTAGGAGACCAAAACTGTACACAATACTCCAGGTGTGGCCTCACCAATGCCCTGTACAACTGTAGCAACACCTCCCTGCCCCTGTACTCAAATCCCCTTGCTATGAAGGCCAACATGCCATTTGCTTTCTTAACCGCCTGCTGCACCTGCATGCCAACCTTCAATGACTGATGTACCATGACACCCAGGTCTCTTTGCACCTCCCCTTTTCCTAATCTGTCACCATTCAGATAATAGTCTGTCTCTCTGTTTTTACCACCAAAGTGGATAACCTCACATTTATCCACATTATACTTCATCTGCCATGCATTTGCCCACTCACCTAACCTATCCAAGTCGCTCTGCAGCCTCACAGCATCCTCCTCGCAGCTCACACTGCCACCCAACTTAGTGTCATCCGCAAATTTGGAGATACTACATTTAATCCCCTCATCTAAATCATTAATGTACAGTGTAAACAGCTGGGGCCCCAGCACAGAACCTTGCGGTACCCCACTAGTCACTGCCTGCCATTCTGAAAAGTACCCATTTACTCCTACTCTTTGCTTCCTGTCTGACAACCAGTTCTCAATCCATGTCAGTACACTACCCCCAATCCCATGTGCTCTAACTTTGCACATCAATCTCTTGTGTGGGACCTTGTCGAACGCCTTCTGAAAGTCCAAATATACCACATCAACTGGTTCTCCCTTATCCACTCTACTGGAAACATCCTCAAAAAATTCCAGAAGATTTGTCAAGCATGATTTCCCTTTCACAAATCCATGCTGACTTGGACCTATCATGTCACCTCTTTCCAAATGCACTGCTATGACATCCTTAATAATTGATTCCATCATTTTACCCACTACCGATGTCAGGCTGACCGGTCTATAATTCCCTGTTTTCTCTCTCCCTCCTTTTTTAAAAAGTGGGGTTACATTGGCTACCCTCCACTCCATAGGAACTGATCCAGAGTCAATGGAATGTTGGAAAATGACTGTCAACGCATCCACTATTTCCAAGGCCACCTCCTTAAGTACTCTGGGATGCAGTCCATCAGGCCCTGGGGATTTATCGGCCTTCAATCCCATCAATTTCCCCAACACAATTTCCCGGCTAATAAGGATTTCCCTCAGTTCCTCCTCCTTACTAGACCCCCCGACCCCTTTTATAACCGGAAGGTTGTTCGTGTCCTCCTTCGTGAATACCGAACCAAAGTACTTGTTCAATTGGTCCGCCATTTCTTTGTTCCCCGTTATGACTTCCCCTGATTCTGACTGCAGGGGACCTACATTTGTCTTTACTAACCTTTTCCTCTTTACATATCTTTAGAAACTTTTGCAATCCGTCTTAATGTTCCCTGCAAGCTTCTTCTCATACTCCATTTTCCCTGCCCTAATCAAACCCTTTGTCCTCCTCTGCTGAGTTCTAAATTTCTCCCAGTCCCCAGGTTCGCTGCTATTTCTGGCCAATTTGTATGCCACTTCCTTGGCTTTAATACTATCCCTGATTTCCCTTGATAGCCACGGTTGAGCCACCTTCCCTTTTTTATTTCTATGCCAGACAGGAATGTACAATTGTTGTAGTTCATCCATGCGGTCTCTAAATGTCTGCCATTGCCCATCCACAGTCAACCCCTTAAGTATCATTCGCCAATCCATCTCAGCCAATTCACACCTCATACCTTCAAAGTTAGCCTTCTTTAAGTTCTGGACCATGGTCTCTGAATTAACTGTTTCATTCTCCATCCTAATGCAGAATTCCACCATATTATGGTCACTCTTCCCCAAGGGGCCTCGCACAACGAGATTGCTAATTAGGCAGTCCCTCGGAATCAAAGAAGACTTGCTTCCACTCCTGAAGTGAGTTCTTTGGTGGCTGAACAGTCCAATATTAGAGCCACAGTCCCTGTCACAGGTGGGACAGACAGTCGTTGAGGGAAGGAGTGGGTGGGACTGGTTTGCCGCACGCTCTTGCCGCTGCCTGTGCTTGATTTGTGCATGCTCTCGGCGACGAGACTCGAGGTGCTCAGCGCCTTCCCGGATGCACTTCCTTCACAGGGCGATCTTTGGCCAGGGACTCCCAGGTGTCAGTGGGGATGTTGCACTTTATCAGGGAAGCTTTGAGGCTGTCCTTGTAACGTTTCCGCTGCCTACCTTTGGCTTGTTTGCCGTGAAGGAGCTCCGAGTAGAGAACTTGCTTTGGGAGTCTCGTGTCTGGCATGCAAACTATGTGGCCTGCCCAGCGAAGCTGATCGAGTGTGGTCAGTGCTTCAATGCTGGGGATGTTAGCCTGGATGAGGACGCTGATGTTGGTACATCTGTCCTTCCAGGGGATTTGTAGGATCTTGCGGAGACATCGTTGGTGATATTTTTCCAACGGCTTGATGTCTACTGTACATGGTCCATGTCTCTAAGCCATACAGGAGGGGTGGGTTTTCCTACAGCCCTGTAGACCATGAGCTTGGTGGCAGATTTGAGGGCCTGGTCTTCAAACACTCTTTTCCTCAGGTGGCCGAAGGCTGCACTGGCGCACTGGAGGCGGTGTTGGATCTCGTCATCGATGCCTGCTCTTGTTAATAGGAGGCTCCCGAGGTATGGGAATTGGTCCACAGTGTCCAGGGCCATGCCGTGGATCTTGATGACTGGGGGGCAGTGCTGTGCGGCGAGGACAGGCTGGTGGAAGACCTTTGTTTTACGGATGTTTAGCATAAGGTCATGCTTTCGTACGCCTCAGTAAATACGTTGACTATGTCCTGGAGTTCAGCCTCTATGTGCGCAGATGCAGGCGTCGTCTGCGTACTATAGCTCGATGACAGACGGCGCAAGTTGAACAGGTTCCCACTGGTTCTGTAGTTTAGTTCCACTCCAGCAGGGAGCTGGTTGACTGTGAGGTGAAGCATGACGGCGAGAAAGATTGAGAAGAGGGTTGTGGCAATGACGCAGCCCTGTTTGACCCCGGTCCAGACATGGATTGGGTCTGTGATGGATTCCTACCAATGGATCCATCACAGACCCAATCCACGTCCGGGCGGCCTGCATGTCATCATGGAGCAGGCGGAGGATGGAGACGAACTTTTGGGGGCATCCGAAACGGAGGAGGATGCTCCATAGACCCTCGCGGTTGAGAGTGTCAAAGGCCTTTGTAAGGTCAAAGAAGTCCACCTATAAGGGCTGGTGCTGTTTCCTGCATTTTTCCTGTAGCTGTCGCGCTGCAAAAATCATGTCCATTGTGTCCCGTAGGAGACAAAATCCTCACTGTGACTCCGGGAGGAGTTCTTCGGCCACGGGAAGGCGGCGGTTGAGGAGGACTCTAGCGACGAGTTTCAGTGTGGCTGATAGCAGGGAGATACCTCTGTAGGTTGCCGCAGTCGGACTTGTCCCCTTTTTTTAAAGATGGTCACGATTACTGCATCTCTGAGATCCCCCGGCATGCTCTCCTCCCTCCAGATGAGGTCATGTATTTGCACCAGCAGTGCCTCTCCGCCATACCTCAATGCCTCAGCAGGGATTCCATCCGCACCCGTAGCCAACCACAATGCAGCACTCTTATTGGACAGCTTCTGCTGAGTAGAAAGGTCAGCAGTAGAACTAGACCAAACTGAAAGAGCACCAGGAAGGAAGTGGCTCAGTCCCCCATTCCATTTTAATTTTATGGGAGAAAACCAGTCCCGGGGAGCGGGTTACTAAAAACCGAGGTCAATAAAACAATAACTGAACCATGAAAATTGCTAGTTATTGAAATTTAAAATCAATAAAGGCAACATTTTGCATAGCTTGCCTGAAGTACTCAAATCTGAAGTAAATATATCCTCAAAGATAAGGAAGGAAAGGGGTTCCACAGGACACGGAAAAGATTGAGGTAGAGCAGGGAATGATGCAATTGCTTTTGATTTTAGCACAGTAGGGATGCTTGCCACCTTGTGATTATTCTCAGATATTACCTCTGCACTGACATTGCAGGTATATGTTTGCGCAACATAAGCCCCACAGTAGATCCTATCGTCCAGAAAATTAATCTGCCACTATCCCTTCGTGTCTGTATACTTTCTGAATTTCCCGATTTCTTTGTTCCACCATTAGTGGAACAGCTGCCTAGGTCCCAACCACTGGAATTTCCCCCCACCCTCCCCAAACCTTGGCGCCTCTTCTATCTGTATTCACTAGAGTTTAGAAGAATGAGAGGGGATCTCACTGAAACGTATAAAATTCTGACAGGGTTGTATAGACTGGAGGCAGGGAGGATGTTTCCCCTGGCTGGGAAGTCGAGAACAAAGTCTCACAATACGGGGTAGGAAATTTAGGACCGAGATGAGGAGAATTTTTTTCACTCAGAGGGTGGTGAACCTGTGGAATTCTCTACCACAAAAGGCTGTGGCGGCCTCGTCATTGAATATATTTAAGAAGGAGATGGATAGATTTCGAGACACAAAAGGCATTAAGGAGTATGGGGAAAAAGCAGGAATATGGTGTTGCGATAGAGGATCAGCCATGATCATATTGAATGACGGTGCAGGCTCGAAGGGCTGAACAGCCTACTACTGCTCCTATTTTCTATCTACCTCAACTCCTTCAAGATCCTCGTTAAAACCTAACTCTTTGACCAAGCTTTTGGTCACCGGTCCTAATATGTGAGTCGGTGTCAAAGTTTGTTTTAAAATGTCTTGGGACGTTTTACTACATTAAAGGTGCTATATAAATGCAAAGTTGTAGTTGTTGAATGCTTTGGTGAACTTGACCTATGTAAATGAGAAAGAAGCTTGTATTTAAAGTAGCCATCACAAATTAATTTGAAGTTTATATAAATAATGATATTCGGCTCTTGTACAAGCTCCATTATCAAACGGCGATGTCCCCTGTTGCTCACAGTAAGTCAGATGGTCAAAGGTGAACAATTAAGCGGGAACTTAAAATTTAGTATTTAATTAAACCACTACATCCTGCAAATTAAGGTCCTACTTGCCTGTACTCTAAAAGTAATTATTGAAAGCTATTAAAATGAAAATGTCTCTTAATATACTGCCTACTCCTGTCCCACCTGCATCAAATTTGCATAATTGTAATTCCACTAATCACTGTGGTTGTTAATTATAAAGTCCCAGACTCTCAAGACTGTCTCCAACCATCCTGGTTCTAATCAAAAACACATCTTTAAAAGCAGATCATAACAGCACTATTAGAATCACGTAGATCTGCTCTGCCAATACCACTTTCAAACATACGGAAAGATTATGAGCGTAACTAGTACACAAAGGTGATCAACCCACTACCATTGATCTCAACCTCCTGCGGGTGAAGGATATGCAAGGAAAAGCTATGCAAAATAAGAGTAAGTAAATGTTCCTTTACATATCTCTAGCCGCGAGCTCTCTCTCTTCCCTGTCTGGAGTATGTTCTGCATAATGATTCTCGTCAAGCCAGGGGTCATTGACCTGGATACGCTTGGCTGCTGCAGATCCGGTATCTTTGTCTCATCATTGGACTGACTCAAGTTTTTGATATTTGGGGACAAAAATTACTCCTGAGCAAAGCAAAACATACCATGCTAACTGCCCTCCCCTCCCCTGGGTGAGTTGCAAGGACATATCACCCCCATCCCCCTTTTTCATTTTGTCCAGTCAGTACTTTAAAGCAAATTACTTTTTCCTATTCTACTCCATTTCTTTCAACTCTTCACTGCCCTAACCCCCCAACCCCATCTTTTTGGAGATGAATCAGAAATTCTGTAGTTCACATGGAGTGATAGGCATCCACAGACCAAACCAATGACCAATGGATGGTCCTCCCCAACAGCCTGTATTATTTTCAGGTTGTGCAACTGCACTGATTTCTAGATTTAGCCTCTTTAATGGACAGCATCATCCCATTTGTTTCCATTTCACATTTGCCCATTTTTACAGATGGGAGTACCACTGTGTTGAAGGGTCAGTCCATTTCGCTTGCAGAGTGGCAGGTCTGGTGACATATATCCTGTTTGTGTCTGTGCGACTGCCCAGTAAACCCTTCCTTGGTCTTAAGACAGAAATAGACTGTTTCTTAACAGATAAGGGATTAAGGGATTATGGGGAGTGGGTAGGGAAGTGGACCTGAGTCCATGATCGGATCAGCCATGATCTTATTAAATGGCGGGACAGGCTCGAGGGGCCGTATGGCCCACTCCTGCTCCTATTTCTTATGTTATTATGTTTTTATGTTACAAAACTGTGTTTCCAGCAGTGCCTGGAGTTGGGTTGTTCATGGCTCTCCCGATTGCTGGCGGATAACTCAATCTGACTCTTTGTTTTCCTACAAGGCAAGTATTCTCTTAATGACAGTGACCAAGATATTTATTCCTCCACTATTTCCTTTTCATGACAGAAGCTGCGAGTTTGGTTTCCAGGGAGGAGCCCCTTTTTGATTGCTTTGGTTGAGAAGGATGAGCTGATTTCACAGCTCATCTCGGTATCGATTTTCATGCACATGGTGAACTCGCCTCATTGTAGAAAAAAGGCCGACAGATGTTAAGATTTCAGATTAGGAACAGAATATTACTTGGTCTTTAGCAACCTATCAACTGGCAATTACCAATGGGTGGGACAACTGAAAATTCTTTAACGTAAGCACTGCACATCTATCAGCTACAGATCTGATTAGGTTTACAGGAATGCAGATGAGTCAACACACATCTTTTGGATATGTTTCTCAGCCCCGGGATATTAAATATTGATACTGCAGGGAGTCACATCCAACACAGCATTTCCATCGCACCAAGTCCACTGCATTGTGTCTTCTTATGAATGCCCCACTGCATTCCTAAATTGAACATTTAATCTACCGCAGTTGTTTGTTATGCACATTACTTTGCCATTTTGCTCAACATGAAAGGGCACTTCTGCATCATACAATTCAGAGAGAATTATGTTATCTGTGCAATCTCGAGCTAAAGCTATTCATGCAGGGTCTCCAAAGACCACATCAACATTTAAGAAAAGATTAAATAGGTGGTTGGGGGAAAAAAAGGATTAAAGGGATGAGAACAGGGCAGGCACCTGGGATTGGGGACTACTGCTTGTAAACATCAATACTGGACTAGTTGGGCCAAACCACTTCTTGGATGAAGGAATAGAGAGCCATATATCCAAGTTTGCTGAAAACACTACGTTTGGTGGCACAGTAAAAGATACAGATCGGAGCAGAAAGCTGCAAAGGGTCATTCATCGATTAAATGAGTGTGCAAAACTGAGGCCAATGATGTTCAATGTGAGAAAGAGAGAGGTCATCCACTTTGGACCCAAGAGAAGCTAGGAACTGTGGATCAGCTGAGAGATTTAGGGATACAAGTACAGAAATCACAAAGCGAGCAGACAGGTACAAAGGGTGGAAGTTATGATGTATCTGAAAAGAGCTCTGGTTACACGATATCTGGAGTACTGCATTCAGTTCTGGCCATCACACCTCAGTAAGAACGAACTTGTATTTGTATAGCGCCTTTAACAACCACTGGACGTCCCAAAGTCCCATTCAATGAAATACTTTTGAAATGTAGTCACTGTTATAATGTCGGAAACACGGAGGCCAATTTGCACACAGCAAGCTCCCACAAACAGCAATGTGATAATGACCAGATAGTCTGTTTTAGTGATGATGATTGAGGGATAAATATTGGCCAGGACACCAGGGATAACTCCCCTGCTCTTCTTCGAATAGTACCATGGGATCTTTTACGTCTACCCAAGAGGGTTTAACCTCTGGCACCTCCGACAGTGCAGCACTCCCTCAGCATTGCACTGGAGTGTCAGCCTAGATTTCTGTGCTCAAGTCTCTGGAGTGGGATTTGAACCCACAACCTTCTGACTAAGAGGTTAGGGTGCTACCCACTGAGCAACGGCTGACAGTGAGGATATATTGGCCTTGGAGTGGGTACAACACAGATTCACGAGAATGGCACTGGGACTAAAAGGGTTAAATTATGAGGAAAGGTTGCATAGACTAAGCTTGCATTGCCTGGAATAGAGAGGGTTAAGGGATGATCTAATTGGGATGTTTAAGATGATCAAATGAGTTGGTAGAGTGAAGAGAGAGAAACTACTACTTCTGGTGGGAGAGTCCAGAACAAGGGGGCTTAACCTTAAAATTAGAGGTATGCAATTTAGGGGTGATACCAGGAAGCATTTCTTCTTGTGGAAATTTGGAACTCTCTCCCCAAAATGCTGTTGAGGCTAGGTCAATTAAAAATTTCAAAATGGAGATTGATAGATTTTCGTTCGGCAAATGTATTACATGTTATGGAACTAATGCGGGTGGACAGAATCAAGATACAGATCAGCCATGACCTAACTCAAGGGGTTGAATGGCCTACTCCTGTTCCTATGTTATTTGCTGAATAACTACCAGTCATACACGCCAACTTAGCAAACGAACAGCTTGAAGAAAGTTGACATTCTGCAGAAAGCTGATGACTCCAAAACAGGGATTATAAACTCTACAATATAGTTTAACTGCAAGTACAGTTGGGCATGAGCTGGTTATAACTTAATCTAAAATGTCATCACTAATTCAACAGATGATGTGGCAAAAAATTGGGGGATATCCCTTCGTCCCTTGCAGGGAAATTACAGGCTAGTTGGTTCCTACTCACTAAATCGGTTTCTGCAGTTTTCCGCCCACCTCCCCAGTTCACTGTGACACTCCTCTGTAATTCATGGAGGCACTCTCTTCCTCCCCTTCCCCAGTTTACAGAGACACTCATCTTCTCCACTCCTCTTCCTCCCAGTTTGCGAAGGCACTCCTCTTCTCACAATGTGCCCCTTACCATGAATCCAGGCATGAATGTATGAACTGTGGGTGCAAAACACTGTTCATGTAAAACATGGATGGTTGACACATATAACTCAGTGAGAGCGGTGCACTGGTTAAAAAGGCCATGGATCCAAGAAGGCTAACTTTGAAGGTATGAGGCGTGAATTGGCTGGGATGGATTGGCGAATGATACTTAAGGGGTTGACTGTGGATGGGCAATGGCAGACATTTAGAGACCGCATGGATGAACTACAACAATTGTACATTCCTGTCTGGCATAGAAATAAAAAAGGGAAGGTGGCTCAACCGTGGCTATCAAGGGAAATCAGGGATAGTATTAAAACCAAGGAAGTGGCATACAAATTGGCCAGAAATAGCAGCGAACCTGGGGACTGGGAGAAATTTAGAACTCAGCAGAGGAGGACAAAGGGTTTGATTAGGGCAGGGAAAATGGAGTATGAGAAGAAGCTTGCAGGGAACATTAAGACGGATTGCAAAAGTTTCTATAGATATGTAAAGAGAAAAAGGTTAGTAAAGACAAACGTAGGTCCCCTGCAGTCAGAATCAGGGGAAGTCATAACGGGGAACAAAGAAATGGCGGACCAATTGAACAAGTACTTTGGTTCGGTATTCACGAAGGAGGACACGAACAACCTTCCGGTTATAAAAGCGGTCGGGGGGTCTAGTAAGGAGGAGGAACTGAGGGAAATCCTTATTAGCCGGGAAATTGTGTTGGGGAAATTGATGGGATTGAAGGCCGATAAATCCCCAGGGCCTGATGGACTGCATCCCAGAGTACTTAAGGAGGTGGCCTTGGAAATAGTGGATGCGTTGACAGTCATTTTCCAACATTCCATTGACTCTGAATCAGTTCCTATGGAGTGGAGGGTAGCCAATGTAACCCCACTTTTTAAAAAAGGAGGGAGAGAGAAAACAGGGAATTATAGACCGGTCAGCCTGACATCGGTAGTGGGTAAAATGATGGAATCAATTATTAAGGATGTCATAGCAGTGCATTTGGAAAGAGGTGACATGATAGGTCCAAGTCAGCATGGATTTGTGAAAGGGAAATCATGCTTGACAAATCTTCTGGAATTTTTTGAGGATGTTTCCAGTAGAGTGGACAAGGGAGAACCAGTTGATGTGGTATATTTGGACTTTCAGAAGGCGTTCGACAAGGTCCCACACAAGAGATTGATGTGCAAAGTTAGAGCACATGGGATTGGGGGTAGTGTACTGACATGGATTGAGAACTGGTTGTCAGACAGGAAGCAAAGAGTAGGAGTAAATGGGTACTTTTCAGAATGGCAGGCAGTGACTAGTGGGGTACCGCAAGGTTCTGTGCTGGGGCCCCAGCTGTTTACACTGTACATTAATGATTTAGATGAGGGGATTAAATGTAGTATCTCCAAATTTGCAGATGACACTAAGTTGGGTGACAGTGTGAGCTGCGAGGAGGATGCTGTGAGACTGCAGAGCGACTTGGATAGGTTAGGTGAGTGGGCAAATGCATGGCAGATGAAGTATAATGTGGATAAATGTGAGGTTATCCACTTTGGTGGTAAAAACAGAGAGACAGACTATTATTTGAATGGTGACAGATTAGGAAAAGGGGAGGTGCAAAGAGACCTGGGTGTCATGGTACATCAGTCATTGAAGGTTGGCATGCAGGTGCAGCAGGCGGTTAAGAAAGCAAATGGCATGTTGGCCTTCATAGCAAGGGGATTTGAGTACAGGGGCAGGGAGGTGTTGCTACAGTTGTACAGGGCATTGGTGAGGCCACACCTGGAGTATTGTGTACAGTTTTGGTCTCCTAACCTGAGGAAGGACATTCTTGCTATTGAGGGAGTGCAGCGAAGGTTCACCAGACTGATTCCCGGGATGGCGGGACTGACCTATCAAGAAAGACTGGATCAACTGGGCTTGTATTCACTGGAGTTCAGAAGAATGAGAGGGGACCTCATAGAAACATTTAAAATTCTGACGGGGTTAGACAGGTTAGATGCAGGAAGAATGTTCCCAATGTTGGGGAAGTCCAGAACCAGAGGTCACAGTCTAAGGATAAGGGGTAAGCCATTTAGAACCGAGATGCGGAGGAACTTCTTCACCCAGAGAGTGGTGAACCTGTGGAAATCTCTACCACAGAAAGTTGTTGAGGCCAATTCACTAAATATATTCAAAAAGGAGTTAGATGAGGTCCTTACTACTAGGGGGATCAAGGGGTATGGCGAGAAAGCAGGAATGGGATACTGAAGTTGAATGTTCAGCCATGAACTCATTGAATGGCGGTGCAGGCTAGAAGGGCCGAATGGCCTACTCCTGCACCTATTTTTCTATGTTTCTATGTTCTAACCCAACCGTTTCTCTAACTCAAGTCCCCCTCACCATAAAAATGCCAACGAGCAAGTGTTGAAGAAACAGTTAATCAAATGTCACTTAGGATGCAGTTCTACCACACTACTAGTCAGAGACTGGAACTTGTGAGGCTTCAGTGCAGGCAGCAAGATCAGAGTTACAACTTGGGCTGCAGCTAGCACTATGCAAGCCAAAAGAGAGCATGAGTGTATCCAGAGGCCCAGAATTCTGCATCCCCAATAGCTTCAATTTTAGGTTAAGAAAGTGCATGTGTCCACTCTTCCATTACATAAAAAAGATTCTTAAGTAAATTTATAAAGTGCTCAAAAGAGAACCTAATGAAGCTCGCTTAAAGCTTCTTGTCCATCGGTAACCTACAGTTTTTATAAATGTCATCCCGTTGTTTGAATGCTTTTAATAATGCCCAAGTACTTTGTAAGCCTGGATTCACACTCGACTAGAGTTATACTTCAGATGTTGATAAACCCAAGTAGTTTTAAGTAACCTGTGGTCTCAGACTATTTGCCTTTAGTCATGTCATCTTGGCTCAGCTGGTAGCATTCTCACCTAAGCTAGAAGATACCAATCCAGGACACTGAGTCCACAGCCTAGTCTGACACTCTAGTGCAGGACTGAGGGAGTGCAGCATGGTCAAAGATGCCATCCTTCAAATGAATCATGAACACCCTTTTAAGTAGATGTTGAAGGAGCCCAGGGAGTTTTTTCAGGTTTCATGACCAGCATTTTTCTGTGAACCAATGCAACCAAATCTCAACACTGTTTGTGGGGCCTTGCAGTTGCAAAATTGCTTCTACATTCACGGTGTTTCCTGCATTACAACAGCAACTACACTTCAAAAGTACTTAATTGGATGTAAAGTGCTTTGGGACATCCTGAGGTCATAAAAGGTGCCATATAGATGCAAGTCTTTCTTTTCTTTCACATAATAAGTGACTGCATATAAAATTAATGTATTATATATGAAGCACTTTGGGGCAATGAGAGAAGTGATAAAGCACCACATAAATGTAAATTCCTTCATTCGTGTATTGAAGATTCAGATCAGGACCAGACTCCCAGCACGATTCGAACTCAAAAGTGGCAGTTTAAAAGCAGTCTTAGATGCCACATAATCAAATACAAAATCTGTCAGATTTTAATCTTACAAGGGTTGTTCTGTCAATTATCCAGATTTATAGCTGAGTAATGCTTCTGTTAAATGCAATATGCCAAATAGACTGTTTCAATAAAAATTATTAAAATAGAAAATTCAAAGCATCATGTTGGAGAGAACAGTATACAATGCAACATACAATATATGAATTTTGCTGGTCATCAGCCTTGAACATGAGCTTTCAAATGGAATTTTTTCTTCGAGGGACTAATTTGGTAGAAGGGCAAATTTGGTTGAAGTCATCGCATGTATATTAACAGTAATCATTAGATTACAATTTTCACTATGCATTTTAAAGTGCTAGTCAAAGGGGAATTTTTCTGTGTTGTATGCAGAAATACTGTGCATCTGTCCTTTTAAAGGGTTACAATTTCTTTACACTGTCCCACCAACATACTTAATACAGCACTCATGCACAAATTTCCAATGAGGAGCTAACACTGCTGAACATTGCTTAAGTGACAAAACCTAGACAAACCGCATACAAATTTTACTTTACAAAAAGAGTTTAACATACCAACAAAAATGCAACATACCAAATATTGTGTCTGTAAGAATTCTAGTAATGACTCCACCGTAGTCCATTTTATTGCAGCTCCTGAATGAGGGTACAGTAAGGTGAGCTCCCTTTTATACTTGGTTACTTGCAGTGTGCAGGTGACCCCTAGGTCTCCACCAGTTGCACCCTCTGGTGGTACAGGCACAGTATATACAGTGTGAAGATACATTCAGTGGTCTTATGTAACTGTACATTGAGTGTACAGGGTATATACATATATTATACATAAACACCAAAGGCAAGTTGTAAATCATGAAGAAAGGTATTGTTTACTAGTCACAAAATACCTTTATCTCCTGCAAGATGACAATGAAACAATTGGAATACATTTGGCAAACTAAACTCATTCTCTTAATGGTGAAAGACCTGAAGAACTGCTTAAAAGGGAGTTGAATTGCAACAGAATATTAGCAACATCTATGTAACCGTATCATTTATACAAGGTAAAAATGTCACAATATTGCAATGCCTCAATAGATAACCATGCACAGTATCTCAATTCTGTTTTTCACTTGCTTTACATAAAGGATGAAGGTTCTTTATCCTCAGGTATCACATTGCGACTGGAACTATGACCAGAACTTGATGCAACAGAAAGTAAATGACATCCTCAAAGTTCAGGACCCCATACATCATCATGAACACTTTTATATTGGCTAGAAATGCTTTGACTCAGAAGTCCTTTGATCGGGGCAGAGCAGAGGAGCTTAAGTCGATATGGAGCCACATGGGCCATTAGCAGCCATTTGCTTTACTGCTGCTGCTGGTTTAAGGTCTGTTATAGCAGAAGGCTAGATGCAAATTATCTACTCGGCCCTTGAGGACGTGCGGCTCAGGATGGAGAAAAAAGCTGCAGGCTTCAAAAATAAATGCAACTGATTCTCGACCCTTAGTTTTAGATCTTAAATAAAACAAAATGTGTGTGTCTTTGGCCCATTATATTTTCACATCATGTAATTCCTAATTCAGTGACTGCACCCTTCTTAACTGAAATAAATTGTACCAACTTCCTGCAAGAGGATTAAAAAAAAAATGAGCTTCTTGCCTAATCTATGCATCGTGTGTGTTTATATTTGTGTGTGCATGCGTGTGAACATGCGCGAATATAACATTTATCCTGGCCCACAGGGAAGCAAAATTCTATTTTGCAGTCATCGCAATCCTCAGAGGATTTGTGACAATTCACACACATCACTTTTCTTCACAAAAAGACCTGCACTCAGATTGACATAATGAAACATAGCCTGCCCTTTGTTGAACCTCTGGCAAGTTGCTAGAGGTATTCTGAATGCTTCACTGTTCTCCAGCTCATTGGAGTGTACAATATGATGCAGTATTCATAAAGAATCATGAGCTGGAGTGAGTGCAATTGTGCCGAAATTGGTGTCAGTCACACAAGCAGCAATAGGAATTTCATTAAACTCCAGGAAAGGCAAAGGATGTCCGAATTAAACTTTTATATATTTATATTTCTAAAAGATACTGTATATTTTGATATCAATATATTAATTTGTCTGCGCTCTTCAAATTCTGACCTCTTGAACATCCCTCATTATAACTACATGCCTTCAGCTGCCTGGGCCCGAAGCTGTGGAACTCCCTCCCTAAACCTCTCCGCCTCTCTACCTCTCTTTCCTCCTTTAAGGCACTTGTTAAAATCTACCTCTAAACAAGCTTTTGATCATCTGCCTTAATTTCTTCTGTGGCTCGGTGTCAAAATTATCTGTTTGTTGGTAACACTGTTGTGAAGTGCCTTGAGACGTTTTACTACGTTAAAGGCGCTATATAAATAAATGTTATCAACCGACAAAATAAACATCACGAGTTACTCCAAAATAATTCGATCAAAAATTCAGATGACATCATAAACCACAAGAGCTATACTTGAGTAGTTTAAGGGATGTCAGCAGAGCCATGCGATTGGATTTCATTGTTACTCTCGCTGTGCAGTAACATCCTTTATATTGTATGATCTCTCAATTTTAAAAAAACAGCAGCTCTTTCATGGGGTTGCCCATAGTCTGGGGTTAGAATACAGTTACTCAAAAGCAGTGCTGGCCTGTCCTATTCAGCCACTCCATGGGCCCAAATTTGGCCCATCCGTTTTTTTGCCACACTCATCGGAGATGTGCCGATTTCCAAGGGTGAAAACGGTGCCGAAAAGATCTCCCTGGATTCTGGCTGCTCTGTGGCCTACACCATGGCTTGGCGCGGTGTGGTCTGTCCATTAGGGGGCGGAGCTAGGGCCCTGCATGAAAAACAGTGCCGCCAGCTCAACGCATGACTTCCCGGGCCGAGTTAGGAAGGTAGGACTTAAGTTTTATTTTTTTATTTATTATTGATGGTTTTTATGCTTCTTGAATGTTGTGAAGGTGTTTAGTGCTTTGCAAGGTCCTCTCCGCTTCCCTTCCCCTCCACCCCCGCCCCACCCCACCTGTGGCTACCTGCACGGATTTCTTAACTCTCCGCAAGGGTTTTCTGTGCGGCCACAAGTGGCTACATACGCTGGCCTAAATTAGTTTGGAGCAGCTATTAGCTGTCCAAACTGTCTTAAATGGCCAAAGCAGGCATAGGTGGCTGGTAACGCCCCCTTTTGAAAAAAAACTAAAAAAAATCCTAACGAACTCACTTACACTGGCGCAAAGTAAATGTGCAGAATGGGGATTAAGATACACCAGAAAAATCAAGTTGCTCCAAAAAAAATAACGGAGCAACTCCTGGGCAAATTTGGGCCCCATGCGAGGACGTGGTCTAAACAGACAATTCTTTTGCACAGAGATAAATGAGATGGTAATTGCTAGAGCTTGTAAATCTCTGGCTCCAGGTCCTCATCACTGGCATTGAAGTGTGATGTTTGGTGTGTCACTAGATATATTAAGGTAGAAATTGATCCTCATTGTGCTTGTTTCACAGGCGTAAAATAGGCACAAAAGGGACCAATCTTGAGACGCAATGCCCTGCACCTCAAGGACACCTGAAAAATGTCCAACCTGAAATTGGGTCGAGCCAGTTTTTTTCCAGGCATCCCGGATCACCGCCTACAACAGACAATAGTTCCCTGGCATAAGCCTCGGGCATGCTCCGCTCAGGTTTCCAAGACGTGGATGCTGCCTATTGTGAAAGTGAAAGAAATTCAATTTCTGTGGAACTAGGAGCAGGAAAACCAGTGCAACAAGGGCCAATATCGCTCCTTAGATTCTTTATTTGCCTCCCCATGCCATACACTGTTGCAGCCAAGACACTGGCCTAGCATCCAACTCCCAAGCTTCTTCAAAGATGCCTCTTGAGCCAGCCGCTTGCAGGCATTGGAGAGAAGCCCAGTGATCAGATTTCTTCCAATTTTCCCTCTCTGCATAGGGAGGCATCGGGTCTCTGCTTAACACTTCGCACAATGGAGAAGTGAACAGAAAACTCAGCAGGATCAGGACAGGAGGTTAAAAAATAAAACACCTTTCTCTCAACACTGCCAAAGCAGCTGGCTTCAGCATTCTTCCACGCAAAAAAAAATCTTTTCCCACCTTGAGAAATATAAATTGGCTTCCAAACCCAAACTGTTTGGTATTTCTCACCTATGTGGGATTCACAATCCAATTTTGTTTCTTTATTGAAAAGCCCTCTGTCCATGCACCACAATCTGGATCCTTTGAAACAGAGAATGATATAGGGCTAAGGGGAGAGAGCAGGACAGTCAGATTAAATTTGGATTGTTCTTGTAAAGAGCTGGAACAAACACAATGGTCCAAAAGGCCTCCTTAGCTGTAAGCTGCTATGATTTCATCTCTTGTCAAGTGTATGTATGTCCATGTTCTTGGGGAATGAAGCAAAGAAGTTTATGATCTCTAGCAGTACAGTGGCAGAGTAGCCATCCATTGTCCCAAGGAGCATTGGCAGACTAACTGGTATATCTGCATCTGATTCTTATTTTAGAAGTAGCTATATTCTTGGGAACAATGTGTTTAGTTTGTACGCATGTTCTTGGAAAGCTCCCTCTATTGCTCAACACTTTGGGCTAAGTGATTTAAGTTTTCCATCTAACAGTGGCTAACGGTTGTGAATCTTTGGAATTTTCTGTTCCAGAGAGCTGTGGAGGCTGGGTCTTTAAACATATTTAAGGTGAAAAGAGACATATTTTTGAATGATAAGGGAGCCAAGGGTTTATGGGGAGTGGGCGGGGAAGTGGAGTTGAGGTCAGGATCAGATCAGCCATGATCTTATTGAATGGCGGAGCAGGCTCGAAGGGCCAAATTGGCCTACTCCTGCTCCTACTTCTTATATTCTTGTCATTTTTCAAGAGGTAAGAAGTTGGATTGACAAGCATTGAAATGGTATTCACACTTCGAAGGATTTGACAGAGAGAAATCAGAGTTACATGTCAAATGAACAGTCAGATCCTGTCCATGTGAGATTTTACAGTTTACTTGTATAAAACCAATAGGTCAAAACAAAATGGAAGCTTTTCATCATCTCAAAAGGTCTCGTGTTAAATTGTAGAGGGACAAAAAAAAATCAGAAATGATCAAGCAATCACAATCCCAAATTTTAAACCATTTCATAATGACACAGAAATGATGGCTAGTAAATTTCTGTGATATATGATCTATAAGGAACTAAAAGCGAACTTGTTGATGTGCAAATTGAAGTGTAAGTAAATCTGAAAACAGACCTGAACCCTGGATTCAACACTTACAGAAATGACAGTAAGTGCTCATTCCTTATCTCAAATGCCAGCTGATGTAACAGCTAATTAGCAAATATACGATAGCTGCTCCTCAGAGGTTTTAAAAGTTGGTATACTTCGAACAATACTTCCACAGGTAAAATGAAAAAAAGAACTGAACAGCTCTAAATGCACCGCTTCTGTGTAAACAATCACGTAAGATAATTCAACAATGCAGACTACAGATGTGCTCTAGTACATTGTGTGACTGCACGGACACATTTGCCAGTGGATGAATAGGACTCGAGAAATTACCTATATGATGAGCTGCCTCTCTGATCACAAACATCTGAAATTTTACATGCAATTAATTTTCATTAAAAAAGTGTCCGTTTTGCTCATGTCAGTGGGGATGGAGAGCATGTCACAGCCTGCTTTGGTTAGAAGTGGCTATTTGTCACCGAGGGACCCTAGCAACGGATGAAATACTTGAATAATTATTGGGGGGGGCGGGCAGGAGGAAGGGGTGAGGTGAGTTGGAGAGGGTCAGCAAAGGCAGAGGGCACCATTTTGCATTTTTCCATCTTATGAATGCAACACGGAATGCACTTGACTTGTATTTTCCAATTGCCCTGCACTTTTTCACTTACTATGAAACATGATTCTGTTGTTCCATATTCCCTTGCAGATTAATGTACTGTTTTATTGCATTCAATTTATTGGCATGTAAATCTCTGGGCTGTAATAGCTTGTATTGTCACAGTAAGTTACCGGAAATAAAAAGCTCAACTGCATAGACCACTTGATATGCATCAATAATTTGGGCCATTTTGCAGGAGCATTTTGACTGACTGACTGCAAAACTTGACACCAAGAACACTGAATATTAGTGGTTACAGTTGCCTGTAACTCAACTACAGGTTCCAAATTCATGACAACCATGCAAATTTTAATGTCAGTCATCATCCTGTTTGTGTGTGTATATATTTTCCATTATCCAATATTAATTTGGATATCTTCAGAGCAGGGAGACATGAAAGGAGAGCAGACTATATTTCAATTTAAAACAGACTTACCTGGAGTTTTCAAGTCCAAATGGTGAGCAGTTAAAAGAGGAACCATTTTTACAAGAAGCTAGTTGACAAACTTTTGTGTTTGTCCGACTTATGTCGTGTCGTTATGTGACCTCTTGTTACTAAGTGGGATTCACTGTGGAATTTGGAAAATTTTATACTGCACATTCCTATTGGCATGTTTCATTCTGCACACACAGTGCATCTGCGTTACAACATTAATTGGCAAAAGCAAAAGAACAAATAATGAGAAAAGCCTTCAGCTTAAGATTAGTTACCATGTGTGAAATTCTGCAGAAAAGGAACAGCGCAGCAAGTCCAATTGTTTGTCGTTTATTAGGTACTGGTACACCACATGAGCAATGCATATTTATAAAGCGCTATATCCAGTTATGGTTTTATAGTGGTGATATGACTAAAATGCAGTGTGACACTTTTGTTTTGTAAGGTTTGTGTTGCTCTGCAAATTCAAACACTTTACCGCATCAACCACAAGACCACAACAACAACTTGCACTTATAAAGCACCTAGTAAAACGTTCATAGGAGCATTACCAAAAAAAATTTGAGACCGAGCCACATAAGGAGATATTAGGACAGAGGACCAAAGGCTTGGTTGTAAAGAGCGTCACAACGGAGGAGAGAGGTGTAGAGAGGCAGAGGTTTAGGGAGGGAATTCCAGAGTTTAGGGCCGATGCAGCTGAAGACATGGCTGCCAATAGTGGAGCGATAAAAATCGAGGATGTGCAAGAGGCCAGAATTGGGGGTGCACAGAGATCTCGGAGGGGTGTAGGGCTGGGAGGTTAGAGAGACAGGAGGGGCGTGAAGTGAGCAAAAAGATCGCTTTCCCCTCTTGCAGGCGACAATGCAAAAAAATACTTGACACACAGTAAAATATAGAGGAATAACTATAGAGTAAAATAGTAGGCTATCATTCCAGTAAGACAATCTATTGTATCTTTCACATTTATAGGTCTGCCGCTTATTTTGATTGGAGAGCCTTAGCCTTCCGAATCTCAATCTTTCCAGAATGTAGTGCAGATAATTTGCCTCAGCACCAATATTAACAGGTACTGGTTTTAAGAGACTTTGTAGGATTTCTACATTTTGTGTTGCAAGGCAATTAGAATTTCAAATATATCCTGTGAAAGTGTGGGTTCTAAAATGTGCCAAACAATTAACGGCAGTCGTTTACATGTCCCAAATAACAGCTGTGGACATCTCGTTACTTCCACCTGTGTAACAATGCCCGCCTCTGCTCCATACTCAGTCCACCTGCTGCTGAAACCCTCATCCATCATTTTGCCACATTCAGACTTGACTATACCAATAATCTCCCGGTTGGCTCACCTTTCACCCTCTAAACTTCAGCTCATCCAATATCAGTTGCCCATAAGCTAATCTGCACCAAGCCCTGCCCACTCATCACCCCTGTCCTCTTGGTCCCCCAATGTTTCAAACTTAAAATTCTCAGCTTCATGTTTAAATCCCTTCATGGTCGTGCCCCTCTCCATCTCCGTCACCTCCTCCAATCCTACAACCCACCTCCCCTGAACTCTCTGCTCTTGTGCACTGCCCCACTCGATTTGCCCCTCCATTGGTGGACATACCTTCAGCTGCCTAGGCCCCACACTCTGCCTCTCCACCTCCCTCTCCTCCTTTAAAACCTACCTCTTTGACCAAGCTTTTGTCAACCCGTCCTAATCTCAACTTCTTTCGCTCCACATACATTTTTCTGATTTGTCTCTGAAATATTTAGGAACTTTTTTAAAAAAAAAACATTAATGACACTATAGAAATGGAAGTTGTTACGACCTTTTCATCTCAGAAAACCTTCCAATTTTGCCGTTACAATTATGGTTTCCCACCCTCTGTGCATCTTTAGCCTCGTGACACAAACCTGAAATACTTGTTTTACAGTTCTACCAATTTGAGAGTCTCCCAAAATGTGCTGTGATGAAGGTCAGACAGTCGCAGTAAGCCCAGGAAGTGGCTCAGCTCCATCAATCATTTGCAGTAGTACTGTATTAAATTTGTTCAGAACAAGATCTTTGTTTTTCCAGTGTTTCTGCACTTCATTTTGAACTGACTGCACAAAATCATTTCCCTGAACATAGGCAGCCTGCTGAAGCACTGGCTTGTCGTGCCAACAGGCTGTCACCTGGTAACAGGATGGATGTTTGGTCCCATGCTGAGGTTTTAATCTCAGTCAACACACCAGGTAAAAGGAGGAGGAGGAGGTTGGAGCAGGAGTAATTTAATTGCTCTTGCACACCTCCCTGTTGGCGCAGTTGAGGAAATAGGTAACCTAACTCATTTTTGAATGTGGAACAAGATACAGCATCCTTAGATGGGTTGAGAAAGCATGAAACAAAAGGAAAAAACTTGTAATCAATGGTAGAATAACTAAATTTAAAATTGTCAATAATTGTAGCTGTTTTCAAGTGAAATGGACAGAATTGCAGAATATGATTTTCAAGCACCAGCAAAAACTTAATTAAATGTCAGAATACTACTTACATTTATATAGCACCTTTTATGCCCCACGGCACTTCACACGATTGTTAGAAATCAAAATTTTACACCGACAATCATAAGGAGACAGTAGGACAGATGACCAAAACGATTAGTTTTAAGGAGCATCTTCAAGGAGGAAAAAGACAGAGAGGTTTAGTGAGGAGATGCCAGAGCTTAGGTCCTTGGCGGCTGAAGGCACAGCCACTAATGGTGGAGTAATTAAAATCAGGGATGCTCAACAGGTCAGAATTAGAGGAGCGCAGCGATCTCGGGGTAGGGGGGGTTGTGGGGCTGGAGGAGATTACAGAGATAGGGAGAGGCGAGGTCATGGAGAGATTTGGAAACAAGGATAAGAATTTTAAAATCAAGTCACTGCTTAACTGGGAGCTGCTGTAGGTCAGCAAGCAGAGGGATGATGGGTGAATGAGACATGGAGCACTTTAGGACATGGGTAGCAGAGTTTTGGAGGAGCTCCGCTTTATGTAGGGTAGAACATGGGAGGCTGGCCAGGAGTGCATTGGAATAGTCAAGTCTAGAGATAAGGGTATGGATGAGGGCTTCAGCAGTCAATGAGCTGAGGCAAGGGCAGTGATTGTTGATGTTGCTGAGGTGGAAATAGGCGTTGTTAGTGGTGGCATGGGTTTGTGGTCAAAAACTCACTTCAGGGTCAAATATGACACCGAGGTTGCGAAAAGTCTGGTTCAGCCTCAAACAGTTAGTTGCCAGGGAGAAGGATGGAGTCAGTGGCTAGGGAACGGAGTGTGGTGGGAACCGAAGACAAGGCTTTGGTCTTCCAAATATTTAGTTGGGAGGAAATTTCTGCTCATCCGGTACTGGATGTTGGACAAGCAGTCTGACAATTTACAGATAACGGAGAGGTGGTGGTGAGCTGGTGAACTGGCGCTGTATTTTCAGATGATGTTCCCGAGGGGCAACATGTAGATGAGAAATGGGAGGGGCCTAAAGATAGATCCTTGTGACACACCAGAGGTCATAGTGCAAGAGTGGGAAGAGAAGCCATTGCAGGTGATTCTCTGGCGAGTATTAGATAGATTAGAATGTAACCAGGCGAGTGCAGTCCCACCCAGCTGGATGACAGTGGAGAGGCGTTGGAGGAGGATGGAGTGGTTAGCCGTGCCAAAGGCTGCAGGCAGGTCGAGAAGGACAAGGAGGGAATAGTTACATGGGCCGAAACTTGGCCCCTAAGTTGCTCCTGTTTTTTTGGAGCAACTGGTTTAGAATGGAGTATCTTAGAAATTTGAATTCTCGGCATTTAGTTTGCTCCAGTTCTAGTCAGTTAGAACAGTTTCACTTTGGAACAGATTTTTTTTCCAAAAGGGGGCGTGTCCGGCCACTTACGCCTGTTTTCAAAGTTTAGGCAGTGAAAACTTACTCCAAACTAACTTAGAATGGAGTAAGTGAAGATTTTTGTACATTCGAAAAAACCTTGTCTACATTTTAGAAAATCAGGCATATGTTACAAATTAGGCGTAGGGAAAGGGGGGGGGGGGCTAGGGTTTAAAGGGAAGTTTACAGACATTAAACACTTCAGTTTTACAAATAAAGAGCCATCATCAATAATAAATGATAAATACATCAATAAATCAACCAATAAATCAATCAAAAAAAATTAATAAAATATTTTTTAAAATTAAAATCAATAAATAAAACATTTTCTACTTACCGACTGCAGCACCGGGAGTCCTCCAACAGCGTGCTGGGATGGCCCCCCCAGTGTGTCTCTATCTCTCTGTCTGTGTGTGTGTGTCTCTGAGGAAGGGGGGGGGCGTGGAGGAGGAAGGGGGGGGCGTGGAGGAGGAAGGGGGGGGGCGTGGAGGAGGAAGGGGGGGGGGCGTGGAGGAGGAAGGGGGGGGGGCGTGGAGGAGGAAGGGGGGGGGGGGCGTGGAGGAGGAAGGGGGGGGGCGTGGAGAGGAAGAAGGGGGCGGGAGGAGGAAGGAAGGGGGGCGTGAGGGGAGGGGGGTGGAGGAGGAAGGGGGGGCGTGGAGGCGGGGGGGGCGTGGAGAGGAGGGGGGGGAGGAGAGGGGGGGGGTGGAGCGTGGAGGAGGCGGGAAGGGGGGGGCGTGGAGGAGGAAGGGGGTCGCTGGGGGGTTGCGGGGAGTG